>NC_080109.1:34458571-35113214 GCF_950005125.1 Chionomys nivalis
GCTTCTGTCCTTCCGGGCCTTGCCTCTGATCACAAACTAAATGAACATCATGCCAAAACAACTGATTTTCTGTGTGATTTGATGTGGGCTTTCATCATGGTGCCATCCTCTTTATGGGTGTATTTCTAACTATGATGGTGATGCGTGTGTTTGTGTATGTGTGTATATATATGTGTATGTATGTGTATGTGTGCATATATATGTGTATGTGTGTGTATATGTGTGTATTGTGTGTCTGTGTGTGTGTCTGTGTGTGTCTATGTATGTATATGTAAGTGTATGTGTGTGTATTTATGTGTATGTGTGTGTGTGAGAGAGAGAGAGGAGTCCTCAGTGTGTGGGGGCACATGTGCCATGGCAGGTGTGTGGAGGGTCAGAGCACACATGTGAGTTGTTTTTCTTCTACCTTTACATGGGTTCCAGGGATTAAACTCAGGATGCCAGTTTTGCGTGACAAAAGTTTTTGCCCACTGAACCACCTCATTTACATCTCCTTTGTCTCTTGGCCTCAGTGTAGTCTCTGGGCCACAGGAAGAAAGGGGTGAGGTGGGTTTGGGGTAGATTACCAGGGTGCCTTTCTCATTAAGATTTTTAAGTTATATTTGCAAAGTCACTTTTCCCAAAGAAGCAAGGTCTGGGCATAGCACATGGAGACATTTGGACAACACTATTCGTGTGGCTGTGCACGGAAGAGCAATTACATCTGAAACCTCCCTCACATATGCAGAAGGCTTTCGGCTAAATTAATTTCAGTTAAAATCCTTTTCCCTGGGATAAGTATCATTCTTCAGTTTCTTACATCCTATGATCAGTAAGCTATTATGCACCTCTGTCTTTGAAGATTTCTATCTATGAAGTAAAAATCGAAAAGTAAGCTGGAAATGTCGCGATAGCTCAGGGTTTAGTTAGATCCTCCTTTATTTACTCTCCAGTAACTCCAGGCTGAGAGTTCAGCACAGCAAATGCCTCTGGTGGTATCCCCTCTGATTCATTGCGATGTCTTACATTCTCGGCAAATGCACAGCAAACAATCAAATATAGTTGCAATTATAAAGAGAAAGAATAACCGTCTATCTACTAAGATGAAAACAGTTTTCTGCCATCAGAAATACGGATGGATGGAAGAAATGGGTTTTCTGAGGCAGAATAGCATTGTTTTCCTCATGAAATGCTTGACTAGGAGGCTGAAGAGATGGCTGTGGTAAAAACACTCACTGCTCTGGCACTGGACCTGAGTTCAGTTCCCAGTACCCACATTTGACTGATAACAGATGCCTGTATCTCCAGCTCCAGAGGTTCAGGGCTTTCTTCTGGCCTCTGAGGGCACTGAACTCACACACAAAGATTCCCCCACTCACATGGCAATTAAAAAAATAAAAAGTAAGTATTTGGGAAAAAATGTTTAATTATGGTAAAGCAGAATGCAGAAGTAAGAGGAATCAAATAAGCTTTCAAGATGACAGCTAGAAAAAGCCTCCTGAAAGAGACACGGAAGAATATTGGCAACACTTTAGTTTCCTCTTTGTTTTTTAATATGTGATCCTCCTGCCTCAGCCTCCCACATGCTGGGATTGCAGGTATTGCCCTCACATCTGGCTGACCGTCTGTGTTTCCTCCAAACTGGCCCTGAGCATTGGTGTTGCTGTGCCAATAATTGTGTCATATGAGGCAAAGCAAAGTCAACCATGTTTCTAAACTTTTATTGGTAAGTTTTGACTAAATGTCTTTGATTCTTAATATTTAAAATGACACATGAAGTGTACAGAGCACAATCATAAAGGCATTATGCACAAAGTGAAATCTAAACTCAAATTATTATGATTTTTAACTAAGATTGAAGATTAATAATTTAATCCCTGCACACATGCATGTAGATCACTGTTACAGCCCATTATGAGGCCAGAGGATTGGTAGCAAGCAGGATGCAGTTAATAAGCTGGTGAACCTGTCACCATGGGGAGAAATGACTGCTGAGGAAGATCTGTGTCAAATCTAAGATTCTAGAGTTTTCCATAAATGCATGAGACTGTATCAGCAGAATCCAGCTGGAATTAAAAATAATCTGTGAGACAAATGGGTTACAAGCCAGGCTTGGGGCTGTAATCCTAGCACTTGGGAAGTAGAGAGAACTCCATAGTGAGGCCAGCCTGGGCTACACGGGACCCCATTTAAAACACACACGAAGCACAATTGGCATGAACATCTTTGGATCTCACTGTAGCTCGGGCAGGCTTCAGACTCATGGAAATCTTCCCGCCTCGGTCTCACACATAGTGGGGTGAAGCGTCCCAGAAGATAAGAAAGAAAAGTGAAGAACGTGTTGTGTGTATGCCCAGGTCAGCAGAGTACACTATGAGGCAGTGGCTACTAAAACACCGAGACGCTTCCACCAACTGCGCTGCTGTTCGTGGAAGGTCATAGTTCTACTTCAGAGATGTCTTATGTGATTAGCATCAACCCATAGTAAGTTACATGGTACAGGTATAGCAACGAACATTTTCTGAGAGAAGCAATTTTGTCTTAGAAGGCCGTGTATCAGCGCCTCCCTGCTGCTTCTCAGCAACCCCTCCTGCCTTTCCTTGGAAATGCAGGTGACTTCCAGGACCTCTGAAAAGCCTTGCACTTAGAGTCCTTCAATAGTCAAATGAAGTGCAGCTGTTAAAGACAAGCGAGATGGAGACACAGGGTCTACATGTACAGGTAACCTTCCAGAATGAAACCGCGTCTCCTCTACAGCCTCCACACAATGAGTTTCCTAGCAAAGAGGTTGCATACAAAGCTTCCCAGAGAAAATTGAAAACCCAGATTCCCATCCTTCTGGTGTGTTTGTCGACCAGCGATTTTCCAGACGGAGTCGAGGCTGTGCTTTGAGACAGTCTTCATCAGGGTTTCGGTGAGGCTCCGTGCCATGAAGAACAGTGCTTGCAGCCAAATCTATTCTGAGGGCTGACGGGTATGCTGTTCTCTTCATGGGATGAAACACTTATAAATCCCAGTAACATAAGCAATTCTAAAATAAATCCAAATTGGAGCACGGAACCATTTGTGGGGCTGCTTTGCACATCATTCTAAAGATTTCCGGAGACTTAAACGGCGTTTCCAGTCCACCTCATATCTCACACCAGCGACAAGTCTTTAACTTGTTTTTGGCAAAAAGGCGTGTGACCACAAAGCCACCTGAATGGCCCGCTGGGGAACTCCGAGAAATCCCGTGGTCATCAGTTGACTGGCAAACACGTTTCTGCTTGGAGCAGGGATGAGCATCCCCTGTCAAGGTCTTGCGTCTCTGCGATTTTTCAGGCTCTGAGAATGGAATGTGATTTATAGTCTTATAAATTTCATTGCTTCAGACGTTCGGGATTTTTTTTTTTTACTCGCAGCTATGGAAGAAGCTCAGAAGTTCCGTCTCAGTTTTTCTTTTCACCAAACAAAGAGCGCATAAATAAGAGCCCGACTCAACCTTTCCAATGTGTGCTTGCCCCAAAAGAACAAAAAGGGGCTGGCTTGGAATTAAAGAGAAATGCAATGTTGTTTCGATATGTTGCAAGATGGGTAATGAAAAGATTGTGGGAAACGGTGCGGATGGGGGCTGTGAAGGCAAGTGCAGGGTTTCCAGGGCCTGCCATTTCCCATGGGCGCCATATGGAGCTCAGGGAACGCGTTTGTAGATGTCTTGTAAGTTTAACTGGGAAAGAAAAAAAGAAGTGAGAAGAGAAATGTGTTTCCTGGCGCTCCAATTAGCAGGTGTGTTGCTGTCTTCCAGGCACCAAAGCCTGCTGGCTGTCATCGGTGTGGAAGCAGGGAACGGCTCTGCAAGTTTTCTGCGGTAACCATTACCCTCCCTCCACAGTCGCTCCCAGGGCCGCAGGAAATGAAGGGAACAGCTGAAAATGAGCGATGAGATTGGATCCCTGCGATTGGTTTTCCTGACAGGAGTTTCCTGGCAGCACAGAGTCGAGTTTAAAAGTCAATAATCATTGGAATTTCCTTCCCGGGGACACTGCAGTCTGGGTGAGCGGTGAGGGGCTTATTGGTGGTCTTCCAGCTGTGACCCTGGAGGGTGGACGCGGGAGGTGGCCCTTCAGTGGAAGTGAGGATTCCGTCGTCGGTCAGCCATTTGGTGAATATTCGGAAATTGGAAGGGCCTCCTGCTATGGAAAGACTCATGCCAGTTTGCAGTGCTTCACAATGAACCCCGGCCTGTGCTGCTGGGGGAACCCAGGGCTTCATGGGCACCAAACAAGCACTGTGCTCCTGGGGACAGCTTCAGCCCTATAACCTTTGATTTCTGCGGTGCTTGAACACAGGCTTTGGCCATGCCAGCCCACCCCTGTGCGTTGAGCCTCATCCCCAGCCCTTAAAGTGAGTGGATCAGGAGCGTGATTTTTAGTCTCTACAAATGTATTCAAATGAGCAACTTGTGCGTTCTGTATGGTGCTGGTGGTGCAGTCTACTGATGCTTTTTAAAGCTTATTTAACACAAGACGATCCTAAAAGGCAGTTCTGACGCAGATTTTAGTATGCAAATATGCATATGTCTGTTGAACTAGGATTAGTCGTGCTGGCTGTATAACATTGTAAATGTCTGTGTGTAGTGAAGCAATAGAGACAACAAAGCTGGGCACAGGATGCACCGCTGCTCCCATCTGCCATCTGTGTCTATGTCTTACAGTTCATGTCTTTACGTCCCCAGTCGTCGCCCGATAAACGCGTCCGATGAATGGAATCTATCAATTGACATCATAGTTCCTTCTTTCTCCAGGTTGTTGTGATCCAAAGCCAATAAACATTATCTTAACGTCCAAAACTAATTTGAATGCATAATGACTCTTGCAGCAATCGAAGGACTACCTCGGAGTCACCACAGGTTGCGATTAATGCAATTTATTGTTCCAGGGGACACTTGGTAATGTGGGTAGGTTCCTACAGGTCATGTGGGCGAACTGCATGGAAAGCCTCTATCATCAGGAGATGACATAGCAGCATGGGTGCCACCGTTCAGAGTCCACCAATCCCTGCCACGCCATCTTCCAGCCGCAAGACACTCACTATGGTCCAGTCCCTGCCACATTGTCTTCCCACAGCAAGACACTCATTTTGGTCCTGGCTGAAATTGTACATTTCTCCAAAGGTCGGCTTCCTGAAAGGGGATTGATGGCCAGGAGAGGTGGAGGAAGTTCACCAGCATTCAACGAATGTCCACTGCCGAGTTCAGTCAGTTCTCAAAGCCACTAAGGGAAGACAGAGGACACAGACACATGGGGTGTCCTTTTGTTAGTTCCCAGAAGTGGAGGTCCAGGGGAATGTCGTGCTTGGTAAGGTCTCCGTGTGAGAGCTGGTTGTGACTGGGTAATGCAGGAGCATGTCCCTCAGAGGATGTGAACCTGTGAACCATCGGTGTGAAATATATATATATATGCCAGATTGGGGGTGAAAACTTGAATTTTAATGGTCTCTTCACCCAGGAACATCGACAATTCCTAGGGCTACTGAGCATCCAACCCAATGCTCATGAGAATCATGGGAAGGGCTATGCAGACTCCGGGGCTGGGGAGAGAGTCAGTAAAGCCCTCACCTCATGAGTATGATGACCTGTGTTCAGATTCTCAGAGGTCGCAGAAAAAAGCCAGGCATGGGAGAGAGTGCCTGCAGTCCCAGCAATAGCGAGATGTATGGTGGAGACAGGTGGGTCTCTAGAAATCTGTGGATCAGCCCCAGCGCAGGGAGAGATCCTGTCTCCAACAAGAGGACATCCCCAGCTAGGTCCTTGGGCAGTAGAGGGTGACTGAACTGGCCTTGTCCCGTAGTCACATTGATGAATATCTTGAATATCACCATAGAATCTTAATCCAGTGATGGATGGAGATAGAGACAGAGACCCACATTAGAGCGCTGAACTGAGCTCCCAAGGTCCAGTTGAAGAGCAGAAGGAAGGAGAAGATAAGCAACGAAGTCAGAACTGCGAGGGGTGCGTCCACCCACTGAGACAGTGCGCCTGATCTAATGGGAGCTTACCAAAGCCAGCTGGACAGGGATTGAACGAGCATGTAATCAAACTGGACTCTCTGAACGTGGCTGACAATGGGGGCTGACTGAGAAGCCAATGATAACGGCACTGGGATTTGTCTCTACGGCATGTACTGGCTTTTTGGGATCCTAGGCCTGGATGGAGGGGGGAGGGCCTTGGACTTCCCACAGGGCGGGGTATCCTGCCCTGTCTTAGGACTGGAGGGGGAGAGAGAAGGGAGAGGAAGAGGGGTATGGGAGGAGGGGAGGAAGTGGAAATTTTGAATGGTATTATTTAAAAAGCAATAAAAATTAAAAAAATAAATTAAAATGCAACATATAATTAAGAAATACAGATTAATAAATACTTATCTATAATAATCAAACTTTTAATTACATTAGGTTTTTTAGATATACAGAGGTATATTTCAGTTAGATAATCTTCAACACTTCAATAACCTACAGAATATGGTATTTAAAAGGTTTTAATAACTTAGACTTTTCTTGACAGTGAGACATGTCTGCTTCTGTCAGCAACAATTGCATCAGAGAGGTTGATGAGCATTGAAGAAACTAATTATGGAATTTGCCTTCAATGTGACAAGGCTAGCCATTTAGGCAAGAAACTACTTTTGCCTGGACTGCTTGACAGTATGCTATATAAACTGGACATGTAGGACCCACAGAAAAATGACTGATTAACTTGCCTAAAGAAGGTGAAAGAGTCTGCCAGACATTCTTCAGGACACAGCAGAAAGTTATTGACAAACTGCCAAGACAGGCAAAACAGTCTTTCGAATTTCCTGCCTCGTGGAAAAGTCTCCCAGATACTATGGGCCTACAGGCTGAAGATGGATGCCCCAATATTACAGAAGATATTTAGTGACTGTCAAGGCACCAGATGTCTCTCAATTCTAGAGTTTTGGAAGTTGCTTACAATGCACTTCCTGAATACTTAGGTAATATTATATCCTTTTGAGGTCTTTGATGGTGTTGAAGACATATAGTTATAGTTTTCCTTTGTTACAATAAAAGATAAATTAGATACAAAACTTTAGACTCACAAAGATAAGATAGATGATAGAATATTTTCTTTAATTTTTGACTAATACAAATAGACTAAATATTGGAGCTGTAATTCTTGCTCGATACCTATTTTGTCATATGTAATTTAGAGAGAAAAGGGGAGATGATGTGAGATTATCCTCTGTATGATATGACTATGTTTTATGACCATTGGCTAATAAAGAAGATTTTTGACCTATGACAAGGCAGAGTGTAGTTGGCAGGAAAACTACACTGAAAGCAGGGAAAAAGAAGATAGAATCAGGGAGACGCCATGTAGCTGTCAAAGAATAAAGACATCAGAGCCTTACTGGTAAACCACGAGCCTCTTAGTAAAATATACAATAATAGGAATAGGTTAATTTAAGATGTAAGAGCTAACTAGGAATACGCCTGAGTCATTGGTCAAGCAGTGTTGTAATTAATATAGTTTTTGTGTCAATATTCAGGCCCAGGATGGACTGTAGTACCTCTGGGCTTTCCTGCATCCTTCTCTCTCTACGCTTCTCTAGGAAATGACATTCTCCATCATGGTTTTTAATAGCTCACCATGCAGGCAGCATCAACCTGAATGCCCTTTCTGGCCTTAAAATCAATTTCTTACTACATTTCAACCAATCCAAATATGCCTTAAACCCAGCTTCCATTGTTGTTGCTCTGCTGTATGCCACCATTTTGAAAGATCGTGTGTGTGTATATGTGTGTGTGTGTATCCTTGAAGGTGCCCAAGGAGACCAGAAGATGATATCAGGCCCATTAGAACTGAGGCTACAGGCAACTGTGAGTCATCTGATATACACAGGTGCTGGAAACCAAACCCACATCCTTTGCAAGAGTATGAAATACTCTTAACTGTTGAGTCATCTCTCTGGTCCCACACCATCATTTTCAGTTTCTTCCCTGCTATCACCCATGCTCTAGATCTTATCTTCAGAACAGCATCTTAAAATGAAAACAAATTAATGTCACACATGTTACATTTAAAATCTGCTAGATTGCTTCAGAGCAAAATCCAAAATTCCTGCAGAGGTCTACCACCAAGTGATTGGCAGCCTGCTGTGTCTATGTCCTTTGATTCTGTTTCTTTAACCCCATTCCAGTCTTTGTGCACTCCCTGTCACTTCTGAAAGGCCCAAAAGACCAGTGGGGTTGTGGGTAAAGTGCCATCTCGGGAGAATGCCCGCCAGTCAGAGGCTGCCTGCAATCTTTCTTCAAATACATTTGTATGAACATCATACTGGGTGTTCTTTAGAGAGGAGCAAGCCTCCCTTCTCTACATCCTTCTTTGTTTTTCTCCATGAAGTTCATCCCACTAGAATCTACACCTTGTGTTGTGGATTTATTTGCTGATCAGTTTCTTGTAGGCTAGCTTCTGCGAAGACACGATAATGAACTATTTTTGATTATCACTTCATGAAGCAATTTGCCTTGCAGGAATTCAATACAGTGTCTTTGAGTAAGTAAATGAAAAGAATTCATTTTATATTAATGTAATTACAAATTACATTAAGAATAAACTGCTACTGATTTGAATATTGACATATAGCGGTTTTTCAAAAGATGATCAATTTGTAGCCCTGATTATCTATACATTATTATGTTTAGCTCTTAACATTTCTATCAGTTGAAAATCAGAGATCTATTCTGTACTTACAAGAAGAAAATGAGACGGAGAGATGTTTGGCAATCCACTACAGATTCCACAAACTGGAGGTGTGTGCAAGGAACACAGCCTATGATTTGAGACTCCTTTCCACAAGGTCTTCTGTAAACAACCTGAGGATTGCAAGCAGAGCTTAAAAGACATTGTGTATTCAAGTTGTTACATAAAAAAATTGGCACAAAAATCAGGTCCTGACTTGCGGAATATGATAGGGATTGACTCAGAAAACCTGTGTCAATCCGACTGAAGAAGAAACTCAGGCTGTGAGCTTGAATGCCCCTTTCACCTCTCCAGAAATCTTAAAGCACCATCCAAAACGGAGGATGCCTGTGATTAATGGTTGCTGTCCACAAAGAGTTATCTATGTGCTAAATAATATTCCTAACAGCTGTGGAATTCTGTTTCAGAGCATTTGGCTACAGGTGGAAGCCTCTTCTAAACTGTCTTACAGTCTTGAGTCTTTAACACTACAGCTTCCCCAAGCCTGCAGCTTAAATGATGTGTTTTGCCATCCAATCCTGTGAAAATTTCAAATCTCTGCTTCTAAAGTAATGCCTTAAAAGAGAAGTGAAAAGTTATTATCCAGAAAGCACAAACAACCCATAGGAGCAGCTGTTACTTCAATAATCTTGATCTTTGAACCTCAAATTCTAGGGTGAATGCCATGAATTTTCTGAATTTGGGATTGAGCCGGATTTCACGAGGACAGTGGAATTCCTGAATACTTCCTGCCCAATGGATACAGCATCAGGATAGGACAAGAAAAGGGGGGGGGGACTTGCTGACAGAAAAACCAGTCATTAAAAACAAAATCCATCTAAAGATGAAGTAACAGACTTCGGATGAATTTAAAGTAACTCACTGAGGTGCCACTTGTGTGCTGAGTGTCTCAGTGCAGGGACTTTGGGAAGCGCGTCACAGAAAATGATCAGGCAGCATTCACTTGGCCGCTTCTTGGCTGCTTCCTGGATGGCAAGGAATTCATTAGACACTGGAAGTAGAATGTTTAGACAGAGCTGCCAACATCATAAAATGCTGACAGAAGAGCATCCAGGAGTGGGCATGATATGCCTAGAGTTAGAGGAGGACTTAAGTGCCTTCATGATTTAGAAAGTGCCCAGTGACTACAGTGGCTAAGGAAAGAAACCTAAATCAAACTGCCTTGTCCAAGCTCCATCGATACCATTCATAACTGTGTGGTTTGGGGTACATCATTTAATATCTCCTTGACTAATTTCTTCCTTACAAGATGGAGATTTTTAATGAGATCAAGTTTATTTGGTTACTGGGAAGATTAAACTGTTTCGTGTGTATAAAGTGTCTAGAAGAAAATGTTAAATGATCATTAAATATTATATTTCAAATCGCTTGGTCTCTCCCTGGCAGTGCTATACAACCCCGTGTTTTAGTGAAATCTAAGTTTGAGCTATAGAAAGAGTGAGGGTCATTGACGGTATTAAGAAGTTCTTGCCTTGTCTAGGGGCATGTTCATGGAATCCTGACTCTCTAGAGCCGAGAGAGGAGGCAGGAGAATATAGAGTTAAGTTAGCCTGGGCATCATGGTGAGCCCCAGCCTCTGAGATGTCTTCATAAGATTAAATAGTATTTAGAAGTTTTACTGAGAAATTTTACCACTTGGAAGCTTTATGACCACGGACAAGAGACTTTACCATTCTGCTCCCCTGCTTCTCTGGGTGTGAAGAGGTGGTGACAGATGTGTGTACCTCCCAGTGTTGTGGTAAGGGATTAAGTCATTTAAATGATTTGCAGAATAAGTGGTTAATATTGCTTCTAATGTGAAAACTGTTTTATGATAGCAGAAATACAAGTCTCTGAGTATTTAAGAATAGTCAGTTTATATAACTTTATGGTACTAAGTGTTTCCTCCAAGGTAAACATAAATGATTATAAGAATAAATCAATTAAACATTTTAGGTGTATGGCCTATATACCAGCAGACAGTTGGTGCTGTTTCTGGCTTGTCTCTTTGGGCATGAACCCCTCAACTTCATGCAGCAGCTGCAGACAAGCCCCACAGCCTTAACAAGCTGCGACCTGGGGTTAGCTAAAGCACCATGGAGAAGAAGATAAACCACAGGCAGAAGGGCAGCCTGGCTGAGGGCCAACATCGGTCCTGAGAGCCTGACCTCAAGAGGCAACATCTTGTTTAATATTTAACTCCAAGTCACAAGGAAGTTAGATCTTCCAGCGTCTCCCAGGGATCTGTCATAACTTATGAAAGTGCTAGGTACTGAATGGGGAGGTCTAAGTCTGGGGAGATGCTTAGTGTGGGCTCATCAGCAGAGTTTCTAGAATATTCCCTTCTCGCCTTGGTATTTAGAACAGCAATGGATACTTGCATATCTCCTGCCCACTGTTCTGCTCTTTCTAAACCTGTCAAATTCTTGTTGACAGCCACGGTGTCCAGGACACACTGGCCACCTCCCTCTGTACTAAGACAGACCTGAGACAGAACTGGGTCTGTGCTCCCTGTTGAGTCAGAGAAGATGACAGGAACTTCCTGCTGTAACAGTGCGTGAATCGGCAACAATTTACTAAGCTTGATTGTGGACATCACGATACAGAATGGGAGGAGACATAAGATGGGGGCATTTTCATCCTTTAAGAGTGTGTTTGTGCTCCATGTTATAGAAAGAAATCCATACATGCAGGCATAGTTGGCTTGCTCTGAGTTAGCCTCTAATCGAGATGTAACCTAGGTGCTATCGTGGCAAGAATTCAAGACTCAGAAGCTTTTGGAGGAAGTAAATTCCTGCTGTACAGAAAGGGAAAATAATGAAGAAAAAGTACAAGAGACACTGAGAGAAACATCAGCACCACAAATCTCAGAGATAAGGCTCACCACATGGCCAGAGGGCTAAGACCAAACTTTGGATTGATTGACAGCCTTGGTTCAGAGTCCTGTAGAGATGCTAGCTAGAGGTGGGACAGGAAAGGTAGACAGATCTGCTGGGGTGGTAAGAAAGCCTCTTTTCCCAGATTGCCAGATCTCTGAATAAACCACATCCTGGAGGCCAAGTGCTTCTCTGCCCTTTGGCTCTGGTACTGACAGGGAAAATGAACTCTTGTATTCTGATTACTATCAATTTCAGGCTACTTGGACATTCAGAGGGGACAGCCTGGAACAGATTCTAAAAGCAGAACATTTTTTCAGAAGCAGCACAAATATTGCAAAACTGCATTCCCCCACTTCTTAAAATGATTACTTGAACTCTCACCAGAGACTTTAGCAAGGAAATTATCCCCAAACTCAACCTGCTTTATCTTTTATTGCATTTGTATTTTTTTTTTTATAGTTCAAGGATGACCTTGAACTCCTGATCCTACTGCCTCTACCTCCCAAGTCCTGGGATTGTACATATGCACCCTCATGGCTGGTTTACGTGTTGGAGACGGAACCTGGGCTTCACACATGCTAGGCATGTACTCTGTGCTCTATGGACTGAGGCATACCAGGCCTCCTTACTGCTGTCCAGCTGACAATGGTTATGAACTCACTGCATTTTACTCAGGCCAAAAGGGGGAATTGCTTGCATCTCTCAGATGACCCTGTGAAGATGTAGAAGGACTCCCTAACCCTTTATCTATACTTTTCCTGATAGTGCTGAGCTGATGTGCCTCTGACTCTGTGTGACGGAGCCTGCAGAAGTCAATTAAAAAAAAAAACTACTAAGATTAAAAACAACTATGAACATTTCTTTGAAACCTTTTCTCAAGAGAATTTTCCATATTATTGTACCAAAGTGATTTCTAGGTGAATGGAGTTTTGTATCTAAATTTTGTGCCACACCCCCATATCCCATAAGACATTTTCTTCAGGTGATGACCTTTGTACACAGAAAGGCCCCAGGGAGTGCTCTCTGAGCTCTGTGGAATCACCCTCAGACACAGACCTGATAACTGTTCTCATCTCCTGGCAAGAAGAAATTAACTGTGTTTTGAATAAATGCCCCCAAATAATATTGCACAAAAATCCAAGTGGGCAACTGAACATCTTCAACGCTCTTTTTGTTTTAGTTCTGCTTTGCTTTTCAAATTGAGGCAGAATTGTAGATTCCTTCCAAGAAAGGCTTATGGGAGACACTGTGTCTTCCTCGGGGTGTGGTTTTACGAGGTTCTGTTCACGGGGTCTTTTGCCGGAAGCTGCTTGTTAATCTATATTAATTGCAATACTGTTTGGCCAATAGCTTAAGCGTATTTTTGGCTAATTCTTATATCTTAAATTAACCCATTTCTATTAATCTGTGTATTGCCACATGACTGTGGCGTACTGGCAAGGCTCTGGTGTGTCTGTCTCCTGTGGAGTTACATGGCTTCTCAATGACTCTGCCTTCTTTCTCCCAGCATTCAGTTTAGTTTTCTCGCCTAACTCTACTCTTATCACAGGCAAAGTGGTTTTCTTTATTCATTAACCAATAAAATCCGACATTACATATAGAGAAGGACTTCCCACCTCGTGGGTTTACAGATCACGTAGAGCACCTAGAGAACACTTCCCTATCCCTCAGTGATTTGGACCAGAGATACTGTGGCTGACACTGGATTATTAGTCATCAGACGGCACCCGAGGAGGCGAAAGTCCTTATCTAGTCAAATTGTGGCTGCCTGGGGATTTCTAGTTAATGCTTTAAGTTTTTGTCTGTATATTTTGGTTTAAAATTCCTTCTGCTTCTTTAGGAATTAGACTGCTACTTAAAATAATTAGATTCTTTATGCTATTAATATAGATTTTAAAAATTGCTTTTTAAAAATATTATTGGTTAGATTGTTCTTGATCAAAGGCTATGGTTCTGAGTTACTCTGCTCTGAAGTCCATGGGGGAGACCATTTCCACTGAGAGAAATGAAGTATTTGTGTAATAACCTGCTGTCAACCTTCAAGTTTCTTAAATTATGCTTCTGTGTTTCTCAAAATCTTTCCTTGAAGCCTCATGCTGAAATCAGAGTTATTGGAATAGGAAAACTTCTTAACTCTTCTGTCAGATCTGAGATCTTATGCAATTTATCCATGATAAACGTTGCTCATACTCTAGCCTGGATGAGACATGTTGGCCCCATGGAGACATGTGCTCAGCGATAAACATTGGCTGGCAGAAGCTCCTTTAATGTCCATGGCACTTAGCTCTATGAGACCTACAAACATAAAATGTACAATCAGTACAGAATCCCCCAGTCTCTTTATATTCTACCGTGGGTATCTTCACCATAGCAGAGGGAGCATGGGGCCACTGTTGCGGCACATCCACAGCCAGGAAACAGAGGGACGAATCGGGCTTAGCTCAAGCTCTCCTCTGTACAGACTAGAACCCAAGCCCCAGAAACAGTGTCACCCACAGTTAGGTGGCTCTTCCAACCTCAATTAATCTAATGTAGATGATTGCTCACAGGGGTGCCCAGAAGTCAAACTAATCTGGAAAACAGCTCGAGTTATGCCCAGAGGTTAGTCTCCTGGGCAGCTGTAGGTCCCATCGAGCTGATAATCGGTAATTCCCATCACACTCTTTTATTAACCCTAACTCTCGGTTTCATTTTTCAACCATGCTTTTCGCATATCTTTGAACATATTTAATGTATTTGACTAAAAGTCTTGGTGTCTACTTCGTTCTATGGTCAGGTGTTGGGGACTGTGGAATCCCAGACCCTGAATTTCCTGTGGCCCCTGCCTGCCAGAGTAAACAACTTGTTTTCCTATGCTTGCAGCTGCTCTGAGCAAACAACTTGTTTGCAGCTGCTCTGAGCTCGAGACCATCAGGAGTTCCTGATGGCAGGGGAGTGGTTTCTGGTGGGCTTGTAGCTGAGAGTTAGGGCGTGGGCATTAGTCAAAGAGACCCTATATAAGCTACCCTGGAACACATTTTCTCAGCTTTTGCACACTACCTGCTTGGGAGGCTGCTTTCAAATGCAGAGGCCTCACTGGCTCCTCAGGTGGGTCCTGAAGGGTAGCTGGGTGAAAGTCTACCCTCCCTCAGGAATTTCAGTGTCTCATGGAAGCAGCCAAGCTGCTCCCTCCCCGCCTCAAAAAAAAAAAACTCTACTGAGGACACATACAGACACAGACACACACACGCATACACACACGCACAGAGAGAGAGAGAGAGAGAGAGAGAGAGAGAGAGAGAGACTTCACCTCAAAACCTGATGACTTAAAACAGCAATTTATTGTTTCTCCTGAGCTCATTAGCCAAGCAGCGATGCTCAGCTGAGCTTGTCTCCACAGATACTATCCGGCTCGCTGAGGTGTCTTTAGGAAGCTGGGTTGACTGGCAGATAGAGTTCCTGGCCAAGGCGCCAGGGCTATACTCCAGAGGATTTATAGTTCTTCCCCAGACTAGCTTAAACCTGTTGGGGAGGGAGACAGAGCAAGAGGGGAGAGAGGGAAACAGGATAGAGACAGCCAGAAGGACACACAGAAAGTTAGCCTGGGTCAAAACAGGCCGCATGCCCACCGGCTCAGGTTCCTGCAAGGGAAGCAAGCCTGCCTCTGGAATTGCCTGCAAGGCAGAGCAGCAGAGAGAAGTGGGCTGCACATGGTGCAGAGTTCAGCCGACTTTGCAATCCACCAACCACATGAACTTGAGAAAGTTACCTGCTGAGCCTGCCAAGTCCCTTGAATCCATGCTGATTGTCAGCAATGTGCTTGTTGCTAATATCCAGAGACACTCTGGAAAATTCTTAAATCCCCATAGAAGATACTGGGAAACTCAGACTTGGAGAGTCAATACTGCTTGCTCTTTTTCTACAGCGGCATACAATCGAGTGATTGCATAGTTGCTTGAAAATGGCTGTTTGGGGGTTAATTTCCAAATTATCAAAAGAAGAACAACAGGATCTTTTTTAAAAAAAAAAAAAAAAAAAAACATTATTTTTTTGCTCAGTCTGTCAGTTCTGCCAGGATTTGCGCTGGTGCGTTCCATGTGGACAGACAACGCCAGCAGGCTTGCGCAGGTGTTATTTATGAAAGCTAGCAGGCTTAATCCTTTGGAGTTTAACTAACACAAGACACATTCTGTACCAAGTCGGCTCCATGTCAGTCTCCTAAAAACTATTCATCTTAAGCAAACCATAAGCTGTTGCTAAGAGAATCCAAATAAAACCACAGTCAAGGGGTCAAGTGTCGCAACCTTCTGGTGAACACCTCCCTGACCCCCTGGCTTCTTCCATGAACTGAACATGTCATATTTACCCAGAAAGCATTTGCACAGTGTTGGCTCAGGAGTCATGGCGTGATGATATACACTCAGTGCCCACGATAGGTCACAACACCACTGGCCCTAACTCGTTGATATTGTCCAAAGTTCAGGAGGTCGAATGACTATAACGGGACCCAAAATTCTTTGTTTGTTGATTGGTTTTGTTTTCAGATTTAACCGACATAGAGATCTTAACATAGCTGGGGTCTGAAGAGGTGGCTCAGCAGTTATGAAAGCCTACTGTTGTGAAAAGGAACCAGAGTTTGGTTCCCAGCACGTATATCAGGAAATTAACAACTGCCTGTAACCCTGGCTTCAGGGATTCTGACATCTCTGGCCTGTACAGGCATGGACACATACAGATACATAGATGTGAAAGGAAAATAAATCATTTTACAAAGTACCAACACACACACAGATTGACAGACCATATGAACGACAGCCTCTGTCTCCAGTGTGCACTGCAATGCAGGCTACTCTCATACTGTTCAAACCAAGGGAAACTTTGTGAGGGTAGCATCATGGACTTAATGCAAAGCCTCCTGGGTAAAGGCTAAGCTGCTGGACTGCCATAAAGAACAGAACTTTTTAACACTGATTCTTGTCCTGACGAAACCCAGGTTTCAATTATATCCCAAGACTTATGGGAAGGAGACGGGTCAGAAAAACATACTTCTACCAAAAGCAGCGGGGTAAGTGAAGGAATGAGGAGAGGGGGAGCTCCTGAGGTTGTGGAATTCCATTATTAATTTGATTATACAAATAGACTCCCTACAATTGTTACTTTCCATACATTAATTACTTCTCTATGTATTTCTGCCAAATAGCTAAATGGTCTCCTGACTTTAACAATGCTGTTATTCATAGTCTTGGCATAATCAAGAGCTATTGTATTTCCCTGTTAAAAGCCATACAGATTGTATATAGTCACCCTAACAGACAGGCTTTCCACTATTTGAGTAATGGTTCTGCACTTTGATTTCCCCCAGTGCCGCCTCCTTACTGTTGATGGGTAGTTGTCAGAGCTGAGCTACAAAGAGGCCAGGAAATCATGAACCATGGAATGTGTATGCGATAAAACAGCCGAGGGTCTGCTTCACAGATCCAGCCTTCCACGCGGCTGCTTTGACTTCCATAGCAAACTGTGTCATTTCCTTACTCTAAACCTTCTAGAACCTTGGGTTTGGGCAGCCATGAGGGGGGATAGTAGCCTCACTAAGGAAAAGGCTGTAACCAGCGACTCTCTCTTTTCTCCAGGTCTTCCTGGTAGACTCTAAGTCACATGTGCATCTGACATGGTGTCCAAGTCACACAAGCCTGCTGTTTAACGTGAATTAGCTCATCCTTGACTGCACAACTAGACTATTTACATCACCTGGAAAAGTCTACAATTCTTATTTGCAATAGGATGCTATAAAATTTTAGATTGGGGCCAGTCATTAAGAGTTCTTCCTGCTCCTACAGGGGACCCAAGTTCAGCTCTCAGCATCCATATTGCCCACTCCACAACCACTTGAGATAGTGAGGATTTCCTCTACTGTAAACTACAGATGTACCCTCTGACTTCACTAAAAAGGCAAAAGAAGGCGGGGAGGGCCATAGAAATGCCTTGAACAACGCAAAGTCAGAACACCAAAATATATAGCTTTTATAAGCTACCTCTTCAGAAGACCTCAGTCAGCCACACTAGGTGTGGCTCAGTCCTCAGACTCTCTCTCTCTCTGTGTCTATCTCTCTCTCTCCCTCTCTCTTTCCCTTCTATCCCTTCCCTTCCTCCCTCCCTCTTCCTTAAGACTCATTGTTCAAACCAATGTTAAAATATCTTCCTAATAAACCTAACACTGCTTCACATCAACTCTGAGAGTCTTTCCTGTCATGCAGTCAGTAGTCCTGGCTTCACCTGAGTGGAGGTCTCTGCACACACTCCAGAGACTGGAGCCCATGGAGCCCAGACCTGTGTCTCTGGCCCCTGCTGTGACTGACGAAGCTTGGCTTCGTCTGTAAGGGGATTACAAAAGAAACAAAATAAATCATATAATACACAGTAATTGCAAAAATAAGTTATATAATACACATAAGACACTTTGAACAATAAGAGAGCAGTAAATATCTGCATTGCTTTGGCAATGCAAGCTTAATGCTGCTGGTTTTGCATTAAAACTAACTTTGCTGGTCATATAAATTCTGGTGAGTCTTCTATATAGAAAAAAGACACTGAGACTCAGACTAAGTTGGATTTATTTATCTATTTATCTATCTATTTAGTTATTTATTGCTCTGACGAATTTTCTTTGAAAATTTAAAATGAGATGAGAAGAAAAAACGGAGCACGTTTCCTTTAAAAAATCCAAGAGCAGTTGCCCGTCTCTCCCTCCCTCCGTCTTTCACCTGAAGCTCTTCATTTGAAAGGGGATCTAGTTTAAACATGGTTAAAGTTATTGAATGGCCCAAGTTAAAAAAAAATTAGAAAGCTCAGCCCATATCTGATGGAAGTTCATGAACCTTGGCAAAACTCTTGTTGACCTGTGCAAGCGTCAGGTTGATTTGGAAGCAAAGCCAGGCGAGACTCAGTTGGAAGGGAAGTCTTCAGAGGACTCTACAGATAAACACGGTTTATACAACCAGAAATGTTTGATCCCCGCCTGCTGCTAAGATTTCTGATTTTCTCAGCCCTTGAATCTGATTTCTGGGTTTGACAGCTGGAATTCTGTCATTTTCAACCTGAATTACTTTTATATATTTGGAAAGTTTACCACAGGGACATGCATTTTTTTGTTGTTGTTTTTCTTTTAAATATTTATTTCTTTTTTTGCTTGTGTGTGTGTCTATGTGAGTGTATGTCCTGTGTGTGTAGATGCCCACAGAGGCCAGAAGGGGACACTGGGTGCTCTGGAAGAGCAGTGAGAACTCTTCTGAGCCATCTCTCCAGCCCCAACTAATACGTTTTAATTTAGTAAATAGTTTTTCTGATATGATAAGTCTTTGACAATCATGAAAAATTAACTCCTTTCATAAGAGGAGGATAATTAAATAAGAGTTTCTTCCTTTTGATCAGTTGTAAATAAAAGGGTAAGTTTTTTATTATTCAGTTTTCACCTTAACAAGTGAGATTATTATTTATTAGCCCTGTTTATTAACCATGCTTATCAGTTCCCATTCAGGGTAAGTTCTTACGCATTTTTTAAAATCACAATGGTTTTAATTTTATACATTCTTGGTGGGGGTTGTTTGGCTTGGGATTTCAAGATGAGGTGTGGCTGTGTAGTTATACAGCCATGCCTGGACTTCTAGCCCAGGCTACCCTGGGTCTCACAGGGTTGCTCCTGCCTCCACCCCTCCCCTGCACTGGCACTATAAGCATATGCCACCATACTCGATTGGAATTTTGTTCATTTCCTGTCTTTTTCTTATCTTAAAAGTCTTTATTTTAGTTATGTGTGTGTGAGAGAGTGTGTCTATGTTAGTGTATGTGCACATGTGTGTACACACCAATGAAGACCAGAAGAACATGTTACCCGGAGCTGCACTTAGAGGCATTTGCAACTACACTGTATTGGTGTAGTTGGGAACTACTCTCTGGCTTCTAACCACCAACCATCTCTCCAGCCCTATCTTTTCATTTTGATTAGTGTCATACTAATTATGTTTCAAAATGTCTCTTTTTATTTTAGCACAGGGAAAAAAGAAATAGCCATAAGAGTATCAATACAATTTTAATTGGTACCATAGTACTGTGAAGCACACTACAGTTTATCGGTAAGATGAATGACTGAATCCCTGAGAATATGGATTTCAGAGTTGGGTTAGGTGAGCACCAAACTTTCCATGGGTTATAGAAACCTTCCTTTTCTGGGTGATGGATGAGAAAGAAAAGATTTAACAGCCACTATGCATGGGCTTCTCCTGATGTCAACACATGCTGGAAAACACAGAGGTTCCCAGAGAGACCCTTGAAAGGCTTGCTGCATAGTGTATCCATAAACACAACAATTCAGTAGGAATGACCCAAATCCGGTAAGAGGTAAGGAGAGGCAAGCACAGAATTCCTGCTCTTAGACATATACCAGGGGGTGACTCTTTCTCCGGGCATAGCATGGCTGTCTCCACCAGGAAGCAGAGATGGTTATGAGGATCTGCAGCCCCATAACCTTGGCTCTAAAACAAAAAACAGAGCGGCAGAAAGACACACGGGAAACATAATGGGCTGTTAACACTAGCTGTAGATGGAGAAATAAGTTGATTTGTCAAAATTTATCTAAAATTCTGGGCACTACTCCGTCCTCCCAGCTCAAAATGCTCTTGGGAGATGTTGCAGCGTATGACTGAAGGTAGGACTCCATACTGCAACTTGTGCTGTGGTAGTCAGCACCCACGCTGGGGAAACCGCTCAGCGATAAGGCTGCTTTTGAGTTACTTGGGTCCCTGTAGTTAACTCTTACCTACGATCCCATGAGTGACCTCAAAAAAATCTCCTCGTTCGTGAAGCTGTACGTGGATGGAATTGTTCCTCTGGTCTTTCGTAGGTGACCTGCCTAAGGAAACATTTATCCCCACTGCTGGGAGAGAACTTGTTAGTCAAGTTCTGTCATCTACAGCGGCCTGGGTCCACACACTTTCCATGACAATCTCAAAGGTGTTGGTTGAAGGAAATACAAAGGTAGAACTGAGTGCAGTCACGGATGTGAAGCCCCAGGAGTCTTTTAGCTCTGACCGCTCACTCCCATGCTGAAAGCCATGGTAGAAACACAGGGTTTCCAACATCCTAGCAGCGTTTTTGCCCTGCGTTTTCTGGCTCACTTTGTTTGCAGAAGGAAGCCTCTGCCTCTCTTTCACACCACACGTTACTTTTGTCCGGTTTCTGATGTGCATGGAGACATCACAACACGTGACCATCTGACTTATGTCCCGACCCACCAAGGACTGAGATTTGGAGACAGGAAGGCGGCTGGCTGCTTTCTTGTTGTTGCTCACAGTTCTACAACAGGCTATCGTTGACGGATGGATTTGTCTTTGGAGACCTACTTTTATACGACGGAACACAGAAAAGAACTGCTGTCCCCTAAGGCACACACGGAGTTGGAGTAGGGATTTTGCCTTGAATATCCTAACAGTGGTTTTCATCAATGCACCAACAGTGGGTGGGTATTCTTCTCTGTGCTCCCCAGTAATTGACTTGGGGTTCTAAGTGTAGCTGGCAGTACTTGGTTGTGATTCTCCGCTTAGTTCCTTTTCCCGAACGTTTTAGCCATTGCTCTCTCTCACACACAGGCTCATTGGTCATGTGCCTGTTTTTATTAGGCTGTCTGCCTCTTAACCCAAACATCTGGAGACTTTCCTAAAATATAAGGGAGCCTTTGATGATGCTATGAGTTATAAACACCTGCTTCCCTGATATGGTTTTGCTGACTTGAGCTATGAAAGTTATTTTCTGAAAAAAAAAATGGAAATATTTCATTTGCAATGTAATCTAAACCATCAATATTTTCTTAAGGTGAAATCTTTTCTCTATCTTGGGTATTTATTTAGCTTGTACCAAACAAAAAATCTCTTGATGTATATAGTAAACATGGAAATAGCTATCACGTGACTGTATTAGGTGGTAGTCAGTAAAGATAATGAGGAATCTTTCGAAGGGGGGGAGACAAAGAGTCCACACTGCTTTAGAGAGATCGATGGTATTGGCTGGGATGAAGGTTAAACTCCATTGTGGCAAGGATGGTATGGTTCTGTTCAGAACCAGGAAGCAATAAATGCCCATACTTGGTGCTCTTACACTCTCTTGCTCTCTCTCTCCCTCTCTCTCTCCAGCCCTGGACCCAAGATGGTACAGCCATTTTGAATGAGGCTTTGCTCCTCAGGTAAATCTCTCTGGACAGGCTTCCAGACATGTCTTGCCTGAATGGGACCCTCATGTCACCCCTTGCCAGAGACACTAACCTTAACATCCCGTGTGGTGTGGGTGGGATGAAGAACCCGTGTCCGGAGTAGAAGGAGAGTTGAGCGTTATTCCACTGAGTGTTTTGGAGCTTCCACATGGGTGGAACATCTTTTCTCAACACTTTTCATCCTGATATCCCTGTATAAGGGTACTCACGCAATTCAGAACCGCCTTTCCTCCTTTACTTTTCCATGCATCGAGATGATATTTGTTTTTGTTGCCGTAGGGAATTTGTATGTCTGAGACTTCTCAGGTCACTTGCTTTTTTTTTGAAGATGATGGCTGTTCTAGGGTGATTCAGAGCTCATGAGCTCTGGCTTTGCTCATGTCTGTGACATTCAAGGCAGTGACAGGGTTTGTGTTGGTTTAGGTGGAATGACACACTGAAATGACAAAAAACAAAAACAAAAAAACAAAAAACAAAAACAGAAGTCATTTGTGAAATAAGTCCCCAATGGGGGTTTATTTCCTGAGTAGAGAGTGATTCAAGAGTTCCATGCAGGCAAGGGGGCTTCAAGGACTATACAAATTTGAGAGAACTGAGATTCTCCCCTAGGCTGGGTTGGTCAGAACCATGCTGGCAAAAGCCATGTGGAGAAACATTCATTTAGAGGCCACAGGCCTTAGAAGAGCTAGGAACATTATCCAGGAAATCCAGATTGGCCAATATCCCTTAGGACACGAAAACAATGAGGGTTTGCTAATTGTTGAGCCTCAAACATTGGCAGGCCCCAACCTTAGTGACTGATCCCTGTCATGAACCACAGAGGAAGTCTGAGAGAGCTTGGGCAGGGCCCTGGGAGGTACAGCAGTGACCCCAAGCAATGAGCTCTCCATAATTTCACATCCTCCCTGTTAGTGGCTGGAGGAGTGAATATTTTATTATTACTTTAGTCTTATTATTAACTTTACACATGTTCATTTTAAAAATATTAAGGGGGAGTGAAACTAGAAAAAGCCATGATCTAGGTTGTTCTTTCAAACATAAACAACCACACAACTCCGGGTACTCAATCCATATGTTTTGCAAACTCAGCACAGCCTCATGCTGCCCCTCAGCCTTCTTTTCAAGGCGCATGCTCTCGTCCTAGCTGAGAGCATCATCTAAGTGCTTGTCCCAGACACCCAGTATGCATTTGTATTTTCTTCTGCTCTCATTCCTCAGCATGATGGTTAGTTTTGGGGACTGGACAAGATTTAAAATCAACTGGTCTTGAGCAACTCAAGTTTTATATAAATTTGAGAGAACTGAGATTCCCCTGAGGAAGGGGTTGGTCCAAACAATGCTGGCAAAGGCCCATATGGGGACACATTTATGCTGAGGACCACAGGCCATGGAGGAGCTGGGGACATTATCCAGACAATGCAGCACCTTCTTGTGGTTGATTTTTTTTTTCCAAAATCTATCTTGTTTTGTTTTACTAAGACAGGGCCTTCTGTAGCCCAAGATGGCAATGTAGATACTATGTGACTGAGGATGACCTTGAACTACTGACCCTTGGCCCTCCACCTCTGGAGAGTTGGGATTACAGGTGTGCACCACCGTTGCTGGTTTATACAGTCCTGGAGACAGACCCCAGGGAGGCGTGCAGGGTGAGCACTCTTAGCCATGTCCCTTGCCCATTTCTGTGACACTGAAAGCGGGAGGTAAGGGCTGTGCAGACACATGCACAGCTGTGCCTTGCTTAGGCCGGAGCTCCATTCATTCACCTGTTCTGGAGAAGGGGAGTCCCTACTGTGTGTCCAGCTGCTTTGCAGGCGGGAATTGCTCCCACACACAAGGATCCCCATATCTTCTCTATACCTCCATTCAGTGGTAGAGGGACGTAACGATCTCAACAACCTAATGAAAAACACTGCACACACTTGGTCCCATCAGTCTGGCAATAGTCCTTCCTGGTTCGCTCTCCTAACTTCTGCTCTAGGACCTCCAGTGTTCTGCTGAGCTGTTTCAAGGGACAGGAAACAGAGCTTGGGAACAGGAATTCTATCTAACACTTTGGGGCACACCACAGGACGCCTTCCAGCCAGGACTTCCCCTATGGGTCTTAGAACAACGCCAGTACCACACCACCAGCTGCCTCAGTTTCCCAAGGGGAGAGTCTTAGTAATTCTGCCTGAGTGGAGGGCAGTAACTGCCCGCTCACCCTAGCCCCGCGCCTCTGCATAAACTAGACAGAAAGGCAGAGGTGTGGGGACCCAAGGGCTGGATCAGGAGGAGGAAGAGTGAGAGACAGAAACAGTCTGCGATCCAAAGAGTCCAAATGGTGTTTGGTTTGGCCTTTAGAAATGGAAGCCAGCAACAGGAAATGTCAGCTTACAAAAACCCCATGCGGTATTATCTGATGACAGCCATTAGACTGGCTGGCAAGAATCCTGAGGTCCCCCCAGGGAGAAAAAAACAAAACGAGCCCATATGAATGTCTAGATATACCTCCAAGACTTACCGGGCTGGCCGGCTTGGCAGGCTGGTACCAGAATTAATCTGATTGTTTTGGCACTGGTAGACAGTGCAGGAGGAGGGCTCCAACTTCTGACACCAGCTCTGAAACCCAACGGTCATGCTGCAGGCTAGCGGCTGCCGGGGTGGATGAGAAGCGGGCAGCCTGTGCTTGAAGACTGAAGAATTCACCAAAAGAAAATAGCCAGCGCTGGTCTACAGTGAGCACTGTAAATAGAAAGAGAGATGCTTCTTGCTGGAGCCAGAGAGGAGCTAACCCTGAACCTGTGGCCATCAGCATGGAGTTTCCAAGAAGGCCCATTTGTCATGCCTGTCACAACTGTGAATGTGCTGTCATTCCTCAGGACAAGAGCCCTGCTCCTGGTTGGATCCCAGGCTGGTGAGGGAGACAGCTGAACCTTCTCTACCACTTTCTGGCACTGTTAGAATTTTTAGCTTCCTCTTTTGTGCGGGAAGATCACCCATCTTCACTGGGTACCACGATGCTTCATCTGCCCCTCTGAAGATGTAGCCAATTCTTCCTCCTCTGATTTTGCCTCTTGGCTCACTCGATACAGCTTCAGTGACCAATTTCCACAGCATCCAAAACCTTTGCTGCTTCTGAAGCCAAGAACCAGATATGAAATGGAAAAAGGAAAAGAGTTTGCCTTGACCAAAATGTTTTAGGACATCTCTAGGGATAGGTGGTTTTATTTGTCAACTTGACACACCTAGAATCAACTGGGAAGAGTCTCAGTGAGGGACTGTCTAGATCAGGCTGGCCTATGGCCATGTCTGTAGGGAGTGTCTTGATTTTCTGATGTGATGTGAGAAGACCCAACCTGAAGGAGGACACCTAGACGAGACTAAGCATGCATGGCGGTGGTGATGTAGCTAGCCTAGGGATAAAAGGAAAATAAGAAATGGACATAGCAACTGGAAACACAGTGGGCCGAGAAAGATGGATCAAATAAGCTCTGGCTATTGTGGGGACAAATTTAGATGGCTGAGATGGAGGCAATTCAAAAGGGGAATTCAAGCTTGATTTCTAATGACTCCGGGAAAGGATGTGAAGCAAACAGAAGAAAGGCCACGTGAGTACGGGCCCAGGAAGCTGACCAGGGTCATCATGCATAAATGGCTGAAAACAGAATCGCGTTCCCCTCCAGTGAGTTTCACAGCCAAGGGACGATGTGTGAGAGAAAAGGAGGCGTTCTGGTCTCTCCTGAGAGGAGTTGCTCCCCTGGGAGCTCTGCCCCTGACTTCCTGAGGTTCCGACTCCCGTTGGAGGCAGGAAGGTCTGCATGACTGCAGTCTGGAATGTTATCTGCCCTGCGAGCTCCATGGCTGAGCATCACCTTAGCACTGAGCAGCAGGGAGGTGACCGAAGACCGCTCCTCCTTCCTCTAGAAGGGCACACCAGCAACGGGCTTTCTTGCTCAGCGACACTATGGAAACAGAAATGGCTGACTGATTGCTTAGGATGTGCAGACCGCACTTCTTTTGGTCCTTGTCATTCTTATTTCAAAGCATATTTTAATTAGGGCTTGCCCTGCAAAGGGGACGTGAAGGGGTCTGGACTGGAAGAGACTGTGTGGGACTCAGCCTTTCTCGCTCATCCTGAATGTGTACATATGTAGGGCTTTCTTAAAGGAAAGTCAAAGTGTATTATTTATCTTCCTCAAACATCAATTTACCACATGAATTGTATAGAAAATCAGTACCAAAAGAGAAGCTGAGAAGGAAGATAAAGGAAGGAGCAGAACAATGTGGCGTTTCTTTGTTGTTTGTTTTCGTTTTGGCAGAGAGTTCTATGTACTAAAACAGCAGAGTAACTTCTTTGGGTTTGGAAGAAAGGTCGTTTTCCACATTGACGAGTGGCTTTGTCTGCTCTTCCCTAAGGTAACTCTGCAGTCTCCATGGCAGTGCGTCATCTGGGTGTGAAATCCCAAGCTTTTCTGTAGAATTCCAAGACACCACATAGCACATAAAAAGCAACGAACCCTTACAATTTAGACCCACGTGTGTCCTGGTACAATGGATTTCCCTACACTGCTTATAAATTCAGCAGAGAGGAGATGATGTGGCAGATACTTGCAAATGAACTGTTATTTAACAGCACTCAAGCACTTACATAAAAGATAAATTAGAATAGATCTTAACTGTATTTGTTAGAAATCGAAAACTAAATGATTACTATATAAAAATATGCATGTTCAAATGAACCTTTACTTGTAAATTTGACACTTGCCCTTCTAAATACCTTTCTAATTTCTTATCTCGGAAAGTAATCATTGGCCCACAGCTCTAGCAGAAGGCCCCTATTTGCTAGAGGACACACTGGCTATTTATTCCACGTGATAATCTTAACCTCAGACTATCCCACTTCCCACGGTGACTATCCAGCCCCTCCTCTCCTTGACTATTATAGACAACTATCTATTAATCTGTAATCTTAAATTACATATTACACTTTCAAATGAGCTGCATAAACATACCTTAAACCTTAATACCTTAAACAAGATAACAAAATTGGCCTTAAATTTGTATCAATAAACCAAGATACACACCAGTGCAAAGTATTCATCTCTATAGCATATCCCCCTTTAAATGAAAACATTTATAGACAATATTTGGAAATTTGGGCGTAGTTCTCTCCAAACTGCTTCCTGCTTTTTGTTGAGCAAAGTATTTGGGGGAGTTTCATGGAGATCTTTTGGGGAGGTCTTGACACATCAAACCACATTAATCTGGAAGGAATCCATAGGTTCTCATCCTCTGTGGAAACAAAAACAGAGCCTCTTTTTTTTTGAAGCAACATATCCTTAGACTCAAATTTTGAAGTCAAGATACCTTTAAAATATATGTTGGTTTAGCTTAGCAGCCCTATACAATGAAATGTCTCTCTGGAGTTAGCTCATTCATAATTAAAAATTGAAAGAAAACATAATAATATATATAACCCAGCCTCTCTGTGTATTTTTCATCTTTATGTGATTTATATTTCTTACTCTATTATTTTCTCTGCAAGTTTAATATTTATTTTATTATCATTACTCCTTTATGACTGTCTGTACTCTCTTATAACTGTCTATATTCTTTTTCTTCTCTCTCTCTCTCAAGCCTATGTACATTTATCCAACACTGTGACCCATTCAGATGCCTTTTCCCATCTGAATTTATCTTTATTGTGTGCATATCTGTAATTATTTTCTGACCACGAGTGCTTATTTTTTGTTTTAAATGCTAAACAGGTGGGACTAGGACCAACTCCACAGCCCTTTCTGCTTTCTCCATCCAGTCCAACATGGCAGAAGCATGTTCACTGCCTCTGAGAGCCATGCACGTGGCCCCAGCTCCAGGGTCACAGTGGGTCTATGTTACCATTAAGCAATTTGTAACACACTGATAATAGACCCCAATGAAGTGCTTGGCCTCTTGAAAAAGCCAGAGCCATTCCTGCCCCAGCATAAACCAGGAAGCTTTCTCTCCTGCTAATGCTGAATCAAGACTATTTCTCTAAAAGGAGCTGCACCTGTGCTCACCACCAGCAAACAGAGTCCATCTGAAAAAAATGTGGCTACCAAGAAGCTGTGCTAAACTCTGTTCTTTTGTGTCTAGAATTCCTTTTTAAGCTCTCTCAGGTTTTATGTGAATATAGAGAGCCCATATGGGCATACCAATTTGTAGATTGAGACTGTTTGCTCCCAGACCCAAAATAATCACACAGCAACTATATTAATTGCAACACTGCTTGGCCAATGACTCTAGCATATTCCTAACTAGCTCTTACATCTTAAATTAACCCATTTCTATTAATTAGTGTATTATCACGTGGCTGTGGCCTACTGGTATGGTTCTGTCTAGTGTCTTTCTCCTTCTGCAGCTACATGGTATCTCATCGACTCTGCCTACTCATCTCTGCTCCGATTTTCCACCTAACTTTACTCTGTTAAGCCATTGGCTAACAGCAGCTTCTTTATTCGCCAATAGCAATAAAATATATTCACAGCATTCAGAGGGAAATCCCACATCAATTGCCAAATTCATTTATGGGCTGAGAAAGAAATGAGGGAACCAACACCCTTCATAAGAACCACAAATAACACAAAATATTTTGGTATAACTCTAACCAAGCAATTGAAAGACTTATATGACAAAGCTTCCAGTTGCTGATGAAATAAATTGGTGAAGATATTGGAAGATGGAAAGATCTTCTATGCTTATGGAGCATTAGGATTAAAATAGTAAAAATGACAATCCTACCAAAAGCAATCTACAGATTCAGTGCAATCCCCTTCAAAATTCCAACAAAATTCTTTAAAGACCTTGAAAGAACAATGTTCAAACTCATATGGAAAAACAAATTACTCAAATGGCTAAAACAATCCTGAACAATAAAAGAAATGTTGGAGGTATCACTATTACTGATTTGAAGTTCTAATACAAAGCTATAGTAATAAAAACCACGTGGTATTGGTATGCTGGTGAGGATGTGGAGCAAGGGGAACACTCCTCCACTGCTGGTAGGAGTGCAAACTTTTATAGCCACTATGGAAATCAGTATACAGTTTCTCATAAAGTTTGGAATCAATCTACCTCAAGACCCAGCTATACTACTCTTGTACATATACCCAAAGGACACTCCATCCTATCACAAGAATACCTGTTCAACTGTGTTCATTGTGACTTTATTCATAATAGCCATAAGGTGGAAATAACCTAGATGTCACTCAACAGAAGAATGGATAAATAACATGTAGTATATTTACAAATGGATTATTACTCAACTATTTAAAAAGTGGTTGCATGAAACTTGCAGTTAAATGTATGGAACAGAAAAGAAATCATTCTGAATGATGTAATCAGGTCCAGAAAGACAAACATGGAATGTACTCATGTATAAGTGGACATTTGCTGTTGAGTAAAGGGCGACCATGCTACAACCCACAGACCCAGAGAGGGTAAGTAGCAAGAAGGGCTCAAGGTAGTTGTATGGATATCCCTAGGAAGGAAAAGAGAATAGATTTTGTGAATGGAATGGCGGCAGGTGGGGATGGGAACAGGAGCAATTAGGGGGCCATGTAGGGAGGAAATACTAGGAGAGATGACTGGAATTGAGAGGTCTTAGGGGGGCCTTAGGAGAGCGATGTGGAAACTTAGAGAGAAGAACACCCTGATCCTACACAATGAGACAAACATCGGAAGGAAATTCCCACCTCTAGAGATGAGCACTATTGCAAGACCTGGGCAGAGTAACCTTCCCTAGCTGCCCTTCACATAATCATGGGCTTCCAGGTGGATAAGAGCCTGTGGAGACCAAAGCTAGAAGCTGGGCCTGAAGAAGAGGGAGAAAGATTGAGAAATGGCCCGCTTTCAGACCCAGCTGGAGGGCTTGCTGAGGAAGCAGATTTAATAAGTATTATTTGAAAGTTTTGACATTAATGAGAGCAAACACAAAGTTTTCATTATTCTTGATACTCAAAACAAGGATTACACGACAGAGGTCCTACTTAGGAAAAAAAATCTATCTTACCTCACTTGTGATATACTTAGGCTGGCAGAGAAAATGAAATTTAGCACAGAATTATCATGTCTATGGTTACCAGAATTATCTGAATTTTTCTATTAATAGGCAAATTATCAAACCTAATTCTACCAGGTGAAGAAGTTTCTCTTATGGTTGTACATTTTGCTCATGTGAAATTGTTAGGCTGATGTTTTGTGGCTTCAAACTGAATACATGTTAATCATTGTCATCTTGTTATAAAGCAGAGTCATCTTGCAAGAGGGAACCTCGGCTAGGGAATTGCCTGCATCAGAACAGCCTATAAGCAAGCTCATGGGGCCTTTTCTTAATCTTAATAATGTGACGAAACTAAGCCCACTGTAAGTGATGCCACCCCTGGTCAGATGGTCTTAGCTTGAATAAGGAAGCAGACTGAGAAAGCCAGGGAAAGCAAGCCAGCAAGCAATGTTCCTCCATGGTTTGTACTCCAGTTCCTGCCTCCAGATTCCTGCTCGAGTTCAACTTCTCTTCATGACTGATTGTAAGCTGAAGCAAATTCTTTCCTTCCCAAACTATTTTTGGTCATGATGTCAACACAGCAAAAATAATTCAAACGGAACATCTACGTTGTATAGTTTCTTTGTTTTCTGAAGTAAATCTTGCAGCTCAGAGTGTCTTTATCTCTTTGACCCTGAATGGGGCACGACTCAGCCCCATGGGATGACTCTACCACTGCACACAGGCACACCACAGTCAAGGCACAAAGTTGCTGCAAGAGGCAGAGTCTGGAAGACAGTTCCCATGATGCTTAGACACAGCCAAGTGTTCTGAGCTTTCCACCCTTAGTCTACAGCAACGCTGAGGGGTCCACTCAGTGCAGACATGGTGAGAACCAAGAAGGTAACGGGAAAGGAACAGCCACAGGAGCTGCCTCATTCCTTTCATTCCCAGAAGACTCCTGAAGCCCTAAGAAGGTTGTGGGGCCTTGGGAAGCCAGAGAGCAAACCTCTTACTGCCAGGAAAAAGCCAGGAGTGAGAAAGATCTCCTGGGAGACTGAGACCCCAAATCCACCTTCCCCACTACTCCCCCAGCGTTTTTCATTGACACATTTCAGGTGTCTACTGACTTCAGACCTAAACCGAGAGGAAAGAAACCTCCTATCATGGCCCTGATATTTATGTTCCTATGGACAGTGCCTGAAATACTGGCCTATGGGATAAATAATGCTATCAGGGATCAATGATCAAACTGATCGGCTGGAAGGCTACTCAGCATGAGCTACTGGGTTGTGTTCCCTTCCTCTCATGCTGCCTCACCTTAGTAGCTGGAACAGGTGCATGGCATGTCATCTCTAAGACCTGCCCTTCGGGAAAGTTCTCAGCACACAATAAGATGTTCTCTTGAGGGAAATCTACAGCAACAGTCTCCTGGCCTGAGTCTACTTGTGAACCTTTCACCACATTAGCTTATTCAGCAATTTTAGATAGGCAGTTTACTCGTCACAGAGAAATGTTCCCATATAGACACTTTACAATCTAGGACTTAAAGCTTGAGGAGGGAAGATACTGTCTGTCTGTCTGTCTGTCTGTCTGACTGTCCATGTCACAGAGTATCTGAAGGCACAGGAGGAGCTTGTCAGGAAACATGGGCCAAGGCTGGGAGGTTTGGAACTGCTTGTAAGTGAAAAAAAAAAAAAAAAAAAAAAAAAAGAAAGTTATGAAAAAAATCACATCCAAACAGCAAAACCACCTCATTCCGAAGAAAACAGGAAATGAAGGTGAAAGGGGCCAGTGTAAGAAAATCTCAACACACAAAATAAAAGAGAGGAAAGATCTCCCATTCACATCTGCTCTCTGATGCAATCTCAGACACACAGGTGCTGCTTTCTTAATAGCGTGATCCAAATAGTTGTCAAGACCCAGCGGGTTTCCTGAGGTCTCCACTCCTTCGTTGTGAGTGGGTTAACTAGTGTACTGCTGTGGATGGGACGCTCCGAACCCATCGCTCTCCACAGATAACTACCATTGCTGTCCACCATCAGACGCTTAGCCCATCCTTGTTCAGGCTGGGCTCATTTGAAATATGGCAGACAGTACTTCAGTTTCCTTGTGGATATTGACGGTAATACACCAGGATGGGTGTTTTCCAGAGTATATTTCATGGAAGGCCGTTTTTAGGAGAATTCGATCCCATGAAGAAGGTGCACGTAGACTGTGTCCTCCATGTCTTCCCTACAGGTTGGAAGGGAAAACAAAGCACTGTGGGAATTTTTAAGAACCTTGCAGAAAGGAAATGATTTATATATCTCAAAGTTTTCCGAGCTTTTGGGCCACAGAATCTTTTTTTTGGGGGGGGGGGTCTTAATACAGCTTCTGCAGAGCTCCCTGGAAAGCATGGATTCGGTGGTACCTAAATGCTTTGGGGATTGCATTTTTTAATTTCCTCATTGCCTTGACAAAGCCAACTAAAGGGGTAAAGGATTCCTTTTCATCATAGTTGGAGAAGATAGAGCCTAATGAGCTGGAGAAGATGTGGCATGGCTCTAAGGGTTAGGGATCACAATGCATGCTCAGTCAAGAGATGAAGGACAGGAAGTGGGATCTGGCTATAAACCATAATGCCCACCCCCAGATGCTCACTTCCTCTGGGTGAGGCTCCACCCCCTAAGGTTTCAATAGCGGCTTCCAACAGTACCACCTACTGGAGACCAAGTGTTCAAACACATGAGTCTGTGGGAGACATTTCACGTTCAAAGCACATCAGCTATCTCTCCTACACCAGAAGATTCTAAGAAGTTAGAGAACGTGTTCCAGCTGTGAAGATGCGGTGCTTCTGGCTAGAAAGGATTCTAGAGCAGAATGAGCGAATTTCACCCAGCAGAAGAGATTGACAGAGGACACAAGCTGTCTCCTAGGAAACCCACACCCCAGACTGCATAATGTCGCTAGAGTGACAGGGCACAGGGAAGTCTGGACTCAGAGCTGCTGCGTCAGAACTCTCTGCTGGTTTCCGCATTGCCGTGCTTCCCAGTTCTCTGGTTAGAAGCACAGGGTTCTAAGAGGAACCAGAACCATTTCCTTCTGCCAACTTTACAGTTACACGCACCCTCATGACACTTGCAGAGTTTACAGGCTTTGACACAGATGACAACATTCCTGTCAACCTTCTAGTGTGGCCAGTACTCGGCCCAAACTAATGATGTTTAACATACTGGGTCACATGACACATTGACGTGTTACTTGGGTGCTCAGCTGCCCGATATGGTGTTACCATTATACTCATTTACATACAAGTTGCCTCACAGTGGTCATGTTTTGTGCGCTGAGATGAGGCCACTGTCCAAGTGCCGGCTTCCTTCTGTGCCCTGGCCTCCTTAGGAAAGGCTACCTGATCCAAACTGGTGCCCAGCCGCTTCCAGCTCACAGGCCAGTGGCTACCCTTTCCATATCTTTATGTACTCTTATTGCTCTTGCTATTATTGTTACTGATATTATGCTGGGGGCACTGTGTGGAGGTCAGAGCCCAGCATTCAGTAGCCTGTTCTCCCCTTCTACCACTGGATCTTGGACTTGGACTCTCTCTCTCTCTCTGGTTTGACTCGCAATGGTTGCTCCTGCTGAACTGTCTCTCTGCCACTGCCATTCCCATTCACATCACCTATTTTATGTCACAGACAGGAAGTTCTTTCCCCTGCTGTTCAGGGGTCTCTGTGATCAGTCATCATTGTCCTAAAAGGATAAAGATTGGGCTTGAGTTTTTATTCTATCCAAAAACTGTTACCCACTGCAGAGTGACTTTCATATGGAAAGAAACTTTGAAATAAATAATACAAAAAAATTGTTTAGTTTGAGCATATCATACCTAATAAAGCATAAAACACTCTAAGATAAATAGAATGCTTATTCCTAGCATTTAAAATATGAGAAATTATAACTAAGGGGCTAAAGAGACTTCTGGTGCAATGCACATGTGTTGAAGAGAAATGACGTCAACCTCAATGACTATGTGTCCTGAAGCCAGCGGTTTCTCCCACAGAAATCAACTTTATTCAGAACTTCTAAAAACTCAGGAAATCTGTTTTGAATGGTGATCTCTTCATTTTCCTCTCCATTGTTTTAAACAAATGAACTTCTAAGGAAAGCCAAGAAAATTGGTTACAGTTTGGTGCCTTATAAACTGGCCATTATAAAAACAACAACCACCGTAATTGCTTTCTGGATGAATGGCTCCTTTATGAGTATGATGAGATGTTGAAGACCCTACATTTAGAAACTAGGAGAAATTTTCAGAGCACTCCACCCTCTGCAAAGCCACAGACACGGCCCTTCCCTTCCAAGACCCAGCATCCACCCCAGCAGCCACTACCCTGCATTACTTCATAATATCATATTGTCTGCAAGAAATCCGGGGAGGAGGGCTCAGCCTCTAGGGAGAACAAAAGACACAGATGAAGGGGAACCCCTAATAATCCCTTCAACATTTCCTAGCTCGTCAGGAAGCAAGGGCACCCTTGGCATGATTTGGTCTCATAAGTAAAAGGATTTCAAAATGGACTCGGAAGTAAACTCGGAACATTTGTTGGAATCGGAGAGGAAAAGAAAAATAGAAGAGGTGGGGGGGGTCTCAGCAGCTTCCAGAGGAGAGGGCTGGAGCAGGGGCAGAGCCACTACACTCAATAAAACTCAGCGAGTGACATCTTGGAGACAAAGTGACGCTGGCAAATCAGGTACCCAAGGTCATTGTTCTCTGTGGTTTTCAGTAAGGGCAAAAGTGTGCCATCCTCCCAGGGTCATATGGACCTTGGGCATGAAAACAGGATGGTTCCATTTTGGACCAATCAAGGAGGATACCTAACTTGATTTGGGTTAGCCAGGTACTGGGGTTTGAACACTGACTGATCCAGTAATCACTCTTCTCTGCTGTGCCGTCTCTCTGTCTTGAGATTCTTTGTCATCTAGGAGGGAGGTAATTGTTCTTTGACAGTTTGTGTATGAAGATATGAAAGCCTAGTATGATCGAGCAACTTGTAAAATGCTACACAGCTTTATCTGTGAAGGCAGTAATATGTAACCCCAAGGGTGGATTTCCAAAACAGATCTCACATGGTCAACAGAGAGTCCAGTTCTGGCAGAGAGCTATCACCAGGCTCCCCCTGGCCCCTATGACCCAGCTCCCTTGCTCCAGTCCCTGTACCCCAGCACCCCTGCTCCAACTCCCATCCCCCCCCAACCCCCCATCCCAGCTCCAGTGTCCCCACTCCACACCCTACAGGACCCAAGACTTTGTCACAAGACTGACTGTGGTCACAACTAACCCAGACCCTAGTCAGCCAACAAAATGACAACTGGAAAGAGATATTTCATTAATTTACAGGGAGGCACTTCTTGAAGACACGTGTTTTCATTCAGCCCTTCTCTCTTCAACAATACAACGTGAAGAAACAATCTCACAACTCAGAATTTTCTCCTCACCACACCCAGGTCATACACCCTCCACATCCTGCCCTGCCTTTAAGAGGTGGATTTTCTTTTAATAAATAAAAATAAAACATTTTTAAGCTTGGAGGATTCTACTGTGTTTCCATTTCGAGGTTTTTCTCTGTATTTGCTTATTGCTGCTCTCTTTGGTTTTAGAAAACAATACATAGACTCTTAAAAGAATATTTCTTGTTTGCAGGATCTAGACACTATGCTAAAGATAAAAAACAAGTTGATAGAGTTCTAACCTCACAGGAACCAACCCCCCCCCCCCCGAATTTGGGCCCTCTAAAAGTTTTTTCTGATGATGCCTTTTGAAGTTTGTAGTTCAGACTTCCCATGCGCCAGTACACTGGTGTTATGCTCCCCACGCCCTCCGGTCCCAAGTCATTATCTCTACTGTGCTTGGATAGGCTCCACACACACAGGGCTCCAAGGACCGTGACTGGGTTGAATGGAACTTATGCCGCTTGGCAGGCCTTGAAGACCCAGTGAAACCTGACTGCTGTCAAGGAAGTCAGTGGCGATTTTGTTTCACTTTTTAATGAATGAAAGCAGGGTTGAAACCCATCCAAAGATAGCATGTTTGGCCTTTGGAAGGAAGAGAAAGGAAAGCAAAAAGGGTGTTTTCCTCTCTCCTGGCAATGGAGTGCATCCAAGTGCGGAGATTCAGCTGGGTCCGGGCACTCCAGGAAGCCGGTCAGGGGGCGCCCGTGGCTCTGGGCAGCTTGTGCCTCTGACCTGGTGCTCCTGTCAACTGGAGAAAACCAAATTCCTCATGCCTTTAAAAGAAAACTTTCAGTGCAAAATCTAGACTATTTCATGACATATTAGGGAGAATATCTAAATATTCTCAACATGTTTTTCCATTTTTGTGCTTCTTTCTTTGAAAAATCAGACGAAATAAAGTGTATCTAGTGTTGACTGCCACCCAGAATTCCACCCTCCTGAATGCCATCAAACCATATTGTTTTGTTCCTGTTTTGTTCCCTGACCCCGTGGGGTTCTCTATGGTGAAGAGGACATGTTGTCTTCAGTACTAACCTTAAAATCATTGAGATGTTTTGCCAGATGGGGAGATGGTTCTGAGTTCCATCTCCAGAACTCAGGGAAAATGAATTGTTCTATGTGCAGTGAAGGTAGAATCCAGTTGATCCCTGGGGCTTGGTGACCAGTCAGCCTTGCTCCAGGCCAGTGAGAAACACTGATTCAGAAATAGATAAATAAATAAATAAAATGGACATTGTCTTAAGAATGGCACTCAGGGTTGCCCTGTGGTCTCCCAAACACACATGCACACACTCCATCCAGCATGCATATGCCCCAAACCACACACAGCAATCAACGTGGTTGTTGCCACCAGTAGTAGGCACCATGTATCTATCACAAGCTGTCTTTGGAAAGCAGACAAAGCTGGGCCTGAAAATATCCCCTCAGGGCTGGTGTTTTCTTGGGATCTTGAGCCATGTGTCCTCAGCCTTGCCAATTGGAATTTCCTGAATCCAAAAGAGTATAACTCGAGCATCGGACCCTACAAGAAGGAAGCAGAAATATTGCCTCTTGTAGACTAAAGAAGCAACTGGTTGTACCTGTGCACATGGCGGCTCCTGGAGGTTCTGTAGTCAACCAGCTCTGAAAAAAAAAGCCAGAACCTGCTTAGAATGCTGGTCCCCTTTGCTTCTGGGACTAGCTAGACTCTGCCTTGTCAAACTCACACTGTCTTTGCTGCCAGCTCTTCGTAAACCCCTGTCTAGGAGCTCCCCATGCAGGCTCCAGCCTCCAAGGGTTCTATGATCATTTCTGGGGTACTTTCCAAAGCTTACGATTATTTTCTCTTCATTGCCATCAAGAACACAGAGAACAGTGTGCTAAACATGGAGTCAACAACCACGTCTCCATCTTCAAGGTCAACACAGCAAAGATTCCACATGGGACTAGAGAAACTTAAGGACGAAATGCAGTGACCTTTAGACACTGTTGCTTAAAATATTGGTCTTGTTTGCTATGCAATGTGGGATTTAATAATTATAAAGGATTTCCCACGTACTACCACCCAAGAAGGGTCTGCTTAGTTGATTGAAAGAAGGAGCTTAATAATAGCTAATATATTAAAGATGCTAGTAAGGTTGGTTTCTTGTAGAAAATAGTTGAAATAGAAAAAGTTATCCGATAGTCTTCATCTTCTAGTTAAAGAGCTAAGATCATTTACATTTAGAGTTATTATTGAGCAAAACTTTCTAGTTCCTATAATTTTACTCTTTTGCCTGGTTATTTGTATAATATATAGAAATAGATGATAGATAGATAGATGATAGATAGATAGATAGATAGATAGATAGATAGATAGATAGATATTCTTTGCATTCTTCCCTGTTCATATCAATTTAGTGAATTGAACATGATATAGTCTTATTATTTCTTTGGTTTTTTGTTTGTTTTGTTTTCTGAGACAGAGTTTCTCTGTGTCTTGGAACTCACTCTAAAAATAAGGCTGGTCATGGACTCATAGAGATCCACCTGCCTCTGCCTCACGTGCTGGAATTAAAGGTGTGCCACCACTGCCTGGCATGATCAAGTCTTTTGTAGGTCTCCTTTGTTCATCTATTTTTCCCACAATTTTTTCCTCCATATGCTCTTGTAATTGAGGCTTTTTTCCACTTCTGCGTTAGAACTGTTTTAAGTGTGTGTGTGTCTCTGTGTGTGTGTGTTGGAAAGTAAAAGTTTAAATATTTTCCAAGCTCCAAACTTTGACTATTAACTCCTTTCTAGTAACGTTAAATTGCCTGAGATTGTGAAAAAAAAAAAAAGGACTTTCATGGGTCAAAGCACAGAACAAGTCCAGTGAGATGGCACATGCCTGTAATCCCAGTATTGGGGAGGCTGAAACAAAAAGATCTGGAGTTTGAGGCCAGCATTGACTATATAGCAAGTTCATGGCCAGCCTGACCTACATAATCTCAAAAATGGCAAAAAGAAAAGTGTAGGACCATGATTGTAGAAGACAATATACCGCAAACTATAAATAAAACCTATAAAGTATTAAATGTTATCAAATTTTTTAATAAAAATATAATTCTCACAAACTTTACTTAAAATTTTGCTCTCTCGAGTAGGTTACTGAACTTTCATGCTTTGAAAATACTGTAAGGAAAGGAAATTTAAAAGTTAGTTTGGGGAGTAAAAAGAATTTTCTGGGTTCTAAGATGACTATTACTTATCTTTATCCACTGGAGTTAAGAGTAAGACATTGACAGAGAAAATAATATGGCTCTTTCTTTTCCACAAGAAACACCCCCTAGCCGGGCGGTGGTGGCGCACGCCTTTAATCCCAGCACTTGGGAGGCAGAGGCAGGTGGATCTCTGTGAGTTCGAGACCAGCCTGGTCTACAAGAGCTAGTTCCAGGACAGGCTCCAAAACCACAGAGAAACCCTGTCTCGAAAAACCAAAAAATAAAAAAATAAAAAAAATAAATAAATAAATAAATAAATAAAAAGAAACACCCCCTAGATACTTAAGACAGATGGTCAGGGAGCGAGAGACTATAGTGCAGAACTTCTTCCCTAGCCTAGTGATGACCTCACTTGAATGGGAAAACAGAAAACATTCAAAGACTTGATAATGTATGCAGAAAGTATAAAATATCCACACGTCCAAATTAGAAAACCACAATGAATGGCTGCAAGACAGACTGAATAAGAAAGTTACATGCGGGCACACAAAAATCAAATGCCAGAAACAACACAGGAAGCAAATGCTAAAGTCAACTTCAGAAAACACAAGTTCAACAGCTAAGGGGCAGCCATGTATGCCAGAATTTACTGTTTCCAACACTTTAAGTCATATGTATTGATGCCTGCTTTTGTCTGCAGTATGGTATTAACAATGCTTTCACTCTCAAAACGTATTGATATCTTTACACAATTTGTTATTTTGACGTGAACATTTTAGTAATATTTTAAATTAAAGCGTGTGTGCCCCTATGCTGTTGCGTCTTTGTACATGCGATATTTCTATTTTACTAGCGCCTCTCTCTTCTCTTGCCAGGGTTCTTGCTGGCACCATTTAACACTTTCTTCCCAGTCTGCCCATGGCTGTGACCATGCCCTGCTTGATGGTTTCTCCACCCTCTATTTCCCCTTCCTTTAAATGTGCCTACAACACTTAAAGTGACCTCATTAAATCCCCTTAATTCAACCATCTTTAATATTCCATAGTTTTCTGCTAGACCTCTGATGTGGATATGGATGCTAAGTGTTATTTCTTCTAGAGGAAGTGCTGCTGGGGCCAGTGAAGTGGTTTTATAAAAATCTACAGTAAACAACGGAAAGGAAAACCCAGTATGGTACATGCTGCTTTATGAGGTGGTGGGCTAAGACTGACCGAATGTTGATACCAGGCCCTTGCAAGTGTCTGTGTAGCAGGGCACAGTTTTTACCCTGTTCTCAAGCAAGCAATGCCAGTTAAGACACTCTCCTGACAGCATGAAGGACTCTTGGCCATCCTGCATAGCAATGCTTTGCTGACAGCCAGCCACATCACAAGGTCTTGGACATTTTACGAGTTAGATTTAAGACAAGAGGCAGATACCAGCGATCACATAATTCAAAATAAAAACTTCAATGAGAATGTCTGTTCATGAAGGAAGGATTCCAAAAGGTTAGAGCCTGTCAGTGGTCTTTCCAACTTCCCTAAATCCAGAGAGCAATCGCCCAAATCTCAGTGTGTGCTTGATGCACAGGGGAGCATGTGGCTGTGGAGAGCAACCCCCCTTCCACTCTCCCCCACAAGATTTGGCTAGTTTTCTGGAAAGTAACAATAAATTTGCCAAACTTAATCCAAACTTTCTGGGCCCAGCTGAGTCTTTCATCCATAATGAATGCGAAGTCTTCGCCCCCGCAGTAAGGCACACGTGTCTTCATCTTGCTTTTCTTGTGCTTTGATGAGAAAAACCACAGACATTCGCAAGTGTGCAGGAAATTCAATGGGGCCTTTAATGGGTTCTGGTTTTGTTTGGCATATAGATCCTGAAGCCTGGGAGAAGACAAAACCAATTTCAAAGGAAGTTCAAATGTAGCAATTTCACAAGAAGCAAACACCATTGAATCAGTTCAACCAAGTCAAGCCAGCAAGAATGCAATCCTGGTTATAACCCTGTGGGGACTTGTACCTGGTCCCCAACTTCTTTACTCTACATGGTATGTAGTCCATTCAGTAATGTACGTAATAAAAATAAGTGGATGTCTTAATTACCGTATAGTAACATGTAAATCTTAGCATGTAGGCAGTCAGGTTTTCCTCATAAGCAAGAATGCTTTCAGTTCTGATAGATTACTTTATCTTTTAAAATAGTTAAGTTATTCTTACAGTGCAGCTTTCAAAAGCTGCAGAGGATTCCAGAAAGAAAAAGTTATCCTGTCCTCTGAATGATCTCATTGCAGATAATCCTAATGACACACTACTAAAGGACCCTTGTGGAGATATGACAGCCAGGGATTCCCTAACAAGCATCCCTCTGTGGATATTTAGATATTTATATACGTTTGTATACTGGGCTTCATTTTAGTGACATGGTAATAATATGGTCCATTATGTGCTCTGTTTTGCTTTTCACTAAAACTCTATCTTAGCATCTCCAATATCATTGCACAATCTTATCTCATTCATAAGTTTGTTTCATTCATAAACAAAGGATGGTGATAATGATACCTACTGTTTTAGGTTGCATTGATGCTTTAACCAACTCACCTCTTAAGGGCATTGTTACAAAGCCGACTTTACATTAAGGGCAACAAGACAACCTTCTCTCTCCTGTTTTGGTAAATTTCAGTGTTTTTTATATCAAAGGAGACTGAGTAGGGATTTGGCCAAACCAGGCAAAGGGTGACACTAAACATGCTCTTGTTGGAAGAGGTAAAGGAGGGACAGATGGGGGTGGTTTGTGAAACCACAGAAACGCTCTCCAAAGCGTTCTCACTGAGTCCTTCCTAAATCAACAGAAGGGCCGCTAAAAGAGAGGGGAGAATGGGGCGGTCAAGCAAACAAAGCAGCTACAGTGGTCAAGCTTTGCGTGCCCGAGTGCACACTTTCCAACAGTTTGAAAAGTTTCTTCCTGGTCACAGAGAACAGAAGTCAGAGTCCTAGGAAGGAGTTTCTGCTCGGCAGTGAGCTGGGGAGGGAGACGACCAAGGAACACTGGTTCATTTGCCTCTGCCAAACCCAGAAGACAGCAAGACAACCCATCAGAGATAGCCGGGAGCGAGTAAGAGAGAGCTTTGAGTAAACCGTTATCTCCATCCAGCAGAAATAAGTCGGGGAGGTATTTTCCAGAGAGACTAGCAGTTCACTAACCAATAAACACGCTTGGGCCTTTGCTCTCCCATCTTATTAAAGCCACTTCAAGAAACATTTGCCTGAATCTTGAGTTGATCAAATGTCTTGTGTCATTTATTACTGCCATTGTTCTTATTTCCATGTTGTGACTTTTTGCCATTTCAAGGCTTTGAACCTGTTCACCTACTCTACAGTCCCTGAAGGCTATATGCCTTTAGGTTTCAGAAGCTAACCAAATGTGGAAGGCTTTGACTCAGAATGTTGGACCTTTCAACAACACGGAAGGTGTTAAACTTCTCACAGTTCAAGTCATGATAGGTAGCACAGTCTCTCAGGAGCCATTGGAGTAGAGAACCTACCACACAGATGCTCAGCCACCGTTGTCTACTCTAGTAGCGTAAAGACAGGCCCTCTGAGGAGACTTATGTCCCATTGTCTGAAACACTTACAAGTCAATTCTCACGGACCAGCTGCCACACTTCAGGGTTGCCTCTCCAAGAAGAGGTGTCCCTGCTGGAATTTCCATGGGTACCGGGAGTCTAAGGACTCTTGTCCCCATGGTTACGAAGATGCTGTTTTTTGCTCAGCTCTAGCAGCACAATGGCCATGGCTGTCTTATGTGGGAGCATTAGATATGGTGGAAAGATGTGTGTTTCCCCTCAGCCACTGCCGTGGCTTGAATGTGCAATGCCTGCACAGGCATTGTCTTTTAACACTTGGTTTCCTGCTGGTGATGACTTTGTGGGAGGTTGTGGAACCTTTAGGGGGTGGGGCTTCCTTAGTGGAAGTGAGGAACTGGAGGGCGAGCCCTGAGCTCTGGGAGCCTAGGCTCAGTTCTGTGTAATCTCCTAGCTGTGGAAGCCATGTGACTGGTTTCTTTCAGCTCCTGCTGCCATGCCTTTCTTGCGAGCCAAAGTAAACCCTGCCTCCATAAGTTTTTTTGTCAGATGTGTAGCCATTTTGTCCTGGGGCCAAGAAAACCTGAGACTACGTAAAACTTCATTAATGACCCCAACAGCAACAGCAAAAAGAAATTAGCCACACGCTAGACCCTGCTAATGATTTACCTGTCCCATATAAAGGACATCAGACCCGACAGCAAGCCCCTTTTCCAACTAAGCTAGCCAGCCAGCTTACATTTTCCAGATTTTATGAATGGAGAAACTGAGCCTTAAGGATAACAGTATCTTGTACAAGTTTTCATGCTAATTAGATAAGCCCAGACTTAACCTCAGCTTTCCCACCTCTCCAAGCTCTTAACTTCTCCCCCCCCCTTTTTGTTTGTCTTTCTTTCTTACCCCCACACTCCCTGGGAAGCCAGCCCAGTCAAACAGACCCTGTGACAACGTAGAGAGGTCAGAGTGTGAAATGTGTTTTTTCTATGTCCCACTTCTCTCAAGCCACTGTTTGCAAATTATTGCACAAGTTGCCCTGATAGTCCCCTGTTGCTGCAAAGGCAAAGTCTAGCTCGATCCAGTTCCTGTAATAACAGCCAAGGATCAGAAAATGAGGGTGCCAGAGAATGAATGGTTTGGGGACTGTGTGCTTTGGCAGGTGAGGCAGCGTGTGTGAGCTGAGTAGACACGAGCATTCTAAACAAACATGACCTCTTCTTGCAAGAGAGGAGGAAGTGGGAGCAGCCATGTTCCGTTCAGCGTGGGGCTTTAGAAAAGGAGGTTCTGTGGAGTGCATGCTGGGCATTTGTTCTGAGGAGCAGCAGTGTGACAGGAGCCATGAAGTCACCTCAGTCATTAACATCTGGGGTTTCCTCCAAATAATAGGGATATTTTGTAAGTTATATGTCTCAGGCAAATTCCTTACATATGAAAGAAGTCAGCTGAAGTTGTCTGTGAACAGGTCCTCCACCATAGCGGGGTTATGACACAAAGGTTGAATTTCACTGATCTCCTTCACGGGAGACCTCTGTAGGCTGGAAGCTACCAAGGTGAAAGTGGAAATTTCCATCCTAGAAGTTCACAGAGAAAAAGATGAACAGGGGCTGGAAGAAGGACTCAGTGATTAAGAGCACTTGCTGTGCCAGGTGGTGGTGGCGCAGCTGGGCGGTGGTGGCGCAGTCGGGCGGTGGTGGCACACGCCTTTAATCCCCACACTTGGGAGGCAGAGGCAGGTGAATCTCTGTGAGTTCGAGACCAGCCTGGTCTACAAGAGCTAGTTCCAGGACAGGCTCCAAAACCACAGAGAAACCCTGTCTCGAAAAAAAACAAAAAAAAAACAACAAAAAAAGAGCACTTGCTGCTCTTACAGAGGACCGGGGTTCCCTTCCTATCACACAGGTCTGGGAGTTCACAGCCATCTGCAACTCCAGCTCCAGGGAATTCAACAGCTTCAGCTTCCAATGATGTCCACACTCACGCACGCACACACACACACACACTGAAAAGTATTTTTTAATGAAAATAGATTCTTCTCTCATACAATAAATCTCAACCACAGTTTCCCCTCTCTCCATTCCTCCCAGCTTCTCTACACATCCCTTTTCCCCTGGGTCCACTTCCCCTCCAATTCCCTTCAGTAAAGAACAGGCCTCGGGGGTGGAGAAGATGAGTGGGGATAGGGGGAGGGGAGTAGGGGGAGGGGGCAATATTTGGGAGGAGGGGAGGGAAATGGGAAACAGGGAGCAGGTGGAAATATTAATTAAAAAAGAATAAATAAATAAATAAATAAATAAACATTAAAAAAAAAAAAGAACAGGCCTCCAAGATATCACAAACAAGCATGACAAAAAAAAAAAAAAACAACAACAAAACAAGGCAAAATCCCTCTCACCAAGGCTGGACAAGGCAGCCAAACATAAGGAAGAGAGTCTCAAGAGCAGGCTAATAAGTCAAAGACACACCTGTTCCCCCAGTCAGGAGTCCCACAAAAACGCCATGCTAATACCTGCAGGCCCCACACTTGCCATTTCAGTCTCTGTGAGCCCACGTGAGCCCTGCTTAGGTGACTGAGTGGGCTATATTCCCTGGTGTCCTCTATCCCGTCTGACTCATACCATTTTTCTCCCCCTCTTCTGGGGGGCTCCCTGAGCTCTGAGGGAATTTAGACTCTCTGCACCCACTCCTATTTGCTGTCAGAAGCCTCTCTGATGACAACTGGACAAGGTACTGACCTATGAGCATAGTAGAATATCAATAGGAACCATTTCATTGATTTCTTTTTCTTTTTATTTATTTATTTATTGTTATTATTTTTGGCCAGTCATCTTTGTTTCTACCCTAGGTCTCTGGGCTATCCAGTCTCTGGTTCTGCTCATCCAGGCAACATAGGACATGGGTTCCCTCTTGTGGAGTGGGCCCTGTAACTCTAAGATGAAGGTTACTTGATCATGGTGGGTGATCTTTTTGATGTGTTCTTAAATTCTGTTTCCAAGTATTTTATTGTATTTTTTATTTATATTCATAAGGGAAATTGGTATGTAATTCTCTCTCTTTGCTGATTCTTCATGTGGTATGGGTATCAGGGTAATTGTGACCTCATACAATGTACTGGACAAAGTTCCTTCTGTTTTCATTTTGTGTGGTAATTTGAAGAGTATTGGTGTTAGCTCTTTTTTGAAAGTCTGGTAGAATTTTGTACTAAGAGCATCTGACTCTGGAATTTGGGGTTGGGACATTTTTAATGACTGCTTTCAATAGGGGTTATAGGTTTATTTAAATTGTTGTAAAACTATTTTTTTAAGAAAAAAGTAAATAAGATGAATCAGTGAAGTAAGAGGATGCTTTCATTTTAGTCGCTATGAGCACCTGGTGTGAGAAATGAGGGGTAACAGGATGGGAGCTAGCCACCTAAAAGGATGTGTTAACCGGAAAGAGTAAAGACTGAAGGCCAGACACTCAGGTCTAAATATGTCCAAAAGAAATTCATAAGGTTACAAAAGGATATAAGAAAGAAAAACAGCTAATCTCAAACTACCTTCCATGCCCCTGCCTCACCAACCAGCAGATGTAATTTGGCATACAATTGGGTGTCTTTTTTTTTTTTTTTTTAACAAAACTTGCCTCAAGTTTATTTGTAAAAACAGCATAAGGTCCTGAACATCTGCAAATACTGTATAGATATTCACACCAGTCCATCTGTCTTCACATTGGCAGACTGAGACCTTTTTTATGGGCCTTCACAGGGACCTGGGCACCTTTGGGAGCCTGAGCTGCAGCTGAGGCCTCTGCCTTGGCTTGAACCTTGGGCTTTATTTTTTGGAGCCTAAGACCCCTGGCCATGTAGCTTCTAATCCACTTTCCAAGCTTGGGGTGAGTCTGCGGCTGGGGCCCTTTGGCACCTTGGGCTTCACCACCTGGAGCTTCACGTGCACTCATGGCCTTTGCATTATTTGCCTGCATCTTCTTCAGACCTTTCTTGTTGTGCTTGTTGGCAAAGCGCATGTTCCTCAGGAACTTGGGGTCAACCCCCTTGAGAGATTCGTATCTTTGTGACCGGGGTTTCTTGATGCCATTTCTGTGCTATTTCCGGGACTGGTTGTGTGTGGTGTGGTTCTTGGACTTGGCCCATGGCTGGACGGTAATGGGCGGCCCCCCTTGTGTCTCTTTAGAAGTTCAATTGTTCCTGATTGAAAGATGCCAATAATAACCTGGAGGGGGCATGGCTTGGTGTGGTGGGTCACACCTTTAATTCCAGGACTTAGGAGTCCGAGGTAGGAAACTGTGAGTTTGAGACCACTGCTTCCATGACCATCACCACCACCACCGCCACCACCAACAACAACATCAACAAAATGGTGGAGATGCAGCCAGAGTAGTTACTGCTTCATGGTGGTCAGAGGTACTTACAGCTTTCTACCCTTTGATATTGCAGCTACCATATCAAAGCTGTACTACAAAGACCATATCTTAAGGAAAAATAAAATATAAAGATACACCTGAGCAGCCTAACCTGGTGACACAGATCTTTAATTCCAGCTACGTCAAAAGCTGATTGCAAGATCAAAACCTGCTGGGAATACAGAGTGAGTTCGAGGCCTAGACTGAACAACTTAGTGAGAACACGTTCTAAATAACATTGAAGGACAGAACTGACATCTAGGGCAGTGCTCTGACCTGCATAAATGTGCCTGCATTTACACACACATGTACATGCATGTACACACACAAACACATGCTTCACACACAAAAAATTTACAGAAGGAACTACTTATTAATGCTGAAACAAGACTATAGTGGGGCATTTTACAATAAACCTTTCTGCTATATACCCTAAGCAAAGACATTTGTAAAACTACAATTGATAGGCTTTTGTTGCTGTGGTTGTTGCTGGGGGAGTAATAAAGTTAGAAGCAAACTATTAATCCTGCTAGAAGTCAGCCAGCTTTTGCAAAACTAACAATTTCTCTGATGTTATTCTCACAGATAAATCTCCAGAGATCTTTGTACCTAGGTTCCAAAGTTCAAGGTTGATTCTTGAATGTTTAGTTCCTGTCTATTCGATGTGGGTATTGGGGGGAACGAACTTTCTGGACACCCTATTTACTGAAACTAAAAATATTACCTAAAAGTTAGAGTCCTGTTTTAGACTATTCAGTATATTTACTTTTACAATTTCTACGTTTATTTTTACTTCAATTTGCTTTTAACTGATTCATAAATTGTGTGCATACTTGTAGAATGCTATATGATGTTTTGATACATATTTAAAGTTTCTAAACATCTCTGTCTCTCCAAATACTTCCTATTTCTTTAGCCAAAATGCATCACAATAATGTCTGTCTTCTAGCTTTTTGAAACACAGGGAATTGACAATATCTGTGAGCTAAGAGGCAGGTTTCTGTTCTGGTTTCTTTTTTGTTTGTTTTGTATTTTTTTTTGTTTGGTTGGGTGTTTGTTTGTTTGTTTTTTAGACTGGAGAACACCTTCACTAGCTGTCTTTCTTGTTTGCTTCCACAGAGAGCTTCCTGCCGGGAGAGGCCATTGTCCTGAAACACTGCAGCAGACCTGATGCATTGGGAAAAGGAGATCCAGCACCGCCCCCCCAGGAACTAAAGCAACTAAGTTTTGTTTAAATCAACATTACTAGTGTGAGTTTAATACACAGTGTGATGGTCTCAAGCCAATGAGATTTGCGAGCCCACTGGAGGCACTGCTACCCTACCAGACCTTTAAAGCCTGCGGGCTGAGTTCCTCTGTGCTCCAGCCCTGGACTTCCCGAGATCACTACTGCTTTCATGGACAGTCCTGCTGCGTGGTGGCTTCTGGTGACATGGACTTTTCCCTGCCTTCCTCCTCTTCTGCTGCATAAGCTCTCATGATAGGCGGAGGAGATGGAGGGTCCTTCATACTTGGAAGTCCTCCACCCCAGTTTTGGGTTCAGAAACCAGGGGACACCCAGCAGGTATTCCGGCATTGGGGAGGACCCAAACCAAATGTGCATTTCTTTATTTCTGGACACTGGCATATCCTACCATGACAGAGGTGACCAGCTGCTGGGAAGCAGTGTACAGACCCTGGGTCCAAACACGTATGTGCTCCAGAAAATGGTTTCCGAAAGGACCAGTGTACTATCACCGTATTCATGTCATGACTGTTTGTTCCACTGCTGAACACATTTGCCACAGTGTCACCAAGAGCCCTTCCTCCTTCGGGGGGGGGGGGTTCTAAGCACTGGCCTGAAATTGCAGAATCAACTGTGGCTTTCCCATTGATGTGGGTGACCTCAGTGCTCACCCACCCTGTCCACTCTGTTTTCATTTCTGTAGCTATGATGAAGTACTCTAACCAAAAAAACAGCACAGGGAAGAAGGGCTTCGGTGGGTGTATGATTCTGATTGCAGTCCATGACCTTGGGGACGTCAACATAGGAGTTCAGGCATCACAACCCAGGGAAGAATCTGGAGAGAATAAACATGCCAACACCTGCTTGCTTGGTTTTTGTTTTTTATTGTGTCTGAGAGCGCTGTCTAGGCAATGGTAACACCCACATTCAGAGTGTGTCTCCCCAACCTGCATGAACAATCAAGACAACCCCTATTTCCCATGAAACCAATGATGCTTATCAGAAACAAGTCATTGGATCATGGATGACAATAAACTCACTGGACATGGTATGGCATCTTGAAAAGCAGGTGTATGGATATGTATAATATTGTTGATGCTCCAGTCTGGCTCCAATGTGCCCCCAGAAGCATGTCTGTATGATGAATCTTAGACTAAGAAGTTAAGAAAACAACACGTGGGTGAAATGATTTCATCAAGGAATTCTCTACATTTTAAGGCGGAATTATAGAAAGTATATTAAGACATTCCTCAATGGAAAAAAAGATGGAAAGCAAGTTTCAAGCATTAGTTCCCATCAACAGTGAATTTCCCTATAAGTGGGAATGGATTCTCTTCCTTTTAAGTCAAATGTGGGGCTAACCAGCAAGCCCCCCTCCCACCCTACCCCCGCCCCACGCCTCCACCTGCTGTGTAGATTTAAAGCACTGCCAGGTGGCTTTTTAATCAATCTGTGGGAAGCTAAAGCTTTGTGCTTCAATTAAAAGGTGCTTTTTCCAAGTCTGTTTGTACATCAGATTTAGGCAGCAAATCTCCTACGTTGTGCTAATGTGACAGGACTTCCCTTTGCCAATTAACCATGCACCTTTTCACCTCCTGAGCTCTGACTTACAGGATTTGATCTTCCCTTGCTGCAGAGTGACTTTGGAAGGCCAACAAGTGCTGTGGTGAGTCCTAACTCACTACCTTCTGGTTTTAGTCCCCATGCCAGCTCACGGGTCCCATCAGGTCCCTTGAGACAGACATCACACCCCTTTGTGATTACCCGAAGTGACCACTAAAGGTCACTCTTACTCCATTTTCTTAACCCAGTTTTGTGACCTGGGCTCAGGTATAATACAAATCATTTACAGACGCAATGTGGACGTGACCTGGACAGGAATCCCCTCCCACCTGAGGCCTGGGAGAACTACAGCTTATATGACCTCTCTTCGTTAATGCTTTCCCAGCAAAGTTATCAAGATTCATAAAAACTTGATTTCCAAGTGAATATAGCACAGATGTGAAAGCCAGCAGTTCTGTTCCGGGCCCAGGTTTTCAAGAGGAAAATAAGTCATTTTTAGGAAACACACTCAAACCTTTACTGAGATAATAAATTATACTGTCCCCATTTGAAGAGAGAGGAAGGAAGTTTGTAAAAGGTGCTTGCCAAGAATCCGGAGCCTAAATCATCTGTAAGGGACAGCTTGTGTACAGGACCTACTTCCTTTCTGCATGCAAGCGTGGGGGATGGAGGGAGGGCTCAGATTTGAAAGTTTTTATTTATTTATTTTTTTTTTTTAGGAAACAGAGCACATGTTTTTCTCTATAATTCGTGGGCAACTGAAGTCGAATGGTCGACAGACATGTTTAATATCACTAGTAATAAAAGCTAAAATATTCCAACAATTATCTTTTATTGTCCCAAAAGAAGTGATAAAAAGCTAAAAACACTCCAACATCATCATTTGTTGTCAAAAAAAAAAAAAGTGACTGAAAGTTAAAGTCAGAACATGGAAGATGAGGATTTACATTAAGGAAACATTCCTTTGTCCCAGAAATACCTGCAGTGAAATCAAGTACAAAAAACAGACAGATGTATCACAACCCAAAAGCTTATTATTGACAGGATACATACATATTCTATACCTATCACTGTGGCAATTTTGTTTCAAAACACGGAAAATTCAAATTCCATCTGATAAGTGCTTCGTAGATTTCATCCTTTGGCTCTGAAGTTTCTTTCTCTGCCTTGTTCCACCACCAAGACCGAAAAAATCCATCTGAGAGTTAGAACTGGAAAAACAATTAGCTGTGCGTTCTCTTTCAGAACTCACTTCCATTCTTCACTATACACTTGTGTATCATGTGGATAAAAGCATTAAAAGAATCCTTTATGATTTCCCCCCAAAATACAACGTTTAAAATACTCATTTGCCTGTGAAATTCATAAATTGACAGGACACACAGCAAAAGACAAAGCCCAATACGCTCACACGTGTGTTTGCTATTTCCTCACACAAGCAGTAAGTGTGAAGAATTTGTCCTAATTTGTTGTGGTGAATTAATGAGACTGACCCAAACAACCAAGGCAAGCCTATATTCTACAGGACTTTCCAAAGCGAGTGTGAGGAAAGTCTTGGAAATCCACCAAGTAGTCTTTCTCATCTAAAGAAATCGGTGATGCTGGGAACATAGCTTGGTGGCTAACGTGTGAGTTACCCATGCAGGGGGATCTGAGTGAGTTTAAATCCCTGGAACCCACATAAAAAGCTGCAACCCCAGAGCTTGTGAAAGACAGACCCTGGATAGGTAACCCAGCCAACTGGTGAGCTCTAGGTTCTGTGAGAAACCCTATCTCAAAATGTGAGATAGACCTCTGGCTTTCTCACACACATGAATTCCTCCAAGAACCAGGACTTGAAAGATCAACAATAGATGGGTGTCCATCCTCTATCTCAGAATAGCAGCTGTGACTGAGAACCTCTGGTTTCTATTTTGCTCTCCCTGTTAGGATATCTTCTTAGTTTTCACCCTGATTCTACCTTCCTCTCTGTACATCTATCCATTTCACTATGTGAATTCTAAAATGCATCGTGTTTTAGCGTCTGTGTGTGTGTGTGTGGGGGGGGGGGATTCCTGGTTAGTCATCCTCACCAACTTAGACCATGAAACCCAATATGGATAAGTTCAATAGAACCACCATATATGGGCTGCCCATGTATGCTTCGGCATTGCCAGGGCATAAATTTAAAAATTCATTTCATGTTGGGGGAGAATATTTGGCAGGAATGAATGGCAGACTTCTGGGTTGGATTGGATTCGACTGGATTTGAAAGTGGACTTGTACAAATCTCCAACCAATCAGGGAGGGTATGCCAACCTACTAATCACAAGGAATTGATTCTTCCAATGAGAACTATCTGGAAAGCTCACACTTGTCTAATTTTCCTACTGACCAACAGACACACAGTCCTTCCTACACTACCTCTCCTTCCCCCCTTAGTGAGGTTCTGACTTCCTGCAAAGCCTTGAACACCACATTCCTGCTATGAAGGCCTTGGGTTCTACTGCACTATAACCCAGTTCTTTCCAGTGTGCTGGTTTTGTTTGTCTTTAAGCTTATAGAATTTTTTGTCTTTGATATTGGTAAATATCAATATAATGCATCCAGATACAAGTTTGTTCCCATCCTTCATTTGGCCTCAATCCTCTCAACATGACATGTCTGTCCCTTTGTTTATCTGGGAAACTGAGCCTTTATAATTTATTCAAATTTTCCCTGTGATTCATATTTACATATTCTTCTTCCCGGTTATTAAATTAATAACCTCGTGCTTGTTTTTCTCCCATGCATCACTTAACTCTTACTTCAGATTTATGCTTATTTAGCCTTTGCTGATTTTTTTTTCCAGAACGTTCCTCAACTTATATTCCAAGTCTGTATTTGTGGGTTGTCTTCCCTGCCTACTCTGTTCTTGGTTGGTTATGTTTCAGGCATGATGCTCCTACTTGGTTTTTTTGATGGTTTGCATGATATATGCAGCTTATCTCAGTTTTATAAATTATTGTGTTCATTTTTTTATAAAATGATTTTTTTCTTCATTCTTTTCCCTCTACTTCAGTAGAATAAAAATTTTAGCTTAAACAGTTATAGTCTGATGTACGAGGTGATATATACTGTGAATATATTTTATTGCCATTGGTTAATAAAGAAGCTGCTTTCAGTCAGTGGCTTAACAGAGTAAAGCCAGGCTGAAAGAGATATAGAGAGAGTAGGCGGAGTCAGGGAGAAACCATGTAGCTGGGTCAGGAACAGAAGCCTCTACTGGAGCCTACCAAAACTTTGCTGATAGACCACAACCTCGTGGTGATGCACAGATTAATGGAGATGGGTTAGTTTAGGATATAAGAGCTAGCTAGAAATATGTTTAAGCTATTGGCTAAACAGAATTGCAAATAATACGGTTTCTGTGTGATTATTTTGGGTCTGGGCAGCTGAGAACTAACAAGCGGCCTCCCACAACAATAGTCTTTGACCGCCTCTCCTCTGTCTGTGGTGTCTGTGGCCCATGTTCTCCAGGGTTACTGGACAGTGTGTAGAGTCATGATTTAGGGGTCCTGCACGCCCTGTTGACTCAGCACATTAATGGAAATTGTGATACAAGCCTCCCGTCTACTGTTTCTGCTTTATTTTCCAGATAAAGGCCACATGCCTCAACCACAGAACGATAAATTTAGAATTTAATAATAAACAGATAAGTAAAATTATCTTATACTTGGAAATTAGAAGAAAATTTTTGCCAAATAATTCATGAGTTATAATTAAATACAAATGAACAATGGAAAAAATTAGCAGCATAAGATAATATACTACACTTCATGATACACAAGGGCACCCTTTAAGGGATTTTTTTCATTTTGAGATGGGATCTCTCTGTATATCCCTGGATGGCCTGAAACTCACTTTGTAGACAGGCTGGCCTTGAACTAAAAAATCAGGCCTTTGTTTCCTACATGCTGACATTAAAAGCATGCACCACTATGCCTGGCTTTTATTCTTATAAGCACATCTGCCAGAAATTAAGATGAACATGTTTGTGTTATGTCTAATCTTAAAAAAATTAGAAAATGAAAAGTAAAATATATCTAAATAAAGAATGAGGGAAAAGAAAATGAAAATGATAACAGAAGTCATAAAATTGAAAAAAAGAAAAAAAACAACACAGTAACAAGAATATAGTAGATCAACAAATTCAAACAAAATATGTAATATTCAACACAACTAATAAAGGAAAATATCATAGAAATCTGTAATGACATTTCATTTGTATTTTAGTAAATAAAGCTTGCCTGAAGACCAGAAAAGTGAAATAGCCACACGGTCAGCCTTACAGACCAGGCAGCAATGACACACACCTTTAATCCCAGTAGCCACACTAGCTGGCCATAGAAACCAGGCAGTAGTGGTGCATGCCCTTACTCCCAGAACTAGAGAGGATTACAAAATGGGAGGAAACAGCGCTCAGTCTCAGTCTCATTCTGAGATTCCTGGAGGCAGGATCACCATTTTTGGACTGAGGTCAAAGTAAGAGCCAGTGACTGACTGCTTTGCCTTTCTGGTCTTCAAATTAAACCCCAATATCTGTCTCTGAGTTTTTATTATTTGGGCTTCAGACATCATAAATAGAAAACATGATATAAGTAAAGATAAGGTAGAAAATAAAAAGAGGAAATAATCTCCACAAATACTTCAATCCTAAGAACTATAAACCAGAATCAAGAAGAACTAGAAAGCCTCACTAGTTCTGGAAAGCCTTGGAAGCAATAAGGGCTTGAAATTGTAGTTTAACGTAAGCAACAGAGCGGTATGTTAGGTACCCTCTCATTGTGATATCTTTACATCTGAAGGACAAATGACTCACAACTTCTAAACCTGGAAGCCCACATAATGAGAATCAAATCGAAAGTTCACTGCCATCATAAAGAGGACTTGGGGTCATGTGAATAAGCTTACTCATTAGATCAGTTGCAACTCTTCAATCAACCCATGTCCAGATGCTAACCAGTGACTTCCCTACACTTGGAACATCACTGCATTGGCAGCTGACTTACAAACCATGCCTCTAAAGACTGAACCAACTTCTGTGTGCTTGTGCGGGAACATCAACAAACACTTTGGAAAGCATCAGAAAATACGCATCGAAAACCAGTGGCAACCCATTCCTGCTTCTGTGGCCAGTGGACGGCCTGCAGTAAGAAAGACTGCCATAGCTGCTCCCTATCTACACCTCCGTCCAAACCTCACATCAAATAAGCAGATGGCACCTTTCAATTAGATCTATAATGTGAACGAGTCCTCCAGCTCTCCATATGGCCACCTTCTATGGACTCTCAGCCTTATAAAGATGTGAGCATTGTAACTTTTGCCCAAATTCCACCTGTTCTTCAAACTCACAGCCTGATGAATGTAATCAACTAATCAACTAATAAGCAGTGATTTAATTTGCTGCAATGTTGTTATTTTGCTAACATAATAGTGATAACCAGTAAGGTCTTTATTTTTGGCATATGAATGTGTTCTTAAGTACACATGCATGTGCATGAGTATTTGTGCATATGTGTACACGTGAGTGTGAAGGCCAGAAGCTGATGTGGAGTGTCTTCTTTCAGCATCTTCTAATTTTTTTTTTGAGACAGTGTCTCTCACTATAGACAGAAGAAGTGGGGCTTGATTATAATCCAGACTGGCTGGTGGAGAATGCTGATTTCCTTGTGTTTCTTCCTTCCCAGCAGGGATTTACAGGTAAACATCAAAGTACTTGGTTCTCCCATGAGTGCTAGAGATCTGAACTCAGGTTCTGGGATCTGTTCTGCAAGCACTTTACCAACCACACAATCTGTGTAGCCCCTCAGGAGGTCTTTAGAGTTGTTAATTAGGCCTAAGTCCCACCACTAGGCAGGCACTTCTAACATTTTCCTGGCCATGCAAGGAAATTGCACATCCGTCTTTGTTATAAATCATTAGATCTTTTGTGGTAATATTTGAGCAATTTTTACTTAATCTGCATATTCTTTTCTTTCCCTTTTGTTTGACTATTTGTCTGAACTCTAGTCTCACATGTTTTTGTTTTTCCCTGGATTGTCTTGTGTTGAACGTATAAAGGAGTTAGCTTTCCCAGGAAGGGGAGACATGTTGGCAGATCATTCATTTTTGCAGGAAACAATGATGAAAGTCTCTAAACAAAGGCTCCTAATAGGGTAGAAACCAAATCCATTGGGAGTTTGGGATTTGCCTTGAAATTTTGAAAGTAGACACTGGGAACAATCTAACTGCAAAATGCATGAGGTTAGAAAAACCCCAGAAAATTTTATATAGAAATGTGGCAGAGATTTTCTCTGATGACTAACCACAGTCAGTAGCCATTGGCCTCATGAAACAAACCTAATGAGAAAACCTTTCCAAGAACGGAGATAATCCATTTACACCTCTGCTGTGCCATCATTAGTAGACCCGAGATACCTTTAATAATAGTTGCATTCTGAGTCATCTGCTGACACCTAATAATGTATAAAATATTAAATAATCTTATATAACCTCTGTCCCATAGAGGATTTGATGAGGAAGACAAGCCTCAAGCAACATAAAAGTACCATGAATGAAACTAAACAGAAGCCAGATTTCTGCCACCCAATGAGAATTTCAAGGCAGAAATTAGCAAATGTGGCAGAAAGATGGAGCTCCTGCAGTTTTGGTTAATAAAACACAGGAGAAATTGCAACTTTTTGAGCACCTAGACTAGGAGAAAATTAGTGAATGTTCTGTAGAGCATGATTGTGGCCGTATACATATAATTATTATATATACATTTATGCACACATATACACATGTACATAGGCTATAACCTTTGTACTTGGTCTAATACTTCCTGTGAGTCAGTGCTTCCATTGAGGTCTATGGTAAGTGATAAGCAGATCCATCTTCAATCTCTGGAGAAGGGAGAGGAGCTGGGGTTTGAGCCCCCATCTGGAATCCTATAAGGCTACCCCACACAATTGGCTATAGTTAGTTTCAGCAGTCCTGGAAGATGGGCCACAACTACTGTGGAAAAGCTACTAGCAAGAAGAGGGAAAAATTTTAGAACAACAGGGAAAAGCAAAAGGATTTGAGGCTTCCCAAGATTAAATTCTTGGCTTGGGCACTTATGCTGACCCACATCACTCGCTGAAATTTTGCTGGTAAGCATGACCTCATGGTGATGCACAGATGAATGGAGATGGGTTAGTTTGGGATATAAGAGATAGCTAGAAATATGTTTAAGCTATTGGCCAAATAGTATTGCAAGTAACATGGTTTCTGCATGTTTATTGTGGGACTGGGCAGGACAGTCCTCTGCCAACAATTTGGTGCACCAATGTGGGGCTGACTAAATCCATGTAAAACCTGAAAAAGCTTGGAAAGGAATCTTAGACACAAAAGAACAGAGTTAAACATGTTTTTTTGGTAGCAGCATTGCCTTGGGTGAGCTCTGTTTGCTAAAAGCAAACAGAGGCAAAATTCCTTTAAGAGAGGTCTTCCTGATTTAACAGTAGTAGAAAAAAAAACATGTAGTTTCAAAACGGCAGCTTCCTGAGCCATGCTGCCAGCACAAACTCTGTCTCTTTCAGGAGGCTGAATATTAAATAGGGTTTGTGAGCAGTACTACAACTTGCTTAATGACAACAAAGACCTACTATGTGTCTAAAAATGGGGCAATGTGTATAATTCCCAGGGATAGCAAACATGCCTCTGCCATGTTGGATTGGGCAGAGCCAACAGGCAGGACGCCCACTTAGGATTTAAAAAAAAATGCACTCCTGGTCAGAAAATAATTACAGATAGGCAATAAAGACAGATTCAGGTGAAAAAGACCTCTAAATGGGTCATGGTGTTGGATAAATGTACATAGGCTTGAGAGAGGAAAAAGAATATAGACAGTTATGAGAAAACTAAAGTCTTTAGAGAGATGGAGTACAGATAGTCACAGATTAAAGGAATAAAGATAATAAAATAAATAATAAACTTGTAGAAAAAGAAATAGAGTAAGAAAAATAAGCCACATAAAGATTGGAAATACACAGAGTCTGGATTGTATATATTATTATGCTTTCTTTGAATTTTTTGACTACAGAGAGATATTTGATCCTGGAGGCTTCTAAACTGAACCAACACACACACACACACACACACACACACACACACATATATATATACAAACAATCTTGATACTGTACGTTATTATGTTGTCCTTGAATTGTTTGATGGCTGAGGAAGGAACCACAGCTGCTAAAAGATATTTGATTATAAATGCTGCTGTATTAATCCAACATATATATTTTGAAAATGCCTTGACTTTAAACTTTACGTCAAAAGATATGTTACTTTGGAGAAGAGGTTTTGTTTTTGTTTCCACAGGAAATGAGAGGCTGTGGATTCATTCTGGGTTAAGAAAAATCAGGTTTGATCAAGGAAGATGCCCTAAAAAATCTCCAATAGGAACAGATGGCCCAGATAATCCAACATTTCAGACGACCTCTGTTGGAGTTTCCTCTGAGTTCTACATCTAGAACAGCCTCAAGACTGATGGCTGTGAAGAGGGAAGCTCCCTCTGCAGTCCTGTCCAGACACCGAAGTTTATAACTAGCCTAGACCTCTGTGTGATTTCTTTGGGACTTAACGATTATGGGAACTGGGCAGAACAAGCACTGGGCAGGACAGAAAACTCGGACAAAACTGGGGGTTAGGGTAGAGGAGTTGAAAAGGGTGAGGAGACTAACATGGGTTTGGATTATGTCACAGGTACTGTGGTACTGAAGGGCCTGGAGACCAGCACGGGCTTTGATATGCTGGTAGGTGCCACAGGTAGCCTTGCATCCCTTTTTCCAGTTGTAAGGGAAGTGACTTATTTATTTATTTATTAAAGATTTCTGCCTCCTCCCCGCCACCGCCTCCCATTTCCCTCCCCCTCCCCCGATCAAGTCCCCCTCCCCCGTCAGCCCTAAGATCAATCAGGGTTCCCTGCCCTGTGGGAAGTCCAAGGACCACCCACCTCCATCCAGGTCTAGTAAGGTGGGCATCCAAACTGCCTAGGCTCCCACAAAGCCAGTACGTGCAGTAGGACCAATCCATATCTATCCCCATGCACAAAACTCAAGTCCAAATGGATTAAAGACCTCAATATCAGTCCGAACACACTGAACCTGATAGAAGAGAAAGTGGGAAGTACTCTACAACACATGGGCACAGGAGAACACTTCCTACGTACAACCCCAGCAGCACAGACATTAAGGGCATCATTGAATAAATGGGACCTCCTGAGACTGAAAGCTTCTGTAAAGCAAAGGACACTGTCACTAAGACAAAAAGGGAAGTGACTTCTTTTGCCAGATGCAAGCAGGTTTCCCAAGTTCCCAAGCAATGTTGGCCTTTATCTAATGATCAGAAATCCTCCTATAGACCAGGTTGAGCTCATTTCTAGATATTTGGACTACCTTTTAGAGTTTAAGGAATTGGATCTGACAATGACACTGCTTTTTCTAACACCCCTCATTTACCAACACCACACCTTATATTTTCTTATTTGCCTGGATACTTCCTCTCTCGTTCTCTTTCAACTCAAAGGAATTTTCAAAGAAAGTGAAACATCTGACCTTTACCTACATAAACTTGAACTAAGAAATTGGAGTCAGCAAGCTGCTTCCACCTGAAGTTTTCCATTCACATGAAATGCAATCCACCTTCCTGTTGTCTGGAGATAGCTCTTAATGGGTGCCATGCAACTCACCTGTGGGAATCCCGTGTCTCATCTTACAGGGCAGGGATCAATTGTACTTGGCTGTGAGCTCTCTTTGGAAGGATGAAGAGAAGGAAAAGAACTACAAATGAAAAGAGTCTTCCTCCAGAATGAGGAGGAGGTATTTGCTTGCAAGCTTGGCAGATGAATAGTCTCTTCCTTTAGACAGCTATGTTATCTATGATGATAAATATGGTTTCTTCTGTCACAGTGAAGGAAACCATACCCATTGATCAGTATGAAACTTTTGAGTTCTCTGAACTTTAATTTCCTTTCATATGGAAGTCCTGTGTCCTTCCTGTCATCTTGCAGACAGTGAATTAGGAAAACTAAGACACACTTGATAATGTTCTGGTTCACTCTTTTCCTGTGTGTAATTAAGCATCTTCTATTCATAGGCTAATTTACTGCCTTGCATATTGAGTAAAATCTGAAATTAAAGTCAAAATGGTCTGGAGCCTTCCTTCCTGATGAATAGCCCTTCTATAGCCAAGAGGTGCTCAGGGAAAACTTCATCAGCAGTCTTCCTAAGCTATGGATCCTGTGCATAGAGCTATTGACTGACAAGCAAAATGAGTCCCTCAGTGTAATCAAAAATATTTTTGTGGGAATAAACCTACTCTTTCTGTTTGGAATTGATGTCTATCCATAGAAGGGAATTTATGCCTGGTACTATACCTTCAGTGGCAAGCCTACAGCTATGGAGGTCATAGGCTTGCTGTTTTACTAGATGAACAAGATGTACCTGTGAGATTCTTCAAAGTGCTTGACACCCATTCACTACTGTTTTATATTCTGCTAATCTTTCCTGCTGTATTATTCTGTCCTCTGTCAACAACACCAGGCACAAAATGTATCTCTTAATTTCTAGTGAACAGTTGTATTATTTGAATGCAGTTAGAACATGTTCCTTAAAGTCTCATGTGCTAGAAAGTTGGTGTATGAGAATTACTTCCCTGGGGAGATATAAACAAACTCTAATTATTCTTTATAAGGTCGCAGGGACAAACCAAAGTGTGATTCTGTCAAAGTTTATCCTGGGGAAAGCCAATCCATTTCTGAGGTTAATTTATACAGCATGGGTGAAGAAATGTCATGGGCAGAAAATGGGGAGCCCTAAAACAGTTGCACCAACAGTTTTATTTATCTCTAGAATGAATGATGGCTTTTCTTATGGTCATAGATGGTATGATGGTTTAAGTGAAAATGGCCCCCAATGGCTCAAATGTTTAATACTTGGTCCCTAGTTGGTGGAACTGTTTGGGAAGGATTAGGAGCTGTGGCCTTGTTGGAGGAAATTTGTCACTGGTGGTGGGCCTATCTGCCTCCTAATTTTGGATCAAGATGTGAGTTCTTGGTTGTCCCTGCCACCATGTCTTTCTCCTACCATCATGGACTCTAACCCTTTGATACCCTAAGCTCAATTACATGCTTTTTAAATAAGTTGTCTTTGTCATGGTGTTATGTCACAGCAATAGAAAAGTAACTAAGACAAATGGAGTTCTCTTCAATATAAATTCCCCAGCCTATATATTCTAGCACATTCTCAGACTAAAAGTGTGTACAATTATGGTAGACTTGATTACAAGTTGTTAAGAAAACCAACTTGAATCTCAATGGAGGGTCAACTAACCTTCCCTGCCCTCTTTTTCAATGAGAGAATGTCAATAGTTAACAAGGCTTCTAGTGACTGACTCTTACAAGCAGATGCAACCAAAATAATGACTATGCATCTCTTTTTCCCAGAGGACCATGCTCTACTACAGTCTTTAAGGCCATGGTGCTGAGATGATGGAAGCTTTTGAGAGAGGGCTCTAGTGAATGGGCTCTGTGTAGATCCCCTTAGATTCTAGGTAGCCCATGCCAGTTGCTGAAAAAGATGGCTGTTATAAAATCAGTGTACCTTCCTTCCAGGTCTATGTTACATGACGACTTTGGGAGCAGCATAGACCTGGAGAAGAATGCAAGTAACCCACTGAATTAGACTGTGAACTTGGACCATGAGTTGGCTCTTTAGGTCAAACAAAGCAATTGTTCCAAAAACTGGTGATCTGAGTTCCTCCTTGGGGTCCACATGGTAAAAGGAAGAATTAGAGTTCCATAAATTGTCCTCTGACCTCCGTATGAACACTGGCATGTATATGCTCACCTACATACATGCAGAAATACACAATAAATAATTTTAAAAATCAATTGACTTCAATGCATGCAGAATGCTTCTGCAGTTTCCTTTGGCTGTTGCATTTGTGGTAAGTTCTCCTTTTTTTTTATCAGTTTTAAAAAGTTGCATCTCATTTACAACTTACAAGGATGTTTCAAGAATCAAAGACTTAACTGTTATCATTTGTTGATCTAATGCAAACTAATTACAGTGAACTAGGTCTTCATTTATACAACAGGGAAAAACTGGGCTTGGCCAGAGCTCATGCTGTGTCCCTGGTTAGAGGGCTCTTGATCATTCTCTGCTTAGAGATTTTATTTTATTTTTTTATGTGTACAAAGGAAATGGTCTTGTGTGCTATGATTATATCCTTTGCTAACTTCATCTTATAGGTCAGATCCACATCTAAGAACAAGCTGAGACATGTCGCTTTTTACTATTTAAGAAAAATCTGCATAAGTTATTTAAGAGGGATTTCATGTAAGTATCAAGCATAGCAGAATCACTTGTCATTAGTCTTGTTAAAAGCCTTATTTCCTTTATCTTTATTTGATCAATTCGAAGTAGTCACTTTAAACAGAAGAAATGGTTTGGAGCTAGCTGGATTTGGGGGGCAAAAATGGGTGGAAGATAAGTTTATAAGGGCATGGTTTCTGTAACTTAGAAAAGAAGTAGTGGGTTACTCCTCAATTTAGAACATGGCTTGAGTGATGACACTCTGACATTTTTGTGCTTCTTCCTGACTTTTCTGATCAAGGGATCTCAGCATTCCACTTTCAAATCTGATTATTTTCTAGCAACTCACAGAACTGAGGGAAGTCCTAAACTTAAAATCATGGTTTTGTTTGAAATTACATTGTTGACAGAGGTTTCTGTCCAGCCTGATCTCACAATCTTTTAGTCACAAAGAAACAAACAGAGATCTACATTAATTATAAACTGGTTGGCCTATTAGCTTAGGCTTCTTATTAACTAACTCTTACATTTTAAATTAACCCATGATTCTTTTCTGTGTTGGCCACCTGGCTTGGCACCTTTTTTCAATTAGTGAGGCATTTTCATCTTGCTTTCTCTGTGTCTGAGTGACGACTGCAGACTGAGCATTTCTTCTTCCCAGAATTCTCCTATTCTGGTTACCCCGCCTATGCTACCGGCCAATCAATATTTTATTAAATCAATATAAGTGACAAATCTTTATAGGGTACAAGGCCATTGTCCCACAATACTTCTCCTTTTTTTCTTTTTAAAATAAGAACTCTAAATCCAATCTCCTTTGTTTAGCTTTTTCCTGACTATTACCCATAAAAACTTATAACCAACACTGAAACCACAAACATCCATAATCCAATTTTTTTTTTTGAAATGTGGGCATGGTTTTCCAGGCTACTTCCTGTTGATTGGGGGCACTGATAATCTTATGTTGGCCTAAAGAAAATTTAGGATTATGGTTGAGTCCTGACTGGAATATCCAAGATTTGCAATTACTCAGAATTAACTATGATTCCAAGGTATGATCCTTACTAGATGCATAACCCAAAAGACATTAAATTCTGCACATTATTTGTTTTTTTCATATATAAAAATGAATGATGAGAATACATAAAAATAGAGAAGAAAAAAAACATGAGTGATACTTGGTTTTAGTTATATGAGAAAATAAACCATATTAACACTGCTATCCTTTTAATATTAGTTGACACATCTTTGTCATACCAACAACAGAGTTCCCCTAACCAGAGATACAAAGATTAAATGTTTGTCTCCAAGTAACATGAAGTCATATTCGAAGTTGTCAGGCATCCTGACACAGCCAATTTGGAATGCTGCACTCAAATTTATATCAGTTAATCAAGTTAACATAGTAGATGATTTTTAAAAGCCTACTACTGTTCCCAAGTTCTTGGAATAAATACACCAGGAAGCCGTTGCTCTGCTCTTGAAGAATGTAAAGTGCTTAGCGGGATGGCATATGAAGACTTTTATACTACAGCCATGGCAGTTGCCTGGGAAAGCATAAGGCATGATCAGCACTCAATGCTAGGGCTCTTGCCTGGTGCACCCCAGGCTCAATCTGAACACCGCAACACAAATAAAATTCCCAAGAAGAATTCAAGCCCTCTTGTAGACTCAACAGGAACACTGTCTCACTTACTTTGAGTAACTTCTTAAAGATCAAAGAAGCGCCAGCCAGACCAGGCTGGACTGCAGTCACAGTTACCTCAGCCTGTTGAGAATGACCTTATCACTGCTCTGGTGGTCAGACATTTGAGTTGATCCTTGAGAAAAGAAAATCAGAGTGTTTACAGAAAAGAAAAAAAAATGTCAAAATTGGAAAGTCCATCAAGAACTTGGGGGAAAATTGTATAGAAAGTGAGTGAATTCCTGTAAGGATGGAAGGCACAGGAGTGGAGAGGAGGTGAGCTTGAGGGTCTATCTGGATTAGGAGGTGATGGGAAGTACCAGGACGATTGCACAGCAAACCTGCGGAATAGGTCAGGGTTTGTTTACTATGGCAGGCAACAGATCATCTTATGAAGCACCCAACAACAAACTATTCAGACAAAATCAGGGAGTGGAAAGGAGAGGCATGCAGCTGATAGGACCAGTCAGATGTGAAAAACAGAAAGACCATCCTAACTAAGTAAGGCCATTCTTTGGGACATGACGAGTTATATTCATAAATTCGCAGCAGCCATGGTCACCCACACAAGACCTATACAAGATCAAGCCAGTCATCAGGGGCGGGTTATGAGCACCCCTCCCCAACCGAGGAATCAATTGCAGTCAGTGGGGAGGGGTCAGCTTTCTTTAAGGGTTGGCTCCTGGTAAGAAGTAAGTGCCGCAAACTGACATTAGAGACAGAGGTAGGGAGGGGTATAAAGTTGGAAGTGAGTTGGATATGGGATACATCTGGGAGGAGTTAGAGAAGAAGTGGGGAGCATAATAAAAATACACCACATAAAATTCTCAAAGAATTATTGAAAACAACAGTTTAAGACTGCTCAAGCATTCAGCTAGAACATATGGAGTTTTATATTCTTGCTACTGCTTCATGGATAAGACTGTGTCTGGGCAATGTGCTGACATTTTTTTTTGTTCTTAAAGGGGAGTGGAGAAAAAGGTATAGCTCAATTAAAACAATTAAAAAGTGAATGTTGTTGGCTTTGTGTACCCCCACAGCTTCTGTAAGCTACTCAGTTGTACCATTGGCACAAAGAGGCAGTCAGACAACAAAAAAACACAATTCAATCTCAATCAAACTTTATTTTAAAAGTAGGTGTCTAAGGACAGGCCTGTATACCAGGTAATGCCTGGAGATTTGGTTTCTGAAAAGGGTATCATAAAAACAAATGACCCATCCATACCACAGTGGGGTGCCACAAGGTGAAAATTAGGTAACTTAAGGTCATGGCAAAAGTACAGACTTAGACGTAAGAACTTAGGCAGCAGTATGTGGGCTACGTCCCAAACTGAGGGCATGGTTTTAGGACATGGTTCTGACATTGCTAATGTCACTCCACCAGAAAATGACGTCAAGAGTCCAAGAGCACTTGAGTCACTTTTCTGATCCTCTCAGAGAGTGAACACTTCAGAGTAGTAAATTGCAAGTCCTATCTGTCCTGAATGACTTCAATAAGACAATAATTATAACCCATGTTTACCTTATGAGTTTACAAAGATGATGAAAAATGGTGAGGAAACCCTGAGATGGATGGATGGTCCCTGGCTCCTAAGAGGGATGTGACATCACAGAGATGTCACGAGGAATTTTCCATAGAAACAGCACTGTTAATCATTTGGTATAAACCCATGTAAAATCATATAAAAGAAATATTTCATACATTTAAGTTATTTTTTTTTTTAAAAAAAACTACTCTCTTTTGACCTTTTATTTTTCAGGGGGAAACAGGGTTCAGTAGCACATGACTGAGAAAAGAGTTCTTGGAACAATGCACTATAAAAGTAAATTTTCGGCTGGACAGCAATCAAAGCTAGAATTCAATGGATTTCCCTTTGAGGAGGGGCAGAGGGCTGTTCAGGATTTCATTGACTGTGCTGAATACCTAAGAGAGACATAAGGCCATCTCCTGTTTGTGGTGATGTTTTCATGGAACAAAAATCAAGTTGCATTCAGCAGAATAAGCTGAATTGCTTCATATTCCAAACCTTGTAAAGGAAAAGGGAAAAAAAAGAGAGAGAGAGAAAAGAAGAGGGAAAAAAGAGAAGAAAAAGAACATTTTTCACAAAAGTTGACTTAACCACAGCTCTCATTGGCTTCCGTGGGAGTTTTGCTGTGGCTGAAGACCACAAGAAAGGCCCATGTTTCTGGTAATAAAAAGGCAGCCCTGGTTCTGTGGAAAAACTTTTGAACCTCAGAGAGAAAGAAAACACTTTCTTGTCACTGGAGACAGCTCCAAGTTGACTTCCATTAAAATGTAATCTGAACCCAGGATGCAGATGATTAAAATGTGCTTAAAATAACGGACAAAGGTTACTTTACCCTAAGAGGAACCTTCCAGAACAGGGGTGTGTCTAGAGGGAACCCCAGGGTTGCTGGCTTCGCTCCCATGCTGACTGGCATTTGACTTGTCTCCTTTGGCGAGTCGCCTCATGCTTTCCTGCACCCCTAGTCCCCTTGCCGAGACTAGCTTCGGAGCCACGGTCTTCCGGATGCTGGGTTCCACTTCCCCATCCTTCCTGCAGGTTCTGCCTCCTGTGCCTACCTTCTCCTTTCTAGAGGTTTCCATACCTGCTTCTTTCTTCAGTCCACACTCTCTGTCCCCCTAGATTTCCCAGTTGCTTCTCATCTGTTTTCACAGAAGCCATGTTTAGTTTTAAAATTATTTTTGGCTTTTAATTCTTCAAAGGCAAAAGTCCATCCACTGCCTATCCAGTCACCTGATCTGACAAAGAATGAGCTTTGAGTGACGTCAGCCGCTAGCAATGCCAGGGGGTTGAATCTGCAGTGGATTAGCCTCTCTGACTGGGTCACAAGGGGAATAATACACCAGAGAGCAATTCGTTAGAGCCCTGCCCCCACTTCCTTTTATTTCATCTTCAAAGAAGCCTCTGCTTTGGTTCCTCAAGTCCCTCTTGCGTTTGTTTCTCTGCACAACCACAGCCAGTTCATTTGGGGACATTGGCTATTATCTAGTCCTGAAGTAGACTTTTCATAGTACAGCTTATGAAGACACGTTAGTGTTCTCCCTCAGGCGGGTCTTCAATGCTGGTTATGATCATCACGAATAAGGGGTCGAGGCTGTGAGATGCCACCAACACATTGTCACCTCCACACCTTACAGCTGAGAACATTGAAGGTGGGAGCTCAGAGTCAAAGACAGAAGCAACAAAAATTAAAGTGTCTCAACTCTGAGCCTAATTTTTCCCACTATAGATTTTATTAATATTCTCTCTCATTATTCACTTGAGGAACCATTGACCCAGGTAGGGTATTTCTATGCTGAATTTTGAGCTAACCCAGAGAAATTGACCCCAGTGTCTCTGTCGAGCATTCGGTAACATCTATACAGAATGTTCCAGCCCCTCTCTAGTCAACAAGCCAGCAACACAAATTTGGGGGATTTCTTGGCACTATCAATTGTTTAAACTGTTCAAGAGACAATGGAAGTTACGACTCGTCAAGGGAACAGGGAGATTCTGGGCTCAGAGCAACCTCAGCTGCATAGCAAGTTCAGCCGAGACTACATGAGACCCTGTCTCGAAAAAGGACAACCAAAAAAAAAAAAAATCATGAATAACACTTGACCTAAAGAATGCACGTCTGATAAGTTGAATTTATAATCTAAAACTACTTGAGAAGGTTCTAAAGGGTAGGAACTGTCTTCTAGCCAACCTTCCCCTGTGAGTCACAGGCCACAAAGGAAGCCTGTATCTAGTGACTGACAGGCTCTTGTTTAAGTACTTCCAGCTAGACCCAAAGCCAAGATGTCTTGCCACCTCCCCCCCACCACCACCACACTGTTGGTTTCCAAAGGCTCCCTATCACAGTCCTGAGTTCTTAGGATTCCTGAGTTCACCCCAGACTACTCTGGTCTGCGTTGGACCACCTTGTGAATCCTCTGCTGCCCCGCAGAATGGAATCTTGAGACTGATCACAGGCTTCCTGTGAGTACAAATTCGCAGGTCTCGGTGAGGTCAACCAACATGGGGCCACTCCGTCACCAAGTGTGTATACATTTTCTCTCACTTATGTGATGTAAGACTTCTGGGTTCAGAACATTTCAGAATTGCTCCTTGTTCTATCGTTTTTAATTTTTACATTTTTTTCCCAAGCAGAACTCAACTAGAAGGTTAGTTATTGGCTCAGTATGTAGGCTAATCAATTCTGATGGTGAACACAGAACAGAATTTTAACAACTTATTTGAAGTTGATATTTTACTTTTGCATTTATTTAATGAATTCTCATTAAATCAAGAGCGATTCCCTAACCCCCAGCTGATTAAAAAGGAACAACTCATCGCATGGGAACTTCCTAAAACTGGAGGCAGGAATATTGCTACTTTTCTGTTTTGGAGCCATAAACATTATAGCATGTAAAATAAATTTTTGTGTTCACTGATGTAAAGAATTGTTAAATCTGTAAATAAATAAAACAAATGGCATTGTATCAGTTACTCCTGACCACCCCACATGTGGCCATTCAAACTGAGGATACAGTTCCTTATGTGTATGTATGTGCATGTGTATGTATAGAATGTATGTTTCTGTTCCTGTGGGTGTGTGCATGTGTGCGCACGCACATGGAGGCCATTGGTTGATATTGCATATCTTCCTCAACTGATCTTCTCCTTATCTTGTGAAAAAGGGCCTCTCACAGAATCTCGAGCTCATCAGTTAGGCTCAGTTAGCTGGCCAGTGAGTTACTCATCCTCCTGATTTTTGCGCTCCCCAGTAAGAGAACACAGGGGTGTACCACTAAATCCAATGTCTTACATGTATCCTAACTCAGACCCCAATTCTTACACAGCAAGTACTATCTCCAGCACGGCTTACACTCCAGTCCTCTGTACCACACTTATAAGTCCTCCACTCCCGAAATACCACTCTTAGATAAAACATGAATTCCTTTAAACCTCAGTTAATTCAGTAGCCAGTGTGGGCCCTTGAACAAACAAGACACCCCAAAGCGCACTGCTGCGTCAGGAACCAGCTCGCAGCTGTAGTGTTTCCTTCCGTCCTTGTTGGGCTTTTCCACCAACAGGTAAGAGTGAGGTTTTAACACACTTAATGTAACCCCGGGTGTTAATCTTATAATCACTCTGTCAGCACTTTCTGTGGCTGTGTTAATGGCCACCTTTCAGCCACTCAAAACTCTTGCCAACAAAAATAATCCAGAATCCAGCCAAGCAGAATTCATACAGCTCCCTTTTTCTCCTCATTTTTTAAATCAATGAAGTGTTTTAAGGACCAGCCTTAGGCGCAGGGGTTTTGCCTCTACACTGTTCTTCTGGGACACACTCCCTTACTTGCGGGAAAATTCAAGCTTTCTTCTTGGTCTGAGTCTTAATTTTTCACAGGAAAAAAATGTCATTAGCATCGAAAGGTAAGCCATCTTTTTCTTGAACCAGACCAAAAGCCTTGACTATCTACACAGTTCTACGGAACCCCAATGAATTGATGCATTTAAAAAGTGCACCCTGAAAAGACTGATACTGGGGTTGGTATGCATGGAACAGGAAGGTGGACTCCACCTCACAGGGTGCATGGAGCCATCAAAGGAAATGGTGACTGCCTGGCTTATGTTCCCGAAAAGGGCAGGGCACGGTGTCAGACTGAGTGCTGCTGAGGTGACTGTCTCCTGGCCTTGCTTCTCTGAACTGACTTCACTTCACGTTTGAGTTTTCCTCCCTCCCTGCATTTTGAAGACATCCAAGAGATTCTGAAGACCCCTGTGACCTGTTCGTTTTTCTCTTCTGGCTCACCTAAGCTCTCCGCAGCCACTCTGCTAAGAACTCAAGTTAATGTGCCCTTGTTTTATTTCTGTGGCTTATAAAAATACCTTGACAAGCTGGGCGGTGGTGGCACGCACCTTTAATCCCAGCACTGGAAAGGCAGGGGTAGGCAGATTTCTGTGAGTTCAAGGCCAGCCTGGTCGACAGAGTGAGTTCCAGGACAGCCAGGGCTACACAGAGAATCTCTGTCTTGAAACAACACCCCCCCCAAAATAAAATGCCTTGACAAAAACAACTTAGGGGAGATGGAGTTTAATTTGGCTCCCAGTTCCAAGTCACGGTTCAGTACTGAAGAGCAGTCTTGTCAGCAGAGGACTAAGAGCGCTGTTCGCATGGTGCGGGAGGTTAAGAGCAGGGCACAATGAATGAATGTACACATGCTGAGCACTTGGCTTCCTTATACTACTCTCATGTGGTCCAGAGCCCCAAACCAGAGGTTGGTGCCGCCCACTTTTGAACTAGATCCCTCCACATCAATGAACACTCAACACAATCCCCAAAAGACATGTCCACAGACAAACCTGATCCAGACAGTCCCTCACTGAAACTTTCTAATCAGGTAGTTCCAGTCAGTGTCAAACGGACAATTAAAATCAACCATCACAGTGAAGTTTCTCTATTCTGTTTTATTTTGTTTGGCTCTATTGACTTATAACACCTTTGTCAAGAAATGTGTCACACACATCAGAATTTACTCCCAGATAAAACACTCCATCTTGGAGAGAAGCTCATTAAGACTCAGGATGTACTATGGGGAGGTGTGTGTGAAATGGTCCATCCTTGGGAAACTGGCTAGCCTTCAGAAAGTAAACCACTCAAAAGCTCCAGGAAGTCCCTGAACCTGACCAATGAGTTCACTCCTGTCCCCTGACCCTCAAAGTCATATAAGCATAAAGGACTGCTGAGAGACACTCAGACTAGTGGAGCTGCCTGGAAGAGATAGTCTCCAATCTGTGGAGGTTGTGCAGCAGGCCATTTTCATGAGCTATCGTCATGTTAGTGTAACTTTGGGTAATGTTATGTCTGCTTCGGAGTTATTTCTGCTTCTGTAATTAACCCCTCGCCCAAGCTTCTGTAACCCCCACTAAATTCACGGTTTACCAAGACAGACATGGACGATATTGTTGCTCTGCTCTGTCGTTGGCTCCCTGTCTGTGGTGAGTTAAGCTCTCCCACAGTCTTCCCAGAGATGGTGTCACACAATGTGGTCATCTGACACTTGACTTCTTGCTCAGCCTTCTGATCCACACGCTTTTCTGAGATGAGACCCCTTTCTAGGTGCTGGCTGACAAGGGGTGAGACTCCAATCTAAAATTACACGAGTATATTCTAGAGCATGAACGCCACTTGAATCCGGCCTTCTTTGAATTGTATCTTGCCTAGACACAGAAGGCAGCAATGGGAGGAGGGGTGCAGAGCTTTGAATTGTGGCAAAAATGTAGCTGAACTTCTCATTGGAAGCAAATGTAGTTGTTTAAAAATTAAATAAAATAAGCCTTGAAATCTGAGTTGGTGGGAAGACTTGCATAGCTCACCCTGTGGAATCTTAGTGAGGCTGTGGTATATATAAATAATGGAGCTTTAGCCATTTTATTTTTTATGTTTTTATTATTTATTTACTTGTGGAGGGGTGTGTGTGTAGGGGTTGTATGTGTGTGTGCTTGTGTGTGGAGGGGTGTGTGTGTATAGACGTGTGTGTGTGTGTAGGGGTTGTGTGTGTGCTTGTGTGTGGAGGGGTGTGTGTGTAGACGTGTGTGTGTGTGTGGAGGGGTGTGTGTGTGGAGGGGTGTGTGTGTGTGTGTGTCTGGAGGGGTATGTGTCATTGAGCACCAATGGAGTACAGAACCAATCTCTCTTTCCACCATACGGGACCTGAGAATCAAACCCAAACGATCAGCCTTGGAAAATGGCAAGCCGAGCCACCTTCTTGGCCCACATTAGTCATTTTTCAAAGATTAATTATATTTATGCAAAGGAAGATTTGAGTGGACTGTTGTCTGAATCTTTAATGCCAAGGACTTGAGATCAGATTAGTGGGAATTCCGTCCCTTAGTCTGGAGCACACTCTCCTTTTAGCATCTTAGGGACTTTAGCATTCCCGAAAGAAAGCAGTCCCGCTGGGGAGGAGGGGCACTATTTGTGTTGGCATCAGTCAACAACAGCACACTCCTGTTTGTCTCTGAGGGCAAAGTTTGGGGTTAGACAAGATTAGGCTTGACCGAAACAAACAAGTATAGCAGTGGGAAGAGAAAGACACAGACTTTCTCCAGCAGTCCACTGTAGAAAAGTGCCGAAGGTCAGGACACACTATTCGCGGCCCACCACTAAGGAGAGCAAGGCCCCTTCATGTTATATATCTTGTTTCAAATAGAGCATCATTAATCGTCACAGGAACTCTGCAAATCTATCTATCAAGCATGTGTATGTGAGAAAGGCAGAGAAAATTTTAGATTTTTTTCCTCCATCTCTAATTTTAAACTCCATGAGATATTTTCATTTGTATTTCTGTTCATTACTCCAAGTATGTGATAAATAACCTGATTATAGTCTTATCAAATCAAAATGCACTAAAATCACCAGCATGGTCCTTGTCTTCCTAAACTACTCCAACATTTTCCCATCCTCAGAACATGGATTGATACTAGCTTATAACCATTTGTCTTGGCCTTGATGGTCCATCATCCCCATCGCCTAACATCCTGGCATCAGATGTTCAGAACCATTTGTCTTGGCCTTGATGGTCCATCATCCCCATCGCCTAACATCCTGGCATCAGATGTTCAGAACCATTTGTCTTGGCCTTGATGGTCCATCATCCCCATCGCCTAACATCCTGGCATCGGATGTCCAGAACCATTTGTCTTGGCCTTGATGGTCCATCATCCCCATCGTCTAACATCCTGGCATCAGAAGTTCAGAATGCTAGGATATCGGAGAACACTGGAAGCATTGCTTTGTCTGTTTAATCATTGTTTTGTTCTGAATCCACTGTCCACCTCTGATCCACACGGTTCACATTAGACTCTCGGCGGGATCCTCGAAATCATAGATCATTTCCAACCCCATGAGCCTACCTTTCCAGTTCAGTTCTTTCATTGTCACAGGAAGTGTGTAGCAAACAATAAAGAAGAAAACTTACAACTACATAAAAGTATGGGACTATTCTATCTCAAAATATCGCATGATAACTGTAGCCACCAGGAACCGCAGCCTGTAATTTTTCTCTTTCCTTCTTAGGTTAACAGATTCCCTTTTAGGGAGCCCTTTATATCTTCCTTTGTCATGTCAGAATTTGAAGTGTCACTACTGATATATTTTGTGGCCATTGTTATGCAAAACAAAGGTCATAGGTACACAGAGACTGTTGGCACCAAAACAGTTGATCTGATAACCAAGATGGACTCTGAGTAGCAGTGAATACAAAACACTCTAGACAGAAGATGACTCGTGTTCCAGGAGAGATGGAGCCACGTGACATGAGAGTTCATCCTGCCACTGAGAGTGATACACGATTTAAAATGCACAAATTATTTATGTCTAAGTTTCCCATGTAATACTTCAGACCACAGTTAGGGCACAGGGAGCTCAAAAGACAGAAACCAACATCATGGATAAGGGAGACACTATAGATATAACACATGTGTAAAGTCGTCCTACCCAGTGCTAAATCATAAAAATATCAACGTTAATTACAGCTACAGCCTCTCTGATGGGAAAGTCTGAATTCTGGAATGTTTGGGACACCGAAACTTTTCATGAGCTAACATGATGCAAAAAGTAGAAAATCCCACCCGTAAAACTAAGTTTCAAGAACTATACTAAATGACAAAAAATATTACACTACATTATCTTCAGACTGTGTAAATGAGATTTATATGAAACATGTAAATTTTGTGTCCAGACATGGTTCCATCCATTAAATAACTGGCCCTGTATATGCAAATACTCTGAACTTTTAAGAAACCTCTAAAATCTGAAATACTGGCTTCTGAGCATTTCAGATAAAGGACACTCAGCATGGGGCAATGAAGCCAACGTGCAGCTTTATTCTTTAAGAGCAGCTCGGGGCACAAGGAAAGAGAATCGTACAGAATGGTAAATTCATTGCGCAAGTCATTTTGTTCCCAGGCAAAATAGAAAGACTCCATTACCTGAGTGAACTGGCAGGCGGGAAGAGGGCTGACGAGGAGCAGCCTTTGAGCAGCCCGGAAGTGGAGCAGCCAAGGGTCTCTCAGCAGCGAGGACTTGGTGATCTGACTGACTGTGGAGTGGACGCCGCCCAGCCCACTCACTTGGCCTCACTTCACACCACTCAGACTTCAAAGCCATTGCCTTCACCAGTGCGGTGTGGCGCAGAAGGCATGTCTAATGGTCTGAAAAGCAGCTTGGGAGGCAGGAGGGTAGGCGGGCCCCTGAGCTTAGTGCTTTGCCCAAATGACTTTCTCGAGCAGCGAGCCATCAGACCGTGGCCAAAATATGAAGGTCTATTCCTTACCGTGAAAGTCCTAAGTTTCCCTAGTGAGAAAGAGCTATGAGCAGGCGCGGGACTGCTAGCTGCTACAGCTTCCCCAAGGAGAAAGAGACCCCTGGGTAAGAGGAGAGAAGAGGCGCAGAAGAGCACGCCTTTACAATGCTCTGAAACCGAGCGAATAGCGCTTATGTGAAAACTCTAATTGCTGCCGTGTGTTAATGGCTTAGGAGGTTGAGGTTGCAGGCAGAGGAGATCAGCCCCATGACAGTGAGCTCATTAAGGCCTCAGTGGAGACCTGTAGCCTTTGGGCCGTGCTCAACGTCACAGCTCTGCACCTCACACCGGCTGAGAGGCGCGCTCTTGGTTTACTTTTATCATTAAATAAACTTAATTAGCAGTTACTTCTCAGGTTTGCCAAACATTGCTTGGCACTCAGTCTAACCAAACATGGGACAGACTCAGGATAAACTTGAACCAGATTACTTTATTGTCTTTTATAGCATGTGCCAAATGGAAGTAGGAAGACAAACAAGTTTTAAAAAGATCAAAATCTCTACAAAGATAGCAAAATTTATTTATTTTTTTTGAAAACTTGGGAACACTTGGGAAAGAAATGATAATGAAAACTGATAAATTTTAAGCAGATTTAAATTAAATGGACAAATGCTGCCATTAGCTAGTTTATCATCCTATAAATATAAAACATTAAAATCAACAACTGAGTTTTAGCCATGGTCCCAAACAAACCACCCCCAAAGCACCATTAGACAACTAGAGAGATGTCTCAGTGGTTAAGAGCACTGGCTGCTCTTGCAGAGGACCTGAGTTTGGTTCCCAGCACCCACATGGTGGCTCTCAACCACCTGTAACTCCAGTTCCAGGGGATTGGATGCCCTCTTCTGGCCTTTTCATACTTGCCATACATGCAGTCAGATATACCCAAGTATACATAAATAAAAATAAAATCTTTTTTTGAAAAATATAATCTTTTTGATTCAACTACACACACAAAAAAAATGACTTCTCAAATATCAGGTAAGATGTATCAAGAGGAAATAAAGCTGACCCCTGGAAATGCTAAGTCCACATAAAAAGATGGAGTGAGACACTGTGGTGATTGGATCTTGGCTGTCATTGACATGCGGTTTAGAATCACACTGAACATTAACCTCTGGTTTTGTGGATCCTTAGTTTTTAGACTGTATTAACTGAACTGGGAAAACCCACACTAGATGTGGGTGGTGCCATTCCAGGGGTTGCCAATCTGAACCGAATGAAATGGGGAAAGCAATTGAGCACCAGCGTTTGCTGTTGTCAGAGTCCTGGGTGTGGATGCCATGTGACCAGCTGCCCCTTGCTCCTGTTGCCTCTCCCATCACACTGGACTGTGTACCCTCAAACCGTGAGCCAAAACAATCCCTTGTTTTCTTAAATTGCCTTTGTCAGGGCTTCGTCATGGTGATGAGAAGAGTAACAGAGAGACCTTTGCAAAACCGTGTGCTGAGCATCTGAGCTGTGAGACGTGGAAAGAGGAAAAGATGGCCTCTTCTCTGAAAACCCAAATCCACTTCAGGGAGGCATGAATGATTGCTGCAGAAACCAATATTGGAACAAGACAGTCCCAGGCATGCTTATGCTATACAAGCAGCTTGGGAGCTGAGTAGGAAGCAGAGGGTGACTGGCAGGCAACAGTCTAGCAGCAAGGTGAGCTTCCCAAGGAAGGCAAAGTCAGGGAGACATCTTGTCTGGGGCCAGTGGGCCTAGAGGAGTCAGTATTCACCACTGCTGGGAGAAGACATTGTCTTTGTTCATTTGTTTACACCTCACTTTGATTTGTGATTATGAGCATATGTGTGCATGCGTTTGCAGAGACCAAAAGTTTGTCCTGTCCCTGGTACTGCGGCAGTAGACACTCACGAGCTGCAACATGGATAATAAATACCCAGATTTGGGGGTTAAAGCTGAAGATCAGAGAAGCAAAGAGGCCAGCCACTAGAGAGTTCTCACTTCTACCAATACTCACTGAAGAAGTGATCCACCAAACCTCAGACTGTCTCACCCAGACCACACTGAACTTATATTCTTCCCTAGTGCTGGGATTCAAAGTATGAGCTCTGTTTCTCTTTTTAGACAGATTCAATCCCATGGAACCCAGGGTGGCCTTGAGTCCCAGGATTAAAAGTGTGTGTCACCGCTCCCTGGCCTCTAGTGGCTTATCGCTACACTCTGATCTTCAGGCAAGATTTATTTATTAAAACACAAATAAAATATCACTATAGGGAGCTGCTCTGTGTGGGTGCTGGGAACAGAACCTGTGTCTTCTGTGAGAGGTGTATACCATCTTAACTGCAAACATTTTGACAGCCCTGAGAACTCCAACTTAAAATAATATCCAGAACGTTTACCTGGGTTGACCCAGCCACATAAAGAGTAACAGAAATTATATCAATAATGCAAGGACATGCCCTAGGAAGCTTTGAAGCTTACACGGGGGAGGAATATAAACATATCTGTACTCGAATAAGGCACAGAAGAATGAAATTGAAAATAAAATTTATGTCCTGGTCATGCTGAAGCATGCATGGGCAGCCCATATATGGCGGTTCTGTTGAACTTGTCCATATTGGGTTTTATAGTCTAAGTTGATGAGGATGACTGACCAGGTCTCTTCCTCAAGAGGGCATTAGATCTCATTGCAGATGGTTGTGAATTACCTTGTAGTTGCTGGGATTTAACTCAGGACCTTTGGAAGAGCAGCTAGTGCTCTTGATTGCAGAATGGTAGGTGGGAAATAATAGAAAACCATGAGAGGGGCTTGTAGAAAACAAATATGTATCTTTGTTTCTTTGCCATGACAGATATCAGTGGGTTTTAAATAGAAACCAACATCAGCTCAAGCATATAGACCAGAAAATGTCTTACCAAGATATATGAAGCCTTTGCTTTCATCAACAGTATAACTAAAACAACAAATAGTGAGTTATGTGAACTTAAAGTTTTTATTACCTTTTATTTATATGGTGTGTGTGGATATGTGTCTGTTTACTACCATGCGTGTGCAATGCCCATAAAGAGCAGAAGAGGGCGCTGGATCCCCGAAACTGCAGTTACAAGAAGTTATGAACTGCCTAACGTGAGTACTGGGAACTGAATTCCCGTCCTCTGTTAGAGCAGCAAGCTCTTTTAACCAATGAACCTAAGTTGTCTTTTTTTGCTTGTTTTGTTTTATATAAAGGGCATTAGTTAATGAAGCAACTGAGTGAAACTGTTACTCAATTCAAATCAGCTCAACGGTAATCAATCATCTTGTGACCTCCAGGCCCAGGCCCACTCCTCTGAAGCCAGTTCCACATTAGAGCAAGAGGCATTGACATGCTATACTGTTGTATCTGATTTAACCTTGGGACAGATATTGCCATTTCTCACTTCACTCTTTTCAAATTCTGCTCTGTTAGGAGGGAGAAGGAGGGGAGACAAGGAAGCATGACAACAGATCTACAATTTCAACACCTTTGCTGCTTGGAATATGGAAGCACGAGGAAGCGCCAAGGGGGGAGTTACAAACCCTGCATCCACTGAGAAGAACTTCCTCTGCAGAGCTCCTTCCTCTAGGGTTAATAATTTGTCAGACAGAAATGCACGAAAAGACACAGACATAAAAACAAAATCTGCAAAAAAAATCTGCATTCAGAATCATGTCACATGCAGCCATGTCCAACCTGCAGAAAAATCTGTAATAATATCATACACCCATCCATGCCCATCATGCCTCCTGGTGTGCAGATAGCCATGACTATCCCATGATCATCTTCTCTTGGTTCAGTCCAAGATCAAGCAGATACCACACGCCACCATCATCTCTCCCAGAGTTACACCAGGGGATCATGGCACTGCTATTTGGAATTACTGGACAAGATAGCCCTAAACTTAAGGACAACAGGGACCAAGAAGAATGGTGGTGGGTGTCATAGAGACAACTGTAAAGCCAGCAATGAGTGGCTGAGGACAGAGCCTCGTGTGCACCAGACTGCCCTTACTTCAGTCCCAGTGACCCGTGAATCCAGAGTGGTGGAACTCGTCTATAAACCCAGGACTCCGGGGCTACAGGCAGAGGATGAATTCAGGGTCATTCTTAAGTTCCAAGTCAATCTGAGCTCCAGGAGGCTCAGCCCCAAAACAAGCAATGAAATGAAACTGAGGACTCCAACAACTTCCTCAACCATCTTCTCAGAGTTTAAGTTGCTGAGATGATAACTCAGGACGGTGGTGGGAGGGTTCTGTTCTTTCCTGTAGAAACATGCAAGGTGTAGAGAATAAAGATCAGTAGATATGGACATTTGGATGCCACCCAAGGAAATGTCAGTTTTCGCTCTAACCACTCTGTGAACAACCCACCCGGACATGCGGCATCCTGTCCTGTTCAGACTCCCCTGTTTAAGAGCCGGAAAGAGCCAAGAACTACCCCGCATTTGAGAAAAAGTTTCAGTGGAAAGAGGTGAACCACACTCATAAAAGGAAAAAAAAAAAAAAGAGCACAAAACATTGGGGTTTTGATCTGTATATTACAGCTACAGTAAGGAGCGCTCCCAGGTCCCTACTGAGGCTCTTTGACCTGGTCTTACAACCTCTGCTCAGGCCCAAGTAATTCAGTTTTAAAAACAACTTTTGTCTACAGAAAGTTAATATGATGTTTTTTTGTTGTTGTTGCTGTTTTTTTTTTTTTTTTTTGCCATCTAATGTAGCATCCTCTCAGAGCCTGTAATTAGACTTCAGACACATGACACATGAGGGCTGTGGGCTTGTCCTGGTTGGGGGAAATGTCCTTCTTTTTACCCATATTCCCATCTGGAAGAGGCATTTGTTTATCCTCTCACCAGGGACCAGGAGCTGTGATCAACTTTCCGCTTACTGTTCTGTCTCCAATCCTTTCCCCTGCACTTCCCAGGTATCTTTGCATTTCCTCTGGAGACTTCTGAGGCTCCTCCACTCTTGGGACTGTTCTGAGTCTTTCCTTCACTGGATCACATGGGGGCAGCCTCGAGCCTGTCATCTTCCCAGGAAACTAAAATGCTGTGACACTTCTAAGTAATTGGTGCCCGGTGACGGAGAGGCGGTGCTAAGAACACACACTGCTTTTGCAGAGGACCTGCATGCCGTTCCCAGCACTCAAATAGGCGATTTCTAATCGTCTGCCACTCCAGCTCCAGGGGCTCCACCATCCTCCTTTCGCACAAAAAATAAAAGCAAGAAAATCTTTAAAATGATCATATACATGCTGTTGAAATATAGGAAATTACCTTTTTTCTCAAAGGGTGAGTTTCGACTGAATTTCAAGTGGACAATGTATGGTGTCACTGTCGAAGTTGAAAGAGGAAGGCATCCACCTCCCGCTTCTACTCCGCAAGCACTTCTCCATGAAGGATGCCACTCTGACTTCACAGAATTGTGTAGACAGCATTACAGACTACTTGGCTGGGTGAGAGCCCTCAGGAATAACAGTGTGGAACACATGGGCCTGTTGCTCAGTGTGACAGGCATCCTCCCAGGCTACGTACCCAGAGGCAAGCCTATCATCCTGCAGCCTGAACCAGCAGCTATTGTGTTCCTAGGATCCTTCAAAGTCACCCTCCCTGCTCTAAGTCTAAGAGTTTTCTTTCTTGAGGTGAGGGCCTATCTCTAAACTGAGCGTTGGTCATTGATACATTCTCTTGTTCTGCCCTATTCTCTCACTGTAAATCCTCCAATGGGTGAGCCTCTACCAATTAAATACCACCAGTATTAAAAACTGCAAATGAGGATTTAAGGAAGAAGCTGGACCTTCCATTGAGCCTGCTGAAATGCTGATTAACTAATTAGAACTTCAGCTATGGGGAGGTTGGAATGTTGCAGGTTTAGAACCTCATAGTTCATCTTGGGCCGTCTTTAGCCTCTTAAACAACCATTCCTTGCCCACTTGTGGGACTAACAGGTAAAACATTTCAGAATGCATTAGCTTAATAAAACTCAACTTTCCATTATCCAGAGGCAGAGGCTATCCTAAAACAGCTCTGCCTTGCTTCAACCCACCTACTTAATGTTTCCACCGAAGTATTTAAGGGAGCCTTGATTTATGATTGACTTTGTTGTGTATTATAAACTACTCCATTAAATTGTTACCATGCTAGACCCTAGAATTTAGCATAGGCTAAATCTGTTTTCAGGCTGTGGTCACTCATATTCTGATCCAGAATCAAGCACACCTTATCCCCTTTGAGGTAAGCGTTGAAGTGTTGTGTTTATGCCCTTGTGATAGGCTGATGGTTGATCTCTTACAGAAGCACAGGACCTCACTTACATCTGGATGTTGTTACCTAACAGATTTCAGGCTCCAGGAAGCTCATCATCTAACCCTTTGCATTCGTCAACTTTTTGTTGCTATGATAAACACCCCAACAGTTTAATTCATCAACAACAACCAGAGCCGCAACAAGCAGAGGTTTATTTAGTTCACAGGTCTGGAAGGTGAAAGCTGTGGTGCCTTTAAGGCCTGAGTTTAGGCTTGCATTCTCTTTTCTGTCACAAGGCAATAGACGACAAAGATAAAATGTGCAAGAGAGAATGCAGAGGAGAGGCTTGTGTCCATCTGGTCTACCACCTTCTGCTCAAGCACTGCCACTAGGCCCCATGTAGACTTCTTAAAACTTCCTTGAGGAAAGTACCTTCCCATGCTGAAGGTGCCATCTCCAAAGACCACAGAGTGTGGCCTTATCACTGGAACCTTTGAGAGACAGGCAATATACAAGCTAGAGCGTTCTTCAGGAGACCTGGTGTTGTAAGCACAGAGCTATTTTGGAAACACGCAAAAATCAATCTAAAGAAATGGCTCATAAGTGAGAACTACAATACAAACACGGCTTACTATCAAAAAGTTAAATAGATCCCATTTCAGTAGTCCCAATTATCTGATTTTTAAAATGAATTTTCAATAGGTTTTCCCCTATATATAGCAGTATCCATTGCTATAATGGAATCAAAAATTCTAAAACATATTCATAAATATTTTCATAAAATGCATGCAATTTTATTTTCATGCAACTTGAAGGTATCTAGAGATCCTTAAATAGAAAGCATAGGTGTCCTGTGTTACTTGTATAGATGGTATTGCTCCGAATATTTTAAAATTTGATTAAGTTCGCTGCAGTTCACATAAAGAAGGCTAAAAGATCTATCCAAATAGCTGGCTTGTATTTGAATTTTAGCTTAGATTATTAAAACCTCAAACCACAAAATTCCTTCAGGAAATCTTGCTTAAGAATTGTTCTCACTGATGATGGGATACAAAAGGAAGCAAGGGGTTCAAGTTGGAGCTGATTCTGAAACATCAAAAACCAAGAGGCCAAGTCTCCTTCAGATGTGTGTTCATAACCCCTTTAGAGGCAATGGAAATTATATGTGAGGATCTGGGGGAGAACATAACCCAAGTCAGCAAATTAAGAAATGCCAAAACAACCAAGTTTTGTGCTGCAAATATCTGGCTTATACAATAGTCATTTAAACAAATAATTTTATGTAGTATGTCAACAGAATCCATTCATCTGTGTTAGGGGTTTCACTGACCAGTTGGAAAGAAGACTTAAAAAGGATTCGAACCATACTTCCGTTCTGGTTTTGACCAGAAAAAAAAAGTGTGCCCTTGTTTTTGAAGAAGTTGTTGTTTATGTTTCTCTAAAGCAACAGAACTGTTGTAACTCAAAGCCCCAGAGCCTGATAGGAAAGTTTTCCATTTGCTGATGGCATGGGAAGCTGAACAGTCTTGGCATGGAAAGAAACATGACATGTTCTGGCTCATCCATGTTTCAAACGTAGGTTCTATCACAAGAGGATGTCATGTTCTAGAATATTCCTTCAAGATATATTTGGTAGACAATATATTGCCTTAGTATTCACAAGATAGGGAAGGACAGATGCATGCAGAGGTATTATTTTTAAGGAAGTGGGTAGGGAGTCCTGCCAAAAAAAGAAAACACTACTCACTAGATCCAAACCACAGAGGCTTACTGAATAGAAATTTAAATGAGAAAGAAAACAGGATGCTGATCTGGGCCACATTCTTGGACACATACTTTCAAGACCACATGAAAGTTATGCCAGCCAGATGGAGAAAGAATACAACAGAAAGTCTGACAACAAAGTAAGGAGTAGGGTGGGCAGCTTAACATGGTGTGGATCACAGACAGCAGCTCATGCTGAGGGAGATGTAGGGCAGGCCCTCATGTCTGCATTTTCTCAAAACGGAAGATCTTAGAGACAATCTGGATTTAGGAAACAGCTTTGGAACACTGCTCTCTAAACTCTAGTCATCTATTTTAAGCCAAAGTGGAAACTTTTTTAGGCCAGTTCTTCATGATCAGATGAGCTGCAGGATGGGAAACAGACAAATGCTTGATACATGTTGTGCCTAAACACTGAGAACCTAGAAGTGAGCGACAGTTCCTGGTATTTTACCCTGGATACTCTAGCCTAAGGATAAGTAGTGGTTCCTCACACTGTACCTGAATACCATGAGCCCAGTGGAGACGAGTGGTGGTTCCTCATATTGTTCCTGAACAACATAACCTAGGGATAAATGGTGAGTTCTTATGTTGAATTTGAACTGTGAACCTAGAAACAAATGATTTTCAAAAGAATATATAAACCAAATAAAATTTTATTTGGCAAAATAATATTTAGTTTCTACAATGTTCCTTCATTTATAGAAGGCAAAGATTGTTTTGAATGCCTTTACAAAGTGTATAGTCTGATGATGAGACACTAATACAGACACAACATCTTATCACTAACAGGAGTACACTGCATGGTATGGGAAGGCTTGAATCTGAGATGAACTTTCATGGAGAATGGGAACAAGCCAGAAATATGAGATGAAGTTCACAGCACATGCAGGTGAGCATATAAGAGAGCAAACTCATGGAGCTGATATGGGCGGAGGTTGCAAATAAGTCTCTTATAAAGAATGTAGCATGTCAACAAAAAGTTGCACAATAATAAAATATCCAGTGGAGCAGAGATTATATCATACAGGCACTGGTTGAAAAACTCAAATTTGCACCCTGCAAAAACTGGGGTACACATAACAGATGTTAAGTGAGGCATGAATGGGCTCCCTTTCTGCTTTTGCTTTTATCTTGTCTGAGATAGAAAACAGAGATAAGAACCCATCACTTCACCCTGAGGAAGTAAAGGTTAAACTTCAACTTGACAGATAGGTATATGTTTTGAAGGGATTTTTTAAAAATATAAAATCTTGGATAAAAAAATCACTAAAGCTCCAATTTCCCATAATAACCATCTTTAACATTCTCCTCTTTCTTCCAAGGATATCTTTTACATGGGAGGAAAGTCATCTTCCTCACAGAGTTGGAAGGAGCTGTCCCTGTCGCTTGTGTGCTGACTTCTGGCCTGGGCAGGCCTTTGGTAGGGAAGGAGCCTGGGTGTGTGCCTCCTCCTAAGGATACAGAGTCTTTCAGACTTTGTTCTCCTCTTGATACTTCTTGGTAACATCCCTCGCTCATGGGCCTGGCTCAGGGAGGGGCATTCAGGATAGATGTTTCTATGCTTCACCCCAGTCCGGCTCTGCGACAGCACAGCCAAAGCGCAGCAGTGGAATACCTTCATGGCATTCCCTCATTTGTTGTTATCCCTGGCAAGCAGAAAATTAAATAGAAAATGTCTCATTTCTTTTCCAGTAAGCAGAATACTCAAGTAAAGCAGTGAAGCTAAAATGTTCTAGAACGTTCTTTGCTTCTGACCAAGCTTGGCTTTGAACACTTGGACGTGCTGAGTGCTCACTCCAGTGTTTTATTCCAGAGTCAGTGGCTAAAAAGTTCATTACTTTCAATGCTTCTCATTCGTTGCATCTCAGCCTCAGCAAGTACAGTTCTCAAAGGGAAACAGATCATTCTAGAAGGAAGAGAGAGTCCTGCTCAGAAAATGAAAAACAGAAAAAAAATTCAACTCTTTTCAAAATATTTATCATTCTTCATGAAAGAAGCATGCCATGCTTTTATGCATAACAATATAAGTAAAGAAGACAGGAGGAAACTGAAGTTATGTAAGAGAGGGCCAAGGAGAAGATGGACTGAAGCATGCCTGAAGTATAAAATCCAAGCAAAATTAAAAGATTTGTCTCAAAGAAAGACCTGGCCCCTCGGCTGAAGTACAAGAAGAAAATTAAAAGCATAAATCACTGTACGGGTGCCTTCTGACTATCCGAATTTCCAAATGATTTTAAAAGGAACTTTGTAAATGTTATATTGCTACAAACAATGAACAAATTCCCATGCTAAAAAGTGACTGTTGTGTCTAAAGATTTTAAAGAAATGAAGACATAATGAACAGAGCCCTGTAATGTATAACAGTGTTCCTTTAAATGGGAGTGCCTTTGCCATCAGGAAATTGCCCATCCCATTATCCTCCTTCAAACAAGTCCAAGTCATAATATTGGGAAAACAATAACTCCATCTACTTGCAACACCAACACAGTGTTTTATTGGTTTTGCTCAGATTCGCACATCAGCCAGACCAAAGTCACACAAAGTGGATTGCTTCCCACATGAGCTGGCCCGTGTTTTAGCCAGAATGGATGCCTTGTCTTGTGTTTTCTTTCACTGTTTCCTTTTTTATGTTTCCTTTAATGCTTTTCTTTTGTTCAACTTTAGAGATGAAATATGACATCCAGATTTTAGATCATTAGCTCATCCTACAGGAAATACAAATTCCTGTTTCAAACAGGGCATCTGTCTGTTCCCAGGAATGTTAAATAATAACAACAGCAGCACTCCTGAGCAGCTTAGGGTCGGAAATGAAAACCACCAGGGTTTTGGAACACTTGGGAGGACACTCCAGGCAGAATGCAATTAAGTAGTCGGAATTTGTGGTTTAGGCCACCAGGGTTAAAAATATTGCCTCCTGAGCCAATGCCTTAGATTTTTCAAAGATCAAAAATACTGGCACATTTTTTTTAGGATGATCAGAGCAACCTCCTACTTCTAGGCATATCCATCTTCAACATTTATTCTTTGTGTCCTACAGTAAACTTCCATCTTTTTACAGAAACCAGAAAAGAGAAGATGGTAAGTGTTCCTGGAACCAACGGAGAAGAATCCTTTTTCAACCTTTCCAAAAAATATAATCCATTTCTAGAGTAGACGTGTCTTCATATCAAAACTATTGTTAGTGGCAAGATAAAGAAAGGAACAGCAGTGCAGAAGGGAACTTTGTTGGTGAACCACTTTCTTATCACAATTGCACATCCTGCTTCTTCCATACCACAGCAACAAAAAGCACACAGTTAGGAGCTAGAGATGTGACTCAGTGGATGAGCACTTGGGTAATCTGTACAACACCTCGGCTTCAATGCCCAGAAACACACACACACACATACACACATGCACACACATTGTTAGAAAGAGATCTTCCTAGTGCACACCAAAAAAACATAAAGTAAAGCAGAACTCCTTTCTTGCTCTGTGATTGTCACTGAGCTAATCCTAACATGTCACTTTATGTCACAGATTAAGCGGTTATGTCCCAAGTTGGCTGACCCTAATCTTTGCACACTGTGATAATGAACATTTGACAGCTGTGATATGTTGGGGAGCTTGAACCGGGGAGTTCTTCCTAGATTATCTGGCTGGACCAAGAGTTTAGCACAGAGCTTGCTATAACAGAGACGAGGAAGACGAGCTCATTGGACAGGAAGTCAAGGGAAGCAAGCCCATGGGTAGAGCACTTCCCCTGACTACATGAAGCTTTGGGTTTGGTCCTCGGCATGGCATAGAATGGGTGTTGTAGTACACACCCACAGGAGAAGGGCCTGGGGGCTGGAAAGTTCAAGGATATACTCTGATACATAGAGTTCTCATTTTATAAAATGATCAGCCCTTTCTGCTATGAGAAAGTCCTAAAGATAACATGATGGTAAGGGACCTTATGGGAACATTGTCATTGTTCTTGATACCGAGTGAGAAGCTGAATCAGAGAGTAACTCACTATGCAACAGAATTCAACACCTTAGCAACGGACACTGAATAAAATTGATCCAAGCAGCTTGTGTCAGATCAGGATTGCTATCTCGCTTAATGAAAAAAAATTATGAGATTTCAAAAAGTAGAGAGCCTTGTCTAGTCACATGACAAGCAAGACAGCATCATATTGCTCAGACCTGGTGAGCTCTCGTTGCTTCAAAGCACCCAAGAAGCTGAAGAGTTAATTAACCATCTAGAATGTCCTTGGTTCATTTTTCTTAAAAGAGGTGATTTGGATGAAACTACTCAAGATTCATATTGATCCTTGTTTGTATAGCTGCTACCTTCTTCTTCACATATTATCATTAGATTAGCATTATAAATACTCATGAATTCTCCTGAGACTGCCACTGTATCTTTAAAACCTCAGACATCTGGCACCAACATCCCTACATATCTATTATCTCAACGAACAGGACATGACTGGAAATTTTCCACTATGAAATTTTGACACTGGCTATAGAAGCGTATTTTAACCTCTCAGTAATAATTGATGATGTTGAGAAGGATGCAGGTCATAAGTAGCAAAACTATCGAAAAAGAGAGGTAAATGGACGCCACTTTTGATTTTTCACTGGCGAGAAACAGTATGGCCTGTGACTTCATCTCTTAAAATAAAAGTCATTAAACAATAGCATTGAGGTGATGTGGGATTCCCCTCTTTATGCTGTGAATACCATTGGTTAATAAAGAAGCTGTTTGGACCTGTGATAGGGTAGAATAGAGCTAGGTGGGGGAAACTAAACTGAATGCTGGGAGAAAGAAGATGGAGTCAAAAAGAAGCCATGTAGCCCCACTAGAGACAGATGCTGGAACTTTACCCAGTAAGCCACAGCCATGTGATGATACACAGATTAATAAAAACGGACTAAATTAAGATGCAAGAGTTAGCCAATAAGAAGCTATAGCTACTCGGCCAAACAGTGATTTAATTAATACAGTTTCTATGTGGTTATTTCGGGGCTGAGCAGCCAGAAACAAACAAGAGACCTCATACAACATTGAGCCCTCCCTAAAAGTATAAATTTGAGTGGAGGCATTAAAAAATGTTTCGAATAATTTGTCCTCAGAAGTCATCTGCTGTGATGTCATCACCGTGCAGAGTGAAAGCTCAAGGAATGCGACATGTAGCAGGTGTAATAACCGAGCTTGACATGCAGCAGATGGCATGCAGAGGGTGGCATGCACTGAGTCATATACTGTGGGTCGCATGCAGTGGGTGGCATGCAACAGGAAGCATGCAGTGGGTGGCATACAGCAGGTAGCATGCAGTGGGTGACATACAGCAGGTAGCATGCAGTGGGTGGCATGCAGCAGGTGGCATACAGTGGGTAGCATGCAGCATGCAATGGGTAGCATGCAGTGAGTAGCCTTCAGTAAATAGCATGCAGTGGCATACAGTGAATAACATGAGGAATGGGATAGATGAACTCACCATTGGGAGTGATGACAAGCAGACAAAACAGTGAATTTTCCTTCTTCCATGGCCTTTTATATAGGCTACCAGCAGAAGGTGTGGTTCAAGTTTAGGGAGGGTCTTCCCAGCTCAAATGATCCAATCAAAGAATCTCTCAGAGGTGTGCCCACTACTTGGGTTTTAGCTGATACCACATGTAGTCAAGCTGACAACCAATATTAGCCATCACATTACCTGTCCATTTTCATTCTGTGTCATTAATGTTTTTTGTTACTATTTCAGAATGCAACTGACCAAACAATTTATCAATAAGAGATTCTGAATGCTGGCAAGTCCATCAACAAGGAGCTAGCATCTGGGAAAGGCCTTTATTTATACTGTAACATGGCAGAAGGACCCGTAGAACTGCACCATGGTGGAAGGAAGGACCTGCAGGATTGCAGCGTGGCAGAAGGAAGGACCTGCAGGGCTGCAGCATGGCGGAAGGAAGGACCTGCAGGATTGCAGCATGGCACAAGGACCTGAGAGTCACAAACAAGAAATGAGGGACTGAGCTGACCTTGTTTCCAGGAAGCTGCTTCTGCACCACCGCTTGACCTACAGGAGCAAGGCCTCCTGACCCGCCGGGCACTAACATTCTTGCAGTAATTTCACCCTTGAGCCAAACTCCATCAGAAGAGTTCTGGACATAGCACTCAACCTGTGCTTCTCTCTGAAACTGCAATGTTGTCCATTGATGATCAGATTGGCTATGTCAGAGGGAGGAAAGACAGAGTCCACAGGCCACTGTCTTTATAGGAAACACATGGATTCCAAGGGATGTTTTAAACAGCCATAACAAAGATTGGCTTTCGGTTAGATCCATCGAAAATAAATAAATCAGAAATTGTCATTTCCTGTAATCTCAAATGTTGGCTGTGGTGATGAAGAGGGAGGATTGGAAGGTTGAAGTCAGCCTGCTACAAATTGAGCTTGTCTCAGAAAACAAGGGATGGGAAGAGAAAGCAAAAGCGGAGGGGGCAAGGGAGGGGGGAAGTGAAGGAAATGGGAAAGGAAGGAGAGGGAGAAGGGGAAAGGGGAAGGAAGAAAAGGGGAAAGAAAGGAAGAGGGTGAGGGGAAGGAGGATGGGAGACATGGAGGGGATGGGGAAAGAGAGGGGAGATGGGAGAAGGGGAGGAGGAAGGGGATGAGGGAGGGATTGTGTAAGTTGTTTGAAACCACTGACTTGAGTAATCTGATACAGACTTGATATTAAAAGTGCAGGAAGCTGTTGTCCCGTCTTCATCTTGGATGTCACCATAGTTGTTCATCCTCTATGTTTTGTTGAGTAAACATCAACGGTTAAGGCAAAGCCTTCTGCATTTGTGTGCCACGACAGCCGTTCCGCCCACTGCAAGTCTGAGAACCCGTCCTCCTGGTCAGCCTCAGGGCTGCTCTGGACCGTATCACTGGAAGCCCGGAGCAGGGCGCCAAGAACATGCTTTGTGTCTTCGCTCTGTCTAAGTAAAAACTCTATAAACAGTGGGGTTCTGCTCTCCGCCTCCTCTCTTGCTGCCCTTCCTGTTAAACCAAGAAGCCGAAGCATTTAATACACGGCGTTTACACAGCGTGTATGTGGTGTGCTTGGTGCTGTGTTCCTTCCCAGCCAATCTTCAGAAACAGCCTGGGCATAGGCACAGGCTTAGGAAGGCATTGGTAGTGACTTAGCAGTTTGTCACACACGTGCTTGGTGAACAGGCTGTGCTGAATGTTGTTGCTATTTCCATAGTGGGTCCTTTGCTGGAAAATTGGTCTTTTTTTTGTGTGTGTGTGGCGTGGCCATTCATATTGACTGCCCAAAGTAATGACTTTGGAAGGTTTTGCCTAAAATTTCAGTCTTTTATGTTGCCTAAATTATTCCACTAACCTTGCTGGCTGCTCCTTTAATAGATACTTCTCAGTACATATGGTTAGCATGGTGCTGTCAGAGTTCAACCGGACAACCGGGGGAAATTCCATCACATTATTTAATCTTGAACACTCCACGAAGTGAGGCAAAAGAGACGTGGTTCCAGTCTACCCTCCCTGTGACACTGCCCTTGTTCGCTCTTCCCCGAATACTGGAGTATCTGATTCATAGCTATTTTCTTTTACTTCCTGTTGCTGTGGCAAACACTGACCAGAAGCAACTTTGGGAGGAAAGAGTTTGTCTGGCTTACCGACTGATGAGCCCTCCCAGTGTCCAGTGCTGCTAAAAAAAGGCCAATAACTCAAAACACTGGTCCATGAGGCTAACAATCACAATACAGTTGTCCAATATACTCTTTCCATTTGTGAACCAGATTCTTAACACCAACAGAAGGAACTTTACTGTCCCTTGGTATGCTTGGCAGTTGGGACCAGGACACCTTGTGGGGACGTGTCATTTGGAGAGTCATATAGGATACCTCATGGATGTCAGTATCCTTGGGAGTCTATACCAGATACTCCACAGATGTCAGTGTTCTCCAGAGCACACAAAGATGTCTTGAAGATGTCAGTCTCTTTGGTGGTTAGTGGCCGGATAGTCCATAGATGACAAAATCTGTGGATTCTCAAGTACCTTCTTCAAATGATGTCCCATTCCCATAAAGCCCACAAACATTTCCCCATTTGCTTTCAGGCAGGTCTGGACACACAGCTCAGTGGAAAAATACCATGTTCGGCTTGAGTGAGGCCCCTCCTGGTTGCCTTGCACTATGTTTTTAGGGAATAGGGCTGTGTGTACACGTTCAGTACAGATGCAAGATTTTTCAAATATTTTTTATCCAAGTCTGGATGAATCATTGAATGTACAACCATGTATAAAGAATGGCAAACTATAAATTCTTATTCCAAAAGGTATAATAAAGTCTAAAGTGTCCTTAAAACCTAAGATCAAAATGCCAGCTATAAAAACAGATTGCAAAAGGGAAAACTCACATAAATGTTTCAGGGTAAAACCACAAGGTCAAGGTCTTGATGGGCGTGTTCTGTTCCGAAAGCTGTTAAGAAGAGAACACTTGTGTTACTTCCTCTTCCTAGCTGACAGCGGCTACATTTCAGGACCTGTTGACAGAATCAAGGAAATCATGGTGAGCCTTAAACATTGCCTGTCTCCACCTACTAAAAAACAGAATTAGGGGCTAGAGAGACACAATTAAGAGCACTTCCTGCTCTTCCAGAGGACCCAAATTAGGTCCCGAGCACCTATGTTCAGCCGTCCACAGCCCTAACTCCAGCTCTAGTGGCTTTGAAGCCCTCTTCTGGTTTCTATGGTTACACACACACAGACAGAGACACACACCACCTCTCTTCCCAGCCACACATATACACATAAATAGAACTTTAAAAAACAAAATATGAGAGAATATGCAATTAGGACACTTCATTTCATTAATAACCAAAGGGAATGAGACTTAGAGCTGAAATAATTATAAAAAGTGCTGCATCTTGAAGTATTTAGAGCATATTTTTTCTATTGCTTTATGGAAAATCACTGGATGGTTGTTGCTCTGGAAGCAAACAAAACCCACATATTGCTTACATTAAAAAGTATATGTGTTAGAAATATAATTAAACATGCATTTTATATTGTTTGTGTTAGATAATTATTAATAGGTGTGTCTTCCAATTTAATTATTGCTGTAATATAATCATGACTATAACATTCTAGTTAGGTTTGCATTATTCTGAGCACAGAATATTATTAAAAATCTTTTTTCTTATTTTACATAATGACTCTTGAAAACACACACAAAATCTTCACACAATGGGAAACCCTTAGCTTATTTAAGGGTACTTTATTTTTTTTTTCATTTCTTTTTTTTTAAATATTTATTTATTTATTATGAATACAATATTCTGTCTGTGTGCATGTCTGCCGGCCAGAAGAGGGCACCAGACCTCTTTACAGATGGTTGTGAGCCATCATGTGGTTGCCGGGAATTGAACTCGGGACCTTTGGAAGAGCAGGCAATGCTCTTAACCACTGAGCCATCTCTCCAGCCCTTTACATTTCTTTATTACATGGTGGCACACAGCATGGCACGCATGTCAGAGGAGCTTGTAGTCTCCCACCAGAGTGGGAGATGTCTGGGCTGTGGCACTCGAATGCTGGTCATCAGGTTTGGTGCCATTCTTCCTTGCCTCTCCAGCCGCCTCAATGGAGTCTGGCTTTATTGGACACAGCCAGGGTTCTCTACCCTCAGGTCACTGGATTCTGTAAGATATTTGAGGCTTTCAGCTTCTCTTACAGGCAGGAATTCTGCAAAAGCAATTTATGTCATTCCTTTTCCTTTAAACAACTTTAAAATTAGGTGCAATTTCTGTTTAAACCCAATGTGAGAAAAACCAGGACAGCATAGGACTGAGTCTGTGGTACTGTCAATGACAGCCCCGCCAGGGTCTTCCCCGAGGTTGGACACGGTGGTGACCACCAGTAGCCCGAGTACTGTAACCAAAGCATTTCTGTGAACAAAAAGAAATGTCTTCTTTACCATATGGTGTTTCTGTTTTCTATAACTGCCTTTCTCTCTGTTCTAATTTTGTTCTGTTTCTACCTTGGATCACACAGAATCACATCCTGCGGTCACGGGCTGTGACGTCAACTGTGCATTTACTCCATCCAGCATGGGAGCTGAGGATATGCGGAGGCCTGGCCGAGTGTTCCCCGGGATGGAGGTGGGGAAGCAAACAGCCTTTGTAAGTTCTGCGGCCATATAGTCTCTCTAATCCCTGGACAGAGACTAGTTCCACACTGACTATGGGAAGGGCTTGTGACTGGAGCATGGCACAGACCTGAAGCAGGCTCCGCCCACCATGGCTTGGGGTTCGTCCAGAAATGTGGGGGCTTCCAATCACCACAGACTTCTACCAAACTTGACTATTAAACAGTCATCTACCTTCCCTTTTTTTTTATAGTTCTTATTCCCTCCCTGTCTACTAACTTAGCAATTTCTACCAAAAGGTCTACAGAACAAAGAAAAAACAACCACTTTGAGTCCTGAATCCTGTTCCTAGACCACAATTTGGTTGAAAACGATCTGGTTGCAGGGGAAACTGGTTCTCTTTCTGGGGAACACAAGGCTTAAATAAAAAGTCTATCATTTGAAGTTCTGAAATTGCCTTCAAAAATGGAACAGCCAATGTTAAATGACGCTTCATACTATTTACTGCCTGGCAAGTGAAAGTGTAGTCTTCCAGAGTAGACTATTTGGGGTATAATCTACAGACATTTTATTTGTATTCTTCCTGGCTCAACAGAAGAGTTTGACTGTGTCGAGACTTTATGTTTGTGTTACTTTCCAGAAATCCAGCAACAATGGTGTCACAGTGGAGTTTCCATTGCACAGACTTTGTAAGGCACAGTGTGCTGAAGAACAGTGTGTTGGAAACACAGACTATTAGCCAAGAAGTCTTTGTAAAGTGGACGGTGGAACCTGGTTCTCTTTATTGTTGAAGGACTGTCTGTGAAGACACTGGGTTATACACTCACACACACTTCTCTAATTAATAAAACCTCTTCTTTCCTCTTCTAATAATGATTTAAGAGGAACCATGAGGAATGTACCTTGGTCAAAAGCTTCTACAGGGGTTGGAAAGATGGTTCAGCAGTTAAGAGTGTGGGCTGCTCTTCCAGAGGACTGGGGTTCCATTTCCAGTACCCATATAACTAACTGCTCACAAACTCCAGTTCCAAGGGATTCAGTGCCCTCTTCTGGCTTCTAAAGATACTGTGTTCACGTGTTATACAGACATACATGCAGTCAAAACATATATACATATACATACATATATATATATATATATATATATATATATATATATATATATGGAAAGAGAAAGAAGGAGCGAAGGAGGGAGGGAGGGAAGGAGGAAGGAAGGAAATAAGGAAGGAAGGAAGGAAGGAAGGAAGGAAGGAAGGAAGGAAGGAAGGAAGGAAGGAAGGAAGGAAATAAGGAAGGGAATTTAAAAAAATACTGAGCAGAAGAAATTTTGGAAATAAATAGTGTGTTTGGCTTACAGGTTGCATGTCATTCATCACTGAGGGAAATCAAGGCAGGAACTTGGAGGCATGAACTGAAGCAGAGACAATAGAGGAATACTGATTGTTGAATGTTGAATGTTGATTGCTGGCTTGGTCCCCAAAAATTGTTTAGCTACCTTCTAAGACACCCCAAAACCACCTACCACTACCAAGGGTGACGCTGCCCACACTAGACTGGGTCTTCTCATGTCAATCATTCATGAAGAAAATGCCCTTACCTGCTAATCTGATGGAGGTAATTCCTCAGCTGACGGTGCCTCTTCCCAGGTGACTCTAGTTTGAGTCAAGTTGACAAGAGATACGCAGCACAGTGTGAGAACACAGAAGTCTGTGCCAATCTCAGTCAAACATGTCCTTCCTTGGAACTTCAGAGGTATCAGAGATTAGGAAGTAGGGGACAGAAACACACCCAACAACTACATGTGAAGGGGTCAGGAACACACCCGACAACTACATGTGAAGTTCTCTTGTGCAACAATACAGAATTCTTTGTATCTTTTTTTTTAAAAAAAAATTCTTTTACTTTTGAGATTATAATATAATTATATCATTCTCCCTTTATATCTTTTTAAGGCATTATTTTTCTTTCTCTTTTACTTTCTGCTTTTTTTCTATCCTCCCAGTTTCCCCAAGGAAAGCAACATATAAGCCTATACAATTTGAAAGCAGTCTTTCGACAATAATGTTTAAGTAAGTGCTATATATCACAGTGTAATAAAGTCATCTTTGTTTTGACCTAACTACAGATAAGAAAAACATCCCACACATTAAAAATATTTTCATCTGCTCAAAGTTCTAGGAAAGCTATTTATCCAAAGGCCACATGTGTCATCTTCTAAGCCATCATAGAGCCATGGTCTCATGGCAGAACACAGGCCATCTGGGAGAGTGACTGCTCACCACACCCCGGGATCCCCCTGGGGAAGGGCAGTGCTTTCTGGTGGCTGCCTGCCCTCTGCAGCTGCTCGCCCCATGTCCTTCCCCCTGGAATTCTTGAACTATTTGGCTTTAATTTTTAGCCACTTCTGCACAGAAGATGAACTGGTAAACAAACAGAAGATTCATACAGCTAGAACCTGCATGCTTCACACATGGGAGCGGAAAATCAGAGGCCAGAGATGTATTTCCCAAAAGCACATAGAGATGACAAGTCACATTGACCAAAAGTAAGCTTCCTGTGACTTACACGTCTGGAAGACAAACGCTGTCCACTAAGAAGAAAGGAACAAAGGGCAGGTTGAACAATCCTTGCTCAGCCGACTCAAGTCGTGATGGAAATGATGGCACAGGGAAGATTCTTTTAGCTCATCCCCAGTTCCTGTGATTAATTCGTCTTCAAATAATTATCTATAGACCAGGGACTCTTGACAAAACCAAACTGAATTTATAATACCCAGCCAGAGATTACTTAACTCTGTTTTGACAGCTGGTACCAAAAAATGTCATAAAATCTTGTTGAAATTATGGAAATATCTATTCTTTGTTTCTATGGTCTTGGCTCATGAGTCATAGGGTGACATCCTGGGATCTTCCATTCTTCTGGCAGAGTCTGTTATAAGGAACAAAGAGGTCAAAAAAATTCAATGCCTAGAGAATTCTAGAACAGGTGCTCCCTTGCTCCCTGAATGCCCTGCTTCTGAAGGAATGAGGTTAACATGTGGTCCTTGTGTGGTCCGAGGGATGTGCCTGTCTTTGGGAATATTCACCCCATGGTTTCCATGGTAGAGTTAACTCTGCCTGTTAACTAAGATACAAGTTGGTTTCCTAGTTTGCATGACAGAAAGAAAGCCAGCTGCCCCAGGTTAGGAGCTGTCCTGGCTAGTGGTTCCGTGCTTTAATATGTAAGCAGTAAAGTTGATTATTAACTTTGAATAAGGAAGCACGCAGGACAGTGCGCACACTTCAGGAAGCAATAAGCCCCGCTGGGTTAGCTGAGCGGGAAGGCTGCCCAGAGCATGTCCCCTGCTATAAGATTAGTTTGGGAATTAGGGATTTACAGTGCTTATCCCTCTGGATGAGGCTTGGCAGGGTTCCCTGGGACTGCAGAAATAAACTGCTAAGGGGTGAAAGAAAGCAAAGCCTGGAGCAGCTGGATAACAGGCTCTCCTGTCCCTGAGTCACATGGATGTCGAGGTCTAAAGCCTACCCAGGTGCTAGCCTGGTCAGTTTCTGCATAAGGACATCACACTGGACCCTCTGTGTGTCCTGGTGGGCAAGCTGTGAAGACGGTGGTTGGCTTCACACTGGGCGTGGAAGTGAGACATGGTGGAATAGAGGCACCGTCCATTCAGCCCCCGCAAAGAACTCCTTGGACCCTCACCTCTTAAGGTGCCTGTATCCACCAGATTCGAAACGAAGATGGAACAAGTTTATTAATAGCTATATAGATGACAGACAGGGTGAGACTTGATTTAAGATTACAGATATTCCTCCAAATAAACACCTCCAGTGCATGAAGGCAAAGGGAATGGATCCAAAGTGCCGGAGCAACATCAAGATTTCTTCTTCAAAGAAAAATCCATCAGAATGCACCTCTATCTGAAAACAAAAACAGCAAGATTGTAGCACCAGGAGGCCACTTTTAAGGGCTGCTTTGAAAGGGGGTACCTGCTCTAGGAGGAGGGTTTTCTTGTTAGGGAAAATGCAGCCTAGAGATTCTCTTCATCATCCACAGACACCACATGGAGTGTCTTAGCCTGCCCTTTGGTGGCCTGCTGTCCTTTACAAAAGAAAAATCTATTTCAATCACATCATGATTTTGATAGATATCAGTATTTTGATAGAACATATAACTTAGTGACATTGTCCTCCCTCCATCCCTCCTCACTCTCTCCTTCTCTCCTTCCATCTCTTTCTTCCTCTCCCTTTCCTTTCCCTCGTTTTCTTACCATTTTTATTTTTATTCCCTACTTCCCCCCTTTTTTCCTTCCCTGCCTTCTTCCTCCCACCCCTCTTCCACACTGAACCAGACCTAGCAGGTCAGAATAGCCTGGACTTCACAGTATTCATCAAGAACATGTTGTCTGTGTGTGTCCTGTGTGTGTGTGTGTGTGTGCCTTCAATAGCACATGCCTGTGAGGTCAGCCTCAGGTGTTATTCCTCAGAAGCCATCCCGCTTGGCCTGGAGATCTCCAAGTAGGTTATGCCAACTGTCAATTAGCCCAGGACCTTCCTCTCTTTGCCTCCCAAGGGCTAGGGTCACAGGTGCATGCCACTGTGCGTGGCTTTTTATGTTGTTTGGGAGGTATAGAACTCAGGTCCTCAATAAAGTCCTTAATAGTAAGCACTTTCTACTGGCTGACCAATTACTTCATCTCCCAAAACCCACCTTTGAAAGAAGACAAGGGAGACAGAAACTCCCAAGTTCAGACTCCTGAGCCTGGGTTGCTATTAGACCCAGTTCTCCTCGGAGCTGCAGAAACATCAGTTGAAAGCCACTTTCCTAGTACGGCTGAGCTATGAACATTATGAATGTTATAATATAACATTATAACATATGTCATTATAACCATTCCCATATTCTTAATTTTCCATGCCCACTCATTCACATCAATCACCTCCACATTGACTTTCACATTGTCAACAATAAACAGAGGCTGTATCAGCCCCTTCGAAACATCATGCATGGTCCTGAAGGAAATATCCGTCGCATGTCTTCTGCATGTTGACTGCTGCGATTTCCAGGAAGATCTCTGTTGTCTGGACAGCATCATTTTGATGGGGTGTCCTTTCTGCTCACAGTGGACTGTTAAAAAGTACAGCCTGGTGTGCTTTGGTGACATGTTTCTCCAGCTCAAGAATTATAGGAGCTTAGCATGATGTGCTAGCAAACACCTGTGATCTTAGCGCTTGTGTGGTTGGAGTGCGAGAGTGAGTTCTGGGCCAGACTGGTCTGCATACCAGAACCCTGTCTGAATGAAAGGAGAGAAAGGGAAGGAGGAGGAGAAAGAGGGGAAGGGGGGAAAGGAAGAGGAGTATAGGAGGAAGAGGAAGAAGAGGAGGACTGGGAAGCTAACTTGAAATATCTGTGCATGGCATTCATCTGGTCTTGAGCATTGGACTCTTTGTCCCCTCACAACTCATCCTGTGATTCCAGTGTATTGGGTCCTATAAGGTCTCAGCATTGAATGTCGTAAAAACTACAGACAGGCCTTGGGATGTGAGGAAAGGCCTCTGGATATGGTGACGAGATGACATAGCTCACACAACTTTCATTTCAAGCAAGGAGAGATCACATCATGAACGTGAGCCCCGCCCACACCACAGGATAATAAGGGGCAGACGGATCCATGTGTGTGTCTTGTCTTGAGCTCAGCACCCATCCAGGGCTGCCAGGCATGGTCTAAGGCTGCCCGTTTTGTTGAATGCTACATAAGCAGCAAACATTTCAGTGTAAGACACAGGCATGTGTCTTATATTCACGTGTCTTATTTACATGCATGAGCCTGCCTTACATACATGTGTCTTGCTTACATGCATGTGTCTTATTTACATACATGTGTTTTACTTACATACATGTGCCTTACATGTGTGGGCTATGCTTATTTTAAAAATAGTCTCAGTGGTCATTTGAAAATCAGACTTAAATAGTAATCCTGATTTTCTTTGCATTCCTCAACATAGCCTCCCTATGGTTTAACATACTCACCCATCATACTCAGTCACCTGACAATGTATTGTTCAATTGTCTTCAATCAGGTTGAGTCCTTTCAAAGACATGAATGAGAATAACTTTGATTGAGGACTGATTAGCTGATTCCACCCGAAATTATGGTGTTTCCATATTCAGAAAACCTGATGAAGTCAGCCCAGGTTTTACTCGCAGTTTGGCAAACGCAAAATGAAGCCTAGGGGCTGCAAGGACAGCTCGACACTCACTGCTCTGGCAGAGGACCAGAGTCTGGTTCCCAACACCCTCCCCGGCAGCTCACAAACACTGCTCCAAGGGGTCTGGCACCTTCTTCTGTCTTCTCTGGGCATCGACATCCACACAGTGACACACACAGAGGACAGAGGCTCTTGCACACACCCAAATAATAAATGCTTTTAAAATGAAGTCCAGCAAGCACCAAGTACAATCTTACAATTTTAGCAAGTATGCCTTGATTAATCAAGAATTGATTGTTGAATGGAGACAGGCTATTCCGTAGCCCAGGCTGTCTCAAACAGTATATCCAACTATGACACCGGCTTTCCAATCCTGCTTCTGCCTCAAGAGCGCCTCACCACACCTTGTTCATGTGGTCCTGGGGATCTAACTCAGGGCTTCACGTGTGCGAGGCAAGCACCATGCCCACTGAACTACATTCCCCACCCCTGAGACCTCATTTGAAGCTGTCCATGTGGCCAGTCTTTTCTCACTGTGTATTTTATATTGTTATTAAGTTCATAAAACCCCAAAAGATACACGAGCAACAGTCTCACTCCTTTTTTTTTTCTTTTTACTTTTTATGAAAATGTATCTTCACAAATCCTTGCCTAGAATACTGGCGAAAAGCCAGGGAGAAAAATCCAGCAGCCAACAACTGACTGGAATGAATTGCAGATGAAGTACAACTTAGCGCTACATTCTCCAGAGGTGAAATTGTATGGCTTTCGGATTCATTTTATACACAAATTATAAATTACCGAATGCAATATTAAACAATCCAGTTTCCGAAGAGTTTTCACTCTGAGATACTCCAGTGCGTCCGAGCAAAGGAGACGTGCGGCAGGGGAGTGTTTTCTTAGGTTATTCAATCTCCTTCAGGCTTCTGCCCAGGGCCAGCAACAAAAACGGAGCAGCCCCCATCCCGTCCCACCCCAGATCCTCGAGGCTTACATTCCCGCTGCTTTACTTCTTCTCTCTTCCCTTCTGCCCACAAACCCTTCTCTTGTGGCACAGCCTGGGAAGGGAAGGTGGAGTGGGAACACTGCCTGAGGAGCCCTGCTGCCTTTCCCAGGGCGGATCTGGCCTGCAGTCAGCACAGACTCCAGCAGAGGCCTCTGCCTCACAGGAAATGTTCCATTTTCTGCGGGTCACCTTCAGAAGTGGACACTGCCAGCCTGACTGGGACCAGCAGAACAACAGACAAAGGCACTTGGTCTTCCTTAGCCTTTTGTCTCGTGGAATTTTCACAAACAAGGACGAAAAGGCTATTTTTGGTGTGAGCAAAAAGAAATACATCAAAAACAAATCCAGTCAATTCATAGTTACTTATAAAAACGCAAATACAATCACTCCATATATACTGGTTAAAGACGCAAGTTATGAAGTCACAACAGCTTTTTTTTTTCTTTTATTCTAAGTCGTTTTTAAGATAACTGAAGTGTTATGAAAGTCAGTGTCCCTTCTGTGTTGCTTCTTTGGAGTCCTGTCACAGGAACAGACGGAGTACAGACACTGGAATATTTATCTGTCATTCTAGCCTCGATGGATCAAAAGCTGAGAGGTGTCCCGTGGAGTCAGCCTGTATCTAAACTGCCTTTGCTCCTCATGAGGAAGGGATCAGAGAGAATTTAGGGTGGGTGCTCGGGTTGTGTCAGACTTAAGTCTGCCAGAGCAGGAAGTACCCGGGATTGGCTACTGAGGAGATGGCTACATCTTGGAGAAGTGGATACATTTGTACCCATTGCTTGTGGTGTGGTGTGATATGGTGTGGTGTATGCAGGCTTTCCTGTGGCTGCTGTAACTACTACAAATGTTGCCCTATAGCAATAATATTGCATTATTAGAGATTCAAACTCAGAACGCCGTTGTCACTGCACTGAGGTCAAGAGGACAGCAGGGTCTGGCTACTAGTAGATTCTTTAGAGGAGCAAGGTTTCCTTTCCTCTTTATCTTCAGGGGCCTCCAACATTCCTTGGCGTGAAGCTTCAACATTCCAGTCTTAAGGCCAGGAAGTTAGAGATGGCCATGGCCTCACCTTCTCCTCTATAGACATGACCTTCCCCCCACAGCTCTCTTGGGGACATTTGGTGGAGCCTGTGTGTTTGCCAGGGCTGACACGGTAAAATCCCATCCTGCTGACTGTGTGGCTTTCACAGCAGCCTCCTGTATTCCCACAGTCCTGGAAGTTGGAAGTTCGCGACAGAGGCCGGTTTGTTCCCCAGGGCCTCACAAATACCTCACAGGGGTCTGCACCTGCACGTGCATCCAGCTGTCTTGTGCTGACCCCCGCTCCTCCCCTGAGGATACCGGGCAGACTGGGCCAGGCTCAACTCAGCAGCCTCCCTTTCACTTAGTTACAGCCTTCTTGATTCAAATGCAGCCCTACTCTGAGATGCTGGAGGGGCGGAGCATCAGCGCTTCCCTTTGGGAGCTGTAAGTCAGTAAGTAGACCCCTGGGGTACTCGCTGTCATGTCAACATCCTTAACACACTTCCCTGTATTTGCCACACAAGTAACTCAGGTCTCAAGGATTAGGGCTTGTGTTTGTTGAGAGCCACTGTTCAGCTATGAAGATAGATGTAGGAGTGGACCAGGCAATCAGCTCCCAGCATCTCTGCTCATGGTGGTAGACCCCACCTCCAAGGGTCATTTTTACGCAGAGTGAGCGGAAACAGCATGGAAGAGAATCTGGACCAAAGCTAAAAACTGGTGGGAAGCACCCGGTATTAGGGTCAAGGAAGGAGAGCTCAAACAAAAGTCCGGGTTTCAGAATGATCTTTCTACTTCGGTGGGCACTAAGATTGGTGGCCAAGAGAGCTGACCGGGTGACACTGTCATGGCGGGCCAAATACCACATGGCCAGAACCAGAGTGGTGGCTGAGAGGGTGGAAAGCTTGGGCAGGAGACTCCAAAGAAGAAACGCAGAGACCCGAGTCTGAGTGGAGCAGAGAGGCAAAACAGACAGAGTCCAATCCTTCCACGTTCGTAGGCACCGTCTTCACCACCGTGTAGATCCACATATGAGGGATTAACCCACGGCTCTTCAGACTTCAGAAGTACACAGTGATAAAATAAGAGAATCTGGCGGCAATCGAAGCTGCACGTGCCCAGGACGGTGGCAAAGCGTACCTGGGAACCCACGCAAAGGCATGGGGGAGGGGGCAGGAGGGGCGGGGGGCGTGGTGTCTGCTGATGGGCTAATTGGGGGTTGGGTTCTACTGAAGCAGCCCCGAACACTGATCCCAGGGTCAATAAGAGTAAGGTGGGAAAACACAAACAAAGGAAGCAGGATGGAGAACTGAGTGACAGCAGCAAGGGGTGTGTCAAAGTCATCAATCCTGTTGCCACCGCTAGGGACTGGTGTGGAGAATCTGCCATGGAGTGGCCCGCCCAGAAAAAAAAAAGAGATTCGGGAGACTGGCACACCAGGTGCCAAAGACCATGCAAAAAAATAAAAAATCAGACCCTGTCGTTGTCACCGTTAGCAGCAGACTTAACTAATATAAATTCCTGCCTTCTACATGCAGGCCTTACCCCAAGCTCTTACATGTCAGTGTGATTAAATCACCAGTGGCCAGCCCAGTACTTAGTGTGTTTCAGAAAGAGTCAGCCCAAGATCGCATCCTAAGGGAAGTGTCTCTGGCTCCAGGAATTAGGGAGCTGTTCTCTTCAGCCTCCTAAGAGTTTTCCCACCTGGGGTTTTGGCTTCTTACCCTCTAAGGCTGCATTCCAATCCTGATGGATATTTGACAGCAAACCGGACATTCTGACCCTGAAGTGACAGACAGTTCCTTCTCTCATCTCCATTTCAAGTTATCAATGGAAGTCTCTCCGTTTCTGTTGCAGACGGAAGACTGCTTCAAACTCTGATAAATTAAAGTTTAAACAGGATTCCTAAAGGCCCAGGACTCTAAATAGTGCACTCTGGGGACCATCAGGGAATCCCAGGGGTGTGCCTGTCACCATCACCTGCCTTTCTCCAGGCTTAGGTCTGAGCTCCCTGACAGGGAGACCTTCAGGCAGCTCTGGAATGTGGCCATCGGCATCTCTGGTATCTTTTAAATGTCAAGAGAGCAGAGGTTCTCTTGTCTGCTGTCACTGTAGGGCTGACAATTAAGGCCGCCTGCTCTTCATTCCCTCTCCAGGGGCATCTTCCATTTTTCACCAACTTCCTGTTGCTGACAGCTGAGTTCCTCTGTCTCCCTGACACTGTGAGGTCACCTCCAGGCTCAGACCATCCAGTGAATGGCTGACCCCTCCTCCACCCCAGCCTAGGGTGCCTTTGCCGCAGGAGCACCAACCTTAGTAACCAGGACCCTGAGCACAAATCTGCCTTGAACAGTGTTGACCAGGACAGGGCAGTGATCCCAGGACCAGCGCATTGGCCTGGCCTCATTTAGAATGTTATTATGTAAGAGAAAGACAGAAGGAAGAGGAGGAAGGGGAAGGAAGGGAGAGGGAGAATACAAAAGTGAAGGAAGGAGGAAAGGGGGAAGGGAAAGAAAGAAGAAAGGAAAGAGCAAACACGGAAGGGAAGAAAAGAGGGAAAGAGTCTGGAGGGATGGAGGGGGGAAGTAAGGATGGGAAAAGGGAGCAGGGACAGGGACAGGGGCAGTGTTCTCTTCACTCTGACACATCACTAAGATCTTAGTGATCAAACAGTGATCCCACAGTCACCAAATGTCCTTATCACCTGGTGTATCTTAAAAGAGCTGGGATGTTAGATGAAGAAAGAGCAGAAAGTGTATGGAACCCAAGTTTACAGACTCCAGGGCACACTGCAGTGAACTGGTTCTGCCATCAGCTCTCCGGGATTTGCTGGCCCATGCACCACTCCTCTCTTACCGCTATGCACGATTGCTCCCTTACCCCTGGCACTGCAACCGCAGGATCGAACAGCTGGAAAAAAAACCTGCTACCAAGAAGAAAACCATTTTACATTTCCGGGCAGAGTTTTCTCTCTGTCCAAAGCCAAGACCAATAGATGTCAGATACTTCACAATTTCACAACATGGAATTTGAATGAACTTATCGGCCCACTTGTAAGCAAAGCAAAATTTCTAGAAACTCTTAGGATTAAACTTTACATGTTTCACCGGTCCGAACACAATTTAAAATGCCTATCAGATGTGGTAATAGGCCTTTTTTGGATTAATTTGTGCGTTTCTTTTTTTTTCTTCTTTTATTTATTTATTTTTTTAATTAATTAATTTATTTATTAAAGATTTCTGCCTCCTCCCCGCCACCACCTCCCATTTCCCTCCCCCTCCATCGTCAGCCCGAAGAGCAATCAGGGTTCCCTGCCCTGTGGGAAGTCCAAGGACCACCCACCTCCATCCAGGTCTAGTAAGGTGAGCATCCAAACTGCCTAGGCTCCCACAAAGCCAGTATGTGCAGTAGGATCAAAAACCCATTGCCATTGTTCTTGAGTTCTCAGTAGTCCTCATTGTCCGCTATGTTCAGTGAGTCCGGTTTTATCCCATGATTTTTCAGACCCAGGCCAGCTGGCCTTGGTGAGTTCCCGATAGAACATCACCATTGTCTCAGGGTGTGGGTGCACCCCTCGCGGTCCTGACTTTCTTGCTTGTGCTCTCTCTCTCTCCTTTTGCTCCTGATTTGGACCTTGAGATTTCAGTCCGGTGCTCCAGTGTGGTTCTCTGTCTCTGTCTCCTTTCATTGCCTGATCTGTAAAGCAAAGGACACTGTCACTAAGACAAAAACGGAACCCACTGACTGGGAGAAGATTTTCACCAACCCCGCAAATGACAAAGGTCTGATCTCCAAAATATATAAAGAACTCAAGAAACTAGACCGTAAAAGGCTAATCAACCCAATTATAAAATGGGGCACTGAGCTGAAGAGAGAATTCTCAACAGAAGAAGTTCGAATGGCCAAAAGACACTTAAGGTCATGCTCAACTTCCTTAGCGATCAGGAAAATGCAAATCAAGACAACTTTAAGATACCATCTTACACCTGTCAGAATGGCTAAAATAAAAAACACCAATGATAGCGTTTGCTGGAGAGGTTGTGGAGAAAGGGGTACACTCATCCATTGCTGGTGGGAATGCAAACTGTGCAACCACTTTGGAAATCAGTGTGGTGGTTTCTCAGGAAATTCGGGATCAACCTACCTCTGGACCCAGCAATACCACTCTTGGGAATATACCCAAGAAATGCCCTATCATACAACAAAAGTATATGCTCAACTATGTTCATAGCAGCATTGTTTGTAATAGCCAGAACCTGGAAACAACCTAGATGCCCTTCAATGGAAGAATGGATGAAGAAAGTATGGAATATATACATATTAGAGTACTACTCAGCAGTAAAAAACAATGACTTCTTGAATTTTGCATGCAAATGGGCGGAAATAGAAAATACTATCCTGAGTGAGGTGAGCCAGACCCAAAAAGAGGAACATGGGATGTACTCACTCATATTTGGTTTCTAGCCATAAATAAAGGACATTGAGCCTATAATTTGTGAACCTAGAGAAGCTAAATAAGAAGGTGAACCCAAATTTGTGCGTTTCTAAGAAAGATTAATTAAAAACTCTTTTTGGTTTTGGTACTTAAAAATCAGCAATCCAGGGTCCCAGACAGGTAGCATTTGCATAGGGTTGACAAAATTCGGCTTACTTTTGGTGCAGCTTAGTTGGGGTTCTGGAATACTGTAGATGGCACCTACGCCTTTGGTGACATACTTACAGAAGAGCCGTGTGGTCAGCCTGTGTGGCTCATGAACACAAAACTACTGCAGTCAACTCTCTCCACCTTGTTTCTGAGCTCATGAAACAAAGTGCCGCGCACCGGGCCCCCGTCTGTGCTCTATGCCCTAGAACCCAATTCAGGAGCTTCAGGCAAGGAGCTGGAGGTTGAGGAAACACACGCAGAGACAGACCGACACACAACACAGGTACCAAAAGCCCTTCTTTAATAGCACCATGGAGGCTTAAATACCCTGCAGTCAATGGCCAACAGGTGAAAATCCCATCCTCTGATCCTCTAGGCTAGGCACAGCTTCTAGTAACTTCAATTAGAAGGTTCTAGACAGGGACGAGCAGCTGAAGGCCAGGACTCAACCAGTCCCAACAGCAAAGTGTTAAGAGCACGTGTGCCTGAACATTAGGAGACTACAGCCACTCTTTCCACCAGAAATCCCGACGTCACTGAGGCCACCAAACTGCTTCTGTCCCCAGGGCAGCTGGAGAGGCTCAGGGTCCTCTGCTCTCACAGACAGGGAGCTGCAACCTTTGACTCTTCTCACTCTTCTCTTGGAGAAGTGAGGTCAACGTGATTAACATTCATTTTCTAGGCCCTTCTTTATAAATATCAAACAACTCGCCATCAACTCCCCCAAAAATAAAATGATTCCTCATTTTTACTTTTATTTTTATTTATTTATTTATTTTTGTTTTTTGTTTTTTCGAGACAGGGTTTCTCTGTAGCTTTGGAGCCTGTCCTGGAACTCCCTTTGTAGATCAGGCTGGCTTCGAACTCACAGAGATCCGCCTGCCTCTGCCTCCCGAGTGCTGGGATTAAAGGTGTACACCACCATTAGGCAAGAAAACAATTCTTTTTTTTTTTTTTTTTTTTTTTTTTTTTTTTTTTTTTTGGTATTTTGAGACAGGGTTTCTCTGTAGCTTTGGTGCCTGTCCTGGAAGAAAACAATTCTTAAACATATCTACAGATGTGCTTTTTCATAAGCTGTACCTTTAAGAGGCAGCGCTCTGACACCTCAAAGCCGTGCACCATCCTGTGTTTCTGATGAAACTATAAAACCCACTCCAGGAAAGTCACCAGTGCAAGACAGAGGACCATGAAATTAGCTTCCAAACAGAAGAAAGGATGAGAGAAAATGAAAAGGAGGGAGGGAAAAGGAAGTAAGAAGCCATCAAACAAAAAGGGAGATCCATTTGCTGGAGGAGAAGCAATGTCCACACAAATGAGAACAAACTATAAGTGAAAGAGGCCTTGCTTGGAAAAAGATGGTCTTGAAAGAAAGCTATGTGATTATCTCAGTCTCCACTGAAAAGACAAAGATAATGAAAAATAGAAACATAAGAAATCAAGACTTAACTCAATATAGAATAAGAAAATGAGACTGGAATGGTATTGGGAGTAGAAACAGGAGCCCCGAGTGGAGCTGATGGAGGATAGAAAGCAGAGAAGATGAATAAAACCAAAGAGTCGCATGGAATTAAAGTTTACGATCATGAGTTTGGGGAAAACACTGCCGTAAACTGCTCTGCAATATCCAAATGAAACAAAGCCATTTGGGACAATGTGAGTCCCGTACCAAGAGGCGTGCATGAACCTCAGTGTGACTGTAGAGTGGAGTGGGAAGCCACCACAGACTCCAGCCAGGGGAATGAAGACATTGTCTGCCACAGGCCTCCATAGTAAACCTAGCAATGCAAAGTAAACAAAGACGGAACATAGGAGCGATCTCCTAGGGCAGCATAGTAACTCTCTTGAGCGGAGGCTTTCACCTTCTTCTTGTCTGAAAGGACCCCTGTATTGGGATCATATTTACTGCCTGAGCAGAACAGAATCAGGTTTGCCCGTGTATCTGTTCAGCAACAGTACCGAAAGGAAGGTCCACGAGGGGGCTCACAAACCCAGAAGAAAAGGCCAGGAAAGAGTCAGCCATGATCCTAGCCCAGCCATCAATCAGCCAATCAACTCCTTTTGGCCCAGTGCATCTGGAAGGATAGTCCTTCATCTTTTCGAACTAAGCATCCACTGATAGCAATGCCCGGGAGAAGTGCCATGGATGGTGGGAAATCTCACCACTGGATGTTAAAATGATAACCACAGGATGTGTTTGTTCCTCATAACTGGCCCTTGGCAAGCTAGGAAGAGAAAGACTCTCAGGCAGCCAACTTTACTAACTCACAATGAGGTTCTCAAGATCAGCCAAAAGCGCAAATTAGTTGTTAAGAGCAAAATGTAAGTGATGTTTATGCCCCATAGCGGTCTGGTTTGGATGATTAAGTGGAAGCGCCCATTACGCTTCAGAATCACAAAGCTCTGCCCGGCAGCAGTGACGCTCTGCTCTGTTTAGCTGGGATGGTGACACAATCCCAGCAGTGCCTGCGTTTGATCCGTGATTTCCCTGAGTGAGTCTGTTGGACAGCTGAGCCAGGAGGATGGTGAGTTTGAAGCCTGCCTGGGCTGCCCAGCAAGACCCTGGTTTCCTTGACAAAAGCTCAGGAAGAGAGCAGCTCCTGAAAACTCCAACCTCTAGTGTTGCAAACATCAGCACCAAAGCAGAGGCTGCCTGGCTGCGTGCAGAACACGATTTCCACACTAATTTCTTTCGCTCTGTTCAAGATGTTTCCAGAAGGAATTTCGAGTCAGAGTTTTACAAGGGGATTTGACTCCCTTCACACCTTTTATGGGTCTGAAGTTCATGGATATCATCATTTCAGAACAAAATAAATGCTAACCGGAAAGGTAATGGGCCTCATTGAAGGAGCTAGAAGCAGTGATGTTCACACTGTTTGTTTTATGCTTTTTTGCTTTCAAGTTTGCCTGCCTGGATTTTTTTTTTCTTTTACTCCCCTGGGCAACATCGTAGAAAACCTCATAGCTTACCCAGTCAATTTCAAATATTGTCAAAGCCTGAGGTTCATACATTAAAAATTCCAAGCTGATATAAATCAAAACATCTATGATTCTGCAGAATGTGAGCCTGCCAAATCAACAGCTCCAGGGGAAAGCGGGGGTGGGAGTGCAGCCTGTGTGTGTTTTGGCCTCTGTCCTCTGTGAAATGAGCAGCTACAGGATACTGTTCAGTTTGCAAGTGATTGTATTGGGGAAATAACTGGAGATATCATGAATTTAGGAGGTATTTCTATGCTGAAAGAATGGGAAGCATTTGAAGGGGGCTATTAGCAACAAAAAGCAGTGGAAAACAAAAGTGTTTCTCTTATTTTTTGTTGGATTAATATATGACAGAACAAACAATTTAGATAATAATAATAATATTAAAAGCTCAGTGGAACCCAGGGATACAAGAGACAAGATGAAAGGTGTCTCCTCCTCCTCATCCTCTCTCACTTGCTCTTTCTTCTCTTGTTCCTCTTCTTCCTAAAATTCTTCTATCTCCTTCTTTCCTCCCCATCCTCTCTCCACTCCTCCTGCTCTTCCTATGTTCCACATGTAGGTAGACTTAAGCAATTGTCCCTAAATTGAAAGAGAGAATGGGTTTGAAGGTCCGGCTCCAGGTGAATGGTTTACAAAGCAGCTTTATATACTGGAATATTATTTGTATTTTAATCAATAAAGTTTGCTTGAATGCAAAGCAGTCACACTGGTCAGTCATACAGGCCAGGCAGTGGTGGCACATGCCTTTAATCCCAGCACTAGAGAGGAATATAAGATTGGAGGAGACAGGTCTCATGCTCAGTCTCAGTCTGAGGATTTCGTGGAGGCAGGATCGCCCATTTCAGGCTGAGTCAAGTAAGGTAAAAGTCAGTGGCTGGCTGCCTTGTTTTTCTAATCTTCATCTCGGACCCCAGTACCTGTCTCTGGGTTTTTATTATTTACGCTACAGCTTTATATGGTTAATTCCATTGCCATTACCCCAGGTCTCTGTGGGAACGGTGGTTCTGTAAGTCTATTTCCCCATTAAAGCTGTATATATTTTTACAATCTGTCTGCATTCGTTTATGCCGTTACAAACTCCTGTCTCAAAAAGGCAAAAGAAAAAAAAAGAAAAAAACATACTGATCAATAAAATCAAATTGTAGACCCAAACATAAATCCACACACCTATGGACAGCTGATTTTTCACAAAGAAACCGGAAATATACACTGAAAAGAAGACAGCATCTCCAATAAATGATCTTAGTCAAACTGGATAGCTGTATGTGGAAGAATGCAAATAGATCCATACTTATCATAGATCCATACTTACCACCCTGCCCCAAACTCAGCTGCAAGTGAATCAAGGATCTCAGCATAAAACCAGATACACTGAACCTGACAGAAAAGAAAGTAGGGAATAGCCTGAAACACATTGACACAGGAGAAGACTTTCTGAACAGAACATCATTAGCATAGGATCTAACACCAACAACAAAGAAATGGGACTTCATGAAGCTGAAAAGCATCTGTAAGACAAAGGACATCATCAATAGGACAAAGAGATAGCCTGCAGATGGAAAATATTTTACCAACTCCACATCTGATAGAAGACTAATATCCAAAATATATAAAGAACTCAAAAGACTAGATATAAAAAAACAAATAATCCAATTAAAAATAGGGTGCAGATATAAACAGAGAATTCTCAGTAGAGGAAACTCAATTGGCTGAGATATACCTAAGAAATGTTCAACATCCTTAGCCATCAGGGAAATGAAAATCAAATTTATGGTAGGATCAGATGGGAAGGGAGGGGAGGCTGAGGAAGGGAGCGCAGGGAGAGAGCTAGAACTGAGAGACATCAGAGGGGTTGTATGGAAATCTAGTGCAGTGGAAACTTGCTGAAATATGTGACGGTGACTCTAATGAAGTAGTCAAATAATGTGGGAACCTGAACCCCTTACTGGCCATCTCTTGTCAATTCCAGAGCCAGAATTGAGATTCATCCCATTGAGTTGTTAACCAAAGGGGTTCCACTGAAATCCTCAAACAAGCCAGGCTGTTGCCAAGTCAATAGACAGCATTGTTCTCCAAAAACTGAAAGCAAGGCCCCATTGCTGAAGACAAAACCCACATAACCGACTGGATGTGGAGAGATCAAGCAATGCCTACACAGAACCTTCGCCCATATGTTCTGGGGTTTGGGTACAGGAAGTTATTCTCAGGCTACCAAAAGGGAAACATAAACACCAACCCAGCCACAAAACCTTTATCTATAGTGCTGTTCTACCTGCGAAATATGCTAGAGCAACAGTGGCACAAAGCTTGTAGGGGTAACCCAACCAATGTCTGATTTGACTTAAGCCCACACCATAAGATGGAACCCATACCCAACACCACTTGGGTGATGAAGACAAGAGACTAAATATCCAAGAGACGTAGGGTAAAAACAAACACTACTGTTGTTGTTTTTTTTTAAAAAAAAGAAAGTAGCAATAAAATGACTCCTACAGATATTTTTCTATACTCACAGATGAATAACTTATTCAGCCATCATCAGAGAAGCTTCCTCCTGCAGCAGATATGAACAAATACAGAAAAACACAAGACGTTACACACAGAGAAAGACTTTGGAACACAGCCCAAAATGGGATGTCTCTATCAAAATCTATCCCCTCAAAGCTCAAAAAACCCCATGGAAGGGGAGGCAGAAACAGTGTAAGAGCCAGAGGGGATGAAGGACACCAGGAGAGTGAATCTCTGATTTCATTTATTTGTTTGTTTGGTTTTATTTGGGGGGGTTGTTTTGTTTGTTTGTTTGTTTTTTTTGAGACTAGGTTTCTCTGTGTAACAACCCTAACTGTCCTGGAACTTGCTCTGTAGACCAAGCTGTTCTCAAACTCATAGAGATCTGCCTGCCTCTGCCTCCTAAATCCTCGGATTAAACTTGTGAACTACCACGCTTGACTCTCTGATTCTTATACCTTCAAATGTGGCCCTTCTCTTTCTGTTGGTTTGCCTTGTCCAAGTTCAATGAGGTGGTATTTGTTCTATTTTACTTTTTATGTCTTATTGTTATCTCTTAGAAGCCTGTTTCTTTCTGATGCGGAAGAGAAAGGGAGTAGATCCAGATGGCAGGGAAGTTATGGAGGAACAGGAAAGAGAAAAAGGAGGGGAAACTGTAATATGGATCTATTGCATATGAAGGAACTTATTCTTAATAAAAGGGAAGATAGAAAGAAAAACATGATAGGAAAGGAAAAGAAAAGAAAAACAGAAACAAAATCCATCTTTCTGTTGTCTACAAGAAACTAAGTTTTAAAGATAGATACTACCTTAAAGTGAAGGGATATTAAAAAAAAAAAGTTCTTCCCTCAAGTGGGGCCAGGAAGTAAACAGGAGTCACTATCCTATTATCTGACCAATTAGACTTCAAACTAAAACTAACCAGAAGAGATAAAGAGGGACATTTTATTCTAATCAAGGAAACAATAAACTAGAACATTACTATTCTAAACATACATGCACCAACTCTGGTGCACCCGATTTCATAAACAATGTACTACTACATACTAAAGGCACAGATTAACCCCAGCTCAAGAAGACCTGCTGATTTTATAGCACTTTCTTCAACAGTTAGTGTAGACAAAAAAATAAATAAATAAATAAGGAGAGAAACATTAGAATTAAATGGCATTATACATCAAATGGATTTAACAGATATCTACAGAATATTCCATCCAAACAGCAAGGAATACACATTCTACAGCAGCATGTGGCAGCCTCACTAAAACAGACAACATCCTGGTACAAAAAAAACATATCTCAAACAATTCAGAAAAAAATGAAATAGCTATGTGTCCTATCTGACTACAGTGTAATAAAACTTTAAATGAATGGTCAGCAAACAAATTTCTGTTAAATATACAAACTCATAAAGATTGAACAACTCTCTACTAAATGATTAGTAGGTCAATGAAGAAATCAAGAAAGAAGTTTTAAAATTCTGAGAATTAAATGAAAACAAAAACTCAAGGCAACAAACCTCTGAGACATATCATAAGCCTACATTAGAATACATCAGAAAAAAAACACAAATGAATAGCTTACTGTAATTCAAGAATTTAGCAAAACAAGAATAAACCACATCCATCCAAATCTAGTAAAGGGCAAGAAATGATAAAAAAAAAAGCAAAAATTAATGAAAATGAAACAGAAAAACAATATGAAGAATCAAAAATCTAAGAGCTGGTTCTTTGGGACGATTAATAATATTGAAAGACCCTTAGCCCAACTGACCAAAAGAAAGAAAGAGGACTCATATTAACAGAATCAGAAATGAACAGGGAAGCATTACAATAAACACAGAAGAAATACAAAATATTATAAGGGAATACTTTAAAAGCCTGTACTCCTATTAAATTACAAAATCTAAAAGAAAAGGATAAATTCTAGAATCATCCAGACCACCGAAGCTAGATCAAGATGAGATCAGCAACTTAAATGAGAAGATAAAAACAATAACAAAAACCTTTTGGCTGAAAAGGTTAAGATGGATTGACAACAGAATTCTACCAGATTCTCAAAGAAGATCTACAGCCAATCCTTCTTAAACGAAAGAAAGAAAGAAAGAAAGAAAGAAAGAAAGAAAGAAAGAAAGAAAGGAGGGAGGGAGGGAGGGAGGGAGGGAGGGAGGGAGGGAGGGAGGGAGAAAGAAAGGAGGGAAGGAGGGAGGGAGAGAGGGAGGGAGGAAGGAGGGAGGGAGAAGCTAGTATTTTTGATGGACATAGATGCAAAAACCTTTAATAAAACAAATGAAATATTTGCAAATTAAACACAGGTGTATATCAAAAAGATCATCTACCATGACAAGTTGACTTCATCCCAAAGATGTTAGGATAGCCCAACCCGTTTAAGTCAAAAAATGTAATAAATAATAAAAGATGGACTTAAAGACAAAAATCACATAGCCGTCTCAATAGATGTAGAAAAGATCTTTGACAAAATCTCATACGCCTTTATCATAAAATTCCTAGAGAGAGTAGAACGAAAAGGAGTGTCGCAACATAGTAAAGGCTCTTAGTGACAAACCCACAGCCGACATCTTCTAAATGGAGAAACATGTGTGCCAAGATGCAGCCTGAAATACCTGGACTCAGACTGGAGTATGTTCTGAAGTTCCGTGTCTTGATGGGACCTACAAAGTTTACTGTGCCTACAAAAATAAAATGGTTTGATTACAGAAAACAAAGGCATTTCCTGCCACCATTCCTCAGAATGCAAGCATTAAATTAGTAAATCTTTGAATTGGATCATCGGACAAACAAGCAAATCCGTCTCATTAGTATGCAAATTCACTGTAGTTGCCAGAAATAAATGGCAAAATTATATGCATAGCAAAGACCTGTTTTAAAATAAACCTCCTTAGTAAATGTTTGGTTTGTACCCCTGCTTTGTTATGTACCTGGGATTGTGCAAAGATTCCCTGGGTGAGAAGAGGCCCCCCGAGAGCAGAACAAAACTCCTAGTGTAACTTCACACCCCACAGGCTCCCTGGACAGTTATGGCGGTTTTTCATTGCCAGAATCTTAGCCATTGTTTTTCTCTGTTTTATTAATTAATAGGAAAACTGAGGTTTCAATAAGGAGATAAGTAGAAGGTAATAAGTCACAGATGATCAGGGCCGTGCTGCGTGCCTATCAACGCGCAGCGTGTGGGAAAAGCTGAGCGTGGGCCACAGACGCGTGGCTGCTTTTGTGGTCTGAGGCGGAATTCTACAGGACACAGCTTTTCCCCAAATGGTTGATGAAGACTACCGCTTGCTTGGTCAAATATTTATCAATAACCTGAATTTGTTCACTGAGACAGAGGCTCAGGAGTGGTTATGAGGATAACTGAACTGAAGATCACTTTGGACTTCTAATCCTCCTGCCGCCATCTTGCAAGATGCTAGGATTACAGCACGCAGCGTCACGCCGAGTGTACATTATCCGAGAGGCGCAACCCCTGCTCCATTCCCGCTAGATAAGCTCTCTACCAGCAGAGTTCCATCCTCACCCCTATTAAGAACCTATTCCCCTCCCTACTCCCTAATATTTCTAAAATTCACCATATTCCGACTTAGACATGCCTAAATTGCCTTCTCTAACAACAAACTCTTTTAAAAAAAATTATTTTTATTCTTTTTTAATTAAAATTTCCACCTGTCCCCGTTCCCCATTTCCCTCCCCCTCCTCCCAAATATTGCCCCTCCCCCCACTCCCCTTTCCCTATCCCCACTCCTCCTCCCCTCACTCCATTCCCCCTCCCTCTCGATACTGAAGAGCAGTACAAATTCCCTGCCCTGCGGGAAGACCAAGGTCCTCCCACTTCTATCTAGGTCCAGGAAGGTGATCGTCCAAACAGGCTAAGCTCCCACAAAGCCAGTTCATGTATTAGGATTGAAACCTAGTGCCATTGTCCTTGGCTTCTCATCAGCCTTCATTGTCCGCCATGTTCAGAGAGTCCAGTTTCAACCCATGCTTATTCAGTCCCAGTCCAGCTGGCCTTGGTGGGCTCCCAATAAATCAGTTCCAATGTCACAGTGGGTGGGTGCACCCCTCGTGTTCCTGATTTCCTTGCTCATGTTCTCCCTCCTTCTGCTCCTCATTTGGACCTTAAGAGCTCAGACCGTTGCTCCAAATTGAGTCTCTGTCTCTATCTCGATCCATCGCCAGATGCAGGTTCTAAGGTGATATGTAAGATATTCATCAGTATAGGATAGAATCATTTCAGGTTCCCTCTCCTCAGTTGCCCAAGGTACCAGCTGGGGACATCTCCCTGGACACCTGCAAGCCCCTCTAGAGTCAAGTCTCTTGCCAACCCTAAGATGGCTCCCTTAGTTAGGATATATACTTCGCTGCTCCCGTATCCATCCTTCCTATATACTAACAGGAAATTTGGGATCAACCTACCCCAAGATCCAGTAATACCACTCTTGGGAATATACCCAAGAGATGCCCTATCATATGACAAAAGTATCTGTTCAACTATGTTCATAGCAGCATTGTTTGTAATAGCCAGAACCTGGAAACAACCTAGATGCCCTTCAATGGAGGAATGGATGAAGAAAGTGTGGAATATATACATATTAGAGTACTACTCAGCGGTAAAAAACAATGACTTCTCGAATTTTGCATGCAAATGGATGGAAATAGAAAATACTATCCTGAGTGAGGTATCCCAGACCCAAAGAGAGGAACTTGGGATGTACTCACTCATAATTGGTTTCTAGCCATAAATAAAGGACATTGAACATATAATTTGTGATCCTAGAGAAGCTAAATAAGAAAGTGAACCCAAAGAAAATCGTATAGTCATCCGCCTGGATATGGGAAGTAGACAAGATTGCCAGGCAAAAACTGGGAACTAGTGGGTGAGGTGGCTTGGAGCTAAGGGGAAATGGGATGAGAAACGTGAGAAGGGGAGGATGGGAACAACAAACTCTTTTATCTTCTGTTACAGTCCACCGTTAGGAACAGTTTTAAGCTGTCTGTGACATGCAGATGTGGTCTGCTGTACGGATTTTAACACAGCCACAAACACACTGGGAGACAGAATGAAGCAATCCAATGTTCATGCCTTGCTTGTACTAGCCTGAGAATGGCAGGGGACACCATGCAGGGGACTGACCCTTTGAACACACAGTCTGAAATGCTAATCTACTTTTGTCAATGTTCCAAACAATGCAAAGTGCAATCATCTCTCAATTTCCATGCTGGTTCTGTTTCTGGATCAGAACCATGCAAGAATGTTGAGATGATTTTTATACCATGGTTAGATATTAAGCTTGGATAATTGTAAACAGGTTTTCACATGCACTGATGTAAAAGACATTCAAAAATCACGAGAGGTGTGGGGCAGCATTTGGGGACACAGAGTAACCTGAATGCTACAAGACACATAGTGAGTCATACTCCTTGATAAGAATTCCCCTTCATTCGCAAAGCAGACATGTCACATTCTTCCCATGCTAGGCCTGATAATCTCAGGTCCAGGAGGCCAGTCTGGAGTCTGTCCAATTCCTGATTCCAGCTCCAAGTCTGGGGTTTCTTCCCAAATGAGTTGTCTGTGGTTTGATGGTTTAATGAACTAACATGTAGTGTGTCTGTCTTCAATACATCCAATAAGAAATGCTGAATAAACAACAAAATAACAGGCTGGAGATGGCTCTGGGACTAAAGCATCCATGGCCAAGCCAGCTGGGGACCTGGGTTCAGAGCAGAACCCATGCAAAAAATCAGATCAGGATGGCAATGTCTGGGAATCCAGTGCTGTGAGGACAGAGACTTCAGTGAGAGACCCCGCCTCAAAATGCACAGGGGAGAGTGATCAAGGTTCCACATACATGTGCACATGCCTATGTAAACATACATGAACACTGCACTCGTGAACTTCATGGACTCTGCCCTCTCCTCTGTTCCCCAAACTGACTGCTTAATTGAGAGTTGCTAAGCCAATGCCTTTGACTTTGGAAAGGTAGGCAGCATGGCCAATTCTGTTTCTGGGAGCAAACTGCTCTCCACCTCTGTTTAGTTCCTCAGTTTGATAGCAATGGTCTATCACTGCTCCAGTTTGGATTTTTCAACCTCTCGTGAATTTCATTTGGACACCATTTAGGAAGCTTAGACATGAGGTTCAGAGAAAAACAGTTGCCCAGCAAAACTGCGTTCCCTTGGACTTAAGAGGAGAATTAGGTTGAATGAGGTCATTGGGTGGGTCCTGATCTCCTGTGACCAGCATCCTAATGAGTAGGAGGGATGCCAGGCATGAGCTGTGGGCAGGAAAGGCCATGTGAGGACAGGAGGAAGGTAGCAGTCTGTAAGCCAGGGAACCCAGATGTGCTGACCCCTGATCTTGGACAGTCTGCCTTCAAAATTGTAAGAAAATGAGTTTTAGTTGGTAGCTACTTTGTTACTGGGATTTGTTACTTAAAAACTAATTTGTACTTAATAAAAGAAAATTGGGTGATAAAAATGTCTTTTTAAATGAAATTGATCTTTGGATCCTAAATGTTCTCACTTCTAACCTGAAATTTTTGTCTAACACTTTTTATGTCTTGACACTTCTCCATATGGAGATATTTCAATGATATGAAAATATAGCTTTCCAGGCTTGCGTTTGTGTTTTGCTAAAATCACAACCTGAATAAAAATTCAACTTCACTCTGATTGTCATCAGTCTAATGGCCACACACTTTCGGGAAAGGCTGTGTTACTATCTAAACTGCCACAGCAGGGGCCGCAGCAGGCACCAACAAGAAACTGTCAGGCTGTGCACGGTGGTTTGAACGACCCTATAGGCTCTTATATTTGAATATTTGGTTCCCAGTGAGTGCCACTCTGGGGTTCTTGCATTTTTTTTTTAAACTTCCAAACGGACTTAACAATATTAATACTTGATGCTTTTAAAAAAAAAATTGTAAAATTACCCAAGAATCTTAATTTGTCTTTAGTGGGCATATTAGTTTATATAACATAGTCTTTCATATTACCAGAAATTAAAATCATCCATAAGTAGAAAAATTATTGTCTTTACTTATTGGATTTATGGAAACATGAAATAAGCCTGAAACAGATCGCTCAGGCACTTCACGTGACCTCATCTCCCTCGGTATCTTTCATTATCCCCTGGCTTAGCCGACACTGGCGAGCCAACTTGAGGCAGCTCCAGCGGTGTGAGCTGGGCAAATGGAGTTTGGGAATGAAGACTCCTGTGTGGAAAAAAGCTCAGGCCCTCCTGACTTCATTCTATTGCTCACAAACTGACTCGCCTCTGTCTTTGATGCCAAAACTGTGCCCCAACACTAGTCCCACAGACATTTCAGTGTGTGATGGAAGTGTGGGACCATTATGTCCGAAGAGATCAGCACACGGGCTCACTCTGGACTTCTAAATATGAACGAAACGTAAACCCCAGGGCGGGAAATGCTCCGTTGGCAGTTAAAACATCAGCCAGTGGTTTGGAGAGTAAAACAACCACTTCTTTGCGTGAGCGCACAGTGAAGCCTGTGGCGTCTTACATCTCACTTCTCTCCTTGCCCATTCTTTCTGGCTTGGAGGAAATTTGCAAATGAAATTCTTTGCCCATGATATCGACTTCACACACTCCTGAGAGCTCAGAGCATAGAAGGGCAATGTATCCCAGAACATTCCTTCGCGTTGTTCGATTCCGTGGGAAGAAACATATGCAAATGAGAGCCACAGACAAAACATACCCTGGTGACATCATGGTTTGACTGGAAACGGCCCAACACTCAAAACAATGTTTTTCCACCTCCTCCCACCTCAGAGGGTGCAGCAGATGCACCCAGCTGTTGTTTGTACAGTCCGCTGAAGCTCCGCCCTGTCTTTGCTGGTCTTATCCTTCAGCATATTTTCCTAGTGCTGAAATCAGTTCCTCATGTCACAGCTAGGGCTGGGGTCCTTTATTCTGTGACTTCCTTCTGATTATGATTCTCAAGACGTTATTAAGAATAATAAATGAAGAATTCAGAGCAAATCTTAGGAAGGAGTCCACATATCCTCTCTGGCCATCCAGAGAAAAACGATAAGCAGGTGCAAGCTATTAAGGCATCGTCAGACTCATGAGGTGAATAAATTAAAGCCAGTGTGATTTTCGTCATTGGGTCCTGTACTAAAATCAAAGCAAGGGAAATCGAGAACGCCATAGGCTTAACCCTCACTGGCATTTCAAGCAGAAAGCATTTTAGCCAATACAGGTTAAAAATAACAAATGCACAGCAGAAAAAAGTCTCTGGCTGTGCCCATCATTACTATGGCAGCTGGCGACAAAAAAAAAAAAAAAAAAAACTGTCACCAAGTCACCAAGTCTGCCCCACATCTGCAAGACAGTCCAGGGGGACACAGGGCAAAGTATCTTCTTTTCACAGCATGTATCTAATGCTGAGCCTCCAGACACAATTGGATCCCCAAAGGAGGGCCAGGGCTGTCTGGCTCAGCGCCCACACCACACTTTCACGCTGCCTGTTGTCACAATGGAACACAGCCTTTGACTCGAAGTGCCCAGGAGTCTTGGAGACACAGATAATATCCAGATGCATAGGATTTCTGAGTAATTTTTTGCATAAATAAAAACATTGTGTCTCTTTTTTTTTTTTCTCCCTGTTACAAAATACCTGGGAGATGTGAGAAGGGGTTTGTTCATTCTGGCTTATAGCTCTCAAGTGCATAGTCCCTTGGGTGGTGGCTGGGTGGCCCTGGCAGCGGTGGCAGCTTCTTGCAAGAGTCTTGTTCACATTTTGGCCAGTCAGGAAATGTAGAGCCTGGGTTGGAACCAGAGGCAGCTGTTGCTCCTATCTGAGGATCTTGCAGAGTCCTGCACAGGTGCCCTCTGCTCCTTGGCAGCTGCTGGAAATGCAGCAGAACACAATGGAATACAAAGGAGGAGGAGGAGGAGGAGGGAGAGAGAGAGAGAGAGAGAGAGAGAGAGAGAGAGAGAGAGAGAGAGAGAGAGTCCTTAGCAGAGAGAGAGAGAGACTCCTTAGCATTTTTCTTTCATTTTCAAAGAAAGGAAAGAAGGAGAAGAGGAGAGGAGAGGAGAGGAGAGGAGAGGAGAGGAGAGGAGAGGAGAGGAGAGGAGAGGAGAGGAGAGGAGAGAGAAGCTTTTCTTATGAATGTGAAGTTGAAAAAAAAATCTGTCTCCACTTTACTCTTTACAGCATTTTGAAACAATGGCTGATATTTTCCCCAGGTTGTTGTCTGTTAAAAATAGAATGGGGTGTCTTTGTTTTGTGCTGTTTTCATTGTATTTTCTCCCATTCCCACTAAAGAGATCATTCAAACTTCTCAGTGTGAACAAACATCTTCTAACATCTTCTGTGTAGTAAAGCTCTTCTTACTCCAAGTTTGTTTGAGACAGACCATGTATCCAGAGAAAGCAGCTGACCCCACGGACTGTCCAGGAGGCCCGCCTAACCACAGGGCAGATTTCTAGCTAACGACACAAAGTCAGAGACATAGAGGTTCCTTTCAGACACATTTGTGAGGGCTAAAGAGATGTCTCAGCAGTTAAGAGCACTGGCCGCTCTTCCAGAGGACTGGGTTCAGCTCCCAGCACCCACATGGTAGTTCCTAACTATTCATAACTCTAGCTCAAGGGATCCAGTGCCCTCTTTTGGCTTCCTTGGAGACTGCACTGGCTGCTCTTCCAGAGGACCTGGTCAGCTCCCAGCACCCACATGGTAGTTCCTAACTGTTCATAACTCTAGCTCAAGGGATGCAGTGCCCTCTTTTGGTTTCCTTGGGGACTGCATGCTTGTGGTGCATAGACGTGATTCAGGCAAACCACTCATAAAATAGAAAATAAAATAATTTTTAAAGGTTTCTCGTTGATTTGTTGAGTAGATTTGTGACATGCACATTGCTTCGTCACTTCTACATGGAAAATGAGTCCTGTCTGTCTGACAGAAGAGAACGGTTTTCTGTTCACAACACTACAAGGCAAGTGCCTAATGATGAAGAATGAAAGACCTAGGCAGAATTTAGGGTTCATGTACTGACCTTAGCTTATTTAAAGGGATACTCTTAGATATAAGGAGTTCTGTAATCACTATTCTATACATACTTGGGGTCATATCTACAACACAGATTTGGGCCAAAAAAATTAAAAATGTGCAAAACTGAGTAAGAAAGCAAAATTAAGGACAAAGACACGGTCTCTCTCTTTTCTGTACACATACAAACACACACAAACACACACACATACACACATGAACACACACATATACACACATACACATACACACATATGCACACACATGAACATACACAAACACACACATACACACACACACAACTTCTCTGCAAAAAAAGTAAGAGCGTAGAAAGGCAATGTGCCAATGCCTTAGTAACTTTGCTTATGACCAAGTACCCCACAGAAGCAATTTAAGGAAGAACAGATTTGCTTTGGGTCTTGCAGCATAACTGATGAGAAGTGCGTAGTATTTCTATCCGAAGTGTTAAATACACTGAGCAGATTTAAAACTTGGGTCATGGTCCTCGAAAACACTTGGAACAGAATATTTTGCGGAATGGCTTTATATTTTCTTATACAAAGAAATAAGGGCCACTGAAAGAACATGAAAGCAATGCTCTGGATATACAATGTGTAATTTATAGAAACTCAGATGCCAGAAACGATGTGGGTTGTGGTTTCAGGAACCGAAACTGTTTCTAGTGTATATCCTGCCCAGTCAGTTTGATAAGCATGGGTGATCTTGGGACGCCACGGAGAAAGAAGAATCTGATAGCTCGTGCTGCTGTGGTCCCACATTTATTTAGTGCACAGAATCCTGAGTTTCACTGTGCTGTTTTTGTGCATGTACGTATTTGCCTGCCCGCTCTCTTCTGTAGAAACCCACTTACTGGCCCCAACATTCCCAGATATTCCCCTGCTTTCAAGTGTACTTGTGTGTGCACCTGTGTGTAGTCATGTAAAAGTATGGTTAAGCATGTATAAATCAAGACTCCCCATCTGAAAGACAGCATGGGTTACTTTCTTTTTCTTCCCTCGTCATCCCCGCTTGCAGCCTCTCCCATCCCTTTGTCATTATCAGCTCATCCGTGGGCTCTGTAAACACAGAAGCAGTCAGGTTCGCCCAGACACTGGGAGTGGTGCAGCTGGCTCATAGAGCAGGGCTGCCGTCTTTTGGGAACGTCCATACTGTTCTCCATAGCAGCTGGACCAAGGGTGGCTGTTGTTCCCCTATAAAAGCCATCCTGACTGAAGTATGATGGACTCTCAGTGCACTTATAGTTTACGTTTCCCTGAAGACAAAGGATATTGGACATTTTTTCTCAAGCATTTATTGGTCTTCTTTCAAAAATGTCTGTTAAGTCTGTTGCCCCTTTGTGGACTGGAGACATTGTTACATTTTGGTGTTTAATTTATAGATTTCCTTATAAAGGCTCAGTATTAATCATCTGCCATATGTATCGTTGGGAAGGACTGTCTACAGTTTCTAGACTGATCTTCACTCTGCTGATTGCTTCCTTGACTGTGAAATTTTACAATTTCAAGTAATCCCATTTGTCAATTCTTGGGATTATTTTCTGTGCTATTGGGGTCATTTCCAGAAAGTCTAACCTGTGTTTTCACTTTTTAATTATTTTTATCCCTCCATTCCTTTCTTTCTGCCAGTTGTTGCTTATGTATTTCAAAACTGCATAGAGTAAAGGACTGGGTGAAGGAGAAGACCTTTCAAGGGCGGGAGAAATAGAACCCAGTTATCATGAGACAGACAGAAGACAGGCTAGGAGGATTAAATAGAGGGAGAAGAGAAGAGTAAGGGAGGGAACATGGGGAGGGACAGCTAACACTAGGGGCCATTTGAAGAACCTTATGGACTCCTACTACAGAAGAAGCTTCTTAAAACACACATGTATATGCAAGAAATCTAAATGAAGTCACCAAATACTGGGGCAGACAAATCCACAACCAGACTTCTTTCGGCATCAAGTGAAGCCTCTTGTGCCAGGAATGGGTTACATGAGTTGTCAGCCTCATGAAAACTCCAAACAACAAAGGCTATTGCCTAAGCTACTGGCCACTCTCTACAAACTGGTGGTTAAGACTGGACCACAGAAGATAACACTTACATATCTCACAGAACACAGAGAGTTTGAGCAGGTGCCTAACTACAGCATTCACCCCTACAACTACAGTTCATAACTTGACAAGATATTCTACATGCTACATTTTATCAAGCTTTTGCTGCTCTTCTTTGGAAAGTATCTGTTAAAATGGTTGCACTTTTATGAATTGGAAAATTGTTATGTTTTTAGTGTTTATGGAGTTCTTTATAAATCCTTGATATTAACCATCTGTCAAATCCATAGTTGGGAAGGACTTTCTTCAGTCTCTAGCTTGGCTCTTCATTCTGTTCATTGTTTCGGGTAACCACCAACCCAACTAGAAACCCTGAGATGGACACTGGTGACCTGCTTGCATGATAATGCCACTGCAATAGTGGCACAAACGTTGTAGGCGTAAACAACCACTCTCTGGTTGGATTTAAAGCCTACCCATGAGATAAAATCCATGTCTGATACTGCTTCGGTAACTCAGAACCTGAAAGTAGATGCACCATAGACTGAGGGGAAAATCAAATCCCATTGTTCTTCTAAAGAAATAGAGCAATGAAATCACTCCTAAAGATATTCTGCAACAGTCATAGACCAAGGACTCATTCAGTCATCATCAGAGACACTTTCTACTCTGGTAGATGGAGTTAATACATACTCACACAAGTGGGCAGCATGCAGAGTGGGAGACCTTGGAGCATTCAGTCCTAAGGGAAATGTCTCTACCAAATACCATCCCTCAGAGGACTAAGCAGAAGAGGAGGTAAAAAGATTGTAAGAGCCACAGGGGATGGACAACACCGAGGAAACAGTGTCTTCCAGACAGAACAGGACTGATGCACATATGAATTTATAGAGACTGTGGCACCATGCACAGGGCCATCGCAGGTTCAAGTCAGACAGGGTCCCAGTGCTGAGCGGAGGAAGTAGACATGAGCTCCCACTCCTAACCAAGAAGCAATCTCCAACTGACAACTGCTTGCCAAGGAAAAATCAGTTTTCTCCAGGGTAGTCTCAATTAAGAGTAGACAATATGCCCAGTAGTAGATGACCAACACAAAATGAACTTGGTGGGCTCGCTGGAGAATCTTCTGTTTCATATGGTTCTGCTTCCATATTTGTTTGCATATTCTACCTTGCTGGTCTTCTGTTTGTATGTTATACTTTCTAGGGTTTTTTGTTTTTGTTTCTACGAGGTGGTTTGTTGTTGGTGGTGATGGTGGTGGTGGTGGTGGTGGTGGTAGTGGTGGTGGTGGTGGTGTGTGTGTTTCTTGTGCTTCTTTGGCCTTTTTGTTTCTAAAGAGAGACAGAAAGAAGACATTGTTGAATGAAGAAAGAGTTGGATGAGTGGGGCTATAGGGAGGATCTAGAAGGATATGAGAGATAGGAAACCACAATAAGAGTATATTGTATGAAAAAAGTTATTTTCAAGTAAAAAAAATAAAATACATATTTAAATAACACCATGGTAATGTAGAGCTTTGCAGCCACTCTAATTTGCTATTATTTTTGGCACTTTTATGTTCATCTATGTGTGTCCATCTAGCTAAAATGTGTCTTTTGGAGGTAGCATATACATCATTGGGTCTTGTTATTTTATATACATCATTACTGCCTTTTAATCAGAGAACTTAATCTATTTGTATTTAGTGTAGCCATTAACATGGTTAGAATTACACTGGCTACTCTTTGTTTTCTTTTTCCATCTGCTGTTTCTGCTTGTCCTTTGCTTCTTATGGTTTTAGAGTAGATTAGTCAGTTACTTTAAACATTCTTTTAAAAAATGTTTCTATCGACTATTTTAGTATATTTTTGCATTTTAAGTTGTTGCTCTTATAAAATAGCCTTCACTGAGTATTTATAAACATGTAGGGGAGCACTTGATGGCATGTAAATATTTAAGAAACATGACAGTACAAAGTGGGTAATAAATATATATATTATAAAATACATAATTTGTATACATGCGATAAACTGTACCATTTCATGCTTTGATTCTCCTTTCTATAGACATAACATGCTTTATGTTATGTTAAGCACGGTTGTTCTCAACCCTGGGACAATTTGTTCCCTTCTGGCCTAAACATTCATTTACCACATTCATAATTCTTCCAAACTCATTCGCATTCACACCCAAAGAACTATGTCCCCCGAGCTCATGCGAGGCACACATTAGCTAACAGCTCAGCCACTCACTGAGTTTGCTGAGTGAAATCAGTCATGCCGTCTGCATGAAGACTTTAAAGCTATTGGGAGAATCCAAAGATCCCAACCAAGGCAGCTCCTGGACCAGCCGTTTCTTCTTTGCTTTCCCCCAGTTTGTAAATCATCTAGTGACCACTGGTGTCCTCCTTCTGGAGATATAGAAGAAGAGGTTACAAACAATGTCTCAGCATAATTGTATTGCACTTAAGGTTTAATAGTGCACATTAGTAGTTAAGGTTGCACACTAAAGAAATGCTAATAACTTAAATGAGTTCACAGAAAATTGTCCTGCATTTAAAAAGTGTAACAAAGCGGCTGTCTTTGTCAAGGATTGTTTTAAGCTTTGTGAGATACACTGTTAGTGTGGCAATAACTTCAGCTTTGGGAAAGAGCTCGCTATTCCAAGCTAGACATAGTGTGAATATCTATGCAGTCCGTCATTCCTCATTCTCTTCATTTTGCTATGCTGTCTTCCCATCCCTACAGAGACCTCATTGTAATTTTATAGTTTGGTCTGGGAAGTACAGATAATACCTCCCTCAGCAAACACTTGAGAAATACCTTCCGTTCCTCTAGCATAAAGAGGGTTAGCCAAGGCAGTCTCCGTTCCATCTTGAGAAACTAACTTGTCAGCTGTGGCTTTATCCCGGTGGTGGGATGAAGCCTATTTTCCCTGCAAATTGGAGGCAGGGCTGAATGGCCAGTCCAGGTGTCCGGATCCAGGCCCCCGGGGACACAGGTCAGCCTTCTGAGATAGGACCCAGATGCACTCTGCCATGTGAGACTCATTTTAATCAAGCCTGCAGCAAGCACAGGCCATGGCAAAGGGCAGCAGTGCTTTTCCCATTTTCCCAGGAAAGGGCAATTAGTTCATTCTTAGAAAAGGTCGAGTTATTTATAACAGCCAACAGTCAACTCCTATCCAGATGTCCCCAAGACCTGCTGTGCCCTGGGAAAGCCTAGCTCACAGCGTACTCTGTTCCCCACACTGGAACCAAGGCTTCAGGCTCGCCGCTACAAAGCTAGTTTCAAAAGCGATGGCACTACAACAGCTTCACACCATCCTCAGGTTGCTGAGGGGCCGTCCCGGCCCTGGGTGAAGGAACAAATCAAAGCACGCTCACACACTGGCTCTCGCCGTCGAGCAAATGGCACATCTCCGGCTTGCACACCTAGACCCAGCTGCCTTGCCAACAGGGCACTCAATCACACAAGTGTCATCTGTTTGAAAGCCACTTCCACCTGCCGTCAACATGTTTGACAAAACAGGCCAGATTGCACAGCCCCCTCGGACAGGAAGGGCAACAAGACCCAGCTGGCTATGCTGAATTAAGGCCTTCACTCGATACTTGCCCTCAGCCACAGGGCCCAAGCAAGCTGATGTCATTTGCAAGATATTTTAAGGGTATTATTATTCACCTGTAATTAAAAAGAATGGTTTGATTTGGCGTACAGCCTGGAGGAGCATGAATACTTTGATTTTGCCAGGTTATGAATTTTTCCACATACCGACCGAATGGGTTCTAAGAATGAGGCAATCTAAGGCAGGGGCCTTCCTGAGGTAAGATTTTCCTTAACCTGTATTCGACCGCATCTTTGTTTGTTGCTCTGACTAGTTTTCCTTCCCCTTTGGAAAAGAATTCCCAGGAAATTAAAACATTGAAATTGTGAATCCGTTTCTGTAAGAAAGTTCACATTAGAAGCTTTAGATGACTCAACGAGACAAAACTTATTACAAAAATTATTACAAAGGCAGAGCTGTCTTCCCATATGAACTGCTCAGACAGGAAAGGCAAGGGGTCCTGTGTATGAAAAGCACAGATGACAACAACAGTCATCAAATGGCTTTGCGCATCTGGACATCTGGGGGATAGATAAAAAAAAAAAATTGCCGAGCAACTTTTAAATAATTTCCTCAATCATGCTTTAATTATTCCAGAAAGATTTTGAAGCAACTTGAAGACACATTAAATAAAGCACGTTAATATTTATTGGATGAGAAAAACGGAAGGAAAGGAAACAGAAAAGTAAGAAAGGTAAAGGAAGCCAAGACTGAGATGTATGAATCAAATGTGTATCCAGTCCCAGTGTGTTTTCCTGAGACTTGGGGAGACCCGGCTTTCCCGGCAGCCAGCAGACACATCCCTAGGCATTGGGGAAGTGTGACAGTTTGAATTGTCAACTCGACACGACATAGAAGCACCAGGAAAAAGGCTCAATAAGGGATTGCCAAGGTCGGGTTGGCCTATGGGTATGCCTGAGAAGGATTTTTCTTAGTTGGGCTAATTGGGTTGAAGACAAAGGAGCCATTTTTAAGGCTGGCCCCTGAATTGTGTAAGCTGACCAGGAGGTATGCATCCTTTTCTCTCTGCTCTTGACTGTGGATATGATAGGATCCACCATCTCAAGCATCTGCTGCCCCAACTTCCCTGCAGCAGTGGACCGGAACCTGGAAGTGTGAGCGCTAACAAACTCTTCTGCTGCTAATTGCTTTTTATCAGGATATTTTATTATAACAGCTACAGAAGAAACATTGAAGCAGAATGGGGGAAAGTTCCAAATCTCAAATGCTAGAAAAGTTTAAACACTTTCAGACACAACTTTTTAAATTGTAGTTTTAGTATTTGTGTATGTTTGTTCTGATTCCCATAAGGTCAAACAAAACCTTCCTCTAAAGTTTCCTTCATCGCTGTGGGCTGAAAGACAGTGTGGGCGAACCACTCAGACCTTAGTCTCCACAGTGACAGAGTGTTCTGGGGGACAGGAAGGCTGAGATCAAGACCCTGGAAGATAAGCCGGGCCAGGGAAGACTGATGTCCTGGGTCATGAGTGATAAGGACCTTTTTTGTTTTATCTGTTCCACGTATGACGGAGCGGGGAAAGGCTACGAATTATATCTCTAAAGACTGTGCCCTCCGGACCTAGTCATCTGCCAAAGACTCCAGTCATAGAAATGGGGGTCGAGGGCTGGAGAGACGGTTCAGCAGTAGAAGTGACAACTTCTCCTCCGGAAGACCTGGGCTCAGTTCTCAGCACCCACAGGGCAGCTTACAACTATCTCTAGCTCAAATTTCAAGAGAACCGATATCCTCTTCAGACACATACATACATACACACACATACAAATAAAATTTAAAAAAACAAATAAATCTTTTTTTCAATTAGAACAAAAAGAAATGGAGGCCTCAAACATTTGGTTCATAGCAGCCCAATTGGTCTCTCGGAATAGTCTCTGTGGGCCTGGTCACTTCAGTTTGACTATAATGTCTGCTCTCATTCAGCAACAGAAATGCCAGAAAATCAAGATGACAAGCCAAGGAGACAGTGCAGTACAGGCTGTTGGGTGCCCTGAATAACACTAGAAATTCTGAAAATACTTTATACTTGGCAGTAAGTCATCTAGCCAGAAATGAATGACAAAGTTTCTTCAATATCATCTCCCTGGTTGGCTGGCATGAGTCAGGCTCTGGTTGACTTGCCTATGGCTTTTCAATTCTTACGAAGCAGTTGTATAGCTCTGGTAACTTCCTAGACACAGGCCAAGGAGTGCTGGCAGGGATATACAGTTCCTATTCCCTGCTCATAGGTCTTGGAAGCTTCTATACAAGCAGAGAATGCCAGCCCTTAGCTCTTGAGGTGGTTTCTCTTTGTTCTGAGCATCCCACACAGGGTTTTGGTTCACTTTCTTCCACTTTAACCAATCTGACCAGGTTGTTTCCTAGAATAGCCATAAAGAACAACTCTTGCTAAACTACTTATCAGAAAAAGAGCTATGGAAGACCCTGGGATTCAAAAAAAGAAGGAAGAAGAGAAAAGAAACATACATTTTCAGGTTGGTATATCATGGGTCAATTCTTGTTTCTAAGCTGCATCAAAATTACTAAGTTTTATCCTTCCCAGGGCAAACCCTCTGCATAAATTCTTTGAAGCCAAATGTACATGGTGGTTTTGGAGGTGGTACCCAGCCACCCTGAAACTTGCTGAGTCAGAGCCTCTCAAAAGCATTAAACTCCGTGGATGAGAACATATGTTACCAGAGACTCCACGGACTCCTTGAGCCTGAGGCGGAGGCCACCTTGTTCCTTCACTATTAGTGTGACCTGCCCTCCCCGAAACTCCGTTTCTCCACATGTGCAGTGAAGATGCAGAGGCCGAGGAGCCCCAGACTTAAAGACAGGCTATTCAGGTGACCTAGCAAGAGAGATGGGTGTGGACCCCAGACACCACCAATGACCTTTGCCTCAGCCTGTTTTCCAAGAACTGATGAGGTGGCGAAGATCATCTTGTCCTGTCCCTCTGGGTCCTGTCACCTGCACAGAGCATTCCAAGTGCTGATAAGGATGCAGATGTATTTATATTCAGAACAAAGAAGCTTTCTCAGGTGGCACTTCAGCACTAGAAGGCGGCAGCCGTTCATCCTCAACGCACTGTGATCTGAGTCCAGTTTAGAAAGGAGAAACTATGAATAAACAGCTCTACCTCTTAGTGCTTCTGGAGAATTCCATCCAGGGTTAGATTCAAGTGTATCCCTGACAACAGCAGCATATTTAAAGTAGAATATTTTACAAATAGTCATCAAGTGACTAAGAAGAATTTGGTTTCTAGGAATATAGCTTGGTAGTCATAGTGATGTCATCTTCCTCACAGAATTGATGCCCTCGAGACCTTGAGTTTATCTGTGGAAACAGTGGGGAAGCTTATCATAACTAAACTTAGAACCAGCATACATAAATAGTGAGTTCTTTCCTTCCTCTCTCCCTTCCTCTCTTTCTTCCTTCCTCTCTCCCTTCCTCTCTTCCTACCTTCCTCTCTCCCTCCCTCTCTTCCTTCCTTCCTCTCCCTCTTTGCCCTCCCAACCTCTCTCTCTCTTACTAAGCCTTATTCTGTAGCCCAGATTGTCTTAAGACTCACTGTGCAGCCCAAGCTGGCCTCAAACTCGGGGCAATCTTCATGCCTCAGCATCCCAAATGCTGGATTCACAGTCATGAAGGACTCCGCTTCTTGATGACTTTACTGGAAGCGGCTGCTGAAAACCAGATGGCCCCAGTCATTAGTGCCTTCAGCATCTTTGCTCAGGGCCTGAGGGACTGGGCAAGCACCATTAACACAGGAGCTCTCAAGCGAAGCCCTGCACAGGCCCTCCACACAGCAGAGGAACAATGGCTGTGGAATCTTTTGTTCTTCAGCGACTCAAAATTTGTTGAGTCTTGTTGGCTCCTACCCTGAGGGACTCTGGTGACTTAATTAACTTATTGTTTGCAGACATGGCGTTAATTCAATTCCAAATGTCAGTGCGCAGGGCCCTTCCGAGACTTCAAGCAGAAGGGAGCCATATCTGGAATGGGCCATGGACGGTGAGTGGTACGAATCAAATCAAATCGAAGGTGCGAAACAACGACAATAACAGAAAAAGTAGGGCCCTTCACGTCGCTTGTTTTGTTAGATGGTCCTCGCCATGAATGCTGATGACCTAACCCTGTGGAGAATGGCTGACAGGGTCACAGGATGTGTGGAACACACGCGAGCACAAGCAATACTGCAGCTCAGTCTTGAGCCTGGGCCCCCTGCACCCAGGTTCACAGAGTCTGCATCTTCCATGAAGCTGCTTCCTCTGTGCTTCCCGCGGAAACCGAGCTGGCCAGTCGCAAGATGGAACTGCAACGCTCTGAGACGCTTCCAGGTCCTGCAGTAACTGATCTATAATCTAGGCCCTTCCTGTTGAATCATTAGTAAACCCTCTCTGACTTTCTGAAAGGAACCCTAATCTCTATACCAAGAACTCTGAATGCTATGATGGTTGTTGAGACAATGATGGCTTTGGAACAACATGAGATGGTGGTAAGTGTGATTCTTGATCAGTTTGGGCCTTGAGTGTTGGAGGTCATGCTCTCCTCCTCTTGGCTTCTGTGACAGGGATAACTGGCACCATACCACCTCCTTTCCAGTGCTGGAATAGGAGGGCCTTCATTCAGAGCAAACACAGTGAACAGTGGCTCTGTCCTTAAGGTCTGTGCATGTAGATCCTATATCACTTAGGCCAACTTAAGGAGAACCACAGAAGAGGCTTCTTAAGCCAGGCCTCCAGCTTGGCTAAGGTCTGAATAGGCCTTGCACATTTCAAAGGCTGATCCAATGTCCCCAAGTGAGGTCTCAACACTGAAGCTCTGAAGCTCACCTGTGTTAGCAGGCCTGTGACTTTAATAATGCCTCCCTCTTCTTCTTAGGCTCACTACCTCTGCCAAAACAGGAAGAAAAAAAAAAACTCCTGCCATTTCTATAAAATTCTACCACTTACTCAAAATGCAATAGCCTTTCAAGGTGAAAATCCCACAGGGTCATGACTAAGTTCTGAATTCATCTGAACACCCAGGAACACGCCACAGGATACAGTGAGAACACAAACTGCTGAGTTACAGGTCCACAGGGAGTTCAGACAGAATGCCAGGCTCGAGGGCCCTAACTTCATTCCCACCCAAACTTTTCCGTATCTTTGTTTGTCTGAATTTTATGCTGCCGTCTTCAATTTTACAATGGATCGAATTTTCCAGTTGGGAGTGATGGAATCTAATACAACCCTTCCCAAACGAGCGGGGCAAAAATGCATGAGACCTAAATTTTCACCTTACAGCTGTTCAGCTGGGAGAAGAGAGGGAGTCGGTGAGGGAAAAAAGCACTCAACCTATGCCTTGTCTTTGAGAGACTTGTCCAGTGCAAAGTTTACAAACCGTTTCATGCTGACCACTGCCTCTCAGCAGAGATGGAAGAAGATGAGAGACCTCTGAGGAGAGCTTTGCTAGCACCAAGGCCAATGGGCCATTTGCTTTACCTGCCTGGGTAAAAAGGGACGCAAGGATGGAAAACGAGGGATGCAAGGCATCACATCTGAGTATCCTGCACAAATACAGTGTCTTGCCCTGTCCCTTTGCTACGGACAAGAAGAGAATTCACACTGTAAGCTACTGTGTATCTGTCTTTTCCAGAGTTTCAAAAAAAACCAACCTCAAAGCTAAGTGCATTGTAGAAGTTTTTCTCACATAAAACAACAGTCAACTACAATAAACTCACAGCCATTCCTAAGCCTTCCACATGTCAGAGAACCCTCCTCTGCAGTCATCCTTCTAATGTGATTTACCAGGATGTCACACAATGACCCCTCCACACGAGCACAGTCCACTGCTTTTACAAAACTGCTAACAATAATAATAATAAACATAATGGGTTCCTAAATTGTTGAAATTTGTGTTTCTGTTCTCATTCTCAGCAGTGCTACACATAATGAGAGTACCAGAGTGATAAGTTGACAGACAAACTGGTTCACAGGCATTTTCTCCAACCAACTTCTTTTAGAGATTTAAAAAAAAATCGTGGTGCACTAAAATATAAAAGTTCTAGCAGGGAAGATGGCTCAGAGGATAAAGTCCTTGCCTAGCAAGTATGGGAGTACAGATTCCAAGACCCACATAAAAGCCAGGCAGCAGTGGAGGCTTCCTGGACTCCCAGCACTCTGGAAGGCCAAGACAGGCTCTTCTGGGCAACCTGACATAGAAGAATTAAGCCAAAATTGACAAGTTCTGGGTGCATAGAGAGCACTTGCCTAGATAATAAAGTGAGCAGTGATTGAGGAAGACACCGATGTCAAATTTGGGCCTCTGTGTGTACCCACACTTATGAGAGCATGCAAACACACACCCGTGCACACCATGGGCATATACAAAAGAACATAAACATTATTTTATGGGGCTGGAGAACACTTAAGCTTTTGGAGATGACCTGAATTTTGTTCTCAGACCCATGTCAGGCAGCTCACAGCCACCTGCAATTGATTGCAACTGGAAACCCCCAGCACCAGGGATCTGCCTTCTTCCAGCTTCCAAGGGCACCTGCTCACATGTAGCGTGTAAACTGAGACACGCAAGCACATGCACGCACGCGCACGCGCACACACACATACACACACACAAAACCACTTGCTTAAAATTCTTTGTGTTACAGCCCCAGTATTTTGCAAGCCACTAACAACGTGTTTGTTTGTTTGCTTGCTTGCTTGTTTTTGAATGACTTGAAGTTAACTGGTTAAAATTGGTGACTTAACCAGGCAATGGTAACACCTGCCTTTAATCCCAGCACAAAAATTAAAAAAAAAAAAAAAATCGGTGGCTTAACTGAGGATCTCTGCATCTGTTTCCATCAGTTACTGGATGAAGGTTCTATGTTTTATGATGACAATTAAGGTAGTCATCAATCTGATTACAGGGGAAGGGCAGTTAAGGTCCCCTCTCCACTATTGCTTAGATTCTTAGCTGGGATCATCCTGGTGGGTTCCTGAAAATATCTCTAGTGCCTGGTTTCTCACTAATCTCACAATGGCTTCCTCTATTGAAATCTCTTTTCTTGCTCTCCCTCTCTGACCTTCCCTCAACTCTACCATCCTAATCCCTCCTGTCTCCTCCCCTCCCCACTCCCCTTTCACCCTCCACACTCCCCCCACCATGCTCCCAATTTAATCAGGAGATATTGTCTATTTTCCCTTTCCAGGGGGATCCATGTGTGTCTCTTTAAGGTCCTCCTCATTCCCTGGCTTCTCTGGGGTTGTAGATTGTAGCCTGGCTATCCTGGCTTTGTGCTTAATATCCACTTATGAGTAAGTACATATTGTGCTTGTCTTTCTGGGTCACTCAGATTTGCCTGCAAATTTCAAGATGTCATTGTGTTTTACCTCTGAGTAGTACTCCATTGTGTAAATGAATCACTAGGTTGTTTTGAGGTTCTGGGTATTATATATTATGAATAATTCTGCTATGAACATAGTTGGACAAATGTCCTTTTGGAATGAGTGTGCATCCTTTGGTTATATGCCCAAGAGTGGTATTGCTGGGTCTTGAGGTAGATTGATTCCCTGTTTTCTGAGAAACCACCATACTGATTTCCAAAGCAGCTGGACAAGTTTGCACTCCCACCAGCAGTGCAGAAGTGTTCCCTTTTCCCCACAACCTCTCCAGCATAAATTGTCATCAGTGGTTTTGATCTTAGCCATTCTAACAGGTGTAAGATGGAATCTCAGAGTTGTTTTGATTTGCATTTCCCTGGTGGCTAAGGATAACACTGGACCAAGCTCTTGAAGTAGAAATAGAGGAGCAATAATATGAGCAAAGGGATCAAGACCGTGATGGGGTAACCCACAGAAACAGCTGACTCAAGCTAGTGTGAGCACACTCACTCCAGACCAACAGTTGGGGAACCTGCATAAGACCGAACTAGGTTCTCTGAATGTGGGTGACAGTTGTATGGCTTGGACAATTTGTGAAGCCACTGGCAGTACAGCCAGTATTTATCCCTAGTGTATGAACTGGCTTTTTGGAGCCTATTCCCTATGGAGGGATAGCTTGCTCAGCCTAGATATGAAGGGAGGGCCTTGGTCCTTTCTTAAGTGATGTGACAGATTTTGTTGACTCCCTATAAGAGGTCTCATCCTCTCTGAGGAGTGGATGTGGAGGGGAAGGGAAAAGGCAAGGGAGCAGAAAGAAGGGAGGAAGTGGGAACTGAGATTGGTATGTAAAATTTAAAAAGGTAGTTTAAAATATAAAATATGTAACTTAAAAATTAAAAGTTGGTAAATTTTACAAATAGAGGAGATGAAAGGAAAGTATCTTTAATAAGTGCATTTTATTTAAGCACTCCATGAAGGTCAAATGTCAGCAGTGTGAGTAGCAATATTTAGTCTTTCCAAAACCCTTTGCAGGAGATCTGTGCACACCAATTTTCTTCATTTCCGGGCCAGCACCACTGCCTACAGCTGGTATTCTCAGCCCAACAGATGTTCTTATGTCTAAATTGTAATCAGCACAGACAGGTTCCTTTACCCCCCTTCCGCATAGACAGAAACTTCCTTCAGAAGACCCAGAACGTACATCCACACACCCGAGGGCACGGATGGCTTTAATAAATATTGTATTCCCTGGGCATGAATAGCCAAGGGAAGGAGGATTGCGTGAGACCCACTGGTGTGATTTGAAATAGTTCCTGTCAGAGCAGCATCTACAGCCAAGGGAATCACGAAATCATAAGGCCCTGAGCTGAGGCGGGTGGTAAACTGAGTCACAGGTAGGCTCTGCAGGAAGTATTACTTCAGCTCGTTTCTCCCCATTTGGTTCACGACACTCTTCTTAGAGTGTTGCTTGAATATGTGAAACCATCAAACAAGGTATGAACTTGGGTGCCTCAGCTTCTACCACTGCTGGCTCCCCAGCAGTAAGTACCCCGGAGTTCAGCAGCCATGCCACTCCAAAGAGGTGGCCAAACCCTTCACGTGTCCAGCTGTACTAGCAACATCCTCCTTACATGTTGTAGATTAAATGAACATACATGAAACCCTGCCGAGCACACAGTAATTATAACAATAGGCAAGGCATTCATTACTTAACTCCAAGCCACATGAACAATAAAATTCAAAGCAGACTTTATTTAATGTGTATATGTGACTTTTTTTTTCAGTGAAGGAATATGTGATACATTCTGAAATTGCAGAGCCTTCCCTGTAGTTCAGAGCAACTAGAAATCATATATAATTGACCCTTGGCTAGTGGACCAGTCTTCATGCTGATTTTGATAAAAAATACAGCTCTAAAATTGTAGAGCCTGCTTCAAGTAAGGCAAGCACTGTGGCATTGCTGGAAGCCATATTCAATGCTTGGCTAGTTAACTGTCGGAGGAAAGTTACATGCTATATAGTCTATGCTGTCCTGATAGTTGGAAAAACTCAGTTTTAAGAGTTAACAAGCATCAGAACAGATTGATCAGGGCCCATGGTACACCAGCTTCATATCTGACACAGGGAGCTGCTGGGTACACACTTAGATTTCCATATCAGTACTCTATCTGAATGGTTTTAAAATTTTAATGAAAAACATGGTATCTCCCTACCCTTGATATTAGAATTGTTTCAAAGTACATGAGTAAAAAAAGACTGTAACTTCTAAATTGTTTTCAAATAAATGCTTTAAAATGAAAAATGTGCTGTAGAAATTCCTCCAGTGAACACCTACACAACTGTCATAATACGCCCAGGATCCCAATTGGAAATGAGTTAGGACAGGTCTTCTGATTTTATGAGCAAGGAGAGTGCTTGGGGTTTAGCGGCACTCAGGGATGGGAAACTACACTGAAAAGTTTGTCCAATATTTTTAAGTTGTTAGTGTAGCATTGGGTGCTTTTCACTTGTAATACCATTTGTCTCTGTTAGGGTTTGCATTGCTGCAATAAACACCATGACCAAAAACAACTGGGGAGCTAAGGTTTGTTTGTCTTACAGTTTATAGTCCATTACCTACAGAAACCAGGGCAGGAAACTGGAGGCTGGAGCTGGTGCAGAGGCCATGTGATGTGGGATTCCCTTCTGTATGCTGTGAGTGTTTTATTATCATTGGTTAATAAAGAAGCTGCTTTGGGCCTATGGCAGTGCAGAATAGAGCAGGACAGGAAATCCAAGCAGAGATAAAGGAGAAAAGAAGATGAACTCAGGGTGATACCATGGAGCCACCAAAGGAGAAAGCCATGCTGGAACCTTACCAGTAAACCATGAGCCTTGTGTTAAAATATAAAATAAAAGGAATGGGTTAATTTAAGATGTAAGAGTTAGCTAATAAGAAGCCTGAGCTAATAGGCCAAGCAGTGTTGTAATGAATATAGTTTTTTGTGTGACTTTTTGGGGTCAAGGGAATGAATGAGCAGCCTCTGCCTACAGCCATGGAGGAGTAATGTCTCCTGGCTTGCTCAGCCTGCTTTCTTACTCCTCCCCGAACTACCTGCCCAGGGGTGGCACTACCCACAATTGGGCTGAGACCTCTCATATCAATCATAAATCAAGAAAATGATCCACAGGCAATTTGACGGAAGTATTTTCTCAATTCAGGTTCCTCTTCTCAGGTAACTCTAGCTTGTGTCAAGCTAATAGGAAAAAAAGATGCATTCCTATATGGTCAATATAATGAATAAATCAGGAGTTGGGAAGACAGCTCCATGGTTAAAGTAATTGTCATACAAGCATGAGGACCTGAGTTCAACCCCCAGGACCCTCACAAAGCCGGACTCAACATGACTCGTGCATCTGTAATCCCAGAACTCCTATAGTGAGGTGGTAGGCAGAGAAAGGAGAATCTTACAGACCAGCTAAAGGTGAACGACAAAACCATGAAAATTGAGAACCTATATCCAACCTTGTCATCTAATCTCCACAGGCATGCTATAACATGCAGGCACACAGCACTCATATACATGAATATGCACAAGCACGCACAGGCACACACATGCATGTGCATGCACACACATACTCATGCAAGCACAAATATATGAAATTAATTAATTAAGGCATGCACCTCTCCACATATAATTCTATTCAAATGTCACCATGAGGTTATATTCCAACATACAACCATTGGATATCACTGGGGTTTGCCTTGCTCTCTGCTATCTCTTACATCCAAGTTCAAACACTCCTCTGCAGTTTCTGCCTCATGTGGCGGTGTCTTACTGTGTTAATTGCATTTACAACTAAGAAAAAATATATGACCAGACAGTAAACTTTAATATTAACCAAAGAAAACTTCAGCTCAATGTTTAGTATCTTAGACCTCATTACACAGTGGTGCATTTTATGATATGCGTGTGTGTTCTCTATTTACCTGGGCTAGGATAACTATAATTATCACTTATTAATTTTCCACTCCATAAACTTTCCATTATCATCTTCTATTCAGTGGTGGTGAGGACAGAGACCTTGTGGAAAGAGGAAGGAGGAACTACCAACACGTCATCCCTAGAGATGGAGCCCTCTAGTCAGAACAGATAATTCATTTTATAAATAAAATGTAGTTCTAATAAAACTGTTCTGCGGTTTTAGGTTTTCGTTGCTCTGGAGGTGGAAATGAGGGCCTTGGGCTTGCTAGGTAAGATAGTTAATCTTGGTTGCTGACTGGACTGGATCTGGAACCAACTAGAATAGAAGCCCGTGGGGGGTCCTGTGAGGGAATTTCTTGATCACATTATTTTAAACAGGATGCTCCACACTGAATGTGGGTGGCGGTTGCTGGTGGCAGCCCAGATAAAAGGAAATCTTTGCTTTTCGCCTGCTTGCCCTTGATCTCACTGGCAAGTCCATCTATCCTGCAGCTGCTGCATTCCTTTCGGATAGTAGAACCAGCTTCTTCAGGTTTCAATGAAGACCGAAGATGGGCAGCTCTCCCAGAATCCTCTGGGCCTTCAGTGCCAGACTGGTACCTCTGAGAATTGTATACTGAGACACTACTGGGTTCTCACAGTCTCCAGCGTGACAGATCAAACAAAATAAACCCCACAGATAGGGTGTGTGTGTGTGTGTGTGTGCGCGCGCGCACGCGTGCATGCTTGTGTGTGTATGTGTGTGCGCGTGTGCCTGTGTGTGTGTGCATGTGTGCGTGTGTGTGTGTGCGCACGTGCGTGCAGGTGTGTGTGTGCAGCCTCCAGCTCTGTTCCTTTAGAGAATCCTGACTATTAGCCCAGCACTCTACACTGAGCCACAGCCACAATGTACTTAATTAAGCATTTTCTAAGGAATATTGGATGTAGCAATGTTTGTGCTGAGGAACGAGTCATCAGATACCACCTGGCTTTGAAAGAGTGTTCTGAATAGGAAAATGGTTTCGCACAGAAAATGTGGACAGAGCAGAGGCGTGAATTCACTCCTGTTCTCATTTGAAGGTTCCGTCTCTCAACCTCTTAACAGAAGCACACACAGCCTAGTGAAATACACAGCCCTCACCCCATGGCTCTGTGACTGGGAGCTTACTAAACACTGAGTGTATCTTTTCTTTTTGAGCAATTTTAACACCAGTATAATCTAGATAATTCTTACCGGCAATTTTCTCAAAGGAGTACAATACCTATGACAGATTTGTAAACTAAATTTTAACAGAATGAGAAAGTCTAGCAGGTCCAACTCCGGGTTACAGGACTTTCGTGAAGTTGAGCAAATCTGAGGTGGGGTATACTCATCCTTTCGAGGGCCAGGAAATCCACACAGCACTAAAGAAGTGGAGATCCGATGATGTCTTAGCCTCGTGTGCACCATGAAGACAATGGTACTTCCCACAAAAGCCATCACGACATCTTTTAAGATCAGCTCTCACCTCTGTGTCTGATATCGTCTCCTGCTTAACTCTCTATCATCTGACTATAAACCACTCAGTAGTCCCAGAGATGCTGAAGCTGCTCCATCTGTCTCCTCACCGCACGGAGTCTGCTCAAGAGGTGGGGCTCTCTCTTTGCTGGGTGTGGATCCAAAATTGGGTGGACCGCAAATACGAACCCAAAGCTGTTTCACGCTCTGAATTACATGAGACACCGCTCTGTCTGCAGGTGTTTCTATTGCAACAAGAAGTTGTATTACAATGCAGAAATTTATAAGCAGATGTTTTAATGGAGAGGAACAGGTCTTGGATCTCAAGGATCCCCACGCCAAAGCTTTGCAACAATGAAATTCTCACCTAAGGGTTTGGCATATATGTTGCTCATATTGTGAAGTATTTCCCACATTTCCAATTATTGATGTTTATCTTTGACTTATTAAACATCAACTATATATGAATATATGCAAAGGACTAGATCCAAGGGCACAGGTGAGTTGGTGAGGGAGTGGGAGGAGGGCAGGGTGGTGTTTCTCCTCGGTACCCCTCCACTTCTCACAGGCCAGCTGGTGGCTCACACTGTGATGTCAGCTCGATAGATTTCCCCAGCATGCAGACAGTGCTGAAGCCTTAATTTGTTGCTGCTCTTTTGACTAAAGCTGGTAACAAGGGCAGTCTACAAACAAAGAAATAAAGAACAAAGAAAAGTGTTTCTCCCTGGAAGACCTGCAGACCCATTTAACATCTATGACAACCATGCTATCCCTCTATTCATGACTTTTTAATATGCTGGGTGAGTTTCACTCAGATCTGTCCATTTCTGTCTCCAGGGAAATTCCCTTATGGGTTCTCAACCTGCGGCCTACATGCCACATATGACTCAGGATAACTGTGCATGAATGCAGCACAAACTCATAAACTTGGTTAAACTATTATGAGAATTTTTATGTATAATGTGTGTATACACGTTTATGTATGTGGGAACATCCATGTGAAGCTTAGAGACCAGTATTATCTTTCTAAATTGCTACCCGCCTCATTTTTTTGAGTCAGGGTATTCTCACTAAAACAGAAGTTTACAATTCAGCAAGGCTAGCTGGCCAGGGGAGCCAGGGGTCCTTCTGTCTCCATCTTCCCAGCATGGGATTGTGGGAGTCCTCCATCTTCCCAGCATAGGATTGTGGGAGTACTCCATCACACACAGCTTTCTAAATGAGGGTGCTGGGGACAGAACTCAGATCTTCCATGTTTGTATGGCGAGCATTTAACTAAATAAGCCAGCTCCCCAACTCCATGATTTTTTTTAGTTTAATTATAAGGCCCTCAAATGTGAACTGGTTGATGGCAATATCGTGTCTCAGTGTCACATAAAGTAAATATACATATGCTTTCACAGCCCACAGGCTATGGTTGGAAAATCTTGAAAATAACGTATGGCTCAAGACATTTCTTCTTCTTCCAGCGTGGCCCCGAAAAGCTAGCACTGGACACACCTATCTAGAATGAGCCGTTCCCATTGCTCAGGACAGCCCCCTGTCAGGGTTTCCCTCAGCCAAACTCGAGTGTCCTTCCAAATGACACCATGGATCCTACAAACCTCTCCATGGCTGTCTGTTTCCTGAGCACAGAAACACAAATTCTTGTCCCAGTCAACAGCATTCCTGTGGTCTGGTTCACATCCTCAGATACACTCTCTGGCCTTCCATGATGGAGGATAACGATACATTTGCTGATGCAAGCATACTGAGGAGAGCTATGGCCCTGGCTGCTCCGTGGAGAGGAAGGTCAGCCCAGGTTCAGCAGCTCTGCCAGCAGCTGGGAAGTCACATGTGTATTTACAATACCTGAAATTTCCCATCTGTTTTTATTGTCAGTGCTCACTGTAACGCTTGAATGTATAAGTCTCACATTTAGCTCTCTGGTGCCTGTCACAGTGACTGAAAGTGACTTCTCACCAACACAGATTCCCAGACATCAAGAGTCACTTTGGTATACCTGTGCAGAGATGAAAATTTTGCACTTAGATCAGCATTGCTGTCATACGATTAAAGTTTCAAATCACTGGGCACTGTGGTTGTCAGAATCAGAGCTGGGCTCTGAAGGCACAAAAAGCGGGGTTCAGAGACACCTGTCTTCAACAGGCCAATTAAACAGTAAAGTAATAAAGAAAGCAGAAAAGGGTTTCTTCAATGTGACCACATTGAGACGAGGAATCAGGAGGTTCACTGACTCCCCCAAGGCCATCTCAGTGACCCTAACATGAGACTTAGGTTTAAACAGAGAGTTAAGAGGGTTGCATAGCTGAGCAGCCCTGGCCAATGTCCGGCCCCACCATCATTATGGTCTGGGCATGTCTCTCCCGCAGGGTGGTCTGACAAATTGTCAAAGCTGTGTGAATTCTCTTCCTGTAGCGAGGTCTTCCTCTGGCTGTCACCAGTAACCCAACCTTTCCTTTTCCTTCCCTTCATGAGACCCCTGGGGAAATGCCAATCCCTTGGAGACCACTGTCTCAATAAACTAAAAGCCAAAAGGAGCAGCAGACATGTCTCTCTTTAGAATACGTCACTCCTGTCAACAGTTACAATGAGACATAAAAAATCATTTCGTGTGCTGAGGAGGTAGCTGAGTAGATAAATTATTTGCTACATAGGCATGAGATGGAAATTCCCATCCTAGGTCCCACATAAATACTTGAGGAATCTGCCTCAGGATGTCTAAGAAGAGCGATAGGGGAAGAAACCTGACTTCAACCTCTGATCTCCACGTGTATACAAATGTGTGCGCGCGCACACACACACACATGCGCACACACATGACCATTCACACCACATACATGTTAAAAAAACGCTGTATGTTTCTGGCCATTGTGTCAGAAATGAAACCTAGATCCCGGAAACCACTGGGCTATTATCCTGTTACTCACAGGCTTCGATTCCTCCTCAGAAAAGTGACAAAGCCTACAGACACGGCTTCCAAAGCTCTACTCAGTATTTCCCTGTGTGATGCTATGCTGCTGAGATTTAAAACAGCTACAGTGTGTGAGCATTGGGATGGCCCCCTGCCAGAAGTTCACACACCATCCATTTGTGTGTTTTGATGTTTCCTCATTTTAATAGTCACGGGGTATAGTAGCGTATGAAATTAAAAATGGTTTAGGATGTTAAAATGTCTTTTATAAAAATAAAGTATTGACAAGCGACTCAATTAACATATAATATTCAAACAATGGGATGAAACGCAATCCGATGCCGAGCTGCCCTGTCTGTTCAAACCAAACCGCTCTAAACTCGTGAGCTCTCTGGGCCTCACGTTAAGAAGAATGCTGAGTCCCACAACTGTGAGCACATGGGGTCTGCTTTGGAACATCTGGGAAATCCCAAAGTCAAAACACGCACTCAGCAGAACCATTTCAAAAGTCATAACCCAGAGGCTCTGGCTCCCAAGCTTAGTGTCTCAGGAAGCAGCTGGACCCCCAGGAGTTCCAGCAAAGCTTCTGCCACAGTCCTTCCTCAATTGGGACCTTTCAAGAGGAGAAAAAAGCAAAATGGCCACACAGCAGTAGGTATTTTTTTAATATAGTTCAGATTTTACTCAAACAAAAACAACATCTGGAGTGCTGAGTTCCATGGGTAGAGAATCAAATAAGAGATCTGGAGCTCTTTGTTCCACAATGTAACGAATTTATTCTTGTAATTTTGAGAGACTTCAGAGGTGGATCCCAGTTACTGAGAGCCACACCTGGCCTAGAAGAGGAGACAAGCAAGCATTCAAGTTCAGCTGGTTGCTAGGATCTTGAGTTTCCCGTTTGCAGCAATAAAGAGTTCAGGTGATAAAGGAACAGAGTCTACAGTCAAGGGTTCTACCTCAGCCTTGGGAAGAGACTCTAAAGAGGCCATCTAGAACCTTCTACAAATCATCTTTAAGAAAAATTGATGAAATACTTTTGGATTTAATAACTTAAATGCCACACAGAGGCATTTATTATTATTAGAGTAGCTATTAAGATTTAGAAAAAATTCAACTTAAGGATGAAAAAATGAAATGGCAAGAATTAACACAAAAGGAAATGGACAAAATTAAGAACAAGGAAAAGACAACACGCATGCAAGTAATGCAAGAGATATAGCAGAATGTAACGCACAATGGATAGATAATTGCACTGAAGTAATTGGTATTCAAAGAGAAAGAGCAGCTGAAATATAGAAGCCAATACCTTATTAATGATGTAAATAAAAAGGAAGGCACAAAACATTGAAGATTTTTATGCTCTACTGGGGCTGCATTCACTAAAAAGGCTTGGTGAATGCAAAGATGTGCCTGGGTCCAGGACCGTCCAGACATCTTGATTTTATTAATTTACTCCGCTCCTCACAGCTGTGACGAATAGAGATGCCTCTGTGAATGAAGCAGATAATTTTCTGGTCAGTAAAGGAAAAGTGATCTGTGCTTTGTCTAGGAAAGCTTTTGCTAGGAACTCTGCCTTTCTGGCCCGAGTGGCCTGAGATAGTAACAATAGGGAGAGAAGTGACCGGGGCCGCTCGTGATTGGGCGGGACCTCAGCTAGCGTGATCAAGTCTGTATCCGTCTCTGCAAGCAGGCTCAGCCTTGGCTTTGATTCACTAATGAACTGAGAATCCCACTAAGTGACATCAAGTGAGTCAACGGAAGTGGAAGATTTCTCGGCCCTGAGTGGTTACAGTCCGGTTGGAGAGAAATAAGGACACTTGCATATTTTTAAAATAGTACCTGATGGACAGTTAGGGACACAAAATAGACACACAGACAGAACGAGGGTGCTTTGTGGAATTTCTAGGGGGGTTAAATATCCCCAAGGCCCACAGGCTACAGGTGGGGCCTCAAGCCTATGATGCTAGCGGGAGCTGTCAAAGCCTTTGGGAGGAGGGGTCTTGTGCAAGGGGTCTCATTTGGGCATGCTTTCGAGAGTTGCCCTGGGACTCCAGCCCTGTCCTCTGTCTTTGCTGCCTGACCACAGGGACAACAGCCTTCTTTTCTATGATCATCCGCCACTGTGGACTGTCTGGTCAAAGGTCTCCAAGCCACGGCTGAAAGTTCTAAAATAGTGAAATAGAATCTTGCCTCTTTCGGAAGTCATGGACACCCCCCTCCAGGGACTAAAAACAGCCGATACAGAGGCAGAAGCAAAACAAATGTGGCACGCTGTGGTGAGGCTAAATGGACAGAGATGAGCGGGCAGCAGAATCTAATGATGGCGACACTAAAGCTCGACCTCTCTTTACAGAAGAGGAATTGCACGACCTGTGAGCCCTGGCTTTGCTCAGATGGTGCCCATGGGTATAAATGTCAGAGTCTTGTCCTAGGCTTGTTTCTGCTCCTGTGATAAAACACTCTGACATCACACAAAACACTCTGACATCACACAAAACACTCTGACATCACATAAAACACTCTGACGTCACATCCAGCATCAAAGGAAGAGAGAGATGGATTTGACGAATGCTTTCTACACAGTCAGTTCACCTCCTCCAGGACTCAGACCCAGGGAGCTATCCTACAGTGTGCTACAATTTAGCATGTCAAGCAACATAAGACAGTTCCCAGTAGGTACAACCATAGTCCAAGCTGACCTAGACTAACCTAACCATGAGATTATCATACCTTCCCCTAGAAGGTGGCCTCATCTGGCCCAGTTCTGACCAAGATTTTCCTTGCCCCTGGGATGGCTCTCTCATAATAGAATCTCCCAGTCCTAACCATCACCAAATTCTCTCAAAGACGTCAGGATCCGGGGACTGGAGAGATGGCTCAGTGGTTAAGAGGACTGGCTGTTCTTCCACAGGTCGCGAGTTCAATTCCCAGCAACCACATGGTGGGTCACAACCATCTGTAATGAGATCTGGCGCCCGCTTCTGGTGTGTCAGCATACATGGAGGCAGAACATTGTATACATAATAAATAAATTAAAAAAAAAAATAAGACGTCAGGATCCCAGAGTTTGACCTGCTGGTGCACCGTCATGTCAGGTCCATGAGGTCCAGTTTGGTACATACTCCTAATAAAATAGAAAATTGGACTTATGATAGCAGTGAGTCTAATCTCGCCAGTTTCTTAAAGAGGCCAAGGAAGAAGAAACAGTAAAGATGGTAAACACCCTCGCAGGGACCCAAATGGCTGTGATTCAGATTGTGGGGTGCCATGATTCCTGAAAGTCTCCCACAGACAACTCTGAGCCTTGACTTGTAAAGACAGAGGAGGTCCAGCCCCTCACCTGATGGTGGCAAGGGTTGAATGAGCTGACAGTTCTCAGGAACTCTGCTCAGGGCCCCATCGGAGCGGCCATGTGCGTGGGTTAAGAAAATCATCATGTGACCTACAGAAAACCCAAACCTCCTTCCAGAGGCATTTTCAGCTTTCAAGATTTATAACTCTAGCTTTGTTTATGAAAGTACTTAACATGAATCTGCAGCCCACAGCAACTCGCTGGAGTCCAGGAAGGCTTCTGGGGCACTGGAGAAGGAAGGCACCCTCCCCACACAGGTGGACCAGACCATCCTTGCTCCATCACCCTGGCCCACCATGAGGGTGTGATGTTCTCAGAGGTGCTGTTGAAGTTAGACCCAGCAGACAGCTAAAGACCTGAGCATCTTCTCGCTGCTGTTCCTAAAACTCTGTAGGAAGAGAGCATTAGAAGAGAAGTCAAGGCTCAGCCAGTCCAGAAGGGCTGGTGTTGCTGCTGGATCCATCTTCATAGCTGTCCTCAGTGTAGCCGTCAAGTGCACACGCCGTGAGGACCAGGGCTTCAGAGTTCTATGCCACACTAAGGTATGGTAGACACTGCCCCTGCTACCAAATACCCACACTCTGCTTCTTGGTAGGTAGTGGCTGGAAGGTGGTTTCTCAGAAGGGACATTTTTTTTCTTCTTTTAAATTAATTTTAAATACTTTTAGATTTGATTTTGTGTGTGAGGGCATGTTTGTGTGTGTGTGTTGTGTGTGTTGTGTGTGCTGTGTGTATATGTTTGTGTATTTGTATGTATGTGTGTTTGTATGTATGTGTGCTTGCATGTATGTGTGTTTATGTGTGTGTCATGTGTGTGCATGTGTTGTGTGTGTTGTGTGTGCTGTGTGTCTATGTGTGTGTTTGTATGTATGTGTGTTTGTATGTATGTGTGTTTATGTATGTGTGTGTGTGTGTGTGTGTGTGTGTGAGAGAGAGAGAGAGAGAGAGAGAGAGAGAGAGAGAGAGAGAGTACCCACGGACCCGTGGAGACTAGAAAAGAGTATCAACTCTCCTGGAGCTGGGATTACAGGCAGCTGTGAACCAATGCGAGCCCTCTGGCTGAGCAGCAAACCCTCTCAAAGTCTCTCCAGCCCCTTAGTCAACTTTATGTGTGTGCTCACATGCATGAGCAAATGTGGCTACCAGAGGTTGCCATGGGATACTCTTCTTCAGTTGCTCCAGCCTTGTTTGTTGAGAGAAGGTCAATGATTGACCTAGAACTCACCAGTTCAGGAGGGCCGCCTGACCCCTGTCCCTAGATTGAAGGTATACAACACAATAATTACCTTTTTTTTTTTACAAGCGTTCTGAATTTTGAACTCTGCTCCTCTCACTAAGCCATCTGCCCAGGCCTCAGAAGGGAATATTTTCTAATCTTGGTCCCAAAGGCTTCCATAGGCCCAACATGAGCCAGCACTAAATTGTTACTCTATCTGAGGGCAAAGAGCCTGAGTGTACAGCAAAAGCAGTCAGCAAGGCATTGCTAATGGGGGGTTAGACTAGAAAAAGTCCCCACCCATCCACAGCAGTAACTCAACAAGTATCACAGACACCCTTTGCGGACCAAGGCAAGGAGGTCACCACAGTGTGATGGTTACCCTCTGGGCCCCATCACAGGCTAGTAACAAGTGTGGTCCCACAGTCTTTTAGAATAATCCAAAGCTACAAAACTCGCAGACGTCTTAAAGATGTTCACAGGTTTCATTGTTTCCAGACCTATGAGGTTCAGACAGTCTGGATAAATATCAGGTGTCTGGGCTCATTTAACAACCCCCGCCCCAGGGCTCATTATGTCGGTAATGACTACTATCACCATGCTGGTGGGATGCCATCTGATCTGTATCCGGAGGAATCTGAAGTGGTGGGGCAGGGTGTCTACTCAGGGAGGGAAGTTGCTGGGCCTTCCTTAGCCTATGCAGCCCCCACCACAGGAGCTCAGTTCGGCAAGGCTCTCAGAAAATTACCCGTGGGCACCTGTCAGAAGCCGTCACCATGGTGGAAAGAGAAGGTGTCTGATTTTGGTCGGAGAAGATGTTTATATAAAGGGAGAGACGTGAGAACGTCCTAGGTCAATGTCATTGTAGAGACATGATATAAGCTGGCGTCCGCAGGCTAATAAAAGCACACAGCCTGCTTTTCTTAGTAGACCCTGTCGCCAAGCAAATGCTCAGGAAAAGGTCACGGCCCTTGAGAGGCAGTTTTACTGTCCCACAAACTCTGCTTTATGGCCCCTTTGCCGAGCCCATCCTGGGTCCTCCCAGGTGTGTTTGCCGTTCATTGTCACCTTCACTCGGCTTTTCCTTTATCAGCGACAGCTCCCCTCACCAGATGGAATGGCCTTTTCAGGGAGAAGGAATAACTAACTCTTCAATCTTCCCTTCACTGGTCCTGAGAAACCCCCTTCTATGTGATCCCCCAGACCCACTAATAGCCATTCCCAGCTCTATAAATGAAGGTGGCATGGGACTCGGTTACCATGCCAGAGGGGCTGCATGTGAGCTGGCCCTTTGTTGAGGAATCTCACCCTGACCCCTTTGTACTGTCCTCTTTCTCTTACTATTTTTAACCGGAGCATATTACTTACTTATGGGAATAAACTTCACAACTGGATTTTTAATGGAGAGTCACCTGGTTTAAGTGTAAACTTCAAAGAGAAGGTAGTTTTCTTACAAATGCTTCATCGATGTAGGCAAAGGAACAATTGAATTCTGCGACTCCATGATGTTTTCTTTACAGGGCACAAGGTCTCTGTCTTGCACACAACAGCCATTTGTTCTAAGTTCCTTGTTCTGCTGAAAACCTCCTAGAGGTGTCCCGAAGGAACCACACTCTGCCACCATGCTGTGATCACAGAATTTATATGGCCAACCCATCCAAACTCAATGGTGGCTACTGGAATGTTATATCTTTCCAGTGACAAATTTTGTTCAGGATACTGCTTTCCAGTCTTTGCACAGAATATGGTCCCCCCCCAAAAAAAGAAATCAGAATTCTGCTATTAGGCCAGCAGAATTAAGCTGCTGAGAGATAGGTAGGGGGTTGAGTTGTGTCCTGAGTACCCTGGCCCCACCACACCTAAAGCTAACAGGATTCAGAGGTCTCACCCAAGGCATTCCAGTGTGCGTCTACACACTGAAGTTCTAGGTTAAAACAGGCATTCCCGAAACAAGTTAGACCAATTCAGGATGAGGAGATGAAATTCCAGTTTGCGCTGTGGAGGAAACAGGCACTGCTTTCCTGAGGGCGTGCACTGACCTCACGGAAAGCATTTATGTCACCAGGGGAAGGAGACATACCCCAGAATGCTCCATTTATATGAGCCAATAAATGTCAGTTTGTACTTAAGCCCCTCCTGTGATGTGCAGCGGCAGCTGATAAACTCCTGGGTTTCTCAGCTCTCCACTGAAACATCGGTTCAGTCTTTGTTGCAACAGCTACACCGCTGAGAATAGAAGCCAGCCAAGAGGTCAAGGTGACACACCCAGCGAGCACACGGCCCACAGCAGGAGATACGTCACCTCAGCACAGGCTTGTCAGCAAGGATTTCAGAAGGCATGATTTTTAAAACTGTGAGAAGAACAGGCTCCTGGGGTGTTGGAAGAACTCTTTCTTTTGTTCATTCAATGCTGGGTCCATTGACACCGATGTGGGCAGCATCCCCGGGAATAAATATTAGACGGGCCATAGCTCTAGCTTCTAATATCTTCCATATTAAATTAGCTTGGAGCTCTCTGGGTGCTTCTTTTGAACTGTGCTGACCACAGCTTACATAAGCAGAGAGCTAGTGCTTTCCCCACTCCCATGATGCTATCACAAAGCACGGCTCTGCCATTTGTCATTCCTATTGTGTGGGACATTGATAAGGTCCAAATTTGAGTTGACTTAAAGGCTGGATCTGTCTGTGCTGTCTCTCCTAACACTAAAGACATGCTTTTGCAGGTGTGAAGCTGGCGTGAGGTCAGAAAAAGGAAATATTAGGTTTTACTAATTCAAAACACATAGGAGACTAATTATATATATATACATACATATATATATGTATGTATATATATATTTAGATTTTCATTTGTTTTATTTTATGTGTAGGAGTGTTTTGTCTATGTGTATATATATGCACCCCATGCATATAGAGGCCAGGAGGGGGTGTCAGATCATCTGGAATTGGAGTTACAAGTAGCTGTTTTAGGTCCCAGAGAAGCTCAGGACAAATGGCAGCGGTGCCTGTTAGCATCTCAAAGCAGACTCTGGTTGCTTGCCAGGCTCTCTAAGCATTGCAAGTATGCATTATAGAGTCTGGGTTCCCCATGCCTGCCCCTACCCCAAACCTCTCCAGCCCCTGAGCTTCCTCCAGCTTCACACACACACACACACACACACACACACACACACACACACATATATCCCTGCCATATTGGCCACACGCTTTCTTGGTTCTTCTCTGGTCTCTTGATTCCTCTTGATTCTCATTGTCTTAGTTCTTTTCCTTCTCCTGATCCCCTCACTTGCTCCCCTCTATCTTCTCATCCTTATCTCTCTCCTCTCATGGTCCAGTCTATTCTGCTGGCCATGTTCAGTCTGAACTCTTCTAGACACCTCTTGCTGTTCTCTCCTCCCTCAAATCTATAATAAAAGCCCTCTTCTCAACGACACCTAAGAGCGGCCATGCCCTCATTTTCATTTCGTTGTGAGTCAAACTATGGGTGCTTAGAACCAAGCCTAGGCCCTCTGCAAAAGCAGAAAGTGCTCTTAACCTCTGATCCATCTCTCTAACCCACTAACTATAAATTTAATATGGAATTTATTTTCCTAGTTCTAATGAAATATCATCCAGCTTTTCACTAAAATAGTTATGTGTGCTAGAAAATTAATACTATATAATCAAGTCAATCATCAAAACCCAGAACTAGGAATCACATAATTGCCAGATTGCAATCTTAGTAAGATGGCTATAATTAGATTGAAATTTTTTTAAATATTATGGCCAGTAGAATAGAAAAGGAAAGAACTAGGCACCAGGGTGGGGGTTAATACGCCCATGCACACACATGTTCCTACCATGTTTTGAATAGTTTAGAGGACTTCTGTACTTTCAGAAGTAAGTTCTTGACTTGTCTGTGCCTACTGGGTGGTAACAGACAGGCAGTGGTGTCTCTGCATCTGCCTTCATAATGGAGTCCAGTGTTATTTATTAAATGGAGTCACAGAGGCAAGACAAAGTCTGAAGAACCTTTGACACAGGATGGAGTGTGAGCAGAGTACAGCCTAGTCTCCATGGCCATGCATTTAGGGGTTAAAACAAGATGCTCGTTACGTCGCATTATGAGGTCTGACCAGGGCGACATGTAACTAAAGTCAAAGCATCAGGAAGGCTGTGTGTCTTCCTGGGGACTTTGCCATATCCAATGCCTGTGGCCACTGTCCACCATGGTATGGGATCTCTTCATCCTTCAAAGTCACAGCATGTCATATCTTTGAACCTCTCTTGTATTTACACCTCTCTAAGTGCAGCTATGAAATGCTCTCTAATAAAGGACTTGCAAGATTGCAAGAATGCATGCGCATATCCCATGGCTATCTCCCAGCCCCCACACCTCAACCTCACCAATCCTTAACCTCCTCGCACATGCCAAGTCCACGTGGCTTCCTTCTCCCTTGTAAAGTAACATGGAGACTCTGGAAGGGACAACGTTATACGTTAGGGAATAGAGAGAGGAAAGACCTGCCTCTTCTGTTGCTCCCTTTAAATTACATAATGTGCAGTTTATTACATACTCAAGGTTTGAAAATAATACATTCTCCAAACAGGAAATTTCAAGTGCCCTCAATGCTATAATTCCAGTTCTAGAAATTATAAGTGTGTTAGCCATGTTGAAGATGAATTATGTAGAAGGTTACTCAAAGCAATTGTTGTTAAATCAAAAGATTGTCAAGAACCTAAACTTACATTAATGAGACTGTGAAATAAATCGCACCTGCATGTAAAATGGTGTCCTGAGTAGTAGTCATTTAAAAAGAATGATGGAAACAGTATGTGCTGATAAGCAAAAGTACCAATCTATAGAGACGAAGGTTAATAATGAACAAGGCACAAGGGGATTGGGTGTGCGCTCTCACATGTTCACATCCCACTGCACACAATGCCTTCACTTAACTCTGCAAGGGTGCACAAGAAACTGAGCACTGGCGAAATTCTGGAAGGAGAAACCAAAACCAAAGCCAGACATAGATAGGGAGTATGGCATGTTATAAATATAATTTTTAAGACAAAAGGCTCAGTTTAGTATTTATAATTAAAATCTATCAACAGCTCTTATTTCAAAATATATAGCTAGCTATGTGTAAGAGGTTCTGACTGAGTGTACTGTTGACATGAATATGTCTATGTCAAGGACCCCAGTGCCTCAGGACCATGGGAACAGCAAAGCCTTCCCTGCATCAGGCTTGCGAACTGGCTAAGCCTTCCTTTGATCCAGGTAAAAGGGTTTGCCAATGATTGTCCAGTATGTGCAAAAATTATCGACTATAGTCTCCTCCTCCCAGATAACTGCAACCGAGAGACTCCTCCCTTCAAAGGCCTCCCAGTAAGACCAGCTAAGACCTCCTTGAATGGCTGCACACCATGAACCTTGATTCAAATGTATAAAATAAACGCACTGAGTTTCTAGGTTTCCTTGTTTTCTTGGTGCTCTGTCTTAGGCGGCACAAGCCACCAATCCCAACTTTTTTCTTTTCTCTTTCTTTCTTTCTTTTTTTTTTTTTTTTTTTTTTTGTATGTCTGTCATTTCATTCCCTCATCACTCTGGTTAGGTCACTCTGAAACCACCCAGAATTTGGCATGTTACAAAGAGTGTGTATAATAGTATATTAACAAGATGAAATATACAGGTTTTAAGGGGTAACATTAAATCAGGTCAAGTAGAATTCAAGGTCAATACCCATCATCAAGAATAAAGGAGAAGTTATTTCCCATTGGTAAGATGCATAATTGGAACCCAAAAGAATGAGTAGCAACCTCTGGGCAACAAAGTTTGAAGACTGCATACTCTTCAAGAATATAGTCATAAAACCTAGGGCAGGACAAAATAAGATACTGGGACCAAAGTTGGGCATAGTAATTCGTATCCCAATACCCAGAACTCAAGAAGCTGAGGCAGGAGGACTACAAGTTCAAGGCTGGCCTGGACTATATAGTGACAGGTCACATCGTATCATAATACAGTGAGTGACCCTATGGCAAGAACAAATTCCCATCCCATAAACCACTTCTGAAAGAATCCCATCTAAAAGAGAAGGATACCTGCAATTTTCCATTTAGAAACATATGTAAGATACATTACAAATGGTTGCAAAATTATTTCCCCATGGAACATGAAGCATGCACCATAGAGGAGCCTTCTGACAGCTGTCATTGCTTCTGTGATTGGAGATGTATCTTAGTGACAGCTGAGGGATAAGGAAGGCATGTTAAGTAGAGGCTGAGGACCAAGATCCAGGCCTATAGCAGGAAAGAAAACAGATCAGAGACTCATAAACAGAAGAATTAAGCATGGATCCAGCCGGACCCCTTATCTGAGGCCTTGCTTCCTGTGGCCTCAAGTGCTGTTACTCAGCTGTAGTTTATAAATATTAATTCAAAAAAAGTGCTTTGAGAGAAAAGATGCAGAGAGAGAGAGAGAGAGAGAGAGAGAGAGAGAAATACTGTTGTGATTGGCCCGTTCTTTATTGTTGCTACTCTCTACTGGGTCTAGTTTACAAATTGTGCAATATTATACATGTGTGTTTGGGACAGAACACAACATAGTGTGTTTCTGCACCATCAGCAGTTCCAAGCATCCCCCAGAGGTTTAGATAGCCACCAGAGAGCCCTGTGGATAAGAGGAGATGATTTTACACAGAAAAAATAACATGGAGAAAGAGCAATAGCATGGGAGGAAAGCAATGCACCTTGAGGAATGGCAGTGCGTCTGTGGCTCAAGCAGGAAAGAGCCAGGCTCAGTCTGGATTCCTCTACCATCAGTGTAGTCCAGTGTACATCAGTATAACTGCCAAAGGGGCCTCAACACTATTGAGAGCTAGATAGGGAACCATGTGAAAAACTCCTCGGAGTTGATCTGAAATATCAGCCGTGCTCAATGTAAATTAGATTGCTTTCCACACGACACTTGGGGCTTCCAGTCAAATAAGCTTACTGTGACTGGATGCAAAGAGGCCAACGACGTTTACTTAATAAAATTACTGAGCTCCCAGGCGTGAATGGCCAAGTTCAGACTTTCCAAGATAAACTCAGATGCTCTAGTTTTCTTCTAGTTTTCCTCCATCAGCTTGTGTACAGTCGGGGCATGCCTGATGGAAGATGAAAACATTCTAAACATCCGGCCTGCCCGCTGTTGACTCTGTGTCACCCCATTGCTCAGAGTGGAAACGAGAGGAACGGGAGAAATCTGAGAGAAGTCTTGTCTGGCACCTCAAGTAGAGGGTAAGGGAGTCGTGAGCTTTCACGGCCTTTCCTTCAATGCTTGGTCCTGGAGCTGCATCAGAGAGGAACAGTTTGCCTCAGCACCCGTGATCTTGTGGACAGAGCTGCAGTAAACATGGATGCTATGACTTTTGAGATACACTTTTTTAACTGGCTCATGTGTGGGTTAAAAGAATGGCAAAATGAACGTTTATTGGTAACTGTTTCAGGTATCTCGGGTAGAGATGGTAGCCCAGCCACGCAAAGGAGGGTTTGGATTCTACGTGGATTTGGGGTGTCCTACGTGGTGTGTCCTACATGGTGTGTCCTACATGGTGATTCCCTTCCTTTCCCTTTCTATTGGTCCAGATCTGTGAGCTCCTTCTACAGCAGGGGCTGGTGGGAGCTCTGTTTCTGTAATTGCTGATTGGCTAGGAAAAGAGAGGGTGGCCCAACTTCTACTGTGCCATAGTAGGTACACAAAGAGCCACTAGGGGCAAAGAAAAGCAGACTATGAGCCGGGCGGTGGTGGCGCATGCCTTTAATCCCAGCACTTGGGAGGCAGAGGCAGGCGGATCTCTGTGAGTTCGAGACCAGCCTGGTCTACAAGAGCTAGTTCCAGGACAGGCTCTCGAAAAACCAAAAAAAAAAAAAAAAAAAAAAAAGCAGACTATGTCCCGAGAAGCAGAGATTTACCACTGGGGATGACAATGTTGAGAGGATAGAAACTTGGTGTTGGCAAAAATCATTTAAAAAGACCCTCAAACAGAGGCTAGTGTATTCCCCACTCCCCTATCCTGGGGTTATAATGCGCCCTAGTCACACCTGTCAGAAGAGCTCACCGCTTCATGTGGACTTCCAGCTCTCTGGGCTCTAAGAAGTGGTATAGGGGATCACATGTCATTTAAGGTTCAGCTCTTTGAGGGAGCGTCCATACTGATTTCCAAAGTGGTTGGACTAATTTTGTTTGGCACCAGAAGTGGGCACCTTTTTTCATATATCACTCGTCAGTATCATTATTTTGGGTTTCCTTAAAATTTTCTATGGGGTTTTCATCAAAATGCTTCTAGGGTGTCCAGGAAAGGAGACAGACAACAGATGGACTGGATGGACAGAGAGATGGGATAGATGTCAAGGCTGATTGGGAGGGTTAGTCAATGGAATAGGAGAAAAATCAGCAGCTGGGCTGATGAGCTGCAGGGATGCAGGGGAATAAGGCGAGAGGGGAGGGAACGTGGTGGGATGAAAAGGTGGGTGGTTGGGGGTGAAGGGGGTGGATGGATGGACAGAAGGATGGATGGGTGGAGGGATAGGCGGATGAACATATGGATGGATGGATGGATGGATGGATGGATGGATGGATGGATGGATGGACAGATGAAAGGGTGGATGGATGGATGGATGGATGGATGGATGGATGGATGGATGGACAGATGGAAGGGTGGATGGATAGATGATTGAATGGATGGATAGATGGACAGATGGAAGGATGGATGGATGGATGGATGGACGGACGGACAGAAGGAAGGAAGGAAGGAAGGAAGGAAGGAAGGAAGGAAGGACAGATGGAAGGGTGGATGGATGGATGGATGGATGGATGGATGGACAGACAGATGGAAGGGTGGATGGATGGATGGATGGATGGATGCATGGATGGATGGATGGATGGATGGATGGATGGATAGACAGACAGACAGAAGGGTGGATGGATGGATGCATGGATGGATGGATGGATGGATGCATGGATGGATGGATGGATGGATAGACAGACAGATGGAAGGGTGGATGGATGGATGGATGGATGGATGGATGGATGGACAGATGGAAGGGTGGATAGACAGACAGATGGAAGGTGGATGGATAGGTGAACAGAGGAACTGCATGACTGGATGAATGTGTACATGGGTAGAAGAATGAGAATGTGGATGTGTGGGATATAGATGGGTGAATAAGTGAATGGATGAATGGGTAGACTAGATGGATGGATGGACAGATGAACGGACTGACAGATGGACGGATGGAGGGCAGGATCAATGGATTCAGCCTATGTAAACTCTTGAATATTCTCAAATATCAAATTACTCATAATAAGCTAATAACTACAAACATTGGGACCAATAAGCAAAATATTATTAGATTTTTCTTCCCATTCCATTAATCAACTATTAGGCCCATGAGTATTGTGAAGCATGCCTTTAAAATATAGTAGACATTGTATTGATCCAGGGTGGGTTTGGTGTGGTGTACACACGAAAATGCCTCACTATAGCAACTGACCTTATGAATACAAGTAACACTAAATATTTAGAAGGAACTCTGAGTAATTTGGCCTTCTAAACAATTCCCTTCACATTTGGAAGAAATGTTCCCTCCATTAAAGAGGCAGAATCTTTTTTTTTTTTTTTTTTAAAAAGGATTGCTTTGAAAACTCTTTCCTCAACAGCTTGGTGCAGGTGTTAACAGGAAAGCGAGCATTGCTGGCGGCAATGCTCTAACAAGAGAGGGTGTAACAGGACTCTTGGCAAAATATGGTCCCCATCTAGAGACAGGAAGAGGCGGATGAATCATCAAAACCACAGGGGAGAGACTTGGATAATGCGCTGAGAGATGGCCTCACCCTCCCAGGGCCGCCGGCTGAAGGCAGAAGCACTATGCTGTGCACCGAAATGCAGGCAGCCAATGCTGGAAGAATCCTGGTGCTGAACTTCACTAGAGTCAGCAAGTGATGTTACAAATTTCCATCCGTTTAGAGCAACAACTGAAAGCAATTGCTGCTTTAGAAAAACCATATGCAGTTGTGAAATGGTGCGTCGGGGGATTGCACATCTAAAGCCACGTTAATTACATTTGGTGTGGTTTTCTCAGGAAGCTTGGATGGGAAGGATTCTAAGTACATTTTTAAATGGCATTTATATTTCAGAGTTTTTTGAAATTAAAAAAACTAGCAATTTTCTCAGTGTTTCTAATAAGTGCAGGTGTGGCGTAAGTAGGACACCTAACAGTTTAACAAAACTGGAATTATTTAAAGCACTTTCCTCTATGAAAGTGCCAATTTATACAACACTATGGTGGATACGAGGTAAGAAAATATTTCGTAAGTATATGAATTTCATGCATCGCTCCTGTCCAGCCCCATGCTTAGAAGCAGCAGACAAGGATGAGCCTGTCATTTTCTGGTTTAATCATTTTATTAACTCAAAAAGAAAAAAATAGCAGAAGAAATAGGAAAGGAACAAGAAAACCAGAGGGAAGGGGGTCTCTGGAATAATAACCACACCACCCTCAAATATAGATTCACAGAAAGAGCGAAGGAGTGATAGTGGGGTTTAGAGGAAATCCCAGAGGCCATCAGAGACTTGGAAAGGATGGGGGCACAATCAGGACGGCTCCCACCCACTGTGTGATCTGAATGCACCCCTTGCTTGTTTCTAGCAGAGGGTAGTTTGTGATTTGAGGCCACCATTGCCTCACAAGTCCCAGGAAATGAAAACATACTTGAGACCAAGACACAGAAAATCTATGAGACCTGTCTACTCCTGCACTCATTTTCCAAATGGAAGGACCCTAACCGCAGGGGTGCATTTCCTAGGACATCGTGAACCATGGGATTATTAAGCCAAATGATTACTAAACCCAAACAGACTGAATATATATCTAAGCCAAATCAAATACTACTTTGTACTTGGGCATGAGGAATTTTCAAAATGTTATTAGAACATTTGACAGAAATAAGTGCATTTCCTATATTACATTTTAAATGCAACAACACGCATCTATCACAGCAAAACAACCCTTGAGTTGTAGGAAACGTGTCAGACCAGCCCTCCCCAAATGCTTTTCTTTTACCAAAGGAATGCTTGGAAATACAAAATAATAATGTTTAAAAACATAAAATGTCCTGTCTTTAAGTTCCTTCATAGATTCTAATGAGGGCTTGGCATTTTTTTTTCTTTTAACTGAGAATAACATATTCCCTAAAATAAATAAAGTAAAATAAATAAAAAAAAAACTTGTAATGGTATTCTAGGTTCTAAACAAACATTAATTGTAAATATGTTTGACAGCTAATTACAAGATACTACTTCCCCTCCCAATAAAAATCAACCTGACGATCTGTCTCTTCTGGGAACTATGCACAGGATAGAGGAGAGTTTATGTTAACTTAGAATTTTGGTATGTTTTCTTCCTCATCTTTTCTATTACGACCACACACTGGAGAGCTGGCTTCTCAACGGGACTATTTTTAATGAGAGGAAACCAAACAAAAGCTTCCACAGTGGAGCTCAGATACCTAAAACATTCAACAAAAACCTATTGACACACACACACAAAAAGAACCAGACAACTGCTAGTGATTTTCCTACAATTTCCGTGTTTTTATCATGCTTCCCCAGGGGTGGTTCTACTTTTCCCACTCTGAACCAGGGCGGCTCCAACAAGCAGCTGCAGATCCTTGGCTGCCCAGACAGTGAAGCCTCCCAGGCAGGCAGAAGACTCCTCTCCGGAGCCCCTTCTGGAATGGGTTCCTCTGTGTGTGACAGGAAGCCCTCCCAAGGTGGTCTGTCTCGATGGCTGTGGCAGGAGCTGGAAGGAAATAGTGTTTCGTGAGTGTCTGCTTATTTCTGTGCAACAGAACTCTGCGTTTGAGGACTGGCTGAGAGCAGCAGGCCTTCCCAGGAGTCTAGTCAGGTGCATAGCTAAGAAAAGCAGTGTTCACCCGCATACAGCCAGAAAACAACCACGCAGGGCTATCCCACGTTGGCAGACAGTCACAATCTCAGACTTCTAATTACAGATTTTTCAGTCAGCCTCTTGCCTTCAAAATAACTCCCTTTCCTTCTGACATGCCCGAATTTCTTTTTACTTTCCTATTGTGGTGCATTAACCACTTGCCTGTGTGGGTAAGGGCCTGGATGAGATCGTACCGGGTACGAAGAAGGGGTGAGAAGTTCCCATATTGTCACCTGAGTGTAAACTAGATATTCATGTATTCGTTGTTCTCAGTGTTTGACCGATAGGACGAATCACCACTTTTCAGATTACTAGACCTTCATGGAGGAAAGAAGCAAATCAAAACTGTGAGTATCGAGCTGAGGAGAGCCAGGAGTGCGCTTGCCACCCAGGCGTGAAGACCTGAGCTGGAGCCCCAGAACACACATAAAGAGCCAGGCCTGGTGGCGTGCACTTGTAACCCCAACAGCAGCAGGAAGAGAGAGACAGAAGAACCCATGGGCTCATGGGCTAGACACTCTAGCCAGCTGGGCAAATCTCAGGTCCCAATGAGAAAGAGACCTTTTCCCCACAGTAAGTGCGCTGTGCCTGAGAAAGGACACCAGAGGTTGACTTCTGGCTTCCATGCATGTACACACACATACACACACACACATACACACTCACACACGTGTGCATGCAAACACACACACACACGCACACACACACCAATACACACGTGGGCGCACACACACCAACACACACACGCGCGCGCGTGCACAGACACACATCAACACACACACATACACTCACACACACCTGCGTGTGATACTGGCCCCACCCACCTTTCTACTTCTCCAGCAACGCAGAATTTAATAGTGTGCCGAGCTGCAGCCATGAGCTGAGTGACACAAGTTTTTCCTACAACTTTTATGGCCCCTGTTTGCAAGTCTGCGGGTTATAGTCACGGTAATGACAAACACTTGGTGCTCCAGAGAGACTGCACATTAATGAAAGCCCACACAGCCTGGGGCCGTTGCTTTGAAGCCCCACTAAACATGTAATATCAGCTTGTGAAGCATTAGACAAGGAAATGAGCTGGATAGGGGCTCCAGTGTAATAGCTCTAAATTGATTATTTCCTTCCTCAAATAAACTCCCTAGGCAGCCCTCTGCACTTACTTCCGGAGACTCGCTGTGCCCCGGACCTTATCACAAGGAAATGAGAAGCAAGAAACCAGACAAGTGTGATAAGGCACACTCCCAAGGTACAAACACGGTTATGAGGGTCAGTCTTAATGAACCTGGGATCTCTGGAGTCTACCACAGGCTAATTAGTCATTAATTACAGACTAAGACGAAGAGGAGAACAATGCCTTCTAAGTTATTGCGCTAAACAGTCAAGCGCAGAAAGCCCCGGGGAATAATCAAAGAGGCAGACTCAGCCATGCTCATTGTCACAATGTGTGAAACTATGGTTTACAAGTCATAAGAAAAGCTACAGAAAGCAAAGACCCACTTCTGACCATGGCGAGCATGGGAGTCGCATGCACACGCATCTTCCGTTTAAAACCAGAACCAAAACACATCTTCTGTTGACAATGTTTAAATTTTGAAACTTGATTCCCGTCAAACACCTCCAAGGTTAAGACTGCTAGAAAAAGTGATGGACAACGTCAAGAGATCAGCACAGGCGATGACTTCCCAGGCAGGAAGTCAACAGCTCCAGAAATAAAAGAATCGATGACGTGATTACAACAGCCGAGTGTAGGCGCTATCAATAGAGCAAGAGATAATCTAAAGAATGGGAGAAAAATCCTAACTGTTCATTTGACAGAACAGGTATTCAGAATATATATATAAAAAAAATCTCAAAAAATGAATAGCAAAAGAATAAAAATCTAATAATGAATGTAATCTAAGTAGATATTCCTTAAAACAACTACAAACAAATGGCCAATAAATACCTGAAAACACTCTCAATGTCTTCAGTCATTAGGAAAACACAGCTCCAAACAGTGTGAGATTCTGCCTTCCTCCAGTCAGAACAGCTCTCACCAACAAGACTCAGGATGACTGGCGTCCGATCCAGGCGTGCCGTTTCAGAGATACTCTAGAAGGAAATGAAGTCGGCGTATGTAAGACCCACACTTAGTGTGGTGTTAGCCACAGTAGCCAAACTGCAGAAGAAGACTACGCGATAGGACACTGGAACGACAAAAGAAATTATGCAATATATAGTGAATAGATATTCAAGCAAGAAGAATAACGATCTCATGTCATTTACAGGGAAAATAGGTCAGTGGGGGGTCATCATGTTATGTAAAGTAAGTCACATACGGAAAACAAGTGATGTGTGTGGTTTTTGGTTTTGTTTGTTTGTTTTAGTTTTTTGGGGTTTTTTTTTTGTTGTTGTTGTTTTTTGTTTTTCGAGACAGGGTTTCTCTGTGGTTTTGGAGCCTGTCCTGGAACTAGCTCTTGTAGACCAGGCTGGCCTCGAACTCCCAGAGATCCGCCTGCCTCTGCCTCTCCAGTGCTGGGATTAAAGGCGTGCGCCACCACCGCCCGGCTTGTTTTGGTTTTTGAGAGAGGGTTTCTCTGTGTAGCCCTGATTGTCCTGGAACTCACTCTGAAAACCAGGCTAGCCCCAAACTCACAGAGATCTGTCTACCTCTGCCTCCCAAGTGATGGGGTTAAAGGTGTGCGCCACCACTGCCTGACAATGCGTGGTTTCTTGGTTTTTGGTTTTTTTTTTTTAAAGAGAGAATCTAAGATTATTTTGAAGATCTAAAAACATTTAAAGGATTACTAGGGCAAGCAGGGGACCCACAGGGAGAGGCAACAAGAAAGGGGAAGGAGGAGCTAAATTCCATCAGAGCATAATAGATGAGTAAATGGTTATGTCACAGGGAAAACAATACACACACTACATATGCATTCTCAATTATATTAACAACAAAGGGCAGATTCCAACTCTAGCTGCCCCTCACAGTGGATTTCAGTCCAGCCAGGATCACTCTTTCCCCTCTCTCTAAACAGATATTTTACAATTACACATGTAACGTTAGAAGATCAAAATTTAAGAGGTCAATTAACAGCCAATAAGGTAGCAGATGCCTGCAATACCAGCACTTAGGAACTGAGGCAGGGGTTTTAACTTAAGCTCAAAACCTGCCTGGATCAGATAGTAAAACCTTGGCAGAAAAAAGAAAAAAAGAGAGAGAGAGTTAAAGAAAAGAGAAGAAAAGACAACAATTATCAAGTCAGTATCATATACTAACTCTAGGATTTAAAAGAATGTCTTTTTCAGACTGTTAACAGAAATGTGTCTCTCATGGTTCTGGAGAGCATGAAGTCTAAGACCATGGTGTTGATAGAGTCTGCGTCTCCTGAGGCTCTTTCTGGTTTATTAGAAGGTCGTCTTTTTGCTGTGTAGGCACAGAATACAAAGGGTGTAAGATCTCTGAGGGTTATCTTTTAGAAGCCACATCCCAAATTAACTAACCCATTTTCCCAAGCCCATGTCTAAAACCTTTTTAACAATGGGCACTCAAATCCCAAATCCAGTTTCTTGGCCCTTTCCCTTTTTGATGCTCTGCAATTGTGGTGATTAGAACCACGTGAACAGCTGTGAGACACATTGGTACTGACTGTGACATTTTTCAAAATGACAGACAGCTAAGTAAATGTATGAAGCCTGGTAAGTCATCTAGAGATGACATTCACTCTATGGAGGGCTGTATATAAGTAACTGGCAAATTCTATCACATTTTACATAAGAAACTTGGACCCATATGAATTTTGGTGTCACAAAGACCCTGGCACAATCTCCTGTGGATATCAAGGGAGGAAGCGTGTGCATTTTTCAGCTTCTAATGTATGGTGGATTTGTTAGACCGCAGTAGAAAATAAGTACACTCTAATACACTAAACGCATAAAAATACCACGTGTGCCACATCAGGAGCTAGATTGAAGGGTGGGCAAGACAATTTCTCGCCCTGCAGTCACCTCCAAAGGGACACTCAGGTATCAGAATATATCTTACATTCTTCTCTACATCAGGGCACTGGGAGTTTCTGGACCCATGGCCTATGGCATCCCACAACTCACTGTGAGAACTGGAACTGCCTTAAATGCTCCAGGTGCCTAGACCTTGTTTGGGGAAATATTATAATTTATGAAGAAAAAGATTTCAACACAGTTGTTTGATAAAAACCTATAAGAGGGTAGGTACACTTTTTTTTTTTTCAAAAGAGAGAGTCTCCAAAAGTCCATCTTGAAAGCTCTCTAAGATTTAAGACATAGAAGATGTCCGTGCAGCTGAACAGGTGTGGGCTCATCTGTAATGTCAGCATGTGCGAAGCCCAGATAGGGTTGCCACCTGTTCAGTTCAGCTAGAAGTGAATACTGGGACCCTGTCTCAAACACATAAATAAAGGTTAAAAGGAAAGAAAGAAACTGAAGCAGTCATGGCTGAGACTGAAATCTGATTCTACAATTTAAGCGGTTTCTTAATTTTTGTTGGTGGTGGTGGCTAATGGCAACTTAAATGCATGAGTGAACAGCATTATATCTCTTTTACTGGGGGAAAAATAAAGAGAAAACATAATAGCTGACATTTTCATAAGTGTGTAGGCTACAAATGTTAGGATTCAGGCATTATGCTGACCCCTGTCACCTGGCAGGATGCACTGAGACAGCACCCGTCCAGCCCAGGGCCCTATGGCTGCTGCATCACCACACGGGGCAAAAGTCCCTTTAACAGACAGGCTCTGCCCACTCCCACCTAGCCAGGCCTAGTCACCCTGTGTGTCTTTATCTCTTCTCTCTCTCTCTCTCTCTCTCTCTCTCTCTCTCTCTCTCTCTCTCTCCCCCCCCTTCTTTCCCTCTCTCTCTCTCCCTCCTCCCACTCTCTCCTCCCCCTTTCTTTCCCTCTCTCTCTCCCTCTTTCCACTCCCCCCCCCCTTTTACCCTTCTCTCAATAAACTCCTCACGTAGGCTCTGCCTGCATGGCACATTTGTCTCCTGCCCGCAGCCCTCACCCACCAAGGTTCTAACTTGCACCGCAATCGTAGCAAAGTAAAGTCTCCTAAAGGATGATGATTCTTCCTGAGTGTGCCCTCCCCTCAGAGACTGGGGACTTCAGAGATAAACCATGAGAGATAGAACAAGGGAACCTGGGAAGGAATCTCTGAGAAGGGAACAACTTAGACTGTCTTCACACAAGAGCGTTAAAGTCCTGATCAGTCACCAACTGCTGAGAACAAAACGTTTTCCTTGTCCATTTGCTGACAAGACTTGATTTGAGAATCTGAGGAAGCGAGGTGGCAAGGCTTAGACAATGAAACTAATTGCAGTCATTGCTATTAGATGAAAACTTTAATTAGAAACAGAGAGATAGCATGTGTTTCCCATCCTTCTGTTGTTTTATAACCAGAAACAAACATAAGAAAATGAAGAAGCAGAAACCTGCACTCTGAGGGGCAAGAGTGAAATTCTTGGTGTATGAGACAGAGAAAACAAACTCACCAGCATTGAGGAGCCTTCCTGTTCCATGGTCCTTGGTTATCCTGTGGTATATATACTTACTAATTCTTCGTTTGTTCAGACAATCTAATTTTAACTACAGTATTTATTTGAGCTCATTACAACTCAGAGAAACTATCTGAATTGTCTTTCCTGACATGTTATTTTAAGAGCTAAAGTTAACCTGTAAGTCCCACTTGCCCAAGGACAAGATTACTTCCTGGAATGCTAGGAGTCACCATTCTTAGAAATAACAAGCCACGTGTATTCACTCCTATAAACAAGCGTGTTTGAGCCATCAGCACTGGGCATACTTGATGACATGTGGGCGGAGGGCAGGGGGAGTGGTCAGGATGTATGCTTGCCCCTAGTTGAACCCAATGGAAAATGCAATGAATTCTGGGTTATGCCTCTTTTTTTTTTTTTTTTTTTTTTTTTTTTTTTTTTTGGTTTTTCAAGACAGGGTTTCTCTGTGGTTTTGGAGCCCTGTTCTGGAACTAGCTCTTGTAGACCAGGCTGGTCTCGAACTCATAGAGATCCGCCTACCTCTGCCTCCCAAGTGCTGGGATTAAAGGCGTGCGCCACCACCACCCGACTGGGTTATGCCTTTTTTAAGCCCCCACAAAATGTGACTCAGGGCCATTCCCTGGGAACCCAGAGGTGAATCTGGACAGAGTTCACTAACCTGGCCAAGCTTTTAATTAAAACTTGCTTCAAATTTGGTTCAAAATTGTGGAACTGGGTTTTTTTGCTCTCAAATCTCAGGATTATCCTTATTACAGTGTCCCCCAAAACATGTCAGTTTCTTTGTTGGCAATCTTTTCATCCGACAGATGTCAATTTCATTGGACGGGCAGCCCACTTGGCTTCTCGGGTACCTTATGAACTTGTAGCATTTACCAAAGTGCTTGCACAAAATACCTTAAAAAAACCATATACATAAAAAGTTCCCCAGAAGTTTTTAATTTAAATATTTGGTATAAGGATTAAGGTAAAAAAAAAAAAATACTGAAGTCTTTCTCTTTCCTAAATACTTAGTTTATTGTAGGTGATATTTTCATGTGAATTCGGGAGTATTATTAGTTGTGTTCTTTGATTACTTTGGAGAACTAGAGAATTTCATTTTTAGTTGCTTCATCAGACATTTTTTCAGAAACAGCAAGACTAGCTCCTTGTTGTTAATTCTCATTTTCAAAATCCTTCCAGATACTGGCATCAGAGTCTGCTCACAGTTAATGCCATGTCTAACTTGTACGTGAACCCAGGCACACTGGCATCTGTTCACGCCGACTCTGCCCCGAGGAGCACAGAACATGTTTGACTGGTCCCATTATCCTTTGCACGCCTCAGGAAGACTCCACCTGTCTCCAGGAAGCATCCAGAGCTCTGATGAAGTGGATCTCTGGCAGGCATAGGCTTGGAATCTACTGCAAAAAGAAAGTTGTTCCAGAGAATTCTGTAGAAGAACAGGGCCTGTGCAGAGGCCATCCTTCTCCCAGCTGACAGTTTTGAAGATACTTGCCACTCTAACTTTTCCAAGAGCCTAATTTGTTAGGCCTTAGTCACACCTCCTCTTCCTTGCCCTTACTGTGGAGCCGAGGCTGGCCTCTGCAAACTCCCCCATGGGCCGTCTCACACTCACTTTTAAATCCTAAGCCCAGGGATTGGTCACTTTGCTCAGGTGCCAACACTTCGCGCTATGGAATAGATACACCTGAATGCAACTTTAATAGGAATTGTAAGGCTGGAAGATGGTATTAAGAGTACATACTGCTCTTTTCAAGTTCAGATCCCAGCATCCATATAGGGTGGTTCACCTATGTATGCCTGTAACTCCAGCTTTAGGACCTTTTAGCTTCTCCTGGTCTTCTCCAGCACTGGATTGCCTACATAGATAACTCCATACAGAGATACACATCCATAAATTAATTTTAAATAGATTCTTAGTGGTCTGCTTTTTTAAGTAAAGCAAAGGCATCAAATTCATTGAAATGGCTGGAAACGACCAGTTGTGAATAGGGCTCAAGGCAGAAGTTGTTTTCCTAACTACTGTGCTCCTGTGAAATGCCAGGCCCAGTTTCTTAATAAGCAATTAACTGAGGAGTGAAAATGAAAACTTATTAGCATCCTAAATGGTCAAGTATAAGCTCTAAGCTTGCACTTCCAGCCACCATGCCTGAAGCTTCCCGGGCATTGATGGACACTTAACCCCCTCTGGGATGGTGAGCCCAAATATACCCTCCCTTCCTTTTATAAGGTTTCTTGGTCGTGGTGTTTTATCTCAGCAACAGAAAAGAACTAACATGCCTCTTAACCCTTTGCTGCTATTCTGCAGTGTGTGTGTGTGTGTGTGTGTGTGTGTGTGTGTGTGTGTGTGAATGAGAGAGAGATTTACAATGTTCAATGTGTTATCTAAGAGTTAATTAGTAAGAAATTATTCACCTGTAGCACTAAGGCAGAAAAGCATAGGGAATAATTTATCAACTTGGGACTCCACTTGGCTTGGGCTATATACACACCCCTCTCTAAACAAAGCATCTAGTAACCTGTTAACAACTTGGAGGCCTCCCTGAACCAGGCTGCACATATACCTGCTTTAAACAACAGAAATAATTTACTCTCATTGGTAACCTCTTCACAACATCCATTTCCACCCAAACATATCTTGAAATGTATCGAGGATCTACAGACAACGGGCCAAGCCCATCTGAACCAGGATTGCATCCATGCACAATAAGATAAACTGTGTCCTCCAAATGAACTTTTAGGGAGAGTCCCATACTTATGATCTAATACTTAGGCACCGTTGAGAGTACATATCATCAAAACTGAATGCATTGTGGGAAGGGACACATATTCAATCCAAGCCTGCCAATCAAAACAGATAACCTCCCGTGTTATCTCCCTTAGCAACAAAACTCTCCTGTCTCTTGAGCGTGCATAAAAGGAAGGCCCCTAAGTTACCCCACTTGTGTGGCCCACTGTCACTCTCAACAGTATATTTGAGTTGTACTTTGCTTTGCTTTGAATAAAGTTTCTTTGGTACTTTTCTTTTCCTTTTGTGCAAGACTCTAATAATTTGGAAACATCTGCCCCAGTCTCCAACCTCTGGAACAGGACTACTCAGCAAGCTGCTGTCAACAAAATCACTGTGTTTTGTGAATTTGTTGCCATTAGATAAATTCTGGCACCATGGAAAGGCACAAATGTCTTCATCTTTGTCTATGTCCATGTCCCTGATATAGGATGCTCACCACAATATCTAAATATAGAAATAAGCCAAGAAGAGACGCAGCAAATCCTTACTACCACAAAAAATCATTCTAAAATGTGTTCAAAATTCTACTCTTTGCTTATAGGATCTGTGTGCCTGGATCATCTATCTGCTTCTAGTACTTTTTGTAGACCTCGTACCATTTTTGCATTCTGTTGGTTATGCTTGCATCTGTAGTTCATGTTCATTTACCTAGATTTACCATTTCCAGGATTCCCTCGATTTGTGTTTTCTTTATCGCCTCTATTTCTTCAAGTCTTGAACTGTTTCCTTTACTTGTTTGATTGTTTTTTTCTTGGTTTTCTTTAAAGGGTTTACCAATTTATTCCAATTTTTTGTTTGTCTTTCCCTTGATTTCTTTAAGAGAATTTTTTTTTTCATTTCCTATTTCAGGGCCTCTATCATCCCCATAATGTTATTTTTAAGGTCATTTTCTTCTGCTTCATCTGCGTTGGGATATTCAGGTCTTGCTGCTGTAGAACCATTGGTTTCAGGTGGTACCATACTACTGCTCTTTATGTTGTTGAGCGTATTCTTAACCTATTGTCTCCCATTTCTTTCTCCAATCATTGCAGGCGAGGCCTGTGGCTCTAGTGACCACTCTTCCTCCAGGCGCATGTGGGGCTTGTGGCTCTGGTGGTCGCCAGTGAGGCAGCGGATGAGGGCAGTGGGTAAGTAGAATGCTGTTGCCTTGTGGCTCGGGGTACAGTAGGTGGGGTGTGGCATAGGATGTGCCCCCTCCCCCAGGACCAGGGCTGAGAGAGCAAGGCTGTCCAGCCTGTAGCTCTTCCCTCAACTTCTAACCTTCAAAGCCCAGGCTAACCATCCTTTACCCAGGTTAACTAGCCTCTACTCAAGTTAACCACACTTTACCCAGATTAGGGAAGCTCCTTGGCTTCACTGTAGAATTGCTATTCAATTGTAACAGCAATTTTGTTTCATTTTATTTTTTGCTTACACTTCAACGAATAGTAATATTCCATGAAGTAGTCTTCCCTGACACATCTGCCCAGTCTGCATGTTTATAAGTTATCAGAATGTATTGACTATTGCTGTGTTAGGTGTGTCCCCTTCCCTCAGGTTTACAAGAGAGAAGCACAAGTCTATTGAGAGTGGGGTGTGGAATGGTCACGCTGCCATATGGCCACTATTCTGGCTTAAGAGGCAGGTTTTGAAGTAAACAAACTTGCAAAGCAAAGCACAGGCACTCGTCATGAGCCAAAACCAGCACAGAAATGTAATAGCCACGAGATATGGAGATAGGGAAATTCTGGCAAATGCCATCATGATGTGAATTTCAGCATTTGCTTAGAAAGCAGCCCTGGCTCTGTCAGAAACAGTGGTCTGGGGTTTGTTTGAAAATAACATCCTCACCTATGGGAAGATGTCCTGCTTAGCACCCATTGAAAGCAGTGAGAAAGGCGTAAGCAAGGGCGATTTGCTGACCCGTGTTACAGACATTTGCACATAGCAAGCTTAGCTCTGATTCCTTCAGCCCCAACCGATCTTTGTCCATATATCATCCACTGTACAGCAATCAGACAGCAAAGTGACTTAAGTAGACACACATTCATTGTTTAGCATTCTCTTGAGTTTGCTGTTCTCTCTGTGTTATAGAACCCTTAGTGGGTGATGCCGGGGTCCTTACAAGACTTCTTCAACCTATGTGAAGGAGAAGCCTGCATACTCTCCTAGAATGGAATGTACCGTTATCAAAGTCATTTCTAAGACTGGAATACAAAAAGCATCTGTTTCATTCAATTTTTAAAAACAATGATAGGCACCAACCTGCTCAGCCACCAATCAAAACCTCTGCTCAGACAACACCCATGGGGGGAGAGCAGGTAAAGGAGGGGATAGTGCCACGCTGGGCAGTACTATTGCCTACACATCAGCTCATGGTCTACACAGAAGACTGAGGGTTGTCACCAGTTTTATTTCTGTTGTCAGCAGTTATTCTTAGTCCACATTATAATCTGGTAATTTTTAAATTTTCTTATGATAAGTGGGATATGAACTGAAATCCTCGGAGGTCATAGAAAATTCTTTTCTTTTTTCTTTTTTATTACAGGCATAGAATGGAATGACCTCAGCCAACCTTCCTAAATGGACAGTCAGAAAATGGACATGCAACAGTCCAGACAGAAGCAACTCTGAACTCTAGCACAGGGGACACCCGTCACTCCCAGGGGAAACCTAACCACAGGCAAGCGTTCAGTCTGTTTTCCCATCCCCTGTTATTGCATTAAACATTCCTTAGCCATTAATATTTCTTACTAATTAGCATTTTATAGTGGGTGACTCCCTAGTAGAGGGAGGATCAGTAAGCCAAGTCAATATTTGGAATCAGAAGTGACAAAGGACAGATTATTTACATTTGAATAGGACAGAAGTTGCATGTGCCTCTTTGGAAATGTCCCCGGAAGTATCTGAGATATACATTTTGCAGATGTTGGACCATTAACACAGACAAAATGAGAGATCTCTGGGGCATAGGAAATCCACTGCCGTCCCCTTCCTGGCCTCACACACAGCCTGAAGGGCGATGTAGATGGGATTTTAGAACACCTGGATTCTGATGACACCATCCCAGAAGGTCAGGGGTAGGACTTCCTATCAGGAGTGTCCTGTGTCCATTCAAAAGTTCTGAATTTTGCAGCATTTCAGACCGAGTACACTCAACCTGTCAAAAGGACAAACTGCCAAAGCACCAAACCAAACCAGAATACATGCCAAGAATGATGTAATGAACCAGGCTGTGCTTGCAGACACAGCTATGTTAATGCAGATAAGCAGGAACAGACATAGGGCATGGCCCTGGCATGCAGTCCAAACCTTGACCAGGTTCAAACTGTTGCTGATGCTTAGATATGCATGACCTTGGGCAAGAACTTCACTTCCCAGGGCCTGTTTCCTCTATAAAGTGGGAATGATAATAGCACCTTCTCCTAGGTCCCAGCAGGAGTCAAATGTATGTCTTTACAGAACAATATAACGTAGAAAGCATCAACGCAGAGTCACCCTTTATAGAATTGCCTTGTGTGCTTTAAATTTAGCCACTTAACCTATTTTCAACATTTGAAGAGGAAGTGAAACATTTTTACATATTCAATCATAAGAATAGAATTCAAGTTTTTATTGAAATTAGTCCATTTAAACTATATTCTCTTCTAAAACAATTTTGTTAAGCCCTTTCTCTGTTTTTTAAATGGCACTGGGACAAATAATATTATTCTCTTTGCTAATAAATGGTTGAAAAGTGGCGATACAGACACCCAGCAACGGGGGTGAGTCAGGTTGATCTCCAGGACTGGCAGGGGCCTGATGCTTGTCTGAGATCTCCAGAGGATATTTGATATTTTAGGTCCACATGTAAGATGGTTTCATGGTAATGAATATTCAAATGCTTGAGGAGGGAGCCAGGTTCTAAGAGCGTGGAATCACACACAATACTGATAACCATGGCTTCAGCCTTTCACCATTCTGTCTGAAGCACCAGCTCTCAGACCCTGTGTGGCCAGGTTTGTGGTGGAAGGATACTGAGAACCCCGATCTATTTCCTGAGCAGGTCGGACAGACCAGATCATAGCCATGCTCAGCACATCCTGCCATTTTCATGCCAACGCTTTGCATGTTTAGAGGCTTTCATTTCTCTTTGTTGGACTTCGTGTAATTTGAATGTGGCATCAATCTGCACGCAAGTGCCCACTACTGTTTATACGCCTGAAACATTCCCAAAGGGCCCTAGAACAGCACAACACAGCTATGGTCTGGCCTGTCTGACCTGTTCACTGGGTTTATAGGTTTTTCTGCTTCCTTCCACCACAGACCCAGCTAGATGGGAATCGGTGTTTCAGAAAAAAACTGAAGGATTAAGCAGTATCTGTCAGTACTGTGTGATTCTGTGCTCCTCATTCGGATGCCTTCCTCCAGCATTTGAATATTCATTAGCCTTAAACCATCTTAAATGTGGACATAGGAGGCCAGGTACAAATCCAGTTCTACCTCACTGTGTACCTGGCCCTGACTGTGTTCCTCGATCTGCTCACTAGTGAGATTTCCAAAGCTTACGCAAGGATGATCTAACTTGTGTTTCTGAAACTTGTGTCCCAAGCCTGTCACAGCTATCGCTACTATTATTAATCCCCATCACTACTATGGCTGTGTGCTGTGTGGTGGTCATAGCAGCAAAAACAGTAGTGTAAACAATTGCTCTGTTTTTACTGTGGCTGTAAAGGATTTTTTAAAAATGCAAATGTGAGTGTTTAGTCACATGGAGAAGTCCAGCACCTGAAGGTCCATGTGACTCGCGTGATAAAGAATGACCTTGCTGGTGAGCGTTGTGGCTGACCAAGGTGTAACTGGCACGCATGCACCTGAACTCCATTTAACTCTTTTTCCAAGTACGTTCCACTCCTTATGGGAAATTAAGCAACTGATGTGAGACTAAGAGTAAGCTGAACATAATATGGGCTGTGTGTTTCCGCTCTGGACCCGCCCAGCTCAAGCTTCAGAATCCACAGCAGTCACTGGCCTGCACCAGCAGCCTGCCTTCCTGTTGGTCCTCCCACAGACATGACAGGTTCCAGCAGGAAGATGAGCAGCCAACACTAACTTTCGATTTTCAGCACAATTATTTCACTTCCTAACTAAACTCAACTCCACTGCTTTCTGTAGACACTTCAGCTCCGGGACACAAGGAAAATGGAGTTCAGAGAAGATAGCAGATGGGTTTGTGTGCCGATGATCCTAGTCCTTTGCTCTAACTTCCAGGTGAGTACAGCAGAGCCTCCTGTGATTGGCCTGCAGTGGGTATAATTTAAATATTTTTGAAGTCTTCAGTTCCCAATGTAAACATAAAAGAAAGGAAGTTTGATGCACATGGTTCTGGAGATTCCTTATCTGATTGTGAAGAAGGAACAGCGATGAACACTATAGTGTAAATGTTCTCACCAGGGTATCCCTCGCTTTTACATAACAATCTCTACATCATAAGGGCTGTTTTTCTAAAGCTTAGATTAGCATGGACTGACACATTTTTTTTTTCCAAGACAGGGTTTCTCTGGAGCTTAGGAGCCTGTCCTAGAACTAGCTCTTATAGACCAGGCTGGCCTCAAACTCACAGAGATTTGCCTGCCTCTGCCTCTTGAGTGCTAGAATTAAAGGTGTGTGCCACCACCTCCCATTTTCCTGTCTCTTAATAAAATAAGTGTGTCTTCTTTAAAATAGTCTGACTTCTCTTTTGCCCATCCTCTTTCCCACTCACTTGTCTTTTTAACAGGTAATTGGCTATCTTACCTGTTAAAATAAGGAATCATACACACATTCTTGGTTTTCCATTGTATTGTTTCCTCCCACACATTTTACCCATGTCTTTTTAGTTTGTTCCCCTGTCAGTATTTTGAAGACAGATGCTAAAAAGAAATCCTGCACTAGCTCAGAATTGAGTACAATAAAGGGTTATTTATTTAGGGGTAGACTCACAGATCACAGTCCTCTGCTCAAACGGGAAAACAGCAACTGAATCCAGCAGCTGGAAGAGAGGGAGGGTGCACACTTTACATCGGCACTTATAGTATACGAGGCCATGCCCAAGTGGACGGGTAACTTACAGGCTATTGGCTGTAGGATTTCCTACAGCACCTCCACCTTTTGTTTAAATTCTAAGCCTAATACAAAATTATATACAATAAGAACAAATATCAAGTATAAAAATCAGAATTACCACCAGCATAAGCAATATCAAGCAAGAAACATGTGATAAATGTTTCAATAATTATCCTATCCTAAGGGGTCTAAGTCTTGTGTTATAAATAACTTGGCCAAGTCACAAGAGGAAAGTAACTATGACTATCTAGTCTTCAACCCCATCAAAAACCTAAGAAAGGAAATATTATTGCTTAAGTAAGCAGGAAGTGCAATCAAGTAACTTCCAAAATGTGCAAAAAATGACAGAGACAACTGGCTACCTGGGCAATCACCCAAAGTCTCATTTTCAATATTGAGTGACCAACTTTGTCTAAGGCCTAGAATAACTGACAGACCATTTTCAGAGGCAGGAAATTTTTCAAAACTATCTTACCCTGTCTTGCCAGGATTTGACAGTCTTTTTCAATATAATTTAAGTTTGTATCAATATGCAAGAATCTACACCAATGTAAATTGCCTATAAATAATAGCTCACAAGTATTCACCCTATTACTCACTATTATTATTAGTGTGAGTAAACTCACACTAATCTATTATCCCATCCAATTTCCCTTTTTTTTCAAAGAGATCCCTGAGCCTACATAATTTCTCCCCCAATCCCCAACCCTATACCAATTATAATCAATTCCTAATTGATGTTCCTAACCCTGAGGACAAACTTTGTTGGGAGAGGGGAGATCATCTTCTAGAATTACTTCCAGCTGTCATGAGGGTGATGTTCTCTCTATGGAATCCTGTGAAAGTAAATTGAGAGTTAAGTTCCAAGATTACTGTCTGGTATAATTGCAAATAGTCTCTGGGTATTTGGTAGAGTTTTTCTGAGGCTCCTGTTTGGAGTTCTGGCCAGAACATTGTAGAAAGGTGCACCATTTCAGCTAACCAAGTTGAAACCATCTTGAGTAGCTAGTACCCAAACCAGGTCTTATAGTAACACTATCAGCATCATGATGTCATATCAACCAGGTGGAGTCGCTGTTGTGGGGCCCCATATTCTTCCTGGAAACTCCAAAGATTACTGCAGGAAAATTCATTGTTCATTGTGGAAAACTTAAACATTATTTATACAGACATATATTCAATGAAAGGTAACAATAGAGGAAGAAAAGTAAAGTTTTTTTTTCCTAAATTCTTTCTTCTTTCTGCCCCATACCAGGTGGCTCCTGACATAAGACAAAAACTCTGAATTTTTCTTTTAACAACATGCTTGGATTTAGAGAAGGACAAATGAACCAGAAGCTATGCAAGTCACAGCATGTCAGGGACTGCAGCAGTTGTCGGGAAACGTGCACGAGCTTGGGAAATTTCCAAGTCGCCGTGCACTTAGCTGTGCTGTGGCAGGGGTTTTACAAACACACACACACACACACACTTAGTAGGTAAAAGCAAGCCAGGCTGTCAGGGGTAGAAGACCTTCTGGGCCATGGACCATTTGGGCCTTTTGGACGGGTCCACCCAGTAGGTGTGGAGTTGGGTCCCATGTTGGGCGCCAGATGAAGATGGATGCAAAGAAAAAAAATCCCACACTAGCTCAGAATTGAGTGCAATAAAGGGTTATTTATTTAGGGGTAGACTCACAGATCACAGTCCTCTGTTCAAACGGGAAAACAGCAACCAAATCCAGCAGCTGGAAGAGAGAGCAGGTATAGGCTTTACATCGGCATTTATAGTATAAGAGGCCACACCCAAGTGGGCAGATAACTTAAAGGCTACTGGCTGAAGGATTTCCTAGAGCAGTCTTTTCTCTGGCTTTTCCCATTTCTTCCCTCTCAGTGACTGTGTTTAGCCTAGTTCAGGTGTCTGCTGTGCCAATGAACTGGCTGGTCCTTCCTACAAAAGTACAGGATGCTAAAGACAAGCATGATCCTTTGTCTTCCCTTTCTTTCTTCACTCACTCCATTGCCAACCTCAGCATTTCTTGTCCTAACTGTGGCTTGGTTAGAGCTTTGTTTATCTTCCACAGTACATACAAAGGAAAGAGAATGTTTCTTTACATTATTAATGTTAGCTGTTCATTTGAAGCTACCTGGTAATACACACACTTGAGTCAGCATGAAAATATTCCTTGTTCGCTGTGTACAATACTGAGAGGACAGTCTTTATATCAAAAGACAAGTCTGCATCTCTGATGCTGGGATCACAAAGGGCTGGTTCTGAATCCATGAGGAAATGCCAGCTCCTCCATAACAAAACGTGACACTGTGCAAAGTATCAGCTGGTGTCCACCTATTGAGCTAATTATTTCACAGAGTGGTCTTTGCAGCAGAGGGTCCTAAAATTACATAAATTTGCTCCCAGGTTTTAAAGGTGCCAGAGTAGCCAATTTCCTGGTATCTTGAGTTGACCCAGATGCTGAGTGATCCCTGTATTAATGAATAAACGGATACTAGTGGCTGAGGCTTGCTCTGGTCAGATGTCAAGTAAATCATCTACTGCCTAGGACCACTTAATCCCTTCTCCAAATGCAATAATCCTCAAAAGCCAGATAAACATAAAATGAGTGATAACCACAATTTTAAAGCAAATCATGAAGTTCCCTGGCACTCTTGCTCCACTCTTCATCCCACCATTTCCTGACACTCAGCAGTCCCTGAGGACAGAGGAGGAAGTGAGAAGACTGGACCATCAGCACAGTACTTCTCACCTGATGGTCTTCCTGATGTAACTGGAATGGGGGACAGGGAAGAGATGTCACGTAAGTGTCCCGGGTTGCTGCCTGCAACCTCTGTCCATTCCCGGCTTCTTTTTATGCTATACTGAATGTTACTACTTTTATAGCCAGGGTGAAATCTCAGAGCTGAAGAATGAAAAGGGCTATACCCAGAAATCCTAAGGTGGATGTCTGCTTCTTCAGACTTCACGTATGCGAAATAGATACATTTTAGTAGATCTGAGTAAGAAATGGAAACATCCTTTTTAAAATTAATAAATGTAAAAAGAGAAAGAGTACGACTAATTGCACTAAAACCTTATAAAAGCATACTTCTAATTGGGGAGATGGCTTAGTGGGTAAGAGCAAGGGCCGTGTGGGTATTTGGACCTGAGTTTGGATATCAACAGTCATGCAAACAGACGGGCATGGTGGCATACAACTGTAAGCCCTAGCACTGGGTGGAGCAGAAATAGGAGGCTCACAGGACTTGCTGGTCACCAGCCCAGCTACAGGTTCTGTGAGAGATCGTGTCTCAAGAGAAGTGGGAGGACAGTGAGAGTGTCCTCCTCTGACCTCCTCAGATGCACAATGGCACACAAATCCCCTCCCACATGCTTATACACTGCACACATATCTTGCCCATACCCACCACAAACGCGTAGATAGTATCTAGGGTGGGAGCTGTGGTAATTGGGTTAGACTGAATGGCTCTGAATAAACCATCTTAATGTCTCTTAAATGCAATAGATTCTATAGTTTTCCTTGCACAGATTTTGATTGCTCATTCTTTGTTTTTTAATCTTTTTCATAAATCAGCTTCACCCTAAACACAAAGCAGTCTTGACCAACACTACACAACTCCACCCTAACCTCTCTGATGATTCAGTTGAAGGAGATACTTAAATAACATAAAGGAGACTGGTACAGTTTTTTTTTTTTTTGTTTTTTTTTTTGTTTTTGTCTACTTAGCAGCTGCACATGAATCTACTGATATTTTAATACGTCCTCATGAACACCAAGTCAGTACCCTGCTGGCCACTTAGACTGAGGCCTGGAGGATATGTAGGTTTAAACTAAGTCTCTGTCAATCTATTAGCCAGCAAAGACTTGGAAGTCAGATGTGAGGATGAAAACCTGATAGATCAGAGAAGCTGAAAAGCAACCTGCTGACCTTGCTTTTTGGAGGGAGACACAGCAAGAGACACATCTCTTCACTTGTCCTGAAAGGCAAAAGAAAAAAAAAAGCCTAAACTCTAGTCCCATTCTTTCCCTCCTTTGCATCTCCTCTATCCAAATTCCTGGCTTCTCTATGGCTAATTCCGGTCAGCTAGTTGCTGTCTCTGCCCCCTGATTCAAGGTTAACTTTTTTAATACTCTCAGAGTACCAGTGTGATCAAATTCCCAACTTGGGGCATCCAGAGGTTGATAAAATGATCATTTAAACTCACAAAGGACACATCCAAGTAAATAAATGAGAGCTGTCAAAAATAGAGATAAATTTATGTCTTTTGGTAATATCAGAGTTCATTCAATAACAATAAATTCACAAGCTATGTCCATTTTATTGGCTTTAATTTACCAAGCACTGACGATTTCACTGGACAGCCATGGCCACTGCAAACACAGGTTCCTTTATTCCTGTCTTAATTGCTAATACAGTTACATGTTATACGTGTTACAATGAGGGGGGGGGTCACAAAATGAAGTGGAGCTAGAAAGGGTTAAATCTCTTCAGAATCCATATGGTCTCCCCTGAAGGTGAAGAATACTATGTGGCCAGTTCCTCCCAGTTTAAACATTCCATCCTGGAGGGAGAGGAGGCTCAGGGAACTCAGGAGGTTAAAAAAGTCACATATCTGGGAGCACAGAAACTTGGAAGGCAGGAGGATTCTTGAGTGACTTTTCCCTAGCAGTACAAAGTGTCATATTCTGCCGACCCTCCACTCCCCAACCACAAAGAGAGGAGACTCTCAGACTGGGAGCCACCTGCAAGCTGTACAGAAAGCCCAGGGTCCAGCTTCCCTGAGTCACCAACCTGTGTTGGGTGGTGTAAATCCCTGCTCCTGTAGATCACCCTAAGCCAGTACAAACTCACTAGTACTCCATGTTGGACTTTGATGCAACTGGTACTTTGTTTTGGCATGAGTGTCCTTTCCAGGGTGATGTATGTGGCACATCTGCCCAGGAGAAAACTGCCACATGGGGATGGGGGTGTGCTGATACAGATTCAGTCACTGGAGGTAGCTGGATAAGACGCTAATGTTAAGGATCCCTCCCTCCTCACACAGGGATGTGGTTCAAGGAAAAGTTGAGTCTGGAATATAGGCCATTTGAGTGACGGCATCCACCAGGGCACCGTGCTGAGCTGAAGCTATGGGACCACACTAGGAAGCTGATGCCTAATCATCCCACGACACATGCGTGGTCAGTGGTACCACTGTATCTCAGCATGAGGACTCACCTCTCTCGTACAATCTAGGTATCCCAGCCTTTCTCAGCCTAGCACGTTTGAGAAGTTCACAAGCCCAATCTTCTTCATATGTTGTGATACACACATGTCCTTGTGTTCTTGATCTAATTTCTAAGTGCACATTTAGAAAAACTTTATTTGTGTAAGTTATTATTTATCAATTTGGTTGGTCCTGTGGGTTATCCTGGACTAATGGTGACTCTTATCACAAGGAAAAGATAGGAGTAGTCTCACTCAAAATGTAAGCTGTGTTTTGTACAATGGTGACACTCAGGACAAGGCACAGGCTTCTGAAAGCTGCTGTTTTGTAAGGCTACTGTTTTGTATTGTACTTTTCAGTAGGGCACAGGCCGACCTCCACAAACATCAGTGTAACTGACACTTGACAAGAACTCTTAGTGTTTAAATTTGACTGGCTGAGTCTAATGAATCGGTGACACTTTAATAATTTTTCAGTCTATTCAAATCTGCTTTAAGAATGTCCGTTAAAAAGAGACAGTAACTGTCTAATCAAATCCTGGCTAGCCACATTCAGCGTAAACTTCAAGTGTGCTGCTTAAGGCTAAATTCAGTTCACTCTGCCAGAGGTAGCAATTGGCAATACCCACTGGGGTGTCTGTTAAAAACGAGTCTTCACAAGCCACCCCTGGAAGAGCAGAACACTGGCTTTCATGGTGGCATTTTGGGTGAAAGCACCAGCTGTGGATTCGTTCATTTCAGCACCCTTCTACAGGGCACCCACCTCTCCTTCAGATAGTTAACGCCTAACGGAATCCAGATCCGTGTGCCATTCAAGGTAAACCAGCGCTGCACCCAATGGAACAATGTGCAATGTCATAGGAATCAAACGCAGGAACACAGGAGCCAGGGAGGGTGAGCGCAGACAGTATCTGATGGGGCCCTTGCCGTTTCCCAGAGGAGGAAGCATTTCAATTGAAACTCAAGGGATGGCTAAGATTTCAGTAATTAAGGAGGAGGGCTGGCTTCGGAGCTATAATTAACACAGAGTGGAAAGGCAGGAGGTATGTCAGCATGGGGAATCTGCCATCTGTGATACTCTGTGTGTTCCCGTATTGTCTGACCTCTGCGCCCCTTAGGCAAGCCCAGGTTGCCCTGCATATCCAGTAACTGAGAACCTTAGAAAGGTCCTTTATTTCTTCTCCGCAGAGACAACAGCGAGTATGAGGTCACTCCACTCTACCTCTGTGCGTTTTTACTTCTTTTCTTTTGGTTTTGGTTTGTTTGGTTAGTTTTGGGGTGTTTTGTTGGAGGGGAGATTGATTTTTAGAGACGTGGGGTCTTGTCCTATAGCCCGGTGCGCTGGCTAGTTTTACTTCAGCTTGACACAAGCCATGGTCATCTGAAAGGAGAGGATTTCAACTGAGAAATTGTCTACAGAAGACCTGGCTGTGTAAGCAGACAAGGGCATTTTCTTATTTGGTGATCAGTAGGGGAGGGCTCAGCCCACTATGGGTGAGGACACCCCTGGGTTCTAGAAGGGAGCAGGCTGAGCTAGCCTGTAAGCTTTGCTGGGTGTTTCGTTACAGCAACAGTAAGCCTGAGAGACACCCAGGTTTGGGGAAAAACTCTCTACGTAGCTCAGGCTGACTTTGAACTCCTGCCCTTCCTGTCTGATCCATCTGTTTTTTATATAGTAGCCAGCAGAGAGAACTTTTGTGGATGGTGAAGGGAGCAATATCATTCTTCCATTCAAAATGTACCAATATTTTCTTATATTAAGATTCCTGAAAGAAAAGGAAATCTAAGTTTCATCTGATTCAGAAATTGTAAAAACGTTATTATTACGGTTTGGATGTGAAATGACTCCACGGGCTCCTGTCCTTGAGCGCTTCTTCACCAGTCAATGAAGCTGTTTGGGGAGGGTGTGGAATGTTGAGGTCATGAGGCACTAGCTTTCAGAGGAAAGCTACCAGGTAGGGACTCTGAAAGTCATAACGTGGCCTCACCTCTGGCCCAATATGTCTGCTTCTTGTCTGATGGGAATGGCAGCTGCAAACCCCCACTACCATGGACTCAACTGGGCTAACCACTATGCCTTTCCTGCCACTGTGGAAGGTTGTATCTCCTGAACCATCGATGGAAACAAATCCCTCCTTCGTAGGTCTCTGACAGTCATCTAGTCTCATGGATGAGACAAGTAAATGATACAGGAGAACAGAACGCTTTTCTGTGTCTGTGTCCCACTGAGACAGAGCTGGTCGCTTCAGAACGCTGTCCTCAGTCTCAATCAGAGTTTCTCTTCCATCCTTTGCCAAGCACAACATGGCCTTTCCCAGACAACTAGGGCACTTCCCCAAATGACGAAAGCACAGGCACTGCCCGTTGTCATGGAGACCAGGTGGATGGGGCAATGACATGCGCGATGCAGAGCAGTCAGTGGTGTACAGACAAAACTTTGGTCTCTGCTTGATAGAACAAAGCAGATTTTCCTCCCGTGCATCTTTGCAGCGTTCAACCAATTGTACCCCAGGCTGGAGGGTTCATTCAGCTCACAAATCCCTTGGGAGAATCTCTTTGTTCAACAGATGACTCAACCCTGAAAACAAAACACGAGGGCACTGAGATGTAGACCACACCAATCGTCACTGACGAGCGCATGTGACATGTGGCTCACAGAAGGAGCTCTTCTGTGGGAACGCAGGGTGACACGGGCTCTGCCGAGTCAATGACGAGATGCCAGCCCCTACAGCCGTGCAGCCTCGCTCGAACACACCACCAGAAACACGCAGAGGAGACACAAAAGTGGTCCCCAGACAGTGGCATATTCTCTTAAGTGAAAGATGACACATCACCTGACACCATAGAAAGGGGAGTCCAGGTGAGCAGAAGACAAGGGCAAAGGGACGGCAAAGAGACACCGTCATCTCTTCTCCATGAGTAGGCTGTCTTTCTAGTACTTGTATTACACCATGCTCTATTTCATACGGAACTGTCTTACGATTTTGGTTTTTGTTTTCCTTTTCTATTTTCTTAATTGAATTCACTGTCAAAGGATATTTTTTAATATTCTTCCACTGTGTGTCTCGGAACAGAAAGAATGGCCTATATTGGATTCACTCCCACGTTTCCACACTGGTTTAACACATTAACTAACTGTCGACTGGTTAAGTTACAAGGGATTCTTTTTACTGGGAAAACATATTCTAACATCTTGTAGTGTTAATTTAATGGTAAATACTTAAATGCAGTATGGGGAAAACATTAAACCAGAAAAATATAGCTTTTGAAACCACAAAATCATAGCACATGCAAAATTAAATTTAAAAACTGAAAATAAAATCCAACTGAAACCAACAGGAAGAAATATGAATGGCAGACGCCGTCTTGAAATTAAAGCTCCAGTATTGGGTTTGGTGGTAGAAATCGTTGTTCATTCGACTTCGGGCATAAAATATCCTTCCTGCACCGGTATCATTCATGTCTGTACATAATTGTAGGGAATTTAATTTTACGAATCATTATAGATCTAGGTTCAAGTGCAGCAATGTTCCACTTCATAAATGCAACAGATCATTTTGGAGAACCCAGATTTTCCCCAGTGTGCTGGCTAGCTTTTCTGTCAACTTGATACAAACTATAGTTGTGAAAGGAGGGAACCATAGTTACGAAAATGCCTCCAGAAGACCAGGTTGTAGGCAAACCTGTAGGGCATTTTCTTAATTAGTGAAGAATGAGGGAGGGCCCAGCCTATTGTAGGTAACACTACCCCCGGGCTCGTGGTCCTGGGTCCTATGAAAAGAAGGCTGAGAAAGCCATGAGGAGCAAGCCAGTGAGCAGCATCCCTCCATGGCCTCTGCATCAGCACCTGCCTCCAGGTTCCTGCCCTGTTTGAGTTCCTATCCTGATTTCCTTCAATGATGAACAGTTATATAGAAGCGTAAGTCAAATAAACTCTTTCCTCCCCGGGTTGCTTTAGCGTGTGGTGCTTCATTACAGCAATAGTAATCCTCACTAAGACACCCAATGTGAATAAACAGTTTTATATTCATTTGTTTAATTAATACACAATGTTAATTAAACCATTTACTTAAACTGGTTTGTGAATGATACAAAGCAAAACATAATTATTCAGACCTATTACAGTCTGAATCTGAAATCTGAGCCTGAATCTGTAGGCTCCTTTTAGGGATACTTTGTCTCCAACTGTGGCGCTATTTTGAAAGCTGTGGAACATACATAGATTCCCAGGTGTTTGCAAACAGCCTGGGAAAGATGGACCTAGGTGCTTAACCTACTCAGTTTTCTCCCCGGTTTTGACCTAGATTGGGCTTAGCTTCTCCTTGTCTGAGCCGGGAAGGGCTGTGTACTGTCTGAGGAGGAAGGCACGAATCATTTTTGAGCCTCAGGACTCCCGCGGTAGACCTGAGGAGGGCACTGTAGGACCTGGGTGGAGTTAGTGCCTGGCCTGTGGCACGGCTTTGGATAAAATTTGCCAGTCTTCAGACTATGGTTTGTAGGTCCCCAAAGGTACTTCACAGATTGGAAGAGCAGGTCTAAACAGGAAGAAATACCAGTGGGTCTCTCCAGTCTTTGCTCTTTCCTGTGACCCGGCTGCGAGTTCCGGTCTCAGCACTCTGAGACCTCCAGGCTGTTGCTTCACTTTTATTCTTGATTTCTAGTTATTTTCCTATACTCTCTCAATACAAACATGGTAATATGGTATAACTATGGTTTTTTTTTTAAGTGTTTTATGTGGCTTGTGTTTTGCATCAAAAGGCTGTTATTCTCCTCATCCTGTCAAAGACACAAAGCACCTGATGAAAAGCATTGAAATTTTACATTCCGAATTGCTTGCCCTGAATAGAACTATATCAATTACTCATTGCTACGCAGAAAACTATACCCAACATATAGTAGATCAAACTTCCAGCATGGCATCTCTACCAGCATCTTGCACTTTGCCTGGCTGGCTTATTTGGCTGTTCTCTCTTAGTGAATTCGACAAGTCACATTCATTTGAAGGTACCCAAAAGCCCTAGGTCAGCAACAGCCTCTTTAATCAGACTGGGGCCTTCCCTTTCCATGTGGCTCTGCTTGGCCACTGAGTCCCAGCCTTTGACACACATGGCTACAAGCTTCCAGTAGAGTGAAGATGGGAACCACATGATGGCCCAGCCTGCACTCCCTGGTTTGCACAACATCCCTTTGGCTGTGTTTTATGGGTCAGAGAAAAAAAAATCCCAGTCAATCTAACAGACCATTGTTAGAAGGAGTTGCCGTACCATGGACTAAAGAGGAGGAGGGAGAGCAGGAGGCAGGAGGACAGTTTCAGGAAGTAACGACACAGGGACCCCAGGGAGCTTTAAAAAGCAGCTGAATTTTCTAGTTTAGGTGTGGTCCAGCTATAACACAGGACACACACAGGCTAAACAAACAAACAAAAGCCTTCATTGTTCATCTGACTCCAAGTTCACATGTGTTGATTTTACCTGGAAGTGTTAATTAATGGGCATCATAAAATCTGCTTACAACCAACATTGGCTTTCAACCTCTACATAAAACAGCCATAGTTTGGTTGTTTAGGAAGTCTCCGTCAATAAATAGCACTCAATATAAGAGTAGAAAGATTGCATGAGCTTCAGGAGTCCTTTCAAAAGTAAAAACAGCCAAACTGCAGAGGCTGTTTTTATTTTAGTTAGCACATCATTTTTAGATGCATGATTCCTTAACATACATACACTCACTCGGATCCATTCCCTCACTCGCTTCTCTTTCCAGTCTGCTGTTCAGCCCATCAGAGCTGGTCTCCCACATAACTGCTGGGAAAGGAGTTTCCCAGAGCTTGCTCTGTTCACAGCCAAGCAGAGTCCTCTATCGCCCTCCAGACTGTGAGGGACAAGCACAGTCCTCACCCCAACAGGAAACAGCAGTACTGTGACCTGAAAAGATCCTCAAAACCCACAAGGCAGGAGCCTTGCTCAAAGGCAACTCAAGCCATTCCAGGGAATGCACCATGGAGTTCACAGTATTTCTGAGAGCTTTGAATAGGGCCATCTAATATTCTCTTCTCCGATTTCTGTAGCCTTGACTTTTGCTTGGATACTATTTAATAGTTGTCTCCAATCTCCACTGCCTCTCTTCTTCAGTCTAAGAGACCTCAGAGATTATCAGAATATCGTGGTTTGAATGTGAAATGATCCCAATGGCTCGTGTGTTCGAACATCTGGACCCCTGCTGATGGCTCTGTTTTAGGGAAGTTGTGAAACCTTTAGAGATGGAACCTTATTAAATCAAGTGGGTCACTGGCGGAGAGTATTGAGAATTTGAGAGTTATAGCAAGGCACTATCTCCTGTCCCATTTCTGTTTCATGGTATGCAGAGATGTGAGCAAGCAGCCTCGCCCGCCTGCTGCCACAACCTGGAAATACCATGCCTTCTTGATGATAAAGAATATCCTGAAACACGGGGCATGGTGGTACATACTTTTAATCCCAGCATTTGGGAGGCAGAAGCAGATGGATCTCTGTGAGTTTGAGGCCAGCCTGAATATAGGGGTAGTAGATCCAGAAACTATGTGAATACTCATAGAACCTCTGACTTTTGAAAATTCTAATTTAGAATGCAAAAGGATACTTGGGTACCAAATAAGGCATTAATTGGGGTTCAACCTGAAGATTTGAAAGGCAAAACAGTCAGTCACTGGCTCTTACCTGGACCCGCATCCAAGAATTTCAGAAAGAGATTGAGAGCTGTTTCCTCCCATTTTATAATCCTCTCTAGGGCTGGGATTAAAGGTGTGCACCACTGGAATTAAAGGCATACACTACCCAGATTCTATGGCAACTAGTGTGGCTACTGGGATTAAAGGTGTGTGTTACCATTACCTGGTCTGTAAGACTGACCAGTGGGGCTGTTTTACTCTCAGATATTCAGGTAAGCTTTATTTATTAAAATATAAATGAAATGCCACTACAAGAATATATTGTAATGGTGAGCCAAAATAAGTCCTTCCTCCCTTAAGTTGGCTCTTGTTAGACTTTGGTCCCAGAGATAAGAAAAATAAATAATGCACTAGGCACACAGTCACCTGGACTGGGGAGATAGTAGAGTCAGTCAAGAGCTTGGTGCATACACATGAAACTCTGCGTCCAGTCTCTAGAACTCACGATTAAAGGAAAATAAAGTCAGGTGACCCCCATTTGCAATCCCAGCCCTCGCAAGATGGAGACAGGCAGATCCTGAGGGCTCACTGCCTATCCAGCCTAGCCTAATTGATAAGAACCAGGTCAACAAAAAACAAGATGGAGAGTTCCAGGGATGACGTCCAAGATTGTTCTCTGGCCTACACACACACACACACACACACACACACACACACGAGAGAGAGAGACAGAGACAGACAAAGACAGAGACAGACAGAGACAGAGACAGAGAGAGAGAAAAAAATAGAGACAGAGACGGATAGAGAAGCAGAGACAGACAGGCAGAGGCAGAAACTATTTGCCAGACTCCACAGCAGCTGTGTGTGGTCTTGTGAGGAAATTTCACCTGAAGAGATGAAAATGAAACGTGAATGACTTTCTGGAAACATCTGTAATGAGAGTTGGCCACCTTGCTTCTGTCCTTCCGGCCTCTTCTTAGATGGATGCTGACGAGATGAGGCAAAAAAGGTTTACTTGAAACATGAGTCAGATGCCAGCCCCAGGGTGGGAGAGCCACAGGATGGGGGGACCTTTGTGTCTAACTTCACATGCACCGTGCTCTCCTAAGGTTTCATTTCAGGAGGATAAATGGAACATCCACCCTGAGGTAGCCCCTCACTGGGGATTGTCTACCAAAAGCAATATACCTCCACATCACGAAAACAACTCAACAGCTAAATCAACTGTTTAATGGGATCTCAACACTATAGCAACCAGAGGGTGTTTGCAAAGCAGTATAGTGTAACTCAGGTAGAAGACTGCCACCAGCCATGGTCATTCGGGCAGGCTTGCAATAGTAGAGGAAGATGAAGTGAGGAGGTATTCTTGAAATCAGCCTGAATGAGCTTGTCATTGGAGACATTTGTTTTCAACAAAAGGTCAAAGTGTCACAAAAGAAAAATAAGACTCATTTTCATGAAACAAGGTCGGTCAAGTCCTACCTAATCAGGCTAAAAACAACTACATTCAAGGCTACAGTGAAATTATATGTAACTCCGAGCTTGTTTCTCTTAGCACTTCAAGGCTGCTGAAATGGAGTCGTGGCAGAAGTGAACTAATAATTTACCGTGCAATACCATTTTCTTAAATATCAGTCAACAAAGGGTAATTAAATTATTCTACTTTGGCAAGCATTGTTTCCTTGGTATTTAACTTATTTTCTTTTTTCTACTCTTTGTTTTTGAGGGTTTCTTTTCCTTCCGATGGAAAAAGTCCCAAATAAACATGCAAAATTGAAAATTGAGTGCTGATTAGCAATTAAAAACAAAAGTATTCTTTTAATCACAATCATTTACAGAAATCTCTATCATAATTTTCTAGTCATTCAAATGACTCTTCAAATACTTCCATAAAATAGGAAATTAAGATGCTCCACCTAAACTATTTATTCTTCTTCATTTCTTGTTAATGTTTCATTAATACTCTAGGATAGCAGTTGAAACTTCTTAGATAATGTTTTTTTTTTTCTTTCAGTCTTACCTATATCTTTCCATAGAGAATTTTACAGAACATTCCCAACCAGTAACACTCTTTGTTATTATAACTTTCATATTCAGGAAAGGCAATGTGTAATTCAAATTTTGGAGATTTTTGGTCTAAGTTGCAGCTGTTGGGGTGTTTGAAGAAGAAAAATGGCATTCACAGATCCCTCCTGGCAGGAGGCAAGCATGCTGGTTTGTCTTTAATGTCAACTTGGCACTACTTAGAGTCACCTGGAAGGAGCTGACCCTTGAGTAACTGCTTCTATCAGATTAGCTTATGGGATGTCTGTGGGAAATTGCATTGACTGAGGGTTGGTGGAAAAGAGCCTGGCCCTTGTGTAACAGTTCCTCAGAAATTGGAAGACTCCATCCTGTAGGGAAGCTCCTTATACTAAAAGGTAAACAACTCCAAATAGCTTCAGGAAGTTCCTGAAGTCAACCAGATTCACTAGGCCCCGACCTCCCAGAACAAACAAGCCAAGCAGCTGAGTCACTCTCAAACAAGTCAAGCTGCAAGGACTCTAAGACCAGACCAGCTGTCTGGAAGAAGCAGAAACCTTAAATTGAGCTGCCAGAAAGAGGTTTAGACCAACAGAGTCACTTGAAAAGGACACTCCCCAACCTGCTGAGCTGCCTCCAGGGTGCACAGTGTGCTCCAGGTTACCATCATCCTGCTAGGGTGGGCTGTAGTGATGCAGTGTCTGACGGCCATTTCTGCTCCTGTAGGTAACCTCTCAACCATATTCCTGTTAAGTAACCCCAATAAAACTTTCGCAGCGCCCATATTGTTCTCCCATAGTTACTTATATAGGGTGAGTAGGTGTGTGTGTGTGTGTGTGTGTGTGTGTGTGTGTGTGTGTGTGTGTGTGTATTATCTCTCCAGGAAAAGTTTGCCACCTAACACCATCCTTAGGTAGTACCATTCTTAGGCAGGTAGTCCTGGGCTACATAAGAAAGCTAGCGAAACATAAGCTTAATGAGAACTTGTAAGCTGCATCCCTCCATGGGTTCTGCCTCAGTTGCTGCTTGAATTCCTACCCTGACTTCCCTCAACGATGGGCTGTGACCTGAAGTGCAAGATGAGATGAACTCTACCCTCCCCTGGCTAGCTCTTGGTCATGGTATTTCATCACAGCAACAGACAATAGATGAGGTTAGTTAGATTGCAGTCTGATTAAACCTTACTCAGTATCCCAGAATTGATGTAAATAGATGTCTACTCCATACAAGAAGAGTTACCAGATGGTTTTATTTGATTCAAGGAGTTCAATCTCGATAAGAAGTTAGGTATAAAGCTCTGTGTCTCAACTCTTTTTTTTTTCCTCTTGTGTGTGCTGTAAATACACATGCTTATGTCTGGGTTCATAGGGCATTACATATACAAGCAGAGGCCAGAGGAAGATATAGAATGTCTTCCCCATCACTCTCCGGCTTATTCTCTTAAGACAGGATCTCTCACCAACTCTGAAGCTAGGCTGGTGACCCACAAACTCCACTCATTCTCCTGTATCTGTCCTCACCCCAGCACTGAGATATATATGACCTACAGTACACAAGACATGTGTACAGTATACAGCATACAGTATATGTGACCACACCTGATTTTTTTACATGCGTTTTGGTGATTTCAATTTGTGTTCTTATGCTCCACCAACAAATTCTTATACCTGCCCTGCCATCTTGCTGGTCTCTGAATTAGCTTTTTTTCAGAACATGGTAAAGCAACAGAATAAATCAAACAATCAAATAGAGGATCCCTGTTCTTTGTGTAGTCATCATAGTCTTACACACTACCCTAGCGCAGCTGCTGCCCAGAACACACAATCTCTGCTTTTTCTGGCCACTTGAGTTCACTTATGTAACTATTGGTCACTCGTAACAGCTTCGTGAAGAAATCACCAGATTATTTCTTTCCACCCAACACAGTCTTGTGTATGTGTGTGTGCGTGTGTATGTGTGAGAGAGACATGTGTGTGTGCACGCATGTGTGTGAGAGAAAGAGAGAGACTGTGTATGTGTGTGTGTGTATGTGAGAGAGAGACAGAGACGTGTGGTGGGGAGAGAGAGACAATGGTGCACCCCCCTGGAGAAGCTCTGTCCACTCTCGGCCTCCGTAGTTCTATGCCCTCTGGGCTTTCCTCACAAAGCTCAGAGATTGTCCCAAGTGGCTTTGCTGAGCCCCTGGACCAGTTCTGGAAAGGTTAGTGTTCTGGTCTCTGCTATGTCCATCTCTTGCAGGCTCAGTCTCCCCCAGCTCATGCACCATGCCTGTGTTAATGTTTCCCAAATCAGACCAAGTCTCTTCCAAAATCTGTTCCTTCAGGCCTCAAATATTCTAGACTTTTCCACCTGAATGCCCCAAAGAAGCCAAACCTTTAACCAGATGTTACACTCCCCTTCTCTCACCTGCATTTAGCCACCGTAAAGTCTGTTTCCTTTCCTTGCCGACAGACACCATTCGCACAGATCACTGACTCTTCGTCTTGGTTCCCAGTGTCTTTCTCAGCAGTCAGCCGAACCACAACAAACAAATGAGAAACAAACAGAAACTTTCCAAATGGCCTTTCCGCTTTGAATTTCATCCCATTTCCATTGTACAATCACTTGTGTGCTTCTCCTAAACACTGAAGTTGGCCACATCTCCATCCCATGTGTTGCAATGGCTTTCTTCTTCTTCTTCTTCTTCTTCTTCTTCTTCTTCTTCTTCTTCTTCTTCTTCTTCTTCTTCTTCTTCCTCCTCCTCCTCCTCCTCCTCCTCCTCCTCCTCCTCCTCCTCCTCCTCCTCCTCCTCCTTCTTCTTCTTCTTCTTCTTCTTCTTCTGCACCCATCTCCCCAGAGGGCTGTAGAAAGCCAAACTCACTGTGACCATACTCTGAGTATTTCCTGCCTCCCCCACCTTAAGCCACTTGCCCATGTCCCTCTGGGTCGTAAGCTTGTTTCCTCCAAATCTCTGCACATGCTTGTTTTTCTGATTGAAAATTTTGTCCCTAAGTTTCCGTCAGGTAGCGGTTCTCTATGGCTATAACGCTTCTCTTACTGGGGTTTATACTCCCTTTCCTGAGCTCCTTTGACATAAAGTAATTTACATCAAAATGCCTAAGCACTCCTTTGCGTATACATGATTCCACTTCTTAAAATGTATTTCTTTTGTGGGGGGAGTGGGTCACACGCATGCACAGCACAGGTGCAACATCAGAAGATGACTTACTGAAGTGGGTCCCCTCCTTCCATCTGGGTCCTGAGCATTGAACACAGGTTGTCAGATTTGACAGCAAGGGCCTTTACCTACTAATCCATCTTGCCAGCCCCATGGTTCCATTCTAAGGAGAGGAGTCTTTGTTCATTTTTTATCCGTACTATGGACTCAACCTAAGGCTCTACCACTGAGCTACATCCCCAACCCTTTCTGTTTAAGACAAAATTTTGCTTAGTTGCCGGATATTGAATTTGTGATCTTCCTACCTTGAAAGATCACTTGACATTATTCAACTTTTTTTTTTTTTAAAGTCATCCACTGTCCTTTGTAGAAGATCTGTTTTGGTCCTTTGTCTATTCTAACATTTAGTATTTTGGCACTTGTTGAAAAGTTTGAATCCTTTGTATATCATAGATATGAGATCCTTATCCAATGTGTAATTCGCAAACATTTTCTCCCAGTCTGTGGGTCATTTCTTTTCTTTGCTAGTTTTTTTCTACCTCCCCCCCCCCTCCCCAGAAATAAATGTTTTAGTTTGATGCAATCCCATTTGTCTGTTTTTGCTTTTGTTGCCTGGTGACTACAGTTTGTTATACTGAGTGTTTCAAAAGAGTAGATATTTTAGAATTGGCACTATGAAGAAATGGTATTTGAGACAATAAATATAATAATTAGCCTCGTTTGATCAACTCTCAATGTATGACTACATCCAAACATCTCATAAATACTCCATAAATATCTATGTTAACAGTCAATTTAAAGTGATAAAAGAAAAAAGTGAGCAGTTTTTTACTGATAAACCCACACTCTTCCGTAGGCCTAGTAAATACTGCCCTGCATTGGAAGTACACACCCACGCAAAGGTGCAGAGAGGCGCACAGTCCCTCTGTGGAACTTGCCTCAATGTAAAAAACAGAGCTAACGAAATACAGAGAGGCCCTAGAAAACTCAATACTGTCTCTGAAGCTAAAATACCAAGGGTTCAGAAAACCCATCACCACCTCTGCTCTGCCCCTCCATTTCCATTAATGGAAAGGTATGAGAGAGGAGCTGGAGACTGGGGCCCACCTGCATCTCCTGCGTATCCTACACCTGCGGAATGATAGGTAGTCTCTCCTTCCCACCACGTGGGGGTAGGAGAAAGAATTCTCCTGTGTTCCCAACATGAAGGTCATCCTCCAGTAACCTCATAGGTTGGAAAACACATTTTTTCTGAAAGGTTCAAGTGCTGGGAGTGTCCTTTGCCTTCAGAACAACGGGATTTTGCTTTTGTGACCACAATCACCTATACATTCAGCACGGACTTAGCAAAGACCCAGCATATTCGCTGGGGGGGGGGGCGCTGGAGAGTGACCAGTAATAATTTTTAATCGTAATGCATTAATACATGGCGTGAAAGAGGCAGAAAGTGTGAATCCCAAACTGAAGGTGGAATTAATTACTAGGAGAAAGGAGAAGAGAGGTGGCGATCAAGCCTCCGCCGAGTGTGGCGCTGCTGTGGGCTTTGACAGACAAACAGGAATTCACTGGGGAAGGTGGGTGAGATCGTCCTTTGATAAGGGAGGGCCACAGAACATGCAGAGGCATCTGACTGTGCTCCCAGAAGCCTCCATGCGGAATCTGACTGGTATAAACTAATCTCATTCAACTTAGCGTCTTTAACAGCAAGGAGACATTTGTGTGGTACAGTGGAGTTCCAAAGACCTAGAGGGAACCGTTTGGAACCGGTGAATAGTGAGTGGCCAGGATTTCCTCAACCATTAACAAATGCTGTCTACGTCACTCCTTGTTGGCTGATTTCCAGCATCCTATCTTAGAAGTTTTGGCCCTTGAAATTTGAACTTAAGCATTTATATCTAAACTTAAAGACCAAAATATTTTGCTTCTGGGTCATTAAAATTTTTAGAATAATAGACCATTCTCCAGAAGCCTGCTTCTGCTTGGTAGACTGCCACCAGGAACGTGCTCCTCGTCTGAGTTCACAGGGGAATGAGCCGGCACTCTAAGGGAATCTATTTCCTCTGAAACGGAAAAATAGGACAGAGGCTGTTTGTCCAATTTGTTGAAAAATTCATGCGCCCAAGAGTACAAAGACAGCAAGCTTTTCACACACCTGAAAGCAAACTTTGGAGGGTGGGGACTGCTCTACCGGGGAAAGGCTGGTCCTCACCGTGCTGAAAGCCTGCACCAGGGAATCGCCTCCTGTCTCCAGAAATCTTTAGCTTCACTGGGGGCCTTCTGTTTTGTTTTTGTTGGTTTGTCCCCTTACCGCCCCTCTCTTTCTTTCACAGATACAGCCCATCCTCTGACAGCTCAGCCTGAAGACGGCCAGTGAACTTACCCGGGAGCACAGCTGAACACAAGATGAACGTTTACTTCCGCATCCTGTGTAATCACAGTATTTGGCCAGCACTGTTGAATAGGGGCTAACATCCACCAGGTTCTAGTTAAATCTGCCCTCAATGGTCACAGCTGGTCCCGGAAGAGGACAATCATGGAATAATGAAGTTATGTCTTAATAAAGATTACTGGTGTCCGAGGCCATATCAGTGTTAGATGACTTCCCTCTAGCTGTGCAGAATCTGTGGAGGATGAGCACGGTGTGCTGCTTCTGAAAATTTTAGTTTGGTTTTGTTTTTTGAGGGTTTTTTTTTGTTTTGTTTTTTGTTGTTGTTGTTGTTATTGTTTTTGTTGTTTTTAATGTATGTGTGTAATATTTTGGTTGTTTTTTTCTTTTTTGTTTGTTTGTTTGCTTTTTTGCTTGCTTCATATTGTGATGAGCCTTTGCTTTTCCTTATTTAATTCCCCAGTCACTCTGAATTTTCAGTCTACTTCCCTGCAATATGCATTAACTCTTGGGTTGCAGATGAAACTACCTTGGAAGGGACCCGAGAACAACTCCTGTCTTTAAAATTAGAGATGACTCAGAGGTTAAGAGCACTGACTGCTCTTCCGGAGGTCCTGAGTTCAATTCCCAGCAACCACATGGTGGCTCACAACCATCTGTAATGAGATCTGGTGCGCTCTTCTGGCCTTCAGGCATACATGAAGGCTGAACACTGTGTACATAATAAATAAATCTTTTAAAAAAAATTAGCCTTTCAATTCTATCTCATCGAGTTTTCTTACAACTTGAGACAATGGATTATCCATGCTAAGTCAGGAAGGCTTGGCAAGGAACTTAGGCGATGACCATAGACGGCATACTAAGCCACACGTGGGTGGCTCAAGCTCTCTCTCCAGAACATTAAGCTGACCTAGACAGTTCGAGAGGATTCCATCCTTCCCTCCCCATACAAATGAACACTAATAATCTAATCTAACAGTTTTGACCCCCTGATAAGGAAATGGTCATGAAAGAACTTCCATGGCAACTGTGAAATGACAAAGACATGGTACGGTGGCCAAGGGGACACATTTAGGAGTCATACTCAACTGTGCCCCTCATCAGATGTGTGACCCTGGGCAAATTATGTGATGTCACTCTGCCTAAGTGTCCTCTTTAAAAAGGGAGATGTTGGTCTCATGAGGAGTAAATGGACTAACCTGACTACAGTCTTTTATAATGGTGCCCAGGATTCAATAAGCGGAAGAGGGCTTAGAGAGATAACTCCTTGCTGAAGAATGCTTTCTGTTCTCACGGAGGACCTGAATTTAGTTCCCAGCCCCCATGTCACACGCTTCACAGCCAGCTATAACTACAGCTTCAGGAACACTAACACCATCTTCTGGTCTCTAAGGGCATCTGCACTCATGGGCGTGTGCCTCCCAACCCCCCCCCCACACACACACACACACACGTGCAATTAAAAATAAAACAAAATAAAAGAAACAGCTGGCTGTTCATGCTGTTGAGTGGTCCCTAAATACAGCCTGCTAAAATCTCCGGCTCCAAATTCTTGTGTTGGATACTTGACTTGGGGCTATTAACATTTAACCAGAGGGTCATAAATAAACTGAACTATGGTTAAACCCATCCTGTTAATGTGTCTACTCCTGAGAAAATACAAACGCACATAAAAATGGAATGTCCTGAACCGTGTCTGGGAGGGTGGGATGAGCCATGAAAAGACTGGATGATTTGCTGAGACTGCCAAGGTTGGCCACGGAGGTACCAGGGCTCGTCTTCAGTCCATGCCGGCATAGCCCGTAAAGCACAAGGCTGGAATGACCTCCCTCCCACAGAGGAAGTGATTTTAGGGTCCAGGTTTCCGAGCATGCTTTGGCATTCACATCCTGGCTCCTACACAGACTCTTCCCTCGTAATTACATGCCTGCTGTAAGCACATCCAGCAATGATCCTTAATTATCTCCTCTTAATTACATAGCTGCCGCCAAGGTGTGCCAACTCCTCTTTGCCACCTTCCCGGTCAGTTGGTCGATGTTAGCCAGTGCAGATGCTCAGAGGCACCCGGGAAGCCCCCGTGGGAGTCTGTGGGTAGGAAGACATGCTGGGGGCTGTGGATATTTAGTCATTTCTCTTTCCTGGTTTTATTTGAAATGCTACAACTTTCTCAGTTGTGTTACAATATGGTTTTGTTTTTGTTTTATGACTCGTTCGACTGTTTAAACGATAACACAGGAAGGAGCTTCGGGGGCAGAGTGGAGATGTCTGTCGTTGCGTATTTGTTTATAACAATCCAAAATATCACACGTAGAGTTAGGTATTTCCACTGACTTTGTAACATCTTTTATTGGCTGGAGATCAGCTATAAAAGTCAGCACATACCAAACACAGAGCTTCCTTTCAAGTACGGAAAGGGAAAAAAAAAAAAAAAGAAACCTCTCTAACAGGGATATGCATGGTAATTTAATGAAATTCTGCCTCGACAGCTGTTCTCCCAGAACAAACTTGTCCCTGATGATGCCCAGGTCATGTGCCCAGATCTGAACAGGAATCTGGGTTAAGAATCGATGCGCCTTTGAGAGTGGCAACCTGCCAACTGAAAGACAAGCGTCCCTTTTCAACGGAACTCTGGTCATGACAGTGGATGTGCTTTTGGGCCATCACCTTTTCAGGATATTCCAGACATCTTTACTGCGGAATTCTGCCTCTAAATAAAAGGAAGAGAATATAAGAAATTAAATCCCTTTAGGAAATATTTAAAAAATCTGGTATTTTTTTTTTCTAAACACTCGATATAAAAATAAAACCTTCCTAAAACCTCTGCTTTCTGGGTCGTATGCATATTTTTAGCTGTGTTTTCTTTTTAATAATTTTCATTGCTTCTTGTGTTTCCATTACTAGTGAGCTTCCTAACATCTGTTTTCCATTTTTATTTAATTTCCACTTGTGACCTTTGGCCTATTCTTTGTGTTTGGAAAAACACAGGAATTAAAGGTGACATTATCTCCTCTGCTTTCTCTAAGCTGCAAGCGCACAGCCTCAACCTTGTGTCTAAGGCAGTATTTATGGCCTTATGGGAGGAAGTTTCACAATGTCCGAATCAGAGAGAGAGAGCGACCCATAGTGTGGAGTTCTGGGGTTCTGCCAGGGTTCCCAGCATCTGAGTGTCTGCTGTTCAAAATTGCACCAAACATTCTAGAACCACCAGGAGTAGCGCCTTCCATGACTGCTGTGTTGTGTCTTATCTCTAAGATGATAACGATGGATCCACAGTCAGAAGATTCAAACCAACAGAGAGAGAGATGGTACAAAATATTAAAACTAGAAAGGAAAGTGATTTCAGCAGACATAGATGGAACTTACAGGATCAATATGGGCGAGTATAAAAACATATCCCATGAATCAAGTTTCCCTAAAGAAAGAGGCCTGATAGAATGAGTATATATTACAAAAGAGATTTATTAGATTGGCTCACGCAGTATCGGCTGGGTATTCTAACAAAGGCCGGGGGCTGGGAGCTCAGAAGTTGCTCAGCCCACAAGGCTGGATGCTTCAGTCATCTCAGTCTGGCACCGAATACTTGAAGGGTTCCTGGGAAGCCATAGCTCTGTAGTCCATGCTAGAAGGCCAATATTCTGATGGCATCGAAGGACAGTGGCAACAGTAGCAGCACCAAGGCAGGTGCTCGCACAGAAGGGAGAGAAGGCAGCCAGGCACCAGAAGGCGCCACCCGCTCTGAAGAAGCCTCCTCTCCCCTTGAATAACCCTTCCAGGAAATTCCCTCAGAGACCCCTACACAGGAGTGTCCCTTAGCTGCTTCCAGATCCAGTCAAGTTAATGTAAGATTAGCCATCACACTTAGTTTCCAATCGATTGGAAAATCCGAAAGAAATGGATAAATTTATATATATATATATATATATATATATATATATATATATATATGATCCACTAAAATAAAACCAAGAGAATATAAACCTGAATAGTTATGTAGTAAGCAACCAGACTGAAGAAATAATAAAAAAGTCTCCCAAGTTAAAAAGAAGGAGGAGAAGGAGGAAGAGGAGGAGGGGAATAAAAGAAACGAAAAATTCTCAGGCCCAGATAGAGTCGCTGCTGAATTCTGCCAGACCTTTAAAGATGAACTCATAACCAGTGTTCTTGAAGCTATTGCAGAAATACAAGGTCCCAGAAGAAAACCCACACAGCCTGAGTTTCCCAACTCTTGATGAGGATCCCAAAGGCGTGCAGGGTAGAGAATGTGTCTCTTCCAAAGCAGTGCTGGGAAGACTGCATATCTGTATGGAGGTCGAAGCTGCCACCCACCATTACAGAAATCTACTTCAGGAGGGTTGAGGACCATCACGTGAGGCCCAAGACTTCAGAACTTTTAGAAAAAAAACACTTCAAGATGTAGACACAGACCCATCTTTCTGAAGAAGTATCCTACATCCTACTGCTCAAGAAATAACACCAAGAACTGACAAATAGGACAGCATGGAACCGAAAAGATTCTAGACAGAAAAGGAAGCAGGACAGCCCACAGGAAGGGGAGAAGCCTTGCTTCCTATACCTATGAGAGAGGATTACACCCACAGTGTAGATGAACCAAAAAAAAAAAAAGAGAGAAAAAACAGAAAAGAAAAGAAAAGAAAAGAAAGAAGACAGACAGGAAGGGAGGAGGAAGGAAGAAAGAGAAAGAGAGAGAGAGAGAGAGAGAGAAGAAGAAAAAAACACAAAATACTCCACCAAGAGCCCAGACAAGCCAATGAGTAAATAGGCTAAAGGAATGAACATACAGCTCCCAGATGATGAAGTACACATGGCCCAAAGCCTGTGAACGTGTTCGCCACCCTTGGCTACCAGGCAAGCACAAATTAACGACACTGGGAGTCCCTCTTACTCAGGCCTTAAAGGAAACAAGTGACAGCAAGTGCTGGCCAGGATGTGGAGAAAGGGACCTCACACAATGCAGGTAGAAAGCACTACAGAAGGTCTTCAGAAAGTTGACAATGGAACAGCCATGGGACCCAGCTGGGGATGTCAACACACCGTGGAGGTTATCTGTCCGTCCGCGCTCATTTCTGCACTATACGCAACAAAAAGGAAATGAAGTCAGCCTGGACATCCATCAACAGATGAATGGTTAGAGACAATCTTGTAATTACACACAATGGAATGTTATTCCGCTAGAAGGAGAAAAATGCTATTATTTCATTTGCTGGGCAGTGAATGAAAGCCTGCGGTGTGCAGAGCCCACAAGTGGCAGTATTGAAAAGGTCGTTAAATAAGACCTTCCCCGTAGGAGCCTTCCAGACCTCCTTCCTTCTTCATTGAGTTAACAACTTACAAACAAACAAACAAAACCACAGCTCCTATGCAACTTAAATACACACGTAATGAATCGAAATAGAATTTTATCATCAGTGGATTGTCCTACATATATATGACTGTCTTCTGTGCCTTCTTTAGCAGAATGCACCTAACAATGCATAGTCGTCTTGGTATCTCGGGCTCAGAAATGATAACGGTCAATGCCCTTACCATCTAACACTATGACTGCAATTGACTCCTTCCCATACTATGAAAGCTGATGGTGTGTCCTTGAATTTTGGCCCCGTCTCTCTCCTGGAGATTCCTCCCTCCTTTGCTGTCTTAACGAGTTCTTCTGTTTGTCCCTGGGCACACAGAGAAGTGAATTAAATGTTTGTTTTGTTTTAGTGAGTTTCTTACAATGTATACATTCAATTGGAATAATTTGGGGAAAGACAATAGCTCAACTTCAAGGTGTGTTTGCCACGCTACATTAAGTGCTAAGATGCTAAGTTGTCACCCAAGGGGCCCCTATGTGAACAGCCCTATTCTTCCACAGTTTCTTAGGGTGGCACTACAACAGAATCCAAGAAAAAGAGACTTGCCTGGGAAGTGGAGACCACAGATGTCAACAGCAACCCTCACTGCTCAGGTAAGAGCAGCGTCCCGACCCAGCTCTCCTTCAACCCAGGTCCCTACAGCCCCGGCCCTTTGGGCACCAGCAACTAGAGAAAATGTTTTAGATCTGAAAAGTCCCCCCTTTTCAGTCTGTGAATGAAGGAGCACAATTGCACAGGACAGGAGAAAAGCTTCATGGAGGTACCAAGAAAGATTCAGTAGATTCTCGGGTTTCTCTTCTGTCTGTCAGTCTGGGGAAATCGCTCTGAATCATCTAATTGGAAACTTCCCCAGGTCTATGAATTTTCTCCAAATACCCTCATTTATAGTTCTTTGAAGTAGCAATATCTTTAAATCTATTAATGTTTTTCTATTCCTTAAAGGACAATAAAGGTAGCCAGGATGTCTCCACAGTGTAGAGAAGTGTATAAATAAGTGGGGCACTTGACAAAGGCCAGCTATTTCTGTTCCAGATGGGGAACTTGACAAAGGCCAGTTATTTCTGTTCCAGGTGCGGCTTGCACACTGCAACTTTATTTTTGATTGACTTTGTATTTTTCTTACGTGCCGCAAGAGAAATCATCCAAGTAATAAAAAGTCTTTTCTGGACACCGGAACTATGAGGCATGAGTCTTGTGTTGTTTTTTCTGGCTGGCTATTTGGATGGATTCATATTTAAGTACAGTTTAACCCATTTTTCACATTTGTACATGGGGCCCTTGGCTCTTTCCAGCTTTCTTCATACTTTTTTTCTCCTCTGCTGAAAAGCTTGTGTGCCGGTGTTTGTTCACACTTTCTTTTCCCTACACACACACACATACACACACACCTATATATACAGATATAGATGCAGATATAGATATAAATGATATAGATAGAATTCTGGAAGACCATAGGCAGGCACTGGATGTTTGTTATTTCATTTTTCTTAAAATAAAGGTTCCAGGGTGATTCCAAAAGAACCAATGTTCTTTTGATTGTCTAAACAATACCTTCCATCTCTTTAATACCAGCAAGCACTGACCATCCTGGGCCGGGTCTAAGAGTTTAAGGGGTTTGTGCCTTCAGACTTTGCTCTCCAACCAATCACTCTTCCTTGCCACATTCTCTCCTCTCCCACCATTGAGTGCCATGACATCACATTACAGCCCACTCCATCTTTCAGGACTGTGGAGCTGACAGCCATACCTCCTAGGCCCTAACCAGGGAGTTGTCATTTGAGCTAAAGGCTGCATTTGCAGGCCAGAAACCAGAACCTAAAAGAATGTGAAATTAAAGTGAGGAAAGGAGAGGCAGAGAGGAAAAAGGTCGGTCACAAGAGGACAGTCTTGCTAACTACGGTCCCTAGTTAGTCCCACTGCCATCCTTAGCTGCAGGAACAGGCACTGTTCCTCACTCTGCCCCAGAGGCATTTCCTAATACCATCCTGTTTTTTAGCTTTGATCAGCACAGTCATGCAAGATGCTGTGTTCTCTTCTCTGTGGCAATATTTTGTTTGTGCTACAACAAATAAAGCTTGCTGTGGATCAGAGTGTGGAGCGAGCCACCAGTTAGCTATAGAGGCCAGGCAGTGGTGGCACACACCTTTAATCCCAACACTTGGGAGGCAGAGGCTAAGAGATCTCTGTGAGTTCAAGGCCACCCTGGCCTACACTTGATTGATCCAGTCTCAAAGAGGAAACAGAGCCAGGTGGTGGTGGCTCACACCTTTAATTCCAGTATTTGGGAGCCACGCACCTTTAATCCCAACACTAGAGAGGTAGAGACAGAAGTGATATGGCTGGGTGGAGAGAGGAAGATAAGGCAGGAGGAGATAGGAGCTAAAGCATTCAATCTGAGGACTTGTAGAGATAGGAAAACCCATTACAGTTTGAGGATTCGTGGAGACAGGATCTTGCTCCCTCCAGTCCGAGAATTTCATAGAGGTAAGAACTAGTGACTAGCTGCTCTGTTTTTCTGATCTTTCAGCTTTAACCTCGAGATCTGACTCTGGATTTTTATTATTAAGACCAACTAGAGTCGTGCTATGCTTCTCCTTCCAACAGACCTTCCTTCTCCCCGCCCCCTTCTTCCCAGGGTATTTAACTCTTGAGAAAACATGAGCACACTGAGCTTTGCTGGTAGACTTGGTATTTTCCAAAACAGGGGTTCCAATGTCATCTTTGCTTATCTTTAATGTTTTTAAGTGTCTTTGTTTGCTTCCCAGCACTTAGCACAGCGCAAAATAAATAATAAGCTCTAAACAAATAAGAAAACTTTCCATTTGGGCTGGACAATTAGAAACTTTTGCAAAGCAGATAAAGGGATATTTGCCTTGGACCTCCAGAACGGAAGCACATCTTAGAATTTACAATGAAGAAACCACAGGTTGGCATCAGCACAGTGTTTTCAGCAATTGCCCAGCAGGGACAACATTTGCAGGCAATCTCAAATATTTTCAGAATGAGAGAATCAATGTTTATCATTCCAAAACAAAAACAGAGACTTTTATAGCTGCAGCTCTTAACTCTGGGCTGTTATCACAGCTCCTTCCAAGGCCCCAAAACACTGAGCTTCAGCTAAATGGTTCCTGGGTATTTGTGTGTCCCTATAAAGTATCTTTTTCTGGAGCTTCCCCAGTCACCATCGGCTATCTGTAGCCAAAGAGCAAATTCCTTCCCTGGAACCACCTCTTGCCCTGCTCGCTCCCAGCTTGACTAATGTCAAATTCTCCCAAAATAACTATAGACAGAGCTCTCTGTAGTTCTGTCTCCAGAGATTTTTATTCAACTATACCTTTATTCCGGCTCTTATTTACACTATTTTGAACGCAAAGACTGAGATCCCCAGATTGATTAAGACCACATACAACAGAGGGCCAAGATTTCATTCTGAGAGTTTCTTTTCTGGGTACCAGTAAGACACTATCTATCCCCTCTGGGTCTTTCAAAAGAAATAAAACTTCTGCAGGTTAACTCTGGCCCACCACATCTCTAGCTCTTTCTAGCTAAGGCACTCCAGGAACTGTCCTGATCATTGAGTGCATAAAGAACAACGCAAAGCAGCAGTTGTCACAGAGGATCACATAGCCATTGTCCCATGAGTCTAGCAATCAAGATGGACAGAACAGAGCCTTCAGTACTGTGTATGCACCATAAGCACAAGCAACGAACGGAAGCAGCATGTTACAGAACTGATAATGATATTGCCTCGTGTGGGGGTAGGGACACAGTAGTGTGCTCGCCCACATGTGTGCTCGTTGGCACTCTTCCACAGTGCAACCGGGAATGAGAACTTCCCCTAGGCCCACACCCACACTGAATCATGTGTGATGACAGAGCCTTCACACCAGGTGATGGGTTTCCTAGCAACTCACTCCTTGTGTCTACCAAGGGACTGGAGAGCACAGACTTCAAGGCTTGAAGACAAGAACATAAGGGAAAACCTTTCGCAGAGAGCCTTATATGCAGATATGAGTTCCATCATTTAATTCATATTTGGTGCTATTCTAGATTGCTTTCCTGCTCTGTGATAAAATAATCTAACCAAAAGCAACTTAAGGAACAAAGGGTTTATTTCAGCTTATACTTCCAGGTCACAGTCCATCCCTGAGGGAAGTCAGGACAGGAACCTGGAGATAAGAGACTGAAGGGAATGACCACGGAGGAATGCTGCTTACTAGCTTGCTCCCTCTGGCTCACACTCAGCTTTCCTGTACAGTCCGGATGACCTGCCCAGGGGTTCACAGCCCACAGTGGAAGGTGTCCTTTCTTGTCAATCAGCAATCAAGGCAATTGGCCATGGCCGCAGGCCAATCTGATGTAAGCAATCTCACAGTGAGACTCCTTCAGGTGACTCTGGACTGTGTCGAGTTGACAGCTGAGGCTAATACAGGTACAGAGTTCGCAAAGGTGATTTTAGAGGAGGGGAATGGCAATCTTTGGGAATGGAAACTGTTGTGGCCTCAAAAGCCCAGCTCCACCCCTGCTGTGTAAACATTCCAAAGACTGAGCCAACAAGACACAGAGAGACTTAGGCATCCCTGGTTATCCCTGCATTGTTCTCAATGGTAAGATAGAAACTGGATCTGGCTGGCTGTCGGATGAATGGATAGGAAAATGTGATACACACAATGGCAGTTCACACAGTCATAAAAGTGAAATCGGGATATTTTCAGAAAACTAGATGGGACCGGAAACCATTAGATTAAATGCAGCAGAACAGCCGTGGAAAAGAAGACAAATGCCACATATATTTTCTCTCTCATGTGTATTCCGGATATAAAATTGTGTGTGTGTGTGTGTGTGTGTATACTTGTGTGTATATTTAAAGGTGTTTGTACAAGTCACGAAACTAGAAAGTAGTCATCAAAGGGAGAAGATCGTAAATAGGGGATAAAAGAAAGGGTAATGGAATTCATGTAATAAGAAAGTTGGGCCGGCAGTGGTGGCTCACACCTTTAATCCCAGAACTTGGGAGGCAGAGGCAAGTGGATCTTTGTAAATTCAAGGTCGGTTTGGTCTGCAAGAGCTAGTTCCGGGACATCTAGGACTGTTACACAGAGAAACCCTATCTCGAAAAACAAAATGAAAGAAAGAAGGAAGGAAGGAAGGAAGGAAGGAAGGAAGAAGAAGAAGAAGAAGAAGAAGAAGAAGAAGAAGAAGAAGAAGAAGAAGAAGAAGAAGAAGAAGAAAGAGAGAGAGAGAGAGAAAGAAAGAGAGAAAGAAAGCTGAAGTGGAAAGGGGCAAGAACAGGGGTAGGGTAGCAAAGAAGAGAAGTAACAAAAGCAAAGAAAGCATAATGACATATGAATGGAATATCATTAAAAAGTCCATTTCTTTGCAGACTAACATAAAAAAACAACTAAGGGGCTGAGAGAGATGGCTCAGCAGTCTGCTCTTATGAGGCTAGCACTGCTCTTACAAAGAACCCAGACTAATTTCTAGCACCCGAGTCACAACACACACACACACACACACAGACACATACACACAATTTAAAAATAAAATTTTTATTTAAAAGGCCCTCCCTCAAAGGTAAACTTGGAGATCTCACTAAGGATGTCCAGTGATGAATGCGGACAAAAAGGCAATCAGGAGGAGAAAGCAGAAGAGGCCACTGAACAGAACTGGCCCATACAACTCAAACCAAATCAAGGCATATGCAAAGGGCAGGGGTACAGAAAGGATGGTAGGGTCTCCCTCTGTCCAAGCTCTAGCAACGGCCCCAGAGGCCCCTCCAGGTGTTGTCTCCGCCGGTGCTCCCCAAAGAAGAGAGATAGAGAAGACAGTCATGGGGACTGCGGCCAACGGCCACTCTCACTGTCTCCAAAACAGCAACCCCAGTTGAGGCTGTGCCAAGCTCTCCCCACTCGGTACAGCCCTTCCGCATCAAGCTCTCCCCACTCGGTACAGCCCTTCCGCGTCAAGCTCTCCCCACTCGGTACAGCCCTTCCGTGTCAAGCTCTCCCCACTCGGTACAGCCCTTCCGTGTCAAGCTCTCCCCACTCGGTACAGCCCTTCCACGTCAAGCTCTCCCCACTCTGTACAGCCCTTCCGCGTCAAGCTCTCCCCACTCGGTACAGCCCTTCCGCGTCAAGCTCTCCCCACTCGGTGCAAGCCGTAGCAATCCCGGGGAAGAATAAACTCTCTGACTTGTGTAAAAATGAAACCCTAAGCAGATTCCAGTTTGCGTTGGAGACCCAGTGCTGGCCTGGCTGGATGCTGGTCTCAGCTGTCACCATGTTTTGGGCTTGCTCTGTCTGGGGGTGGCTGTTGTCTACGGGGCGTGGGCATCGATTTTGCCTTGTGTTTGTCATCCCATCCCTTCCTTGTTCCCATGCCGTCTCTTAATATACAGCACCAAAATGGCATCTAAAATGAGTCTTGAGTTATTAGCACTACTCGGTGAGCACACTGTCACTCCCTTTCGTCTTTTCTCGTCCTTGGTGGCAGCAGTCCATCACAGCCCTCCTTTCTTCCGCAGACCTAATGTGCTCAACGGCAGCTTAACGTGTCACCAGTGAGCAGCTGAGCAGCTCCCTGCATGGGCTAATAGCCACACTAGGCTGTGCTTAGCTTTTCAGGACTGATGTCCAAGGAACTGACAGCCCTGTGACATGAACAGAAGTCGGATGGCTGCTCCGTCCTGGTTGTGACGGAGCAGCAAATGAGGGCCACTCGGCCAGGCTAGGAAATCTGAATTGCATTAACATGAATCCAGTTCAATTATAACATTTGCCTCAAAACTGTTTTATTGTTGTGACGTTGAATGGTTTAACTCAATTTTCCAGCCCAAAGAAGATAATTTGATTATATTCGCCTCTGATTAATTATTTAACAGAACTGCTGGATGGGCACAGACCTTCCGAAAAACAAAAAACCAAAACCGCCTCCTTACTTATTGCGTACTTGAGGGGAGATTGACATACTCGTGAGTTCGGCATCAGAATTGAAGTCTTACTATAATAAGCATGGTGCCTTCACCTTCTTTGGATACGTGATGGCAAGAAAGAACTTCTCAATGAAAGTATAGACTCAGAAACTATATTCAGCTTCTACAATCCTAACCCTTTAGAAAGAGGGCCCAAACTTCACACCCAGAGGGAGAGGGGGGGTCCCTTAACCAAGAAAACCAGCTTTACAATGTCATTTGAAATAGATGATTTCAAAGAGCATCCTACAGGATGGGTACGGTCTTCCAGACCATTTCCAGCAGCCACAGTGCGGCTCTTAAATGTGGGAAGGCGGAGATGAGCCTGGCTGCGTGTGAGCGGTGTTTGTGGGGACACAGCCATCAAGGTCTTTTCTTGTCACTTCGCATCTTTATCAGTCACTACTAAGCAGGCAAGGGTGATCTTGATCTGTTATTACTTTGAAAACCTAATACTCTAACTGTTAAAATAGACTTGAAATGAAAGCCACGTACCATTGTCAAGCCATCTTCTCTCCTCTTAATAATTATCCTCTCACGTGGTTCTTTGAGTGTGCAAACTGACTCCAACCCTTTGACCGTGCTATGTATACCAAATGTTTACAGAAGAAACTTGTCCCCGCACACAAATGCCTGTGCTCACTGATAACTTGTTGTGACTTCCTCGCTTACTTCACTCTTAAGACTAAACAGAGAATTTCCAAAGTTTGCAGCAACTACAAAACCCTGCCCTTCTGTTTAGTCTGTCTAGCCTGAAGTGCTAGAAGATTCTCAAGACAACCTGCTCAGAGCCACCGCAGCGGGCCACAAAGGGAAGAACGTGGAGGCTTCGAGAATCCTGGAGCATTGTCAGCAGAATGGCTCCATGCTGACGGCCCTCCACTCTTGACACCTTCAGGAGATTGCCAGCTGTGGGATCGTTTCGTTTTCGTCACTTTGCTATGGCATGATTGACAACAAAACCTTGTACCTATTTGGAGTACACAACTTGAAGAATTTGAAGATGTTTATGCCTAGGAAGTCGTCATTACATCCTGTGCTTTAAGCCTGTCAATCACCTCCAGCATCCCCGTCATCCTCATTGGTATCTTGTACCTGTGCAGCAAATATATTTAACACAAGGCCCTCCTCCTTAGCCGGTGCATTGCTGTTAATGTACACACGGTGTTCAGATCCCTGGCATTGTCATGTATAAGAAAACTTCATATCTTTGAGGGTCTCTGTAAAGAATCATCTACTCTCTGCTTCTGTGGGTGCCACTGTTTGGGCATCTGATGAGAGCCTTGTGTTGTGGCATCTGTCCCGCTGTTTCAGTTCATTCAACACAATGCCCTGTGGGTTTTTCTACGTTGTTACAGCTCGTAGGTTTCTTTTTTAAAAAACTGCGTAATTCTTCTTTGTGTGTAGGAACCACATTTCCCTTGTCCATTCATCTGCAAATGGACATTCCAGTTGCTTCTATGTCTTGACTTCTGTGAGCCCTGAGTGCAGATAACTTGTTATAATTCTAATTTCAATTTACTTCAATGAATTCGTGAGTGGGGTTGATGAGTCTGTGGTAGCTTTGTTTTTTTAATTTTCTGAGGAAGCATCTCTATCCTATTTGACATAGTGGCTCCACGAATTTTTATTTCCACAGCCCGTAATTCTCTTTTCTTCACATCCTCATCACTTCATGATAGTCAGCTTTCCTTCACTGTAACAACTTTGCCTCATGATTTCAGAGGTCTTAGCCCATGGTTGATAGGCCCCATTGTATCTAAGTCAATGGTAAGACCTCACTTCTTAATGGCGAATTCAGAGGGGCAAAATCCTTTGCCTCATGGCAAGAAGGAGCAAAGGCAAGTCCCACTGAAGTCCTCACGAGCACAACCCAGTAACCAAATAGCCAGAAGACTTCCCACCAGGCCTCAGTCTTCAAAGCTCCTACCATCTCCCGCTAGCACCAAAATTGGGTCCTTGGGAACATTCCAGAAGTAAACTGTAACGCTGGCCCTTGCTGCTTCTTGCTTTGTTGTAAATAACTTCCTTGGGAGATATATTCTGTACAGCCCATAATAATTCAGGAAAGGAATGAAAAAGTAAATAAAAGTTATAACTATCTTGCCCCATTAGGAATACTATTGCATCACTATAAATGGAGTGGCATAGGAACGGTAGAAAAAGTCCTTTCTTCGAATTCTGCAGACTAAAAAGTCCAAGTTCAAGATGTGGGCAGATTGGGTGTCTGGTCCATATATGGAAGCTTCACACTGGAAGACATCTACCAGGCATCTTATAGGAAGCCACTAACCCAGCCCTGTGCATCCCAGTGAGTCAACGAGTCTCAAAGGACTTGCTTCCCAGCATAGGCTACACGGAGACGAGGATGCAAGCGTGAGAATGGGTGGAGGAAATGAATACTCAGACCACAGCAATAATTACAGCCATTTGGCCAGTATCCTACATGGGGGAAAAGATCAAATAAGTGAGTTTGTGGCATTCACTATCAACTTTTAAAAATAAAGCAAATAAGACTTTTAATTTTAGATAGACACAGACGGAAAGGCTAAGCAAATATTAAATACTCTTAAGGCACGGCCCTTGTCATTTCCAGCTGATAGCTGTGGTAGCTTAAACACCAGTTCGTTCCTCAGGCAAGCTCTGCTCACAAATGCAGACACAGCTAAAGCTGTGCAATGAGCTATAACTGAGGTAGCATGGCCAGACCTGTGTCCTCCTACAAATGGGTGTGTGCCAACATGAGTATGCCTCACTCACCAAACACTGGAGATTCACTTATGGCATAAATTTCTTATCCCTGCCAGAGTAGCACACAGTGGGGGGGGGGGAGGATGCGTTATCTTACATCATTAGAGTTTTAAAATTTGCTATGAATTTCACTGGGCAGACACCAAGGTTCTAGCTCCACAGCATCTTCTTCTGCTAACAGAACAGAAGACTCCATTTCCCGCTTCTATCAGCTTCTGGAGGCTGCACGTGTTCTTTAAGGGGCAGTTTCCCCATCAGCAAAATCGCATCTCTTTCATCCTTCACCACCCACATCCTCTGTCAGAAGGCCACCATGAGACAGGCCCTTGAGCTTCAAGGACACCTATGACTAGTTTAGCCCCAGGGTGGATCAGGCCATCACCCTTCACCACAGTGACACCTACAGAGCTCCTCTTCTGCCCTATAAGACTACATATGTCAGGGTGTTAGAGGGGACAGTCTTTGAGAACCACCGTTTTAGCCATCACACTTTGATTTTTGCAACCAAACTGTGAGCAGGGAAGGCTTGCACGTGCAAACGTGGCTTAAGCCAGCCTTGCTGGTTGCTTGCTCTGTTAGCCTGTGTCAGTCTGCTGCGTCCCCTCTCCCTTGCTATATTGCAAACTGCTAAATCAACCCTGTGAGTCATGCATCTTCTTTGATCCCTCAGGCTTTTGTCCTGAGTCCAGGGTGGCCTGCCTACTGGTGAACCTGGAAGAAACTCCTGATTCAAGCGCACTTCCCAGACAAGCTATCAGACTCCACAGGGTCCAAGGTCACAGGCTCACACACATAAAACATTGATTGCCTTCAATATCACTGAAAATTATAAAATTAATAAATGGTCAACTATCTGTCTCAAAATAAAACAAGTCCATTGATGAAATTTACCAGAAGAAAAGTAAATTTAACTTGAAAGCTAAGTGGGTTGAAATAATAGTGCAGTTTGAATATGAACTGTTCCCCACAGGATTATGTACTTCAACACCGAGGCGCCATCTGGGGCAGTGTTTAAAGGTTGTAGAGCCTTGAAGGAGAGCGTGTGTGGGGAGCCACCCCTGCATACTCCATTACAAGATGGCGCCTGCATTCGGCAGCACCAACTGAAATTTCCATCCCTTGTTCTCTGCCTCTCCCGTGGCGTCATATGGGCTGACGAGCTGCAACCAGTCAGAGCGTGACACGTCGGAGGCGAGGACTATTAACCTATAAAAGGATTGGGCTTTGGTCCTCTGGGGTCTCCGCTCTGTAAGCTTATGCTCTCCCTCTCAAGATGCATTAAAGCTTTCTGCAGAAGGATCCTGTGTGTGCCGCGTCGTTCTTGCTGGCGAGACGGTTGCGCGGGACAAGCGTGGACCTTGGTGTGTTAGACCTAGCTCTACTTGCTGTCAGTCCTCTGCGTCCAGACCCCAGACCTAAGGTGACCAGCGTCTCATGTACCACCAGGATGGACTGCATCCCTACTTGAATTGTGGGCTAAAAGGAAGCCTCCCTCCCCTCAGCTGCTTCTCTTCAGGGGCTGGGTCACAGCAGTGGGGAAACAACCGCTACAAGAGAATTTTAAAAAATGTTTTTAATCTGGCAGAAACTAGAAATCAGGCTTGGGTGGCCAGGAATGCTAACTTTAAGCTTAGAATAGAAGCCGGAGGTCAGAGAGGGAAGGAATGCGGGATAGCCAGGAGAGGCCAACTGCAAAGCATTCAGAGCTAGACAAACAGTTCTCGCGTTCTGATGAGCAGGTTCAAACGCCCTAATTTAGCCATATTCTGGCCCTAACTAGGAAGATGGAGTTCTTAGCAACAAATTTCTTAAGAGCCTATTTTAAAGGTTGAATCCCGAATTCATTTCAGCACTTCTGTTTGTCTCTCCACGTTTGTTCAACAAGCATCCTCTTGGCTCCTGTCCCCAGCAGAGCTGTGTGCTACATAGTTCAAGACTGCCATTCGGAGAACAAAAATTAAAACCAGGGGCTGGAGAGATGGCTCAGAGGTTAAGAGCATTGCCTGCTCTTCCAAAGGTCCTGAGTTCAATTCCCAGCAACCACATGGTGGCTCACAACCGTCTGTAATGGGGTCTGGTGCCCTCTTCTGGCCTGCAGGCATACACACAGACAGAATATTGTAATAAATAAATAAATATTAAAAAAAAAAATTAAAACCAATGACCGCAGTCCTCAATGTCTTATGAGACCAGGCCCAACCGGGGCCCAAGTTCATCACATCAACCATTCTGTTGCTAAGTACCACGGCCTGCTTTCTGCTGCACAGACAACTTTGGTTATTTTTATTCTTGGGGATGTCACTCTTGCTTCTTCCAGAAGGTTCTCTCCTGATTCTTTCCCAGCCTGGCTGTGTCCTTGTGATCTATGTGCTCCACTATGGCCCTCAACTAAGGTGTGGCACCACCATTATGCATGCAACACCATATGGGGTTACCTCATTCTCTTCCCTTCAGGATTTTCAAGCTTTTGGTTACATGTTTACCTGGGGTCTATTTCTATGGGTTTTGTTTCTGTTTGCTGGAGTACAGCTCCATGAGACAGAGACTCTCTGTGGCCCTTATCTCCACGTTTATCAATTGTACAAAATGATGGGTTACATTGTGACATTTTCCACATAGGTACACAATGTGCCTTGTATTCACACATACCCACTGCCCTTTCTTGTCACCCCACCACAACTACACAAGTACACAGGTGCACACATATACATGCACACACAAAATTTTAAAAATTTCTTTTATAAAATGAAAGTAAAATGCGACATCAGTACTAATGTTAGATTTCATTTGACCCAACATGTCTGTGCTAGCTTGTTCTGTTTTGTTTTTGTCAACTTGACACAGACTAGGGTCATCTGGGAAAAAGGAATGTCAATCAAAGAATCGCTTCCATCAGGTAGACCTGTGGACAAGTCTCTGGGAGCATTTTCTTGACTAATGATTGACACAGAAGGTCCTCAACCCACTGTGGGGTAGTCCAGGCAGGTGGTGCTGGATTGCGTGATAGATCGTGCTCAGGACATGTAAGCCATATAAACTCCTCTTTCCCAAGTTGCTTTTGTGGAATATTTTAATCACAGCAATGGAAAGCAACCAGAACGAGGCCCAAAATGCTCCCATTTCCACACACACTGGCTGAACAAGTAAACTGATTTTAGCGTGGTAGGTCTCCAATTATCACCCTGTGCTTCAGGTGACAGGCAGCCGTATGTGGCCACTAGCTACCATATCCCGTGGCGCTGGTCTAGAGACAGCAAACACACCTGTGGAAGACCTGGTTTATCACAAAAATCTCATTGGCTGTCTTTGTTTTAATCTCAGGAGGAATAGTTACTACAAATAACTAAGAATTGAGTGAAACCTTTAAAAGTAGTTAAGGTGAAGGATTGTCTTCACTTATCACAAAATAACTACCTGTTGGTGAGTTCAAAGATTTTCTGCAGTGGCCCTCTGCCAATGACTGGTCTATCTGAAGAGAACCATTGTGTGATACGGTGTGAATGGGATCTGCATGATAGCTCTGTGGCTATCATAACACAGCACCTATCAGTATCTGGGACAAGCCTGATACTTGAATGCAGGAAGCGCAAAAACATTTCTATCAACTAGACTTCAGAGTCTAGATAGCAGACAACAGCCTGGACCAGAATCTCAGCACAGAGGGAGGGCAGAATGGAGCATCCCTGAATTCAGTTTTCAGGTTTCTGAGTCTGATTATTTAATCAGTACTGTGTATCTGGAGTATAAGCCTGCGACACATTTTTTTACTGTTTTGATCAACAATACAGTCTTTTCCACTGAGAATCTTTAATATTTTGTTATTTTTTGTTTTGTTTTTGTTTTTCAAGGCAGGGTTTCAATTTTTTTGTAATTTACACATCACTTGTTTTGTTCTCAAGGGGAAAAATATTTAAGAGAAAAAAATTGAATTCTGTGCAAATGTTTTATATGTCCACATCCTCTGTTAGGAATCCCTTTCCGTTCCCCTAGGAGCCCCTTCCCACTTAGCCAGGAATGCAGGCAAGTGCCAGACCCCAGCCGGCTTCAAGTGGAGAAGGCATGCCCCTTGAAGCCTGAGTTAGTGCTGACCTCTGTAAGGGTGTATTTAACCTCTGAAAAATATTACTAGTTCCTAAAATCTCCATTGTACTGCAATCAATAAATCACTGATATCCCCGCTGGGACGGGAAACTTCCGGAGGTTTCAAAGGCCAGGCCAGAGAGGAGCAGTAAACAACAGTTTCTCACAGACCCGCCATCAGAACATCTGTTCGCATCCTCCATGCCTGTTAAGATGTTTGCTCAGCTCATTGTAGGCGGAACGCGGGGGTCCCTCGGTGGTTTTCCTTTCTACTCCCAGTGATGAGAACTCAATAACAGTCCTAGCCCAGGGCCAGCTCCCTCACCTGTCACTTAGCAACTTGTCTTTTTCAAGCGGGTGTAAGTAATGGCATTGTGTCAGACTCAGATGGCGGGTGATGATTGACGATGGTCAGAAAAATTGTAAGGTCCACAGGGCCAAGAAACCGATGTCATCGGTGTGATGTGTGAGAGGCTCTAGGGTTTCATGATCAAGTCAGTTATGTAAAAATAAAAACAAAACAAAACAAACAACAACAACAAAACCCCAGCCATCTAAAGGATCTAGAGATGGACTTTGATCCTCTACAGGAATTTAAAATGAGTTCCTTAACCTGTATGACCTTGCTTTGCATGTCCCAGCCTAAGTTTTTCTAGGAGTGGGCAGACGTATTTCGACTATTGTATCTCAGTCTCAGAAATGTTTCTCAGCAGTAAGCAAACAGGCTTAGCCTTTCAGTCCCACAAACTTATCCCTATGAAATAAATAGAGAATGAAGCATGTCGTTGGTGCTATTTTAATCTTTAATAATTCTGACATCTGACATCTGAGCAGAACTTCAGGGACTGTGAATATGGGGAACAGTATAGGGAGAAGCAGGGGTGAGTGGCCATGTGAGGGGCCATAGTGTGAGGGGCCCATAGTGTGAGGGGTTCATAGGATGAGCGGCCATGTGAGGGGCCCATAGGTCTCTGGAAAGTACTCAGGGTTGAGTGGTGTGTTCTAGACCACTGGTCTTTTAAGAGAGGAAGTTAAAAAAATGTATTATAAATGAATGTTAAAGTCAACTTCCCATCCATGATTTAAACTGAAATTTCAGAATGTCCTCACAGTCAAGTCCAACCAAAGAATAAACTGGTTTCCTAAATATTCTGTAGTAACCACCCTTCGAAGACCTAGGAACATTCTTTTACTTCCCCATCCCCCCACTCTGCATCCCTATCCCCACCCTCCACCTCACCCCAAGACCTTAAGAACTGCCTACCCATTGCTGAAGAGTAGGGAGGACACAGTCCAACAAGAGCTGGAAGAGAGGATCTCCATATTCAAAACATGGACTGGAGCAGCCTCCAGTTCAGAAGTTCTTCAACTGTTCATGCCATGATAACAAGGGCCATGGAAGCTGCTTAACCACACTAGCATTGCCTCTCAGAGTCAGTCCCACCACGAGAGAGCTTCCGTCCAACTTCAGACATCACTTGTCTCTAAAGACAGGTGTCCAAGACTTTCTCTAGTTAATAGCACATATTCTCTTCTTATGTATACCCAGAATTGTTACTCACTTGAGAACTGGGTCAATGCTGGAGTGACTTCACCATGTCCCAGCCTCCTTGCCTCAGTCACATGTAAGAAGGAAGGCGGCTTTGTTTACAGATGTGGCATTTAAGACGTCTGGAAACAACAAGGGGATACGAATGCCTGTGACTTTCCTATGCCTCAACGTGTGGTCATCAGATCGCCTTCAGCCAACACCTACAGCAGTGGCCACTTAGGAAATTCTCTACCAGGACTATGAACCGGAAACAAAATTTCTAAAATGAAAGAGTTATTAACAGAAATAATGTTGAAAAAACTGCAAAAGTTCTGTGCCATTCTTCAAAAGCTAACACTTGCATTTCAGGGAGAAATTTTATCGTTTCTGTGTTATGTTACAATTACTGTGTGTGGGTTTATTAATACTATGTGTATTTATATTGTCATTGGTTATTATGAGCCATTGGTTTTCCTATTGGCAAAATAGAAGGATATAAATGTCAATTTCCTTGACAAAGTCATCACCTCAGAGAACACACCAAGCTAGACAGTTTGTGCACATGAATAATGAATATGGGTTAAGTCAGCTTAACATAAAATTGGCAAGACTTCCTACAGACAAACCTAGTATGCTTCTCACAACTAAAATATAAGTCTGGAAAGATCGTAATTCAGTTTGTTATCATCTGGACTTAGCCAAAGTGCTGAAGGTTTGATAACATTAATTGGTGTAAGATCATTAAATCAAAGTTGAGCATCAAGATAATAGTAAAACCATCCTCAAAGTCTCTAAAACTAGCTCGGACGCACGTAGGGCTTAATTCAATGAAAGTTATCAACACCAACAATAGGTAAGGTGAGCTGTGTAGTTTAGTTAATCCCGGTGGTATTCCTTCTTTTGAACTTTGTACTCTTCCCCCAGCCAAACATCTAAACCAAATTTCTGTGCTCCCAGAACAATGAAGTATCAGGTCTGGAGAGACAGCTCAGAGGTTAACAGCACTGGCCGTTCCTAGAGGTCAGAGATGAGGCTGGGTCCCCAGCTGGAATCATAGGCAATTGTAAGCTGCCTAGCTCTGGTGCTGGGAATTTAACCCAGGTCTTCTGCATAAGGAGCAAATGCGATTCACCACTGAGCCATCTCTCTAGTCCCTTAATTGCTTTTCAGCTACCCTCCATCTTCTCCCGTGAAACACAAGCCCTTCATTAGTAGTGTATGGCTGCTTCTGCTAGCTCACAACAGGTTTGACAGACAGCCATTCTCAGGGAATTGCTGAATCACAGGGCCACACACTCGCACCTTCAAAAAGGAAACAAGAAATTTCCTGACTTGGTGTGCCCCCAAACTGACATTTTGGGGAACAACTATTCAACACTGGGCTTTTTGCAAAGCTGTCACTGAGCCCCAGTTTGCAGTTAAAGAGGTGCGCTTAGTTAAAAGATAAAGTCGTGAATGCGAAGTGTAAGCCCTCAGCTCTGGTTCCCCGTGTCCCGTGGAGTATCCTGAAAACACACTCAGAAAGCTGTGTGCCAGCAGGATCAAAACCACAGATGATCAGGACAATTACTCTGGCACAGAATGGTCATATAGACTCTCACCTAACCTTCCTCCGAGGCCTCGAGTGGAAGGAAATGCTTTTATTGGCTTCCTCTTGTTCTACTTTGTTGGAGAATAAAGATTTACACAAATAAAATACGACAAAGAGCCAACGAAGAATTAATTATGCAGGCGATTAGCGTGGCAAACACTTTGTTGCAATTTAATGGAAAATTCTCAGTTTTAAACAGTTTGCTCAGTGACTCCCAGGAGGCAGGCCTAAGGTTTCACAACACAGTAGTCCCCTGGGATCCTGCGGGAAATGTTTCTAGACTCCCAGGCGATGGCTGAAATTGGATCTGCTGGTAGACTGAGCGCTCTCTCTCTCTCTCTCTCTTTCTCTCTCTCTCTCTCTCTCACACACACACACACACCATCCCGCCTGTACATCCCTCTGACTATGTTTAATTTATATTAGCTATAGTAAGATATTGGTGACAGTAACTGTCCTAGTTAACTGTAACTGTTAACAACACAGCCTGGAGTCATCCAAGAGAAAAAAACTCAATGGAAGACCCGCCTAGACCAGATTGCCCTACAGACTTGTCTGTGGGTGATCGCCTTGATTATTAAGTGATGCAGGAGGGCCCAGCTCACTGTGGGTAGCACCATCACCTGGGCAGGTGGGCCCGAGGCGGATAAGAAAACTAGATAAGCGTATAATCCCATCAGCAAGAGATAAAGTCAGCTAACAAGTAGCATTCCTTCATGGTCCCCGCCTCTGTTCCTGCCTGAAATCCTGCCCTGACCCCTCCCAGTGATCGACTATGACCTGATAGAAGAAATAAACCCTTTCCCGCATTGCTTCTGGTCAAATCATTTCCCATAGCGTCCGAGGTTCAAATGGAGGTTGAAACTGGAGCAACCACCATAATAAAGCCTCCGTAGGGATATGCTATCTTCAAGTTACCCACAACGCTACCTTGCCCCTCAGGTCCCTCAGACACAAGCCCTGACAAACTATGGCTCTGGACCTAACCTCCAACATGGCTAAGAAGGGAGTGATGTCTGGTAGATGCACTAGGTGAAGGGATGGTTTACACCGTCGCACACAAACTTCATCGTATTACTTAGACTGTTATGTCACCTACACACCACGAATGTTTCCATTCCACAGACTCAGACCATAGCTGACTGCCACTAAAACCCCAGGAAGTGAAGTCGTAGCTAAGGGAAGACTTCCTAGATCCCGTTTGCATTCAGAACACGTGCTCTTGTAAATCTCCCATTTTCCCAGAGGATTGACACCCTTTGTAGCGCGTTGCTGAAAATAAGGTAGGGATTTCAGGGGCTGAGAAGTGTATGTGTGTATGCTCTCGTGGCCTTTGAACAGAGTCAAAGTCACTTTTAAAGTTTATTGTCAGAGGAAAAGGTTTCTGTCGTTGTCTTATGCTGAGCAAGGCTTGTGTTTGCAAACGGTGTTTTCATGGGATCTTGTTAAAGAAAGCCCCATGACTACAGAAAGCCTCATACCAACTCCCCCAGCCACCCTTGACCTTGCCAGACAGACAGCCTCTGCCCACACCCTCCACAGCAAACTGGTCACAGCGCTCCCTCCATCCTAAGATGAAGAAGCCAGAGGCCAGCAGGGAGGCTTTCCCAGCCATCCATGGTCCTCAGTGGAGACGGAATGTCTGGCTTCAGGAACTGCATGCTTCACTTCCCAGGGGCATCCTGTGCCCGGCTCCAGGGGAACTGGGCATATCAGAGCAGCGTCTGATTAGGAACAGTCAACCATGAAGACCCTGAGAACTTCAGGGAGACAAGGACAGCCCTGTGAGCCCTGATAACGTGAGGATGACCCCAAACATGATCTCAGTGTCTAACAGGGCAACTCCCCACAGAATGGAGAAACCCAGAAAGCACCCAGCAATAAGCTCACCTGGCTGGTAACTAGAGCCCTAAACCATAAAGTTAACCTTGCAAGATCAACCAAAACTTTCTCGCTCTGTTTTTGTGTGCATAGATAGTATGTGGTTACTTTGCAAGTCATTCCCCCAGAACCTATTTATTTTAAGAAGGTGAAAATACAATCTTAAGACTCTTACTTCTTCTTGTACCATCATCTTTACTGTCTTATAGGATAAGACACCGAGAAAAGCTAAATTCCCATCCACAGGGAATAACCAAAAATATTCAGGCCTGGGTCCACGCTTCCAGCCGCCTTCTTTTACTTTGTTTGTTTTATCTTTATTTGTCTGCATAAATCAATGGCCTCCCTTCAACCCTTCCCCGCAGGAGCAGGAAGGGCAGGCTGCGTGCTGGCTGCTGTGTAGATGAGCACATGAAACCGGAGAGAAAGCAAGGAGGGAGGCGAATTCAGTGAGCTCAGAGCCCCTATCTGATCAAACCCTTAACCTCCCTGCTTCCTTCCTTACCCTGAATATTTATTTTAACTCCGAGGCTCAGTCTTCGACCTCCGATGCCAGAAATATTCTCACACATTCCGATAAGGTGCTTTCATCCAGTTCCAAAACTGTCGGGGTAAGGGTCAGACCTGGGTCCCAGCTTGTCCCAGGCAAAGTCTCTAGTCCACCCAAGGTTTGGCAAGTCTGCAGGCCGTACAGGCAGCTGACAAGGGACTGTTGACAGTCCAGTTTTTGCTTCCTGCCCTCTCCCCCTTCTCCAAGATTACATTGCAGCACAGACAATAAACTGCTTCTAGACACTTCCCAGCCCCCATCCCCCAAAGCTGTACTGAGGACAGAAAGCTCCCCCATCCCGCTCCTCCAGCTTGACCCTACCTGTGTTTGGCCTTCGCCCCTGTACCAAATCAACATTCCAGGGCCATGAGAGAATGGCATGTTAACCACCCAACAGGAAACGGAGCAGGCCAGGCGTTGACATCACCTGGCAGATGTGCTTCTCAAGTGTGAGGCTTTATTCAAACCTTTTCATGGAAATCACTGACACAGAAAAGGAATAAAGACAAACAAGAGGGAGAGACAAAGTTGGTGCCGTGATGGGCATGTTTTGCACCCCGTAATAAAAAGGAATTAAAATGAGTCAAGCTCACCTCCCTTCCTCTCCATCCTCCCCCCTCCCCTCACTCATCCTTTAAGTCTAGAAGTCAGTGTCTCTGCAACACTATAGCTACTGGCAGAGCAGGCACACATAAAACTGTCAGTCTGCAAGGAAAAGAGACGGTTGAGCGGAGGGGAAAGGGGCTGAATCAATTTGAGCATGCATGTTAAGGGCTGTGAAAGGGCAGGGCGGAGAGCGGAGAGGCTGGAGAGCATTTGTCTCTGTCTCCTTGGGTTTCCACCACACGGAGCAGAATCCACCCACTGCGGCTCCAGCCAGCCTCTGAGCTGATGGATGGCAGCTGGAGGTGTCTGCTCACTTCCTCACCCTACGACACGCTGCACCCCAAATGGAGGTCCCGGGGGCCCGCACTCAGTGTCCCTGTGCTCCTGGGTAGAAAGCATCTTCTCAGTGTGCTCTGTGCCAAGACTTAGGAAACACAAGTTCCAGAAAGGCTGGGCAGTTCTGCCCACCGTGGTACCCAACGTCTGCTTCTATCAGGTAGACTATTCTTTTTACACAACGAACACATACAAGCCCCATACAGAGAAAAAAATCATAAAAATTCCATAAGACATTTATAAATAACTCATTCTCTTCCCCAAAACCGGGAGGGAAAATAAGACAGAGGGCGGCTGTTCTCGGGAGTAGAATTCGAAGTGTGCTCCCGAAGCACCAGAGTGTGATTACAAAACCTGCCTGCTGCTCCCTGAGTCAGGAACCTGGGTGTGTTGGGGAGACTCTTCCAGATGCCACGGGCAGTAAGCAGCGTGTGTGCACTATTCTGCAGCGTTTGCTATGTGGTCAGGCTCAGTTGTCCTTACGACAGCTGACACTGCCATCGTAGGGCAAGGAACAATGTGTGTTCCCGACCACAGTATACATGTGAGTGTGTGTACATACATGAGCTAGCGGCCCACAAGTGGCAGAAGTGAGGTGGGACACAGATGCCACCAAAGGGACTGGCATGACCGCTACTGCACCTTTGCAAAGCTCTACAAAAGGCTTCTGGCTGCTCTGAGTGCCTAGTCCCAAGCTTCTGAAGTCAGAATAATATCCATCGGAAATACTGTAGGGAAGGGAACTTGTAAATAACTTCTTGTTAGAGATACAACCTGAAGTGATTTCATACATGTAGTGACGTATACATTTGTTCACACGTGTGCCTGTTCATGCAGAGGCCAGAGATCAACCTTGGATGTTCCTCCGGTGAGACTGTGGGCCCCATCATCTGTGCAGCAAGCCCCAGAGATGCTGTCCCCACCTCCTGGCAGTGAGTCTGTAAATGTACACCACCATATCCAGTCTGTTTACTTGAGGCCAAGCTCTTCTCCCCGGCCCTAGAGTCTTTTCTCACTGTCATAAACACACATCACAAAAAGCTGCCTGTCTTGAAATCATGTCTACACTCACAATTCAAAGGCACTGAGGCCATTCACATGTGCTGCTCCAACTCCACGCATCCATGGACCGCTCTTTGCAGCATCAGGGGCTTCTGGGAGTTCCTGCTGTGAACTTCCTCTGTGAGTGCCCTCTGTTGCACCTCCCCAGAAGTGGGCTCGCTCAGTCAGGTACGTTAACCTTGTCTTCTTACATAATCCCACGTTATAACTAATTACCAGCCATTCCTTTGCTTGGCATCAAAGAGTAAAAATAATAATAATAATAATAATAATAATAATAATAATAATAAATATAACTAATGAATCATTTTGGCCTTTTTATTACCAAAAATATAGGAAAAAATATTTGTTAATTGCTCAGAACAGAACAATTCCATGGAGATTATACAACCATGGAGAGTCAGCCTGTTTTACACTGGAGTTATAGCTATACCTAGAACTCACAAAATAATGAAAGCCTTACCTAAAACATCTTTTCCTTTATGTACAAGAAAGATATGCAAGAATTATAGGTTTTTCTTCCTCTCTATTCAGAGCCTGGGCTGTTATACGGGCAGTGTTTGTGATGGTTTCCACATAGAATTCTGTGACCTTGCATGATAACTGTTCAGATGATGGGGAATTGTCCCAAATGGCACACCTACAGCATGGGGGCGCACTTGGGGAGAACATGCTACAGGGACTGAGTCTCAGGGAGTCTACAGCATTCCCCCAGTCCTGCCCAGGGGTGTCCAGATTTCAGTGAACTGCGAAGTCACGAAGAAGAGCCAGCGGTAAGGACGCTCTGCTGAACCCTGGCTACGGATAGCTGGGGAGCTGACGGCACACATGGATGGTTTCTATCTAGATAACAAGGAGATGGATTGGCATAGGGCTTCCAAAGAAAATGGTGGGAAGAGGACTGAAGAAAAAATGGAATGAAGGAACTAGAGAAAGACCAAATAACAATAGTTACAGAGGGAATCAAAGATACAAGATGAGAATTTGAAGCTTCAGAAGGCACACATCAGGATCCTTCGGCAGATACTAGAAGAGGCATGGCTGGTATCTCAACCTGCTTTCCAAGCACCCAGAAGAACTCAGAAGGCCTTGTCAGGCTGGTGGCCTCCCCAGTCTATGAACAGCTTTAGGTCCTATGTGAGGCAGAAAGAGCATCATGGCAGGGGTCCCCCGAGAGGAAGATGTCATTTTGTAGGGATGTAGAGTGAAGCAATGAGAGGTGACCAGGGTCCCCTACTTCCTCCTTCTGAGGATTATTTTGTAAGCAAACCACTTCCTCCAAATGAGAGCCCTCCATCCTAGACGGAGACACTGAGACTCATAGATTTCTCAGTTCATTAAGACCCTGGGAATAAACAACCCAGGAGTCCCTCAAGCTCAGTCGATTCCCAGGCCCTTCTCTCTGTACAGTTGCGTAGCTTTAAGGACTGTGGAGGGGAGGACATTCTATAGACCTGTCTGTCTGTAGAGCTGCTACAAGTTGAGCAGAGAGCTCCCAAGTTTGAGCTTTTAGTGATACAGCCATGTTTGAACCCCCCTATTTCTGTAACTCCTCACCCATCCCCCGTGACACCCATAGATTCATTGGTTCACCAAATTGGACTTTGACGATGTAGTTACTGTCACTAAGGTCTTTTGTTGGATCCCTGGCTGTGGTGAGCAGACATTTGTTTATATTGTCCCAGGAACAGTGTCACACAATAATATTACCACGCCCCAATGTCCTAGAACCCTCACGGAGCCCCTTGACCTAAAACTTCTACCATCCCTCAATGGCACAATGGCCAGAGGGCCAAGTGTTTAACACATGGACATTTGGGGGAAAACCCAGATCAAAACAACACCAGTCAGCAATGAAAATAAATGTCATTGCCAACTGGGTGACGAAATGCGTCCTGGAGTCACCTTCCCCACAGCTGCATGGGTTTGGAGTCAGAATGGGCAGATGGTGTCCTCGGTGGATTAAGGCAATCAAAAGCAAGCTCTAGGTGGCCTCGTTGTGTTGCAGCACATCACCCACGGCTCACTATGGCAGTGGTGAAGCTGTTCCTAAAACACATGCAATGTAGCTCGTTGCAGAAGCCAGCAAAGGGGGAAAGGTGCTTTTTTATTGTTCTAGTTGAAAAGTGCAAAGTCTTCTATGCAAATGTCTAAGTTCCTTAGAGAATGGGACTTGAGACATGAAGGGATTCTGTTACAGTAGGAGAATGTGGAAGGAGCAAGTGGTGTGTACGAGAGTAGAGCGTGTTCTGATTGACACGGTCACCACAGCCCTGTGGGGGAAGCTCATCTTTCCTGGGGTTCGTCCTGGATCCTCCTCAGGATGCCTTATCCCTGTGGTTCACACCAGATCATCCCCAGGCTGCCCCATCCCTGTGGTTCACACTGGATCCTCCCCAGGCTACCCCATCCCTGTGGTTCACATCAGATCATCCCCAGGCTGCCCCATCCCTGTGGTTCACACCAGATCATGCCAAGATGACCCTATCTCTGGATTTGGCACTCGGTTGCTTTCAATATCTGCAGCTCCATCATCTTTTCCAAACACTGTTTTTACTCCTTATCCGAGTCTCTTGTGCTCCGACAACTACCACCATTGTCTGTTTGCATCATGCATCTATTTTCATCCCCATGAGCTAACTGACTCTTTCAAAAACCTGAAGTCAATGCTTCTCTTCAAACGTGTGTGTGTGTGTGTGTGTGTGTGTGTGTGTGTGTGTGTGTGTGCAGGTCAGAGGTTGGTATCAGGTGTCTTCTTCAATCACTTGCCACCTTGATTTTTGAGACAGGGCTACTCACTGATTTGCTAGACCAGCTTACCAGTGAGCCCCAAAGATACTTGAATACTTTTTCTTAATGCTATGATCCCAGACCCTGACTGCCTGGCACTTCTTTGGGGTCTGGAGATGCAACTCAGGTCTCCATGCTGCATGGCACGCACTTTACTGCCCGAGTCAAGGCAAGAAGGAAGGGAATCGAGAAGGGAAGGGAAGGAAAGGGAAATGAGAGGAAGGAAAGCAGGGACTGTCACTCAGTCTTTCAAAGCTCAGATAACTTTCGAGGCGGATGGCAGGCTCTGACCTCACCAGAAGCAACTGGAGAACACAACTCCTGGTTGGTTTCTGCTATGGGATTTTGTTTTTGTTTGGTTTTTGTTGTTTGCTTGTTTGTTTCCTAGTTTAGTGAAATGTTTCAAAGTTCTTTTATTTATTTTGCTTATTTTTCTTTTGTTGAAATAGGGCTTTTTTTCCCCTCACGTATTTCCTGATTACCATTTCCCCTTTCCCCTCTCTCTATTCCCTACCTCCCATGCCATCCAGATTCACCTCCTTTCTAATCCTCATCAGAAAAGAACAGGCCTGGGCCAGGGCAGCGGGTGAGGAGAATTGGGGGGTGAGGGAGGGGAGACACAGGACTGGAGAGATGCACTGACGGCTTTTCCAGCACCCACATGGCAGCTCACAACTGTCTGTAACTTCAGTTCTAAGGGACCTGACAACCCTCACTCAGACATACATATAGGCAAAACATCAATTCATATAAAATAAAGGTAACAACTCAATTAGATGTAAACCTTCCTGGTACTAGAAGCTTCATTTGGTGGCAAAAGATGTCTATCTGGGACTCTCTTTCCCCTGTTATTTAGTGATTTCCTTAGATTGCCTTCATATACGTATTTTAGGAAGATTCGACTGTTTTACTTCCCCTCAAATGACCCTTACTTTTAGCTCTCCCCATATTTACTCCCTTGAACCCTTAGTCCTTTCTCCCCACTTGATCTTCCCCTTCCAGGCCCTCTCATCTATCCTTTCCTCGAGAGACCTATCTGCCATGCCCCGCCCCAGTCCCTTACTATATACGTAAACTCTGAGGTTCTTTGGATTGTAGTTTGCTTATCATTAACTTACAGCTAATACCCACCTATACCATGTGTCTTTCTGGGTCTGCGTTACCTCACTCAGAATAATTTTTCTAGTTCCCTCCATTTACCTGAAAATTTCATGATCTCATTTTAATGGTTAAATAATATTCATATATATGTATGTATATACATATGTATATGTGTATGTATATGTATGTATATATGTATTAGTATATGTATTGTATATGTATGTGTATGTATACATGTGTGTATGTGTGTATATGTATATGTATGTGTATATGTATATGTGTATGTGTATATGTATGTATACATGTGTGTGTATATGTATGTGTATATGTATGTATATGTGTATATGTATGTATATATGTATGTGTATATGTATGTATACATGTGTGTATCATGTTTTCTTTATTCATTCATCTGTTTAGAGACATCTAGGTTGTTTCCAATTTGGGACTATTATGAATAGAGCAGCAGTGAACATAGTTGAGCACCTTACTCTGTGGTAAGATAAAGCACCCTTTGGGTATATGCCTAAGAGTAATACAGTTGGATCTTGAAGTAAATCAATTCCCATCTTCCTTCCAAAGAGACTGTATGAGTTTGCAATCCTACCAGCAAAGGATAGGTGTTCCCCTAATTCACTATTCTTGCCAGAATGAGCTGTCATTTGTTTTATTGGTTTTAGCCAGTTTGATGGGTATAAAATGAAATGTCGACGTATTTTGATTTACATTCTCCTGATGGCTAAGGATGTTGAGCATTTAAGTGTTTCTCACACATTTGAGTTCCTGCTTTTGAGAGTTCTCAGTTTAGATCTGTACCACATTATAAATTTGGTTATTTGTTTTCTTGATATCCAGTTTTTGAGGTCTTATATTTTGGATATTAGTCCTCTATCAGATGTGTAGTTGGTTGTGAGAGTCCTCAGTTTTGGATCTGTTCCATCTTGACTAAAGGTCAGAGAGTTCAAACTATCCTTGCTCCTCAAGTGTGAACAACAGGATGTTTGACCGAAGGTGTGGCTGATGGATGCTTTGCTCCTCAAAGGCCAGACAGCAGAATATTTGACTTAGGCGTGGTTACCAGGTGCTTTTGTGTGAGTGGGTAATTACACTTGCCTGTTCTTTATGTCATGGAAATCTGTGCCCTCTCCTTTCGATTGGGGTATGTAAAGACTGTGAGTAAGAACTGGGGTTTTTTGTTTCAGTCTTCACTGGAAGCCCTCCAGACTCTGTCTTCTGTCTCTTGTCTATTTTGTTCCTCAGTCCATACTTCCCTTCTCAGGAATGTATGGACAAGTTGCCAGTCATGACAGTTGGAAAAAAAAAAAAAAACCTTTTCCTGTTCTATAAGCTGCCACTTTGTCTAAATGACAGTATCCTTTGCCATGCAGAAGCTTTTCAGTTCCACGAGGTCCTATTTACTAATTGTGGATCTTAGTGCCTCTGCTAACAGTGTTCTGGTCAGAAAGGCTTTTCCCATGCTAATGAGTTCAAGGCTATGCCCTGCTTTCTTTTTTGTCAGATTTGGTGTATCCTGATTTATGTTGAAGACTTTGGTCCATTTGAAGTTGAGTTTTGTGCAGAGTGATAAGTATGGATCTATCTGTATTTTCTACATACATTAGAAATTTTTACACAATATATTTAGATCATATTTTCCTCTCTCCCAACTCCCCTCAGATCCTCCCTACACACCCAACTTGATGTTGAGCCATGGGCCAAAGGGGGTCCCATAGTACCCCCAAACATTGCAAGTATGGCCAAAGTGGTTAGTTACTCTGCTGTAGTTCTTTAATCGATTAGGAGCAAGATGGTGTCCAGACGTGAGTAGATCACAGATCACCCATCTTAAGACATAGTCACATGACCCGGGATGTCTACACTACAGGGCTAGAATACCCCGAGAAGTAACTATCACCCAAGCTCAGTGGCCTCCAGGCTGGATTCAATGGTAAGGCTCCTCAGAAAGGACTGGCCCCACCCTGCCAGTTAGGGCTAGGAGTGTATTTCATGAGACAGGAACAGTGGCCTAGAGATTCCAGGCCCGGTGTCTGCTGCAGTGTGAGCTGTCACACTTGGTGATGTTGAAGACAAGCAGAAGAACCACCAGAAATCTCCCTGTTTGAAAGGCTTGATCCTGAAAGTCAGGCAAAGAGGAGTTCTGGAAGCGTGAGTGAATACAGCACGGCAGCCAACCACGCTAGCATGGGGAATAATCATTACAGCTGCAGGTGGAAGCCTGCATGGCCTTCCGCACTCATCCCGATTACTTCTGCAACCCTACTCCCCAGGCACCCCCACTTCTCTGTCACCCCAGGCTTTCACAACCACCTGGAGCCTTGCCGCTTCAGTAATCATCGAACCGCCTTCGACCCTGAAGGATACAGAAGCTGATCTTCCCATCTTGAGCCCCATCTCACCCTCTGTTCTCCAAATGTATTCCACAGCCCTTCCTTTGAATCAGTTTTCTCCAAATCAACACAGGTCATCAAACCATCAGGAAGAAACTCCAGGGAGCCTTGAGCCTTAGCCGGCTTTCCTGGGAGCCGTCAGCCCTGTACTAGTTAAACAGCAATAGTCGATCGTGTCCACTACAAAGGCCCATCTATACATGTCATTATTGCTAGCCTCGTATGACCACGCTGCAGCCAACCATCAAGATTGCATTGCAAGTCCAATCACATTGCTGATGCCCGGGTTTCTGGTGCATTCATTCGCTCTGTTGTTTAAACAGGCAATAGCGAAGGTCATTAAACTCTGCGTCGTAATCATGTCAATCAAAATTCTTAGAAAGACCGCAGCAGCTACAAACAGCAACAAAAGCTGTGTGAGCTGGGTGCTGTGGCCCACACCTGTTATTTCACCACTCTGGAGACTGAAGCTGGAGGGTTGGTGCAGGAATTCCCGGCCAGAGAGGGCTATCTGCAAAGACCCTGTGTCAACGTTTTAAAGTGTGTAAGAAATACTTCAGCTTTTCTTTCTGGACAACCAACAACTTTTCAGAAAGCATTGATGAATGAAAATAGAAATATAAAGTTCTTTATTTTTATTCTTGCTTTATTTTAATAATTAGCGTTATTTAATAAAAAAAAATTAAGCTGGATAGTGCTGGCACATGCCTTTAATTCCCAGTACCCAGGAGGCAGAGGCAGGCAGATCATTGAGTTCGAGGCCAGCCTGGTCTACAAAGTGAGTTACAGGACAGTCAAGGCTACACAGAGAAAGTCTGTCTCGAAAAACAAAAACAACAACAACAAAAAGTCAATTATATGTTCATCTTTTAGTATTATTTTTATTAACAAGAAGCTTTATCGTCTTTTTGTTGTTGCAATTGTGATGGGGTTTGTTTTGTTTCCAGCTGTGCCTTTGGCTTAAGAACCATCCTAAATGATTTGCAAGAGGTTTGGCCCTTAGGTGGATGAAACCAGGCTTGATTGGGATACAGTCGAAGAAAACATTGTTCCTGCTTCTCTCAAAACCCGAGCTTACTGAAAAAAAGATGAGCCTGGACACAAGTGTTTGCTTTATTATCAAACTGCCTCACCTGCCCTAACCGGCTCCCACACTGTGCACCGGGAATCTGTGTTCCCATAAGCAAGAGCAAGACAACGGAGTGGAAAAAGGAAAGCAAAGGCCTTTTCCTCTCCCGAAGACCTGGCCTTCTCGGGGCAGCTGTTGTTTTTAAGGGGCCGGCTGATCAAAGGCTGTGAGCAGGAGGAGCCGGCCAGCCGCGCAAAGCTTCCGGAGGGCTGCAGCAGGAAGGGACTTCTGACGCAGACCAGAATAGCGGCGGGCCAGCTGCGGGCTGCTTCGGGTGCCCTTGAACTAAAGAAAATCGTTCCAAATCATTTTCCCTTCTTTGAGGTCCCTGGATGTCCCGCTGGGGCCTTTAAACAGCCACATGCTTCTTGCACAAAAGCCGTCCTAAGTGGGAAAATACGGCGTCCCATAATGTGCTGGGAATAAGGGAAGTTTCCTAGTTGGTGGGGGTAGACTGGTCCATTCACAGCTAGCTTGTTTGGGATGCTAGCTGAGCTCGCAGTCAGTAACGCTGAAGGGAGATTTATTGGCTTAGAAATCCTCAATTAACCATTGAAGTGGTTAATTTAAAAAGTGAATCTATTGCTGAGTCCTGCCAATAACACTGACTAACTTCAATCTGTGTTTATCTAAAGACTGAATTCAGCACTTACCTTTCTTCTATACTTTCTGTCCAACATGATCTGGAAATACTGTGACCTGCAAGCTGTTACGCCATTAATAGAATATTATTTAATGTTCATGTACTTACAGAATACTACCAGGTAGGTGGTGGCTTCATTGAATTCATATTGAAGCTCTTAATGTTCGCAGAGTAATTCTCTAAATAGATGTAGAGAATCCAATGTTCTCTTATTAATATTTTTCTAATCTACCAATTTATTTAAAATAAAACAGTTGATTCAAAGAACTTTTCTTCATATGTTCTTAGTTTTTAAATCATGTCAAATACACTTAGCTTTTGGAAACAATATACTTACAATTAAAAGGTATATTTTGTTGCAGAAAAGAAAAGGTGCCTTTCAGAAAGTTGATAATTCACTTTAGGTTTAGTTTAAAGATCAAACAATATAACAGATCTTTAAAATTTCTTGTTTATTTGTACTTCTTAGTAGATATACATTTTGTTAATGTTAAATTCGGGTAAAATATTAATCAAATTATAAATACATGGAGGGTTAACATGTTTAATCAATAGACCATGATGTTAAACTCTTTATCAAAAAATAGTTTCCTGTAATAAATTATTATGTTAATTTTATTTAACAAATGCATTTCTTCATTTGTCTAAAATTATCTGACTTCTTGTGAATTCAAAATAATTTGCCAACAGAATCAAGTATATTAATTGCAGAACTTGGGAGGCAAGGAGTGTGTAAATGACAAGAATCACGCCAGAAAATTACTAACTCAGATATAGGCAAGCATAGAAAAGGGACACATTTCTAACATAATCGAGTTTAAAACTAATTGAATTTGAAAGTCCTATTATTATACATGAAGAGCCTTTCAGCGAAGGGAATCAAGTTATCAAAACTAATCCCTTTTCCAGTCACAAAAATATGATATTGGGGGGTCGATATTTACTTTCACAATATCATGTCAATTTTAACATGGCTCGTGGTTTGTAAGAATACAGCTTGCATTAAAACTGAATCTGATCCCCCTGAGGCTTGCTTCATGTTACGTTTTGGGTTTACCTTATTGTCCTAGTAAATGTGGGTGCTGACACCACAAAGCTCCACATGCTTGGCCAGGGCACTGAAAGAAGATTAGCAGCAAGGCTTGGGTTGTAAGCCATGCTAACTCGACTAATTTTTCACCAGTGCTGGGGGTTAATAACTACTATTTCCTCTATTACTTGAATTTAATTAAAGCAGTGGGGCATGACATTCTGTAAAACCAAGCAATAAGAGGAAATAACAGAATTTGCCCTCTAACATAAATGTAATGGTAATTACTCCAGTCTCATTTTTTTTGCAATAATGCTTTTGGTAGTTTCCCAACTGGCAAAAAAAAGAAAAAAGAAAAAAACACAAGAAAAGAAAAGAAAAGAAAAGAAAAGAAAAGAAAAGAAAAGAAAAGAAAGAGAAAGAAGAAAAGAAAAACACCTTTCTCTCTTCTCTTGCAACTACCAAGATCCAACCAAGGTCAAGTGCAAATTATGCCATCAATTTATATGCCTAAAAACATTTGTGCACCACACCAGCCTTAATGTAGAAACATATTCTATTCTGAATAAAACCCCAGAGGCAAGCAGGAAATCTGCAGTTATAAATTACTGGAGAGAGCATGTCATCCAGAAATGCTACAACCCAGCAGAGCTGGGCCACCTCGTTATATGCAAAAAGAAAACCAACTGGCACAACAAGGTACGTGAATCCCCAAAGCAAATATCTAAGAGAAGCAGAAAAGTTAGCCCTGCTGGCATCCAGCCTGTGTGCTTTAAGCTGTGCTCTTGCCATGTTCCTTTTTCAAAATTTGTTCCCACTATGTCAAAATCCATTACAAGCCGTCTTACACAGACTTGGGGATCACTTCTGGTTGGTAAGCATCTTTTCCAAAGTTTTGGCAGGAAGGATTAACTTCCATTTTATTACATGCCAGTTTGGTCCTGGGTAGCACCAACACAGGTTGGCAGTTTTTTCAGAAACCAGTGCTGGCAAGCCGAAAATTCTCTCTGGTCCTGAAACCAGGAGGTCAGTTTTCTGAGAACTAATCCCAGACTAGACTTAGGGATGTCTGGCCTTTTTGTATTCTGCAGGTGCTCCATGCCATGGGCACCCAGCTTCTAACACAACCACTCTTGATGCAAATTCAACAGCGTGCTGTTGCTTGTCATTTTTTCATAGTTAGCTTACAAATGCAAAAATTTGTCTACAAATTGTCAATCAACCAGCTTTCCATAGAGTCTATTTCTTAATCATAATTCCAGTGTATGTGAACCTCAGGGCTCATGTCTTTTCTTTCTGAATCATGATTACTTGGTTGGTACCCCAAATTTCTCATTGATGTGTATTTATGTAATAGAGGAAAGACCTTGATCCAATCTGATTTAGACTACCATCATCATCCTGAATTAGTTCTCATCATCATTTAAGACACCTACATTACTGATCAATCTCCTGTCCTATATGTTGTGGGAGCTGCGGGCTGTGTTCCTGCCGCCCCAGCTCCTGGTCACCTGGCTAGCTTATGCCCCAAAATAACAACACACAAACTGTATTCTTTTAAACACTGCTTGGCCCATTATATCTAGCCTCTTCTCGGCTAACTCTCGCACCTGGACTAGCCTATTTCTAATAATGTATGTAGCGCCCCAAGGTGCCTTTACCAGGAAGATTCTAGCCTACGTCCATCCTGGGCCGGAGTTTCATTGCATCTGCCCTGGAGAGGAGAGCATGGCGTCTGTCTCTCAGAGGAGCTGCCCTGCATCTGAGCTCACTTCCTCTTCCTCCCAGCATTCTGTTCTGTTTACTCCACCCACCTATGTTCTAACCTATGAGGGCCAAGCAGTTTCTTTATTTTTAACCAATGACCTTCCTCCATCACCCATAGACTGTGAATGTCAAGGTCAAAGCTGTGTGTGCTTTGCTGGAAGTAGCAAGTAGGAGACATGAACTATAGTGATAACTCGTTCTTCCAAAGAAAATGCCAGTTAGTGTAGCAAATATAATTGTGATGGCATCCAAAGAGCACAAACCAACTGTCTGGAACCAGCTTACAGGAGCAAAGCTTCATCTGGGCTTCCAGTTGGAGGAGATGCAGGCCATCGTGGTGTGGAAGGGATGGCAGCAGGAGGGTGGGGCTGGCTGCTCAGACAGGAAGTGGGGCCTGGCTATGAACCCCTAAGCCCCAGCTCCCACAGACAACTGGTAATCTTTTCCTCTAGTGAGACTCCACCTTCTAAAGATACCACAGGCTTCCCAAGCCCAGTAAGGACCAAATACCTGAGTCTCACAGTGACATTTCTTAATCGAACCATAGTATCTACCTTGTTTTCAAGGCACCCCAAATCTTTATCACCCCATAAAACATATAGAGGTAAAAACTTCAAACAGACTCTAGAGAAGTTTCAGGAAAGAGGAAATGTACTGTTTAATTTGGGAGAAGTGTTGTCAGAAACCCGGAGCCATGAATAAGACATGGAAACAGAGAGTCATGGAAATAGCCAGGGTCCTTAGCTCTGTCTTCCTGCAGTCACAGGTCTATACAGGGGACCATTAGGATCCTGACAGATAACCCCAGGCTGGAGTGAAGAACAGAGAACTCATAACCTCTGTGACTCTCCAAATGTGCAGAAATGGCTGACACTTTCACTCCATTCTGCAATCAAGTAAAACAGCCGAGGTCATAAAATCAGTCAGAGGTACACAGGCAGATATGAAGAAGACGCAAGGGTCTGATGACCGAGGCACAGCCCAGGGTTCATTGTTTGAGGGAGCAACAATGTACCACACACATCATCCGGGGCTGATCTGCCTCTCACAGCATCCCCGCCCATGAATTGAAACCTGTTTCTACCATACAAAATAAGTAAAATCACCTGTGTAAAAGTCATGATTGGTTTCCAGTTATCCTCTCCAGCGACCATCCCACATATTCAAGACACCCATGAAAACTGCAAACAAGCCGAGCTTCTGCTCCACAGCCTCCCTTCCAGAGCAAATAACCCCGTCAGTCCTCGATTTGGCTGCTTAGGGATCCGTGTGCTAGCAATAGCAAACATATTCTCCAAAGACAGAAGTTGTATCTTACAATTGCTTAAAAAAAATCAAATGCTAACTTCAAGAGCAGTTGACTGCAAGCTGGAAAATAGAAGTTGGCGCCCATGGGGATGGGGTCAGGGGAGGGGGTCCTCTGCTGGGATGTAGCTCAGCAGCAGGACATTCGCTGGGTATGCTCCTCAGAGTCCTGGCTTTGAGAAGCACCACCGGAAAGCATAAAAGATAAATAAAAATTTCTTTTTGGAAGTTATTCCTGGGTGAAAGGAAAGACATTCCATGTTTTTGTTTGTTATAAAAATCCACTCCTTGTGTGTCTACTAGACAAAATAATGAAACCAGTCTAAAGAAATTAAAGACAAACAATAAATGGTCAGACGCGTTTTGAAGCTACTCACGTACAGAATGTGAAGGGTACGGAAGGATTCAGTGAAGTTAAAGTTGACCTGGATCTAGGAAGATAACTTGGGCTAGAGAATAATCTATTCATTATACGAGCAGGCATCTTTTTTGCAAGTCGACTATAAATATAGCCACATATGTAGCTAGCTGTGCCCTACAATTAAGACAATTACTGAGAGCAGGTGACAGTGAGTGGCTTGAGCAGTTTGTGGGGCCACTGGCAGTGGGACCAGGAGCAATCCCTAATGAATGATCTGGCTTTTTGAAGCCCATTTCCTATGAAGAGAAACCTTGCTCAGCCTAGACACGAAGGGGAGGGCCTTGGCCCTGCATCAACGTGGCGATGTGACAGAATTTATTGACCCCCCCCAAGGCCTTACCCTCTTTGAGGAGCAGATGGAGGTGGAATAAAGGGAACCTGGGGGAGCAGGAGGGGAGGAGGGGGAACTGGGATTAGTATGTGGAAAAAAATAAAAGAAATAAAACAATGATCTGAATAATTGGCAAAATATTTCCCTGCAAATCCAGCATCCTTGTGACTATAGGGGGAAGACCAGTTCCTTGCTGCCCTCTGTTTAAAGTGTTTAGAACACAGATACATTTTACCTATTTCATTCCTTTTTTTAGTTTGCATTTACTTTTGAGAGTGTATGCAACTGGCATGCCGGTTTGCCTGTAGATATCATGTGTGCACATAGGTGTGCACATGCTCGTGGAAGCCTGGGGTTACTGTTGGCGGGGCGTCTTCCTTGATCACGCTCCATTTTGTATTTGGAGGCATAGTCTCTTGCTGAGTCCAGAGACTACCCATTCCAGGTAGTCTAACCAGCCGTTTACCCAGGAGAACCCATCATCTGCCTCTTCAGAACTGGGATCACAGCCAATCACTATATGGGCCCAGATTGGCTGGTTTTGTTCAGAAGCACACAAAATAAAACTTGTAGACCACATGAAGTGTTGGACACCTAGTCGGAAACTTGAATCCCCTTAAGGGCCCCAGCCCTTGTTCATTTCATAAAAATCCTCCCCTGCCTTAAGGTCCCACCAACAACCTAGTGAGTGCAGTGAGTAGCCTGATTTACCTTGTTAATGTTAATAATAAAAATTACCTTGAGGATTGATGTCATCACATGGTTTGGCTCAGCTGGGCGCAAAATTGGAAGCTCCCAAAAACACATTAATTTTTACTATTCAAGCTACACAAATCAGGACGAGGAATTAAGAAGTTTCATAGCACTGGGGAATTGTGATGCCTGAAAGCCTACTAGGCAAAGTTGAGATCCTGCCTGAACTGAAGAGAAGCCCCACCCAAGGCTTGCAGATGTGTGCTGAGCTGCTGACCCCATGTGCCTCCCCTTGCAGATGGCTCTTATTTAAAACAAATGCATCTACACATTTGTTAAAACGAAATAGAGAAAACCGAACTATGATTGCCTCTCTGCCTTTTCTTCATAAGACAATGGAGAGAAAGATACCCACACACCTCTCTTTTGCTTCCAGGAGTTGGTTATTGGTGTTTTATGTCTCTGGTGGCCATATTTGATTTTTTTAAGAGACACAAAAATAAACACAAACTCCATGTGCTGTCCCCTCTGTTTGCAAGAACTGTGACCTTCGACTCAAAGTCTGTTGGACGCCGAAGCCTGACCATTGGGTGTCTGGGGAATGTTTTGAGATTTGCAGCCTGCAAACTTTGCCTGGCTAGTCTTGCTTGGTTCATCTCATTTGATAAGTGTTCACTGCTAAACAAAGTGACCACACATCCTCTACAAAACACCCCTTAGGTTATCTTGCTTTATACCAAACTGGAGTTTGTTTGCACAAGGAATTAATGAGAGGCATTCTGAAGGACTTCGATTCCCTTTTCTTCCCCTCAAAGTGTTTGCAGTCCCAGTACTAATGAAGGCAAACACCAGGGATTGGCTTTCTCATGTATATGTTCCTAGTCCACTAACTGCTAAAACAGACAAGGGTGTTTCTTCTTTTCAGTGAGTGGCTTGATGTCTGGCCATTGAAATTTCTATTAGTGTTTTTACAACCCATGGAGACCCAGCTAGCATTGAGCCAGGTTTAAAAACAAAACAAACAACCAAAAAAAAAGAAAGAAAAAAGCCTTTTCCCATAAATAGTATTTCTTATTTGCATTTTAAAGGATAGTCCTAAGACCCACCGCCGTGTGTTTCCTCTTTCCTGGAGAATATATGCTCAAATCAGTTGGGGCTAACACAGTTCTTTAGAGGTATTTTGAGCTCAAGAAAAACCTTTCTAGCCAGGTGTGGTGGGTCATGCCTTTAATCCCAGCACTCAGGAGGCAGAGGCAGGTGGATCTCAGAGTTTGAGGTCAGCCTGGTCTACAGATTGAGTTCCAGAACAGCTAGGACTGTTACACAGAGGACCCTGTCTTGAAAAACCAAAAAACAACAAACAACAAACAGAAAGAAAGGAAGAAAGGGCGGAGGGAGGGAGGGAGGGAGGAAGAGAGGGAAGGAGGGAGGGAGAGGAAAGAGAGAGGGAGGAATGAAATAAAGAAAAGCCTTCCTATTAGTGCTCCAAAATGCATTTGAATAAATCATCATTGGACCAGAACCCTGGTCACGTTGCCAAGCCACCCACTTGGATTAGCTCATGAGCAAGCCTGATCACTTTGGTTGAGCTAGACCATGAGTCTTGAGAACACTTTGAGAGGTCCTCCCAGTGGCCGACTTTCCAGGCCACACGCCAGGTGGAAGCATTTCTGGAGACCTTTACAACAGAGCCACAGTCTCTAACATGGCAGGCCAGCTTCCCAGATGGACACAAGGTGGACCTTTATATAAAATGTCAGATGACGAAGAAGACGACTTGACTTGGTAACAATTCATGTGCATGTTCAAATTGGTTCTAGCACATAGCTCATAGGTTCTTGGGCTTGTATTACAGTGATGTGGGTATACCCTGCATTACATGGAAAAAAATATTCCATGTAATGGAATTTACACTGGAATGAAGAGTTAACAATCAAATTCTAGGTCCCATAGACATCTGTTGGCTGTCTCATGGTAAAGTCCTCAAACACATCAGAGAAATTGAAAATGAATTGCATGATTTTCTTTTATTAGAGCACAACAAAGCAAAACAACAAAAAGCAGGTAGCTCCAAATTTCTGACCTTTCCTGTGATGAGACAGGGCTGTCCACTGCCCTTCAGCGCACACATCTACGGTAAATCCAGTGTAAGAGAGGCATTTTTAACAAGTGAGAAATTATTGTTCTGGAAAATAGTTCCTGCTATCAAGACAGAACTTTAAAAACAGATGTTTGGCAATGTCCTCTTGATTGTGCAATTGCACCAATGAAAAAACTTGGAAGTGTGTCACCCACCGGCCCCTCATCTTCAGACTTTGAGAAGCAGATGTTATATGTGTTGTAGGAATATACGTTTGCTAATTTGCTAGCATTTTACACCTATACTCAAAATGAAACTTATTTATACTAGGTTTTTTTTTTTCTTACACTCTATCTTTCTTTGAGTTCCGTGAGTTACGAGCCTTCCCCAGCCTTGGGCTTTGAAACTGTGCCTAAGAGGGTTGCTATCTGTCATTTGAAGGTAAAGTCAGGAACTAAAGCTCTCTGACTTTGTGACTATTTGACAAGCAAGTTCTCAAACATCAGTTAAGGAATTTCCATTGAAATTGTCTAAGTCATAATTAGATGAATGAAGAAGTTTAACACACACACACACACATTGAGTGTGGGGGCCTGCAAACACAGTGTCTATATACTTATAACATCTGCTTTAGCAATACATACTTCTAAATTTTTTTCTGCTGCCATGATAAATATCATGAACAAAAGCAACCTGTGGAAAGGATCACAGGTTTCAGGGAAGCCAAGGTTGATCCAGAAACCATGGAGGATGCTGCTTACTGCCTTGCTTCATGGCTCATGATCAGCCTTCTACTACACACCAGGTCCACCTGCCCATGGGTGCCACCACCCACAGTGAACTAGGCCCTCCCTCACCAACTATTAATCAAGAAAATCTCCACATATATGCCCACAGGCCAATTTAATCCAGTGAGTTCTTCAGTTGAAGGTCCCTCTTCCCAGGTGTGTCAGGGTGACAGCAAATTTTATCAAAACAATATTTTTCTAGAAAACCAGCTCACCCAAGGATTGGTATTAGAACCCCTGTGTGGAACTCGCCATTGGCTTTTGAGGCGTCTGTTCTGTGTACAGTGTTGACTGACCACAGACACATGATATATGCATTTTTACACATATATGTATGTAATTGTCAGCATAGTGTTGACAAATTTTGTTTAAGAAGTTTTCCTTCCACATTTTACATCCTTGAGATTTGTTTCTGTACCACTCTGTTCAAGCCTCAACCCCCTCCCGCTGCTCAGTTCCCTCTGCTTTTCTGATCTAATTTCTGTTCTTAATCTTTCAAGCATTAATTTTCAATGTGATTCCTTTAGATTTGAGGTTCTGATTACAGCAATCATGGCATCGGAAATCAAGTCTCCACTTTGAACCTCAAATCCATCATTAGTCTTGAGTCTTTATCAGCCAAACACTGGCGACAGCTAACCTAATCCCTGGGGTAGAACCCCCCCCCCCACGTAGATCTCCCCTCTGGGGTAGAACTCCCTCCTGGGCTAGAATTCCCTCCTTGGTAGAACTCTCTCCTGGGGTAGAACTCTCCCCTGGGATAGAACTACCCCCTGGGTAGAACTCCCCCCTGGGGTAGAACTCACATCTGGGATAGAATTCCCCCATGGGTAGAACTTCCCCTTGGACTAGAACTCTAGAACTCACCCCTGAGGTAGATCTCACCCCTGAGGTTGAACGCATATTACACAGAACCCAATGACTTTGATAAACAGCTGTCACCACAGACTGTCAACAACATCAATGTCCATCTATATATACATGTGATAATTAAATCTGTTGGATATTCTATAGAATTGCTTTAAAACAACCGAGTTTTGGATGCTTCCTTAAAACACTGATGTGTGATTGCATTTCCCACGACCAGGTTCCAGCATGTTGTCTCGGGCATATTTCTTGTCTGTTTGTTGTCTGGTGTGTGATCTACCTCTACAGCTATTCCATAAGCATATGGGAAGCAATGTAATTCTCTAATCACTGGGAGGGATTAACCGCTGAGACATTGTGCCAAGCATGTTGTTATCCACTCTGTCTGCATAGTAAATAAAGGTTGGATGCCCGACCTATCACCACGTCACAGAACTGCATTAAATCATCTGGCTCGTTAATCTCACTTTTTACAGTGCTCCAGCAATTGCCCCAGAGTGTGAGGATAATGTGACTCATTCTAAATAGATTCAAGAAGGCTTCATCTTGCAACATTGCAGGTTCATCAGGTTGAACTAATTCTAACTTCTGTAACTATTTTATGTCACATCTATTTAGTATTACCATAAATTGTACTTATCTGACATATTTTTCTGTTTAAAACATTTATGTCATTTTTGCTGCTTTTATCAAAAAGTAAAAAAATTAAAATATAAATTCTGTACTTTAGCTGATTGTCTTAATATGTATATACCAAGTAATTTTATTTATTTAAATTATTCTCTACTATCTTTTTTTAATTTTGAGCCTTTTATTTCTTCCTTTCCCAGATTCTAATAACTGATTAAATTGTCTTCAGGTTCCTTGATAGTGAATGCACTTTCAATGGATTCCTTTTTTGTTGCACATACGATTTTAATTACGTCCTAGCCCATCCTCATGGAAATGTGTGGTAACAGACTGGAAGCAAAGGTCACAAATTTAGGAGAAAAGCAAATATTTTAAGCCAGCATTTTTTCCTCGTAACGAGTTCAGCTTTCGACTTTGCTTAAGCAGACAACATCTAAAGCCAAACACTGGCTAAAGTGAACAAAAGCATTTGTGAAAACTGGTTTCCAGAAATTATCTAAGTGATTTTTACAGGATCTGGGTTTTTTTCTCATTTCTTTAAGCTCTAAAGGTTTTTTTGTGGGTGAATTTATCCAAAATACAACAGTGAAAGCGTCCGTATTGATGTAACAGAATACCCTAAATTGATGCTGTAAGGGTAACTTCCTCTGAACCCTAATGGTCCATCTTCCCTTTAACTTTTCATTAAGTTTGCCTTTTCAATGGCATTTGGAGAAAGAAGGATGAATTATCATGAACGGTTTCTCCTTTGCCTCTTCCTCCTTTCCTTCCCCATCGCTTTCCTTCTCCTTCCCCACCCCTCTTCCTCTCTCTCCCTCTCAATTTCCCCTTCTCCTCCCTCAGTTTCCCTCTCCTATTCATGCCCTCCTCCTCTTTCTCTCTCCCTTCCCCCTTGTCCTGCTCCCACTCCCTCCATAACCAATGAAATGCTAGGCATGAAGATTGAAAGACCTTGATCTCTAACCTGTAAAAGTCGACATTCCAAGCCTTGGAGGAAATGAATAGCTCATCAGCTTGCATGGACCAAGAAATAAACTTACGTTAGCCTATAAAGATTATTTGTTACCGTCCCATTGCTCACGTTCTTAACCCACCCTACACTGATTCTTGGTTGTTCTTGATCTTTGAGTAGGTGGGTTTCTACAGAGCCATCTTCAGCCCCACCCATCTCTCAGTACATGCAGCCAACCCGGGTGCGAGCCCTCAGACACCTATCCTTACGTCTTTCAGCACTCACGCTGTTCTCAGCTTGCTCACAGTCTCCTGAACGCCTGTTTCTGCATATTTTCCCTTCAGGATCTTAACACGTCTGTGATTTTAAATCCTGATACCTGTGTCACAACAAGAGTGAGTCTTCCTCTTGCTTTCTCTCATCAAGCTTTTACTGATGCTTGTCTTCCACCGGGCAATTTTTTGTAAAGGAGAGACATGTCCCGCTGTTTGCAATTAACTGTGGGTGGTGCGGGATTCAGCCATCCTGAGCCCCTGCTCTGTCTTCCCGGTTGACCTAGAGCTTCCTTATCCACTGATGTTTACAAAGAGTCCCTGCCTTATAGATCTCCCCATTGTAATCCATCCTTTATTAACTCCAATCCTCTTGGTGTCGTGTTAATATGGAGAAGGGGAATGTTCTAGAACTGCATGGGGGGTTAGTGGGCCAGACTGTACCCTTCACAGGTATTGATCACATGGTATAATTTTGCCCCTAAAGTGACACTAGAGATCTGGCGTGAACCGGAATGAGAAGCCCTCCTCCCTCACTGGAGTAGGACTCCGAGAGTCCTCTGGGGGCATCTCACAGACTGTTTTTCCCCTCACCACAGAGCCACAGAGTCTTTGCTTGACCCTACAGTGTGAAATACGATGAAGATCCTAGACTCAGGGCTCATGAATGCAGGGGTGTGGTGGGGGAGGGCAGAGGAGGGAGAGAAGGGGAAGAGGTGTCTATGCCCCACTGCAAACCCCCCTTTCCTGCAGGTTCCTCAGCACTTGAACACCCGCCCCCCCTCCCCCACTATCCAGCGAGAACAACTCGCAACGGCACAAACAGCATCAACTTCGGAGAGCCGCCCTCAGCTGGGATTCTCTCAATTTGTCTGGTCCAAAACATAAGGTGTAATATCTGTGTATTGTGCTAGACAGGGTGACACAACCCAGTAATCTTAGCACTTGGAGGTAGAAGAAGCAGGCTCAGAAATTCAAGGTCATTCTCAGCTACATAGCAAGTCTAATGTTAGCCCGAGACCCTATCACAAAAAGGTTATGAGAGAAATACAGGACTGGGGGTGTATTTCTTAAGAGACCACCTGCCTGCTTTCAGAGAGCCTGGGTTTGATCCCCAGCACTGCATAAACCAGGTGCATTGGAGCTTGCCTATAACCATGGCACCAAGATATGGAGGCAGAGAGATGCGGGATTCAAAGTCACCCTCAGCTACACAGCAAGTGTCAGGTCAGCCGGGCTGTAGGAGAACCTCAGCACCAAACTTAGACAAACACACAAAGCCAACTGTGTTCTGATGTCCTTCCCCAAACCCATCGAGTTTCAGTCTAAATAGTTTTTCTTGGTATAACCGCCAGTGTAAACTTCTGAACAAACCCCTTCGTGTCAGAGCTAAAACCCCAAGTCCAACTTTCACACTGCCGCTAAGTCCACCGCGTGTTCTGGCTGCGGTTGCACTGAGAACAACCTGTGAGTCATCGCCCGTGGTCTTGATGCACCTGCAGCCCCTTCTCTCTCAATCCCTGGCAAAAGTAAAGCACCTGGAGGTCTTCTAAAGCAGCAAGCAAAGACTGTGTCTAGAAAGCAGAAGAGGCCGTGGAGCACAGCGCAGAGCCCTGGAGGCCAAAGAAAGGACCATTGTCCAAGAAGTCTCTTTCCAAGTCTCAGATGTTCACAAACTGACTCATGAGCGCCCGCGTGAAAGCAGGGACAGGGCTAAGGCTAAATGTCCTCTCATGGACTTTTTTGCCTCTCTCTGTTGCCTCCACTCCATTGATTCAGAACTACAGGCATGTCTTCCAAATCCTTCAGGCATGTTCCCGGAATGCTTCATTATGTGCCAAAGTGGTCATCATCCCCTGCAAAGTAGCAGTGTCTGGGAACAAGCTATCATTCTGAAATAATAAAGGCTATTCACATCGTTGACATTTAAAATGCCTGAGAACATTTATGACCAAACTCATATATACTTCTAACCAAGAGTTTGTGGCATTAATTATCAGCGCTGCTCCAGGGAAGGACGTGTTCATTGCACGAAGAAGCGGATTTTTTCTATTGAGTCAAAGACGTTTTTATTTGGTGGGAAGTTACTGCACCCATTCATTTGGTCTGGCCTCAAATGACATCTTTCCACAGCCATCAGTTGCCTTCCTCACGGCTCGCACTTCAATGACATTAACAATCATACGCTCTACCAGGCTAGCTGAAAACTGCTTCATCCTGGAAACTATTACAATTAGATCTTACTTGTTAAGATTGCAGTGAATTAGATTTCGTTGGAAAGCAAATCTCAGTTATCGTAATGGAAAATATATATATAACTTATTAGTCTTGGTTCCCTCAAAGAAATAGCTTTTATTGGAATGCCTACAAAGCCTAGGCAGGCCATAGTAAGTGTAACGACAATGGTGACAAGATTTTTTTCCCAATGCTACAGCAAATGAAAACCTTTTGTGGCTGCTTATTTCCGTAAGAGTTTCCAATTGTTTCTTTGAAAAGCCTTAATGTGTGTGTGATGACTAGTCAGTGTTCTAGCTTGATATCTGTCGCTGTGAAAAACACAAGGACTAAAGTAAGGAGGAGAGAAAAAGTTTTGCTTGGCCCCGACTTGCAGCTCACAGTTCATCACTGAGGGAAACTAAGCAGGAACTCAGTCAAGGCAGGTGCATAAAGGCAAGCCTGAGGCTCTACCCATTGGTGCCTCTGACCAGGGAACTCACTCACAGCCAGAGAAGCACAGCAGAGTCATGGAGGATGCTCCTATTGGATCTCAGACTCCACCCTCAGTGGGAGGAGTCCTCCTACATCAATCACCCACAGATAGGCCCACAAGCCAATCAGCTTTTGGGGAATTCCTCAAATGGAGCTGCTCTCAGGTGACTCCAGGTTGTGTAAAGTTGACAAGTTAACACTGACCACCAGGATGGAATGAGTGGACAGGTGAAGCCTTTTCCAGGTCACGGAAACAGTGGACCACATTCCTAGAACAGGCAAAGGTAACTCTACCATGCTCTGACCCACCCTAAACTCACCAGCTCATAATAAAGGACCGATTACTGCTGCCCTGAAGTGCCGGATGCCTGCAGGTTTAAACAGAGAGGAGCTTCCAAAGCCTCAGTTCTCCTCTTAGAAGAAGCCCAGTAGAACACAGATGTGGAAAACTTAGGCTTGACTGGCTATGGTATTTTTGCCAAGTCATATAACCTTGGGATTCTTGTCTCAAGGCTTCCTTAAGTGTCCTAGATCGAGTCTCCTGATTGGTTGATTAAGCAGAGACAACCCTTCTATTTCCACACCTGTGGCCTTCTCAGTCTGTCCGGATGGAATACCGTGTAATGGAAGATGCCATGCAATGCCTGCCACGAAGCATTCTGTGATCAGCTCGGGGCCCTGCCCCATTTTTCTTGAGACCCGTCTGCACTTGCTGTCTCCTCTCCCTTCAGTCTATCCACAGGTTGGATGGCCCTCGTCTGAGATACTTGGTAGCAGAAGGGTTCTAGATTTGGGATTTTCAGACTAGAACATCTGTCTGGTTCTGACCCTTGGGAATGGCATTGAGGTAAAGATGAATTTTCATGTGTCATAGAACATTCATTTATGAGCCATGTGAACCTTAGACACAGAGCCTAGAGGAAACTTTTCTCACTATTTCAAACAGTTTGATGACTTGGAATTCTCCGCTTGTGGCAATCATGTCAACACGCAAAGAACTTCAGATTTTGAGGCATCTCAGATTTCAGATACTTTTTTTTAATTTAAAGATGCCCAACCTATATATAATAAGATAAAGATTTTATTTTTAAAGTATAAATTGGAATATATAAATAAAATAAAAATACAATCCATTTATTGCATAAGAAACTGATACAAAGTTCCCGCCAGGGGGGCTACATTTATTCAGAAGTGCTCAGATACCTAACAAGGTACCATGTTCAGTGTCTGCCATAGACACAGCCCCAGACTCATGGTTCTAGTTTAACAGGAGAGTGACAGAGATACATACCCAGTCTTTGGAAACAGAGCTCAAGTAATGAGTGGCTGAGAGGTCCAGTATTAGCTGGAGGGTCAGAGGTCACAAAGTATGAATGACAGGAATTTGGACAGGAGGGGGGCAGTGATGAAGCTGACGGAAGTCCCTCCGAAGAGCTGACACTTGGGTTAGACGTGTGATCTGAGGGAAAACACCCACCAGGCTCTCATTCCGTGTAGAATCCACCACGCAGAACTCCCTGATGGGCACATCTCGAGTTCACTTTGAGCCGGAAGTTATCCTCAGGATAGGCATTTTCTTGACGTTTCCATTTCTCCCTGCTCCGTCAAAATGCGCCTGCCGTGTTCTCCAATGCCGCGACCTCCATTCCTGCAGCTTTGAAGAAGACTTGGTTCATCTGACAGGATATTTACTAACTAATATGAGATGTGTGTTTAATAAAATCCAAATCCTCCCACCGTCCAAAACACTAACAAGAAAAACCCCAGAAGTTTTGCTGGAGTGTTCTAGAACTCCACACCCAAAGTACGCTCTGTTTGTGACTAAAACCATTTTAGCTGAAATTCTTACTTTCTAAGAAATGAACTGAGTCACAGCACGACAATGGTAAAACGTGTTGCCTGTTTTTACAGAGAACTTAAATTCAGTAGTGGTGTAATCTGACATCCTGTCAACATTTGTGTGATAATAAAATACCTCCCTGAAGAAATCGTCCCTTTGACGACACAGCGATTTTACTCGACGGCTGCAGGTGATATGAAATGGTCAGATGAGGAAAAGGCAGTTACGGATGAAAAGTTGTGCTCTAACGCTGTGTAAAGGCCACAAGTCCTCTCAAACCGTGGCTGTGGCGATTTTCAACTCCAGAAAGTCAGCCCAGAGCCACAGGGCCGTACAGCGAAAGGAGCCTCGAGGTACTTTTCTTAGCACTATGCTCCTTTTTTCTTTTAGATTCATCACTACACCAAGCCATAAAATGAGTGCGGCTAGTACTTATTCTCATAGTAAAAGCAACTGCATATCCAGAGTGAGTGTAGCCAGTCAAATAGGAAGTTGAGCATCTCCGACTCCCAAAACGGTCAACGTGCTTGTGTTCTAATTAGCAACTTCCAGGCTGTCAGAAAACCGTGTCCATTCTTCTTCCCAACTAAACAGATGTGACTCAGAGATCTGTTAATGAGTATCTATCCCTAATGTGACCAAAGACTCCTCCTGAGGACCCCGCGGAGTTGAAGGTTACCACCCTCTCGTCTCTGAAGGGTACAAAAGAGAGGACTTCCATCACAAACACAAGTCTTCTTTGTCTGCGCAAAGCCTTTTGCTGAAGAGGTTGTGTTGTTTGTTTGTGGTTTGTTTGTCTTGCTGGCTGTGAAAGTCCAGCAACCCCACGTACAAACAGAGGTGTTGACCCTGAGAAGAGAAGCGGGAACTGGAGACCTGCTGTATATCAAGTCCTGCATATATGCATAATCTTTGACCCAGAAGCTCTACTCATGAAATGAGGGTAATGACAAGAACCCATGTACGATTCCATGAAACTTCATAGTATAATAATTTACAGCAGATGAAAACTGTCCTCAAGCACCCAAAAATTAAAGATAAGCAAATATCCTAAAATAAGATGAGTAAAATGGGCTGATTTTCTGTGTCAACAAACGTGATATCACAAATGTATTTGTTCGCATTGAAAATATTCATCTTGCAGTGATAGGCGTGGTGGCTGTCATTCAAGTTCTTGGTGGTTGAGGCAGGAGGAGTCTAAGGCTAGCTTAAACTACACGGTAAGTTCCAAACCAGCTTGGACCACAAAATGAGACCCTGCCCCAAACACAACAAAGAAAGGGGAAGAAGGGAGGTGGGCGGCAGGGAGTGCATGTGAGTCTATACTTACATGAAAATACAGGCCACAAAACAGAGGCTAACTGTGCTTCTGCAGGACTGGAGGGACAGCACTGCGCAGGAACACACACTCTTCCAGGGGACCTGGGTTTGTTTCCTGACACTCCCAAGGTAACTCCCAGCCATCTGTAATTCCAATTTCTATATCCTCCTCTGGTCTCCAGATACACACACTGTGCACATCCAGACATGCGAGCAATCAGTCATACACATAAAAGAATTTTAAATGTGATCCAGCTTACCTGTTACAAACATATATACATGAAGAAAAATCTTGATTCCCTCTGGAGATTCATATCGTCATTCAATTTGTTTTCCTTTTTCCTTATGTAAAATTTCTATTTTAAGCAAGTCACCTCTCTTACATCATTAACAAATTTTAAATTCTAAGTTTTGAGGTAATAAAAATAAAAGTGAAAGCAAAGGGGGTTTTCTTCTTGTTCTTTCTACTGTACTTTGAAATACAGAGTACACAGAATCCAAACAATCAACGTTTGGGGTGAAACAGTCAGCGATAACACTGAACCCACATGCATGGCGCTGCATCTGGTGCCCTGAAAGGAGCATATGTGTCCCGCTCCATGGAAAGCTTCATGGCTTCTCGGACAACAATAATCGCAGATCGGACTTTCTGGCCACATTTCTAGAAGATCTGGGCAATCACAGTCATGGTTCCCATATCCGTGAACTCACGCCAGAAGAGAAGCTGAGTTCTCTTTCAGCCCTAATGTCTTTACTCTCGGGTTCACCTTGGACACCCTCAGCCACAAAAGAGCCCTCCCCATGGTGTCTGCTGTTCTTCCAAGGGCCCAGCCTGCACAGGACTATGGAAGGGGCCCCTTTGCCTCCCAATGCCTCCTTGAGGATGTGTTTACACACTAATCATCAACAGACACAGCGTCTCCAAACAAGAAGGGCAATGACATAACCACCACTTGTCTTTGTGCCTTCATATAAATAACTAATGTGTGTCTGACAAGAAGAAAACATGAAGTCGATTCCCCTGGCATGCAGAGCTATTCCCGTAGACTGGCCCCCTCGTCTCCCACAATAGCCACTGATGACCTAATTATGTCCTCTTTTCTGTGTTGAGATGTCTTAAAGTCTTTCCCAGCAAGGAAACGACTAACAAGAAAGCCATGTTCCTTCCCATTTATTCCAGATTTCTCCCAGTCATACCAATAGATAGCCCCCATAGCCCGAGAGAGGGCTTCTCACACATGTTCTGTGCTTGTGTTCTGCTCTACGCAGGCAGATGCAGCAAGGCATGTCAGTCCCTTATGGGGCTGAGAGATGGTCAGAGAGTTGCCACACTCGAGTGCTTCCGCATACTGTGGGCATCCTGTTTATCTGGCTCGCCTGCTCAGGATTGGCCGTGGTCTATCAGCACATTACCAACAGCTGGGAAGATCTCCAGAGGAACAAGCCTTTCCTGTGACAAACATCGCAAACAGCAACGGGAACATGTGTCTGTCTGCCATGGCCTCCCAAAGCAGAGCACACTGGGTGTATGGGCTTCCACAGTCACCCACAGGCTCCCTGACCATCCCAGGCTGTACCATCTAGTGCCCTCTTGGACGTGTATGTCCAGGCACTTCAGGAAAGTCAGGCTTGCAGGCTCCCACCTCCACAGCCTCCGAAGTTATGGCCCTTTCTTCTAGCCCCTGTGTCAGAGCAAAGGAATGTCTCCCAGCCTCATCGAGGCCCTGTGGGATCTGTTGAAAATGCAGGACAGCTGTGGGCCTTGGCGAGGCCGTCTGTGAATGTATGAGACTTGGACACAATTCAAAGCCAGAAATAACTGCAGGACTCAGAACCCTGCACTGTTGTGCCCTCTCCCTTTCCCTCTCTCTGTCTCTGTCTCTCTCTGTCTCTCTGTCTCTCTCTCTCTCTCTGTCTCTCTCTCTCTCTCTCTCTCTCTCTCTGTGTGTGTGAGTGAGTGTGTGTGTGTGTGTGTTCATATCATTCGTTCCTCACACTCTGGAGCTGGATCATTCCCATCTCCATCGATTTCCTGTGTTCTTCACGGCAGAGCATCTGCGGACGAGGCTCTCTCCTTCCCTGTGGAAAGAAGCAGCAGGGTGGGGGAGGGCAGCAGAACACTTTTCGTGATGCTGAAGAACAGGAAAGTGAGGAAGAGTCTTTTCTAGGATCCAGTTGGAAGCTGAGAAGCAGTCTAAAACACACGGGTATTTAACAGCCCTGGACAGGAACATAGCTGGAGCTCAGAGGGCTTGGCGAAGGCTTCATCTTCTCCAGTATGCTTCCTGCTAAAGGCTCCAGCTACGACACTGAGGGCGCAAAACCTCTACACTGAGGTCCTCCGTATTTACTCTTACAGCAAGAATAATCAGGAAAGGAGCCGGAGGCAGAAATAACTCAAGCCTGCCTCTGCAAAGTCGGGCAACCAACACTCAGCTAGAGAGCTGAGTCTGACCTCAGAAACTGTGCTCCTGAAACTTTAACTTTAATGGTACCTGGAGACTCCAATACCCTGTAACCAGATTTGTAAGTGAGGGGAAAACCTGGGACACTTGTTTCCATTGCCTCTGTTGAAATCTGCCTTGTACCCGTGTGTTTTGGGTACAAACGGTTTTTATCTAAGAGTTTTGCTTGCTAGCTAGCTAACCCCAAGAGCATACTGGCGTTGTGTCAGTATTGACAGTATTGATTGTGTGTGTGTGTGTGTGTATGTGAGAGAGAGAGAGAGAGAGAGAGAGAGAGAGAGAGAGAGTTGAACCAGTCCTTTATTCATCTTAGGCAAATGATCTGCTACTCACCTACATGCCCGGCCCACAACACTGGCGGAATATTCTGTACTTTAGCCATGATGGGGCCTTAAAACTAAAGAATACTTTGTGAGTTCGAGGCCAGCCTGGTCTACAAGAGCTAGAACAGTCTCCAAAGCTACAGAGAAACCCTGTCTCGAAAAACTGAAAAAAGAAAAAGAACAAAAACAAAAAACCTAAAGAATAGTTGGTGCAATTAATATTGTGTTATTGATATATTAAAATGAAATAAAAACACACTTATAATATTTAAAAATATTTTAGGACAGGAGAAACCATTTTTAAAAAAAGAAAAAGAAAGAAAGAACTTCCTACAAAGAATTCCCCGGGGCCTCTCCTGAGCTAATCTAAGCCGTCTGAAAATCCCTGTGTAATGCCCAGGAATTGCTATGTCTATGCATCTCACCTAGCTGCAAGAAGAACCCCTAAGAATCTCACTGGGCAACCGCAGGAGCTCAGCTCATCCACACTAACTCTCCATGATGACCACGTCTACAGTTTGACCAATCACATACCGAGATCCTACATGGACAAGATGGTGGAACTGGTTAGCCTACTGCATCCTGTCCACAGTCACCACCAAATCAAACACATTTTTCAGCAGTTTCTGTCCCTCTGTTGAGCATTAGCAGCAGCATCTACCATGATGTGTCTACCCATAGACGCCTGCAACAGCCATCCTTCTCCCTTCCCCTGAAATCAAACGCTAGGCACTCGCGTTCCCACTTCCTTGCAACCCTAGCGACCTGGTTTCCTGTAACTCACGCTGGCCACAGATGCAGAGGAAGAAATGCAACCAGCTGGCTGACTGGGAAGCCCTCACACTCTCAATGACCCCGACTGCATCGCTAGCCCGAATTCTGTATCTTAAAACATTTTTCTTAAAGAGTATTCCATAATCGTATCAGATTTAGGCTCCATAAACCAGTAACACTGTTGACTGCCTCCAGATAAGATAATGTCACGCAAAGAGAATCCTTCCCCGACTCTTCACTCCTCCTCAGAAAAGCCCACAAGGGCATAATTACTACAGTGACAGTGGTCACCACTGCATCGTGGGAATCACAGTGACAGTGGTCACCACTGCATTGTGGGAATTACAGTGACAGTGGTCATCTCTGCATCGTGGGAATCACAGTGACAGTGGTCATCTCTGCATCGTGGGATCACAGTGACAGTGGTCACCACTGCATCGTGGGAATCACAGTGACAGTGGTCACCACTGCATTGTGGGATCACAGTGACAGTGGTCACCACTGCATCGTGGGAATCACAGTGACAGTGGTCATCTCTGCATCGTGGGATCACAGTGACAGTGGTCACCACTGCATCGTGGGAATCACAGTGACAGTGGTCACCACTGCATTGTGGGAATTACAGTGACAGTGGTCATCTCTGCATCGTGGGAATCACAGTGACAGTGGTCATCTCTGCATCGTGGGAATTACAGTGACAGTGGTCACCACTGCATCGTGGGAATCACAGTGACAGTGGTCATCTCTGCATCGTGGGAATCACAGTGACAGTGGTCACCACTGCATCGTGGGAATCACAGTGACAGTGGTCATCTCTGCATCGTGGGAATCACAGTGACAGTGGTCATCTCTGCATCGTGGGAATCACAGTGACAGTGGTCACCACTGCATCGTGGGAATCACAGTGACAGTGGTCATCTCTGCATCGTGGGAATCACAGTGACAGTGGTCACCACTGCATCGTGGGAATCACAGTGACAGTGGTCACCACTGCATCGTGGGAATTCTCAAAGAATCCTTGATAACCATCCCCATGACATCATTTAGGAATGAGCCAAGCCTGGAACCACCTTTCCCTAGACTCATAGCTTTATAGTAAAAGTTCAAAATACAGATTCCCCTTGCTCTGTCACCCAGAAAAAAAAAAAAAAAAAAAAAAAAAAAAAAAAAAAAAAAAAAGCTCTCAAAGCATGGATATAGCAGAGGTGATCTGCTCCTTGTTATGAATTTTGGAATTTGAGACCCAAAATGTCACATTAGTGTCTCTCTCTGTCTACTAGCTGAAACCACTAGTTAGAAATTTGGGGGAAATGCATCTATTTGGCTTTTTACTGCATGGATAAAACAGCATAGGAAAGGGCAAGAATGAGCCCAGCAAGTGGAAAGACACACATTTATGGGACAAAGCAGCCTGATACTCAGGGCGGGGCTCCGGATACTGAGCAACCTTAGCCCCTCTCCCATCAGCCTCCTTGAGTTCCTGCATGGTCTCTTGCTCCAGCTGTTTCAGCAGCATTTCATTTACTCACCCTGAGACTGATGAATAAGGTTTTTTTCTGCCTCTCAGGTGCCCTCTTCCTGACACATCACCTTCTCTTCTTCATGCCTGTTCCAAGGAGCCATCTTGCTCTGTGACCTTTGATTTCCACTGTGAACAGACACTCCTGAGCTCACATCCTTGTTCCTAAGCAAGCAGCCAACTTAAATTGTGTGACAAAATCAGTTTCATATGGTTCCCAGGAAGAAGTGAGCTGGTGCCTGTCGAAGAGTGGTTCTCAACCTGTGGGTCGCAACTCCTTTACAGGGGTGACTATTGGAAAACATGGGTGTTTACTTTATGATTGACAGTACTAGCACTTTCTAGGAACCAGCAAGGAAAATAGCTTTATGGTTAGGGGTCCCCACTGTATGAGGAACTGTATTAAAGGGTCGCAGCATCAGGAAGGATTAAGAACCATTACTATCAAACAAGTAACAGGCAGGAAGCAGATGGAACCTCCTGGCTGCCACCGTACAGGTCAGCATTCTCATCAGAATCTCTGGACCAGCAGACAAAAGTCTTTGAGCAATCTCACCCCCTACTTTGAACTCCCACCCACATCTCTTAAGTCCATCTGAACCCTTTCAGTCATATTTCACTTGAAACTGGTTCTACATCACCCCTACCTGCGTGAAAGCCATATTTGTGTAAGGGACTTGAGCCAGTGGTTCATTTTCTGCGGTGCCTGAAGCCAGCTCAAGTGTAGCTACAAAAACGCTAGACATTGCGAATGCCTGCTAGTCTGGTTACCCTCCCCAACTCTGCCGAGAGGCCCCCGCCCCACACCAAACTAGAGCTTAGCCTGCCAGATCTTGCACCTGATAAGCTTGAAACAGGATATAAGCGGTAGAGATGAACCCATGAATGGCTTTTTGTTGAGAAAAAGTCAAAGGTGACAGGAGAAATGACAAAGACTACTGTGGGACAAGGGTCTTGTACCCTGTAAACATTGTACTGACTTAATAAAATGTTGATTGGCCAGTAGCCAGGCAGGAAGTACAGGCAGGGTGACCAGACTAGGAGAATTCTGGGAAGAGGAAAGGCTCAGTCTGCAGTCAGCAGCCAGACAGAGAGGAAGCAAGATGAGAATGCCTCACTGAGTAAGGTACCAAGCCATGCAGCCAGACATAGATACAAATTATGGGTTAATTTAAGTTGTAAGAACTAGTAAATAAGAAGTCTCAACTAATAGGCCGAACAGTTCATAATTAACGTGGGCCTCTGTGTGTTTCTTTGGAAATGAACAGCTGCGGGAGCTGGCAGGACAGAAACTTCTGTCCGAGGAAGATTGAGGTAACCATAAGACCGTCCCCTCCTGACTAGTCAAGAAGAGAAAAATGGTGAAGGATCACATGTTGGGGCTACAATGATGGTTCTCTGCTCCCAGAGTCTGCCATTACTGACTCATGCCTAGCCATGCAAATATGCATTTAATCACTTATTTTTACTTTTAACTTTGTAATTATTTATCGATGCCTTTCTCTTGCATAAGTGGGCAAGTTCTATTCATCAATCTTTATTCCATGTTTGAATTATACCATCTAGATCATAGCTTTTTAGAGCCAAGTATTGCAAATTACTTCTTGAGACAAACAGGTGGATGGATGAATAGATGAATGGACAGATGGACATCACCCTCAGCAATCCCCACTCTACTCTCAGTGACAACTAAAATAAGTAAATCAGGCTGTTTTTTAATGGTGGCTATAGGATGCATCTTTCAACTAACATTTATTTTTGTAATTATAAAAAAACTGATTTTAGCAATGAAAATTAAGAGAACAAATTTTGAAGTATAGTCCAATCCATTTTCTATAACAATCAGATTAATGCAGCATAGGGGGAAAAAACAGAGACATGGAAAAGAGGCAAAATCAGAATTCCTCTGAAATTCTCCCTCTCAGATGTTTTTAATCAAGTAAAAACCATGGATTCCCTTTCTGCAGGTCTGCTATAAGCCTGATTACTGAAATACTGAAATCATACTCCATGACAAAGTAAGGCCATGCATACATGTGTTAGTCAGGGTTCTCTAAAGGAAAAGAACTGATAGAATGCACGCATACAGATGATTTATTAGATTGACTTACATGGTGTGGTTATGGTAGCCTAGCAACGGGTATCTCACACTGGAGAGGCTAAGAACCCAGGAGTTATTTAGTCCATTAGACAGGACATCTCTAAAGTCCCAAAGCCTAGAGGATTCCTGGAGAAATTCTGGCCTTCAATATATGTTCAAAACCCAAAGAAGCTGGTTCTGCTATTGGTGAAGGGATGCTGGAGCAACAAGACAAGATGAACTTACCAGCAAGAGGGAGGGCAAGCAGGCAAAAAGAGAAAGGTTCATTCCTGCATGTCCTCTCACCTTGACTGCCATCAAAAGTGCCACCCATATTTAGGGTGGGTCTTCCTGCTTCCGATAACCTGATGAAGAAAGTCCCCCCAACAGACTCATGTTTTAGCCAACTGCAGGTCTAGTCAGGCTGACAACCGAGATTATCTATCACACGTCTATCATGCCGACAGGTCTTGTGATTCCCTGGGTTGGGCTGTGGTAGCTTGCAGCTGTGATCCCTCTGAGACGAGCGTGAGAAGAACTTGGAAGGGTTAAGGAACAGATGCCATGAAAAAGTTGGAAGGAATATTTATTTGTTTGTTTATTATGTATACAATGTTCTGTCTACATGTATGCCTGCCGGCCAGAAGAGGACACCAGACCTCATTACAGATGGTTGTGAACCATGTGGTTGCTGGGAATTGAACTCAGGACCTTTGGAAGAGCAGGCAATGCTCTTAACCACTGAGCCATCTCTTCAGCCCCAGTTAGAAGGAATTTTATTGCATTCTCAGAAAACCCTAGCAGGTTCTGGAAGGTGAACAGTATATTACCAAGGCTACCAAGCAAGGAAGATAAGATCAACCTAACCCAAGGAACTCCATGTCCCAAACCCCTAACATGGATTCAGATGGCTCCCCACTTCTCCTTGCAACACTTTTATCACTTTGCTCAGGGCTAGACATAAAAGAAAAAATAAATTCCTGGCTAGGGAAAGGGCTCAATTGGTGAAGGGCTCGCCACGCAAGCCTGAAAGCTTAAGTTTGATCTCTATAGTTCAGTTTTAAAAAAGCAAGTGTGGCAGTGTGCCCTTGTGATTCCAGCACTGAGGAGGCAGAGGCAAGCAGAGCCCCGGGCCTGTTGGCCAGCCTAGTCCACCTGCAAAGTTCCATTATCTCTGTAACGCTGGGAAACAGACACAACTCCTGAGCACAGATGTGAGCATCTCAGCTCTCCATTCCTCTCCCTATCTTTTCAAGTTCTTCCCAGGAGATGTACAATGGCAGAGGAAGGCACTGGTGACAACAAAGGGTTTTGCTCAGAGTTCTCAAAGAGCTGCAGTCCCTCGTGTCCTGGGACCCCACCACAAGGTTTTCCTCTACATGCTGTCAAGTCATGCACACACACATGATTTGGTATCAAAGGGCCGCATCTACTTTGTTATAAGTGATGACGTCATTCCCCAGGAAAGTGTATTCCCTTGTTTGACCAATCCAGTCCTAGGAAGATGAATAACCAGAGTTTATATAATTTTTCATGTATCAGTTTTTTTTTTATTTTCATTGACGCAATGAAAATGATGAAATGTGCTTGTAGGATTTGTATTGAGCAATATAATTGAAAAGATTCCCAATTGTTGGGACTAATTGAGTCCTGGCCTTCAGCTGCTCTTCCCTGTCTAGAGCCTTCTAATCGAAGTTACTAGAATCTGTGCCTAGCCTAGAGGATCAGAGGATGGGATTTTCACCTGTTGGCCATTGACTGCAGGGTATTTAAGCCTCCATGGTGCTATTAAAGAAGGGCTTTTGGTACCAGTGTTGGAAGGTCTGTGTGTTGGTCTGTCTCTGCGTGTGTATTCTCAACCTCCAGCCCCTTGCCCAAAGCTCGCAAACTGGGTTCCAATTCCAACTTTGGTTACAGATTCTATCTAGATTCCCTCCCCCAAAACACACACACGCAAACCTATGCCCTATATGACGTGCCCACTCCCTGGGGAGCAGATACGGGTGCAGAGACGAGACATGTCTCCTTCAGTGAAGAAAGACCTTGTTTTTAGCCTACAGTTTCTGAGGACACCATCCATCATGATGAGAGAGGTGTGACTTTGAGTGTCAGAAAGTAAAGGGACCACGTTTGATCCAGACCCAGGAAGTGGGGTCAAACTATAAACCAAGGTGAGGTACTTCCTCTAGAAAGGCTCTGCCTCCTGAGGCTCCACAGCCTCCCAAACAGCACCAGCAACTGGGGACTAATCTTACAGCACAACACAAAACTTAATACGAAGTTTGACAGCTTATGTGACATGATCTCAAGTAAATTTAATTTAGCATCAATGGATGAACAAGTAAAAGTAACAAAGCTAAAAGAGGAAAAAAGAAAAATAAATCATCAAATGTCTGCCTTCATCCAGAAAGCTGAAAAGTGAAAGCGAGCCAAGACCTTTTTTCTTGGTATCTTAGACACATTTGTGTTTCTTTGGGGTAAATACACAGAAAGGGGGCATGTGTTTAACTGGTTTTCATTTTTACAAGCACATGGCAGTTGTACGTATTATGGGGTACATGTGATATGTTAGTACATGTGTACAATGGAAGTTGAAACAGCTCATGACAACAATATAGGTGTGTGTGTATATATGTGCATACACGTGTGTGTATATATATATATGTGTGTGTGTGTTAAATTTTGAAAGACAGGTTTATTTCATTTCCATATAAGTTAAACTAACTAGAAAATGTATAAGAATATCTACCTTTGTAAAAACAAATTAGAGCAGGGGAAGATATGAAGAAAAACCAATGAAGAGGTTAAAAGAAGCCCTGGCAAGCATCTTTAAACACGCTATTTGAATATTCTAATAAGCCATATACTCCCTAAGTGATCTGATTCTAATCACACAAAACTGAGCAGCTCAAACACAAGAAACAGAAGACCTAGTGTCACTCGTGCACACAGACCTGAAATGACAATCCCCGAAGCTGGCACGGGGACCTATGTCTCATAACCGATTCTGCTGCGTGCTTCTCTAGGACCAATGAGTACAAGGCTGCCCTCCATCTTTGTAGATCGAATCAGTAGAAGAATGTGTGTGTCAGAGTCCAAGCAGAAAGAATCTGTGGTAGGCTTCCAAGTTTCTAATTGTATAAATATTCATGTTTCCAAACTGCATGTAATAATTAAAGTAGTGTGTTTGACTTCAAGAAAACCCATATTTCATGCTGGACATTACCCATGGTGGTGGGGACTGGCGTGTGTTTCTGTGCTTTCTTACACATGCTTCTCATTTAGCATTTAAAAGTGACACAGCCGTGTGACGGGCAACCAATCAAAGCAAGTTGACGGGAAAAGATATTGGAAGCCCGTTATTCTTACCAATAAGTTTTCACCAAAATTAGATTGAGTTGAACCAGGTGGGGGCATCTTCTTTGAGGCTACATGGGATTTTGCTGAGTTTGTCATGATCACCATGAACCCCTTGTCATGCAGTGTGTTGAGGCAAAAGTGCAAGAAACACCATCCCTTGCAGGGTGACTCCAACAAACTTCCCTGGTGAAAGCTCTGATAAGAATCTGTGAGTAGGTAGCTAGCTCTGGTCATAGCCAGCTCCTCTTCCCCATTCCCTCATCCTCACTCCCTCCACACCCTGTCTGCTTCTATGGCTCCAATCAGCCAAATGAGAGGTGCCAAGCCACATGGTACTTCTAAATAGAACAGAGCCAAATGTGTATAATTAGAGCAAAATGGCGAAATAGGTTATTTTTCTATAACAGTTCTCTCTTTGCTGGGTATCTATAAATTCTACGTGAGGCTTTGTGCACAGATTCTCCCTTCCATGATGATGTGACTACATAGAATAGAGACAGCACTAAATACTATGTCTCTTGAATATCAAGCCCTGTGTATTTTCCATTTCTGCAAGTTCCCTTCCTTTGGGTCCATGCTGGCCCTCAAGAGGGGCAGAAGGCTCCAGGGTTCCAGCTAAACTGAGGTATCAGAGCCTTCCTCCCACTCCAACAGAAGCCAGTCCCTTGCCTGTTAGGAGGTGTAGGCTATAAGTCGGTTGTACTTTGTGAAAATGCCCCAGGATCATTTTATGACTGGGGACGTCCACCACACAGATAACAGGGGATGACTGACTTTCCAAACCATGCTGGAGATACCTCTCTGGCTGCAAGTGAATGCATGAGGAGGAAGCAGAAAGCCAACACACTGGTGTTGAGATATAGAAGTTGTGGGACACACAAACAACCATGGGAGACCTTTACCTCAATCATCCATCACAGTGGGCACCTGTGGTAATTTGAAAAAGAATGCCCCCCAATAGCCTCACATAGTTAAATGTGTAGTTATTAGGGAGTGTGCTATTTGAGAGGGATTAAGTGGTGTGGCCCTGCTGGAGTGGGCGAGTGTAGCCTTGTTGTAGGAAATCTGGGAGTAGGCTTTGAGGTTTCAAATGCTCAAGCCAGGCCCAGCGGCGCTCTCTTCCTGTTGCCTGTCCCTCTGGATGCAGAACTCTCAGCTCCCTCTCCAGCACCATGTCTACCTGCATGCTGCTCTGCTTCCCACTATGATGATAATGGACTAAACTTCTGAACTCTAAGCCAGCCCCAACTAAATGCTTTCTTTTGTAAGAGTTGCCGAGGTCATGATGCTCCTTCACAGCAATAGAATAATAACTAAGACAGCAATTTATGCTTCCAAAAGCATGTGACTTCAACTTCACCCATTCCTGATATGACAGAATATCAGCTGATGACCAGCAAGACAGCTCAGCCAGTAAAAACACTTGTTGCTGAGGCTAATGAGCCAAGTTCAATTCCCAGGACCTATATGGCAGAAGATGAGAACCAACTTCCAAAAGCTGTCTTCTGACTTCCTTTTACATGCTCACTGTGGCATGAATGCACTCAGACACACACAGAGAGAGAGAGAGAGAGAGAGAGAGAGAGAGAGAGAGAGAGAGAGAGAGAGAGAGAGAGAGAATATCAATTGAAAATGGAATATATACCAGAGTTCTGCTCATCCCACACAATTAGGTATATCTTGAAGATCAGACTATCATCACTATTCACAAAGCACACATGCATAGCCCTGTTTATGGTTCCCCCTTCAGAGGACACTGTTATTTGTGCACACTTGAAATGTCATCTGATGGGGCTAGAGAGATGGTTCAGTGGTTAAGAGCATTCCAAGCACCCACATGGCACCTAGCAACTATTTGTAATTCCAAAATTGACACCCTCACACAGGCATACATACAGGCAGAACTGTAAATTATTTTTTAAAAACAAGAGATGACAGAAATGTAAATTATTTTAAAAAAAACAAGAGATGACATCTTTCAATTAACCTAGCTTAGTGGGACAAAAACTGATTCTTGCACTTCTAAAAGAATTTTGTGAGCTAAGCCATAGTATATCCCACTTATTAGAACTTTCTTAATGCTACAATGTATTTTTAAGACAATTACAATGGGGATAACTAGCAGCCACCTAACTGGACTCACGCTATAGGAGGGAATGCTATTGCGATCCTAGCCAACTCCCTCAAACTGGTGAGATCACAAACCCTAGAGGAAAACCTATTACTGCCATATCCCTAAGGCAGTCTAATTCTCAGCTGCCGTCTATATTCCTATCCTTACACCCACAGGCAAGTGTAGCCCTCCCCCATCATCAAGGAAGCTGCATTTTCCAGCAGATGGAGATTATTACAGAAATCCACAACCAATCGAAATGCAGAGAACAACTGACTGTGAGGTGGGTGTTCATCCCCAGCTGATACATCTACAAACAACCCCTACACCTAAGGCTCAGGGAGCATTGGGGGTAGGGTGTGCCAGAGGACCAGGACATCTACTGTGAGTTCGTGTCATCTGTCCGTGACAGAGATTAGAACCCATAAAATCTCAACAGCATTGTTGCCTAAATAAGACCTGCACAATGACAACACCAGTTGACATGCCAACATGAATTGAGGAAATCTCACAAAACTCCACTCCTAGATTAAGAAATATAGGCAGTTAATGGTTGCTAAGAGAGGGAGAACCAGCCTTCTTCAGGAAAGCTCCTGATAGGTTATCCAGTCCCAAATGGTTAGCCCTGAATACATACACACATGAGCAGCACTAAATTAACTCAATAGGTAATACTTCTATAGATGGAAGTTACTATCTCTATTAGTGATTATAGGACTACAGATAAAGATCTAGAAGAATCTCTAGGTGTGAAATGGAAGTGTGTAAGGGTGTAGGATTAGATAAATTAAGTGTCAAGACTTGGTCCTGCAGCCATTCACTTCCAAAGAAACGCACAGAAGCTTATATTAATTATAAACTGTTTGGCCTATTCGCTCAGGTTTATCATTAACTAGCTCTTACAATTTAAATTAACACATAATTCTTATCTATGTTTAGCCATATGACTTGGTAACTTTCTCAGTAAGGCATACTCATCTTGCTTCCTCTGAATCTGGTTTGCAACTGCTTGTCTCTCTTCTCTCTTTCCAGAATTCTCCTAGTCTTGTTGACCACAAATACTTCCTGCCTGGCTATTGGTCAATTAGTTTTTATTAAACCAATATGAGTGGCAAGTATTTACAGTGTACAAGAGCATTATTCCACAGCATTTCCCCTTTTTTCTTTTCAAAACAAGACCCTGAATCTAATCTCCTTTGTTTAGCTTTTTCTCTGACCATTATTCATAACAACTAGTAACCAACACACTAAACAAAGACAAATATCCATAGTCCACTTTTTGGAAATTTGGGCATAGTTTTATATACTACTTTCTGCTGATTAGAGGTGTTGGTAATCTTATGTGGACCCAAAGAAAGTTTAGGATTATGGTCAAGTCCTGACTGGACTATTCTGTGAGGCCAGATCATCTCAGTCAGCAGTCTTGAAGCTGCTCTGAGTGTTGAACTCAGAGGAAACTGCAACAGAGGTGCTCTGAAACATTGGATCATCTGGGCCATCTGTTCCCATTGGAGATTTTTCAGGGAGTCTTCCTCAATCAAACTCTAGTTTTCTTAACACAGAATAAATCCATAGCCTCTCATTTCCTGTGAAAACAAAAGCAAAACCTCTTCTCCAAAGAAACGTATCTTTTGACTTAAATTTTGAAGCCAAGGCATTTTCAAAATATATAGGATGGATTAATTCAGCAGCATGTATAATCAAATGTCTTTCAGCAGCTGTTGTTCCTTCTTCAGCAGTCAAACAATTCAAAGACAACACAAAAGCATACAGTATCCAGACTCTCTGTGTATTTTCCATCTTTACATGGCTTTAAAAAAAAAACTCTATTTCTTTTATTTTTATTTCTTAACTTTTGGTTTTTCAAGACATGATTTCTCTGTGTATCTTTGACTATTCTGGAACTCACTCTGTAGACCAGGTTGGTCTCGAATTCACAGAGATCCCCTGGCCTCTGCCTCCCAAGTACTGGGATTAAAGTTGCATACCACCACACCCAACTACTCTTTTTTTTTTTTAAGGACTTTCTCTATTCTTTTGCTTCTCTCCCAAGTCTATGTATATTTTTAACATATTATAAATGTTTGGAGGATTTTTTTTTCTGAATCTGTCTTTACTGTTTATCTCTATCTTTTTCTGACTACATGAGTCTTTAATTTGCTCAATGGCAAGGCTAGGATTAAAGCTTCAGCTTTGATGGCTGGCTGCACCCCATTCCTTAGCTTTCTGACAGTCTAGCTTCATGGTGGGAGCCACATCTGCTGCGACAACTCTGCAAAGTTTCTAGGTCCATGCCACCACCAAGAAGCATACCACCGGCAGCTCATAGATACCATTTAAGTGTTTGGTAGCAGGGCTTCTTAAAAGAACTGTGAGGTTTTTGCTTCTAACACTGAGTCAGGAAGCCTCTCTCTTAAAGGAGCCACGCTTCTGCTCACAACCAGCAAACAGAGCCTACCACAGTCAAGATGGTTACCAAGAAGTTGGGCTTGACTCTGTTCTTGTCTGCTTAGAATCCTTTTTTAAAAGCTTTCTCAGGCTTTATTTGAAATTTTTTGCTAAACGTTTGGGTACAATTTGTAGACAGAAGTTTCTGTCCTGCCTGGTCTCGCAGTCATTCAGTCCCAAAGAAACACACAGAAGCTTATATTAATTATAAACTGTTTGGCCTGTTGGCTCAGGATTATTATTAATGAGCTCTTACAACTTAAATTAACACATAATTCTTATCTCGTTTAGCCATGTGGCTTGGTACCTTTTCTCAGTAAGGCATTGTCATCTTGCATCCTCTGCATCTGGCTTGCAACTGCATCTCTCTCTTTCCTCTTCCCAGAATTCTCCTAGTCTGGTTGCCCGCCATCCCACAGCATATTTATATATGACAACAAATAAGAAGAGGTCATGAGTTTGAGAGGGAGTTGTAGGATAAACATGTGAGAAGTCAGAGGGGGGAGAGTATGGGGCAAAAATGATGTAATTACAGTAGTCTTGTAGAAATTCTAGACAAAAATAGGTTTAAAAATTATGAAAGAAATTCACCTAAAAGCCAGCCTTTGGTCTGACTTAAAAGACCATTTAAGAAAATGGTTGTATTTTAGTTCCACCCTGATTGGCTGATTTTGTAAATACAGATGCTATCAGACAAACATGCACAGAGTGATATTTAGAACCTCTGTTCTGCTGTCACAGTAATCGGTGACAATAACAGCTCTGAATTTGGCCATGAATGAATTCCAGCTTCACATAGCACTGACTTCATAGTTGGTAACACCCTAGCGCACTACTCTCCCAAGCGAGAAAGAGCACATGCTAACAGTGTGGTACAGCTCTGCTTTTCTCGGGCATCATTAACTACAAATATTCACATTGAAGAATCAGCCTATCATTCATATTGTTTAAAACAAGTCTTATTTGGGGGCTGGAAAGGTGGTTCAGGGTTTAGAGTGATTCCTGCTCCTGCAGAGGACCCAAGCTCGGTCCCAGTACACACATTGCCTGGCTTGGAACTGCCTGAAACTCCAGATCCAGGGGTCCAACTTGCTCCTTGGCTTCCATGGGCTCTTCTGTGCATGTGGTGCACATATCCATTAAATAAATAAATCTTTAAAAGAAAACAAAAAAAGGCCACACGTAAGTGTAGTCCTCATCCCTCATTAAGGAAACTTTTCTTTAAAACAGATTAAGACCACGATAGAAAACCACAGCCAATCAAAATGCAGAGTTTCAGAGCTCAGCCCCAGTGGGTACAGCTATAAAACAACTCCCACACCTAAGGTTCAGGGAACACTGAAGAAGAGGGGTGGAAGACTTTAAGGGCAGGAGGATCAGGGGCTTTGCTGTGCGAGCGCATCTCACCAACATCAAAATCTTATCAATATGACGGCCTAAATAGGAGCTGAACAAGGACAATAACAGCAGACATGCTAAGTGGACGGGAGGAGGGAGAGACCACGGGGCTCAACCCTACACAAAGAACCACTGGCCGCCATTAAGGATGCTGTGAGTAGGAGCATCCCAGGAAAGAGCAAACTGATTGGTTATCCAATAGCAATGGCCAGCCTGAAAATATACATACAAGTAACAATAGACTGAGCAGGTTATATTAAGAAAGATGAATGTGTATACACACACACACACACACACACATGTAACAGCAGTTAATGAGAAAAGAGGCCATGACTCTGAAAGAGACGAAGGGAGGTTATGTGGAGGCTTTTCTAAGGGGCAAACGGAAGGGCGAATTGGTGTAATTCTAACCTCAAAAATAAAAGAAAAACATTTTAATTCAATAAATAATTTTTAATGGAGCCTTAAACTCTCTGAGAAAATTTCAAAAAGATTTAAAAGTTCTCAAATGACCAAAAAAATTTTGTAACTTCTGCTGCTTACGATTTGGACAGCCAGATCCACAAGTTCTTCTTACTTTCTTTTTTCTTTAATGAAAACAAAACGCATTTATTTACTCATTTGTATGTAAGTGGGGGAGGAACAAGGCTTGAGTATTGGGGGTCAGAAGTCTGCCCTCTCCTTCCAACACAAGGTCCTGAAGACTCAACCCAGGTCATCAGACCTGGCAGCAAACCCCTCTGCCCACTGTGCCATCTTGACAGGTTGTCTTAGTTCAAAAGCTAAGTTCCTAGGTTTAAAGTAAAAACTCTTTATGATAGCTAAAGTTTCCAAAAAGTTGGTCCTTAGAAGGAGCCCAATATTTCCAACCAGAGCGTGTAGCACACCTCTGCCGCCTGTCTCCTCGGCCTCTGGGACTCTCCATCCCTTGTTTCCAGGCCTCTTGGGCCTTTCTGGTCTCTGCCATTCCTAGCGGGACACAACTGGAAGCATTTTGGTGCATGGTAATTGATGTTTGTCCAAACATTGTGAAGTAATAAGCCACAGGAGACACGGAAGCTTTAGCAAGGCGAAGTCAAGGGAACAAACAGCGTTCTGAGTGCATTATTCCAAGCCCACACCCAGGCAAAGCTGACTTACAGCTTTGCTTCCTCACAATGATACTATAAATAAAGCACAGACATTTCTGTCACCCTGTAATCCCTTCCATTGTGTGGTTCTGTGTGCAGTCTCACGCGATTGGTGTGGTCTACACAGCAAGCACCCCGTGAGGCAGGAGCTGGCTTCAGAGCCACCTGTTGGCGTCTCATAAACCGAGGGACCCAGAGGACCTCACATGTCCATGGTAAGTGAATATCTGGAGTATAAGAAACTATGAATCTACAGAAATAAAAAAGTTTGGAAAGTTGAAGTTCAAATGTACCAAGTGTACCCTAAAAGGAAAAAAAAATGTAAGCCATTGTTCAACAGAACTTCCTCTTTTTTTTTTTCCTTTTGCTTCTACTTAGCAAAACTAAAAAAAGCAAGAGCTATCTATCAGATGGTAGCATGTGCCTCTCAAAGAGTACCAACAGCCAGCGTTAGCTGTCCGAAGATGAGGAGGGAGAAAACGGTGCAGTCGTGCGCTGTGTTTTCAGCTAGAATAACAGGTGTGTGAACCAAGACGGGACATGACTGGGCTGCCTCCCATCGAAATTCCTCAACTATATAAACAACCCTAAGTCACAGACAGCATTGCATATTCACTTCGTTTCTTGGAATTTGCATAAATATACATCCGCTGTAAGAAAGACAGATGAAACATCACCTCCAGGCCATGCGCCATTCAACTGCCTTTCCTCATTAACCGCTCAGACCTTCCCAAGTCAGCCTGAGTACACAGAGCTGCAGGGGTGCGTGGGAGGGAGCTGTGCGCACAAGGCTACCTGGCAGGCAGCCACCTCACCATTCGTCTGCTCATAACACAAGCTAATGAGCATGCTTGACTTCAAAAAGATAATGAGAAGTCAACACACATGGTAGGAGATGGTGATGTGGGGAGGGTTTAATCTGTCTTTCTGCCGGGGCTCTGGGCTTTTCAAGGGTTTAGAGACTGCTCACCTCGTAAGGCTGGGGCTGGGGCTAGGGCTCAGTGGGCAGAGGGCTTGCCTCAAATGCACAATCCTGCCGTTAATCCTCATCGTCACATAAAACCAGTTGTGGTAACATGGGCCACGGGCATCAACAGAAACCCTGGTTGTGGCAGGATCATGGACCCAGACTTGGTCTTAGGCCACAGTCAGGGCTCAGATGTCACCATGGCCCCAGGTGGCAATGCAGATCACCCAGTTCTACATGGTCCCTGCAGCAGTGTGTTCATTGGACACCAACGTGGCCCCAGGTAGCTGCCTAGACCTCTGCCATCTGCATGGCCTTCAACGACATCAGAACCACAGATAACATCTCAGACCCTGGTTGCAGTAGGGCTGTGGACCACACGTGGCCCTCAGCAGCAGCCCTGAGCCAGGCAACACCATGGCCCCAGGTGACAGTGCTGGCTACTCAACTTAGCCTAGCCCTGGCTGTCGCATAGCCCTCAGACACCAACAAGGTCACAGATTGTGATCCAGATCCTGGGCATCCCTGTGGTCCATGGTGCAACCAGGGCATCAACTGGGCATTAACATGGCCACTGGCTATGGCAGGACCACAGACCCAGATGTCACCATGGCCCCAGGTGGCAGGGCAGGACACTCAGATCAGCACAGTCCCAAGGGCAGTATGGCCCTTGGACACCAGCCTGGACCCAGGTGGCAGCCCAGATCACAGGCCTTTGCTTGGCCCTCAGTGGTGACAGGAGCCACAGGCATCACCTCATACACCCTAAGCTGCTTCGTGGACTCGGATCAAGATTGGCCCTTGGCAAGTAGCCCAGGCTTGGAAATTACCCTGGACTCAGGTGGCTAGCAGGCCATTCGTAGCCTGTTCCTCGCCACCCTCACCTCTTCAGATCTGCCTCTCTCTTTAGCCCACTTCTCTCTTCCACTCCCCTCTACCCTGTACCACTTACCACAATGATGTCTGCCTGCCTGGTGCCGTAGGTGCTCGGTAGCACTTGGTTGAGACTTGCTCCCACCAGTCTCATGGCATGGTCAAGAGGTGTTGCACGTCATGCCCTGGGCTAGCATCTCCAAGCCCTGGTTGAGTCCTGTCCCTGCCAGCCCCATGGTTGGGCCCAGGGCTAGAGACCCTCGATGCAGGCTTTTTATACTAACTCTTCAGAGGCAAAGGCAGGTGGATCTTTGTGAGTTTGAGGTCAGCTTAAACTACATAGTAAATTCCAAGCCAGCCAGGGCTACATAGTGAGACCCTATCTCAAACAATCAATTGATTAATTAATTTTAAGTCCTGAGAACACCGATAGATTCTAAGTGACCATGTGTTCCGTGAGAAGTCTTCCATTACAAAATGAACACTAGACATACTTTGTCACCTACACCAGACCAGCTAGCCGACTACTCCAAGCACGGTGTCATACTTGACAAAGCTATAAACTTCCCTGGGTAAACTGTTCAAACTGCATTCTAAGACACCTGCTTCTCCAGCTGCATGGCTGTGTGTCAAGACTAGCCAATGTCATCGGACACCAAAGAGCTGTTTCCAAGTGGGTATTATTCCAGATTCGAACTGTGTTCCCCACAGCCCCTGGGCATTGCTTGTTTCTCATTGGTTTGGTTTGGTTTGGTTTTTGGATTTTCAAGACAGGGTTTCTCTGTGTAACCCTGGTTATCCTGGAACTTGTTTTGTAGGGCAGGCTAGCATACTTGGAGGTATGTCTGTCTCTGCCTCCAAGTGCTGGGAGTAAAGATGTGAGCCACCACTGTCCAGCAGCCCCTGGTCATTGTCTTTGTACTTTCGCAGCCCTAATGGCAGTAACCACTCACCTGCTCTCCATGTCTGCCCTGCAAAATACTCCCTTCAGCTATTTTCTGTGTAATGGAGACACTTATTTACATATTAAGTGTCTATGGATCTTTCTTCAGCACACAGGATTGTTGCTTTTGTTTTGTTTTTGTTTTATCAGTTGTGCATTTGCAAGTATTTTTTAACCATTCTTCTTTTGCTTCTTTTGAAGAACATACACATTTAATCTTGATGGATATCAGTTTATTGATATTTTCTTTTATAGGGATTTCCTTTAATGTTGTCTCTAAGAAATCTTTGTATAGTCCAAAGTCAGTGAGATCTTATTTATGCCCTCTTTTATAAGCTTACATTTTACTTTCATATGAAGTATGATCCATTGTAGTTTGAATTTCTATATAACAGACAGAAAAGGTCAAGGTTATTGCTGTGTGGCGATGGAGCTGTCTCAGCTCACACTGCAGTTGTGGCTTCTACTTCTTCAGTCAGTCATCAATTGAATGGTGATAGAGCTATCTCAGCTCACACTGCAGTCATGGCTTCTACTTCTTCAGTCATCAATTGATCTACTTCTTCAGTCATCAATTGATCACTGATCACCCAGTCCTGGTCTTCTCTTTCTGTACTTTTTGGCTTATATTTTGGTTTTACATTGATTTCCTTGGACAGCTTTATGAAAGAAGCTTCTACTGTGTTTGTAGATTGCAATTATTGTTTTGACACTTGTTCTAAGCTCAGTATAGATGAGTGTAAAAATCATTTTTCAAAGGTATATAGTTTATATTTTCTGAGCAAGAGCTCCCTACTACCCTAAAATGAAAACCCCTTATTTTAGTAAACAATTACATGTGTATTTGTTCTGCCTTTCTACATGTTTACTCAGAAAATTCCTATTATTTCTAGAACAAACATGAGATAAAGTTAAACATCTGGAAATAAGGATGTAAAGAAATGACTGTATGTCTCTGTGGGTGCACAGTTCTGCATCGTTCTGTATGGACAAAGGCCTTCAACAAAGGGAGCAACAAGAAGGCATAGAACCAGTCCTAGCAAGGGCAAGTGGGAGAAAAGGGGGAGGAAAGCATGCTGTTTGTAGGAAGACAAAATGTATGGCAAAGAAAAACAGACATTCTCATCATGGGCATGGTCTCTTGTTGTGATTTTTTATCTTAGCAAATTCAAGATTAAAATCTTCTTTGGACACAGGTGTATCCATCTAGAAATCAATAATGTGATAAAAACTGGAAAATTCAGAAAGTTAGAGTTTAACATTGTGCTTTTGAAGAACCAATGGACAAATAATCAAGTTAGATGGGTATTAGAGAATGTGCAGAGAGAAGCAACGCTCCAAGAATTATGGCAATATCAGTAATGAGAGGGAAGTTTGCAGAGAAAAATTCAGAAGGAACTGAGGGTCTGTGTGTGAAATGATGGTTGCTAGACATACATGTGTATGTTTCTGGGTTTGGGATATGAACATGGGCATGTAAGAGAAGAAAGAGGTCTGAAGGGCTGTGAAGGGATAAACATGGAAGGGTTCATATATGAATATATATGAAATGAAGTTGTCAGAGGAATATATATCAGAAATATAAATATAGAATGAAAAAACTTGAAATTGAAGAAAGTGGCTATTGTGGTTCATGAAGGAGACCAGAAAGGGAGGCAGGGAAGGATGTGGGGAATCCTAATGATGGGTATGTACATAAAGATCAAAACAAAACCCACTTTTCTGTATGGCTACAAATTAATTTAGAAAAAGAATAATTCATAACAACAATATAACTTCACAACATAAAAGACTTCAAAAAGCAGAACAAGCTCTACCCAGAGTTACCAGAAGGAAAAAAATAATGATTAGACCATAAATAAACTGAAGAATAGAAAAAAATCAACAAAATTAAGAGTAGGCTTAGGTAAGGTAAACAAAATTAACAAGACTTTTGATGTGGGATTCCTCTCTGTATGCTATCAATATATTTTGTTATCATTGATTAATAAAGAAGCTGTTTCAGCTTATAGCAAAGCAGTATATAGCCAGGCTGGAAGAGATAAAGAGAGAGTAGGCAGAGTCAGGGAGATGCCATGTCACTGCCAAAGGAGACAGACACCAGATCCTTACCAGTAAGCCACAGCCTTATGCTGATACACATATTAATAGAAATGGGTTAATTTAAGATATAAGAGTTAGTTAATAAGCCTGAGCTAATATACCATGGAGTGTTGTAATAATATAGTTTTCATGTAATTATTTGGGTCTGGGTAGCCAGAAAATGAACAAATAGTATCAATTTACATAATGGCACACCAACATGGGTCAAATGCATCCAAATAAAAACCTGAGAGACCTTGGGAAGGAATTCTAGACACACCACACACACACACACACACACTGAAAACAAAACAGAGTTAAGCAAGGCTTCTTGGTAGCGGCATTTTCTCAGGTGGGCTCTGTTTGCTAGAAGCAAGCAGAGGTGCAATTCCTTTAAGACAAGGCTTCCTGACTCAGCATTATCAGCAAAAGCTGCACAACTTTTTTGAAAGACAGCTTCCTGGTTCATGCTTGCAGCATGAACTCTGGCTCTTTCGGAAGGTCCTGCACTTAAATGGGGTTTGTGAGCATCATGCTACAAGTTGCTTAACAGCAATATAAACTCTCTGCATCCCTGGAGTTGGGGCAGTAAGTTGGCTCACAAAGGCAGTGAGCATGCCTTTGCCATGTTGAACTGGGCAGAGCAAATAGACAGGGCCATGGAGTTGGTACCAGCCATGCCTACCTAGCATTAAAAAAAAAGCACCCCGGTCAGAAAATGATTACAGATATGCAATAAAGACAGATTCAGATAAAAATAAACCTCTAAACAGGTCACGGTTTGTTTGTTTGTTTAAAAATATACATAGACTCCAGAGGTAGAAGAAAAAGAGTATAGACAGTTATAAACAGAAGTACAGACAGCCATAGATTAAAGAAGTAAAGATAATAAAATGAATACTAAAAAGTAATAGAGGAAAAACTACACATGAAGATGGGAAATATACAGAGTCTGGATTATGTATATTACTGTGTTTTCTTTGAATTTTTTGACTGCAGAGAGACATTTGATTCTGGGGACTGCTAAGTTAAACCAACATAAAGGTATATTGACTTCAAAATTTGAGTCTAAAGATATGTTACTTCGGAAAAGCATGAAGTTTTGTGATGATCTTGGTGTGATTAAACACTGTAAGTTCAAACAGTAATGAGTTTCCCAGCTTCTCAAGTCTCACAGCAATGGATTTCCTGGTCTTGGATCCACAGGAGCCAGGCACAAACATAACAAGTTACAGTAGGATCCATGAGATGGCTCCATGGGTAAAGGTGCCAGCACCAAGCCCTAACAGCTTGAATTCAATTCCCAGGACCCACACGGTGGAAGGAGAGGGGGCACTGCTATAAGCCTTCTTCTCACCTGTGCACGTGTGTGCACACGTGCAGTAAGGAGATGCACTTCTTGACAACAGACAACATTTACAATCAACCACAGTATCTAACCAGTCCACAATTGACTCCAAAACAAACGAAGATGTGATGGCTCTACTGAGACGGCTCCCCTCTGTAACCAGCATGCTGCAGAGAGAAAGTTCCCAGGAGCCAGTGGCTAGCTGAGCCTAGGATCAAGCTTTCTCCCCCACTTGCAAATAGTAAACACTCTCCATGATCAGTGGCATTCTCAGACAGCTCTCACACAGCTGTGGCCAGCTGTGCTCAGCTGCAACCAGCCACAGATTAAGGACCAGATGAACCTTGTCCCCTGAGCAGACAGCAGAGTCTGCCCTGCACTGCTGAGAAAGTCATGTATCGAGAGACCCAAGGAGGAGGACCTATCTCAGGCGCAGAGCTTCACACACCTGCTCACCTTCTGTGAGGCAGGTAGTCCCCGGAAACAGTGACCACCTTGTGCTTTTGTTTCTCAGGGTGTTTCTCGCAGGTAAGGGGATATTTAGGAGACAGGAGGTACATTTCCACTTTACTCCAGACATCTTGTCCTTTGTCCTTTGTCCTTTTCTTCTCTGTTCCAGGCTGTAAAACAAGCATGGAGTCTAGCATTCTGACTCAGGAAACAAATGCAACAGCGGTAGCTGCAAAGGACGGGGAAGGCAGCTTGCACAGAAAGAGATGGGGATACTTTTCAAACCTCAGAACACTGTCCAGAGAACTAACTCTGTCTCCCCTGATCTTCCAGGTACAAGAAAAGCTGGTGGCAATCTTAAGTCGCAGTCCGTGTCCTGAGCCAAACAGAAGGCAACTGCATGTCTTTGAGGTAAAGGCAGGAACAAGTGTTCAGCTCCCACCCAAATCACAACCATTTCACAGCAGGTCTATCCGGTGACCTGTGGGCTTCTGTCACTCTCTCCCCCTTCTGCTCTGTATTTCCCCTACTCTTTGAGTGGAGCACACAGATCATGCTTAAAGCACATGAAGGAAAAAAATGAGCAACAGTAACTGAAGAATAGGAAGGAGCCCTAATATAATGAATATTTAGATTGAAGAGTAGTTGTCTGTGCAAAGTATCTTCTCCACGGGCTACTGAAGACACAGCCTTCTCTTTAACCCACAAACAGGATCATGGAGGGAAATTACCTCAACACGCTTCTATGAAAGATTGGGCATGCCTCTGTTTTGACTCACTTTTTCCCAGCGTGCCTAAGTCCACTGAAGTTTTCCGAAGAACTATGCGAATTCTTGCCGTAGGCCCCGCCACCTGCTAACCATTTCAGGAGACGGCTCTGTGCCCTGTTACCAAGCCTACGTTTTCATTGCTGAAATTCAGTCTTCAGAGCATGGCAAAGCAGTTTGGTTCACGATACAGCTAAAGATTATTTTTCCCATTGGAAAATGATCAGGAAGCTTCTGGAAGAAGGGAGCTTCAGGTTTGCCAAGTCTCCCCTGCTGGACTAAAGACACCTATTAAAACTCCAGAAGAAACAAACCTCAGGAGGTCATGAATCAGGGACTGTGGTCCCAACTGTTTCGAGGTTTGCAATGAATCTGGCCTCCCTACCACACGCTCCACTGCCAGGGGGAGTTGTTTTGCGACTGTGGATTTCTCACCGAGAGGCACATGGGCTTTGGTGAGATTCCACAGCATGACTGTGGCACTTCAGCCAAGCCAGCCAAGGGCAAATCCACTTGGCTTCCTTTCCTCTTCTCCCAACATCCTCAGTTCGCACCCACAACCCCGGCACTTAGAGGTGTGTGTGCAACTGGGAAGGGAAAGAATAGGTCCCATTGAAGACATGCTGGTACTGGATTTAAAATTACAGACTTGCACGGGTTCAGGGAGACAGCAGCGAGAGTCATCTATGGTTGAAATCTGATAGCCGTCCCAGCCTGTTCTGTGATTTTCTACAGTTATGGCACCGGGCCATCTGCAATACTCTCACTTTCTAGCTTTCTTGGAGCCGGCGGGAGCCATTTGTCTAACTTCTGGATATGAACTCAAGTGATATTCACAACCTGTGACACATGTTCTTAAGGGACAGTGGTCAGCTCAGCTCCTTTCTTCCACTGCCTGGAAGCAGATATGCTAGAGCCACCCAGTAGCCTTTGTGGCCACCAGGCCATCTTATGTGTGATGGAGCAGCAAGTCAGGGGCGTCTAGGCTCCAGGGGCATTGTGGGACAGCCGTCATACTAGCATTTTATTTCTAGACACACTGCAAAACAAAAATATCTCATCCTGAGCTTTACAGCCATTCTCACCCAGTTCTCCTCCGGATGTAGCATCCAATCTGATCTTCCCTGAGCCTCTACTGAAAATGTTTCCAGATGCAATTTGGTTCTGTTTGTTTATTTGTTTTCTCAACTATCTCCATGGCTATTAACTGTAAAAATAGTCTGCATCTGTCATTGATTTTAAAATGTCCTGCATATTTATTTTCCAGGCAGAAGAAAACGAAGTGCTTTTTCCTCTTTCCCATTTGGTTTTTTACTCTCCTGCCACGTGTCTCTGTTCCCTCATCCAGTCTGGAACCCTGGGAGATCTCACCCATCTGCAGGATTAATGTTCACGCAAACAGCAAGAGCATGGTGCGTATGCCAAACACAGCACTCCTGTGGCTATAGTGACTTTTGAAAACTTCTTTTTTTTTTTTTTAAATATCCATTTAAGTACAAAGCCTTTGATTAGTTAGGGGCGCCAACATCTTCCAGAATCTGACTCAGCCCTCCACACTCACTGAAAACTGAGTGAGGACGAAAGCCAACAGTCTGCGCAAGAGTGTTCATCAATGTGAGGAGACAGCATCTCAGAAAGTATCCATGATCAAACAATATTATCCATTTGCACATGCATACACACACACATGCATACATGCTTGTGCATGCGTGCGCACACACACATACACACTCATATGTGCCTTACCATATTAGCTTTATAAAGTCAGAAATGGTGTCTGTTGTATGTATTTCTTAACAACTACTGACAGAAGTTATCAGTGTGACAATGACTTCCTGCGCTGTAGTTTATCCAGCTGTTTATCTCTTCTGTCCTCCTTCTGAGTCACCAAAGAGAGGAGTAAAAAGACCCTAGGAGCACCTTAAGTGGAGAAAGACCCCTAACAGAGCTCAAAGTCACCCGTACTTGCCACCAAAGAGTCTCCATCACACGTGAACATGGCTTCTGACCCTCTAGAACTACATTCCCAACCTAGTAATATGAGATCATCCCACCAAGAAAGCAAAGGGCTTTTCCCTCTTGCTTGCTTTCTTATTTACTCTCATGATGTGGGATTCCCCTCTGTATGCTGTGAATACCACTGGTGAATAAAGAAACTGCCTTGGCCTGTTGATAGGGCAGAACTTAGGTAGGTGGGGAGACTAAACTGAATGCTGGGAAAAGGAAGGTGGAACTGGGAGAAACCATGCAGCTGCTGCTGGAGACAGATGTGCTGAAACTTTGCTGGTGGGCCACGACCTCATGGTGATGCACAGATTAACGGAGATGGGTTAAATTAAGATGTAAGAGATAGCCGATAAGAACCCAGAGCTAATAAGCCAAGCAGTGATTTAATTAATATAGTTTCTGTGTGATTATTTCTGGGCTAAGTGCAGGAACTAACTAGCGGTCTCCTTCAACACTCTCCTGCTTTCTCTGTCTCAGTTCTCTCATGCAGTCTGGGACCCCTTGAGATCACCCATTGTCAGGATCCTCCTTCTGACCACTGTAACACCCATGCCTCCTTAAATGACAGAACATTTAGAAAGAGCTTGGTTTCAAAGCTGAAGACTCTCAGTCGAGGAAGTAAACCCATCTGTTTATAATCTATGTCTGTCTGTCTGTCTGTCTGTCTGTCTCTCTCTCTCTCTCTCTGGATCCACATGCTGTCTGAAACCTGACAACGTTTAGGATTCAGGCACAAACAAGTGGAAGGGTCTTGATGAGAGCTGTCATGTGGAGGCCACAAGGCCAACCCTGGCCGTGGCCAGCTGAAGGCCAGCTCTCTAGGTTAGCCTTCAAATCTGAAACGAAGCCTTTGGATGAGGTCATTTCTAGATCTCTTAGCAGACTAACCTTTTATTACTCTATTATTACAGGTCTTTGTCAAAATAATTGAAAAATACATAAATCTTCTTAATGGGAATTTATAGGGAAGGTGGCATGTTTGTGTTGACATCTCTGACTTGTGACTCACTAGTTGGGTGACTTTTGTCATGTCTAAATAAATTAAAGTTCACGTGCACATTTTCAGGACTAGTGCTGGGAATGCTGAGAAAGCCATTTAATCAGTGGGGACAGAACTGCCTCCAAGGGGTTGGGTTTGTTTCTCAGTTGTATGATTCTATGATTCTCCAAAAATAATTAATAAACTTAATACATAATCCAATTTCTGCTTGTGAGGAAAAAATGTTTCTGAGGTAAGGTCTCCTGAATCTCAGACTGGCCTCCAACTTCATGTGTAGCAGGGGATAACATAGAACTTCCGGTCATCTGGTCTCCACCTCCCAGGTCCTAGGATTATAGGTGTGTGCTGTCGTTTTCATTTTCTGCAATGCTGAAGATGAAACAAAGGCCATATACTGAGATTCTAGCAGTCTGTTCTGTGAAGTGAAGTGTAGACCAATCTAAGGTCTTTTACAAGGCCCTGGAGTTATCAGAAGGATCAATAGAGAGTAGGAACCACCCCCTTGAAACTGTGGCAAGCAGGGTCTAAATGACTTTCCTCTTATCTAGACTAGGAGCATGTCTTGGTTGCATGTGGTTCTCCAGCATAAAACTCTTGTTCCTTTGAAATATCAGCCTTCTAACTTGCCCCTGCTGAGAATGGCTGAACCAGCACAGACCAGTCTTTAACAGTGCATGGGACAAATCAAACTCAAAACCCTGAGTTCCTATTGTCCATGAAATACATGAAGGATGAAATATCAGAATAAGTGGAGGGGGAAAAAACAGTCTGAAATTCTTCAACAAATAAGGAGAACCGCTTGGAGCAGGAACTAAATTGGATTGAAACTTATGTTTGGTTTCTTCAGCCAAAATCTTAGTCATGCGTACCAAAACAAAAGCCCGATATGGAGCAAGCCAGGAGAGCCTCATGCTACAAGCTTGAAGCTTGCTTCAGTCCACAGCAGATCTTCCCCAGAGCAGAAATAAATCTCCAGCAACATCTGTGATGACTGGCTGTGGGTTGCTGAACCGGTGGCGAAGGTAATCTTGCTATTTACAGAGATTCTTGATTCCATAAATTTAATGTTTTAGTGAAAAGATCAGCTCCCCTAAATGTGATTTGCCTAAGCACACATCTACCATCTCTTCCAAGATATGTGTGTTAAATTGTTAGAGATAACCAACACAGCAATCTTTCTATGAACTCAACGTGAAGTCAGTCACATAAAAAGATGCAGACGGCCTGCTTTCTGTTATCTTAGGTAACAAAGACTTAATTGGGCAGTTGACTGGAACCCAAGTCCAAAGCTCAATAAGAAGCAATTTGATGTCATTGGCTATCAAATTCAATTTTGAAGTTCTATTTAGTCACAAGGTTCTGGAATCATTTTTATGATCATCCTTAAAGTCATTTTTCATCTTTTTCTAGAAGTTTTCTTCCAGTCAGTGGTGCTCACTTCCAATTTAAAGCTGGAGCTGGACTTTCACAGTCTTTCTCTCCTCTCATCCTAGCTCCTGCCTTCCATCCAGTAATTCCTTCCCGCCACAGCTCCTCCTTGTCCCTCCTCCACTGATGTGAAAGCCCGCCTCACGTGTCTAACCACACATGCTGGCATTTCGGAGTTTAGAGGAAATGCAGCTAGCAACTTGAATAAAATTTCACACATGCTTTGAAAAAAACATATATTCATGAACCTGCTATCAAAAGATGAGCGTTTTGGAGGCTGGGAAGATGGCTCACCAGTTAAGAGGGTGTATTACTCTGACTGAGGACCAGAGTTTGGTTCCCAGCACCCACATTGAATTGCTCACAGTTGCTTGTAACTCCAGCTGTAGGAGCTCCGGTACCCTCTTCTGGACTCCTGGGCACTGCAGACACACACCGAAACATGGTGTTTAAGAATAATTAAAATCATTTTAAGGGGCCAGAGTTTTAAGAAAACTATTTTTTACATTCTGATTAAGCACAATAGTAACATGTGGTTTCCTTTTCTTATCTTAGATACAATGTAAAGGGACTCTTAGATGCTAAAAACAACAATTTTCAAATATACACATTTTGGTATTTGTCTCCAAGACAAAAGATGAACTACAAGCACTTTAATGTTCTGGCCTGACCAAACTCTCTAGATATGGTTTTAGACTGATCCAAGATCCCTGGCATCACAATCCACTTGAAGAATTATTACCTGTGTTTCAAAGCCAAACTCACATTTTGTTTCTTAGGATAGTCAACCCATTTCCCAGGGCAGGAAGCATTCTTCTGTGCTATGTGCTGAAATGTCCAACATGACACCCACAATGCCATCAGGCACACATCTCAGCAGCTGGGACCTCTCCCACCATTGGCATCCACACTTCATTCATATGCCCATGTTAAATGATGCCATATTTTAGCCGAGTGGTGGTAGTGCATGCCTTTAAACTAGCACTCGAGAGGCAGAGACAGGAGGATCTCTGTGAGTTCAAGGCCAGCCTGGTCTACAGAGCAAGTTTCAGGACAGGCTCCAAACCTACAGAGAAACCCTGTCTCAAAAACCAAACAAAAAAGAGATGCCACATTTTGATGAGAGTCTTGCTGGTATGGGAAGTCCTTCTGTATATGTGTTGCTCTTATTGGTTAACAAGGACGCTGCTTTCAGCCAATGGCTTAAAAGAACATAGCCAGGCTGGAAGAGATATATATAGAGAGAGAGTAGGCGGAGTCAATGAGACACCACAGAGCAGCCAGAGGAGAATGATGTGAGCTGCGAAAGAATCTTCCCGGTAGGCCATGACCCTCATGGTAAAATATAAAATAATAGAAGTAGGTTGATTTAAGATGTAAGAGTTAAGCCGGGTGGTGGTGGTTCACGCCTTTAATCCCAGCACTTGGGAGGCAGAGGTGGGGGGATCTCTGTGAGTTCGAGACCAGCCTGGTCTACAAGTAAGAGTTAGCTAGAAATATGCATAAGCTAATAGGCCAAGCAGTATTATAAATGATATAGATTCTTAGTGATTATTTCAGGTCTGGGCAGTCAGGAATGAACAAGCGGTCTCGGCCAACACCTTGCCTAGAGCCACACTTCAGATTTGCCCTTGGACCCCTAGGTTTGTCAGAGAATTCTGGGAATTGTTTTAACTGAAGCTTCTGTTGGTCCCCATCCTTTGTGAGAAATACAGACTTAACAGCAAAGAGTTTGCAATAGTGAATCACTGTCACAATGAGAGGCGATGAAAAGTCAGCATAGAAATAAAGATAGGATCCTGAGCCCATGGGAACTTCTTGCTGCCAACTGTCCCCAAGGCTTTTCTTCTCCTGTCTGTCCTGAAACTGAGTGGGTTCTGTAAGCAGTAAGTTTCTTAAACTCATTCAAGACGGGTCTGTGTCACACACAACCAATGCAATCTAACTAATAGAGTTACCCAGGTTCTGCTTTTTGTTTTTGTTTTTGTTTTTTCATGAGCCTGGTCCCCTATCACACTCTTCTGGAATGCAGGGAACATGTGGTACCACCCGTTACAGTTCACCTGTGAAATGGCCTTCACAGGCACTGGCTTTGGAACACATGGTCCCCCACTGATGGTGCTGTTACAGAAGGTCGAGGTCATACAACCTGTAAGGGACCAAACTTTGCTGGAGGAAGTGAGTCACTGCTGATAGGCCTTGAAGTTTTACAGCCTGGTCCATTCCCTATTCGCTTTCTGCTTTATGGGGATGGGTGCACAGTGGCCAGCTGCCTCATGCCCCTGCCAACATATCTTCCCTACTGTACTAGTTACTTTCCTCATGGCTATAGCAACATACATGCCAAATGCATCTCACTGAAGGAGACCTTATTTTGGCTCAGAGTCTGAGAGTAGAGTTCATCATTTGGGGGAGGCCGCAGCAGAAGGACCATGAGGAAGTCAGTCACCTGGTATCCACAATCAGGAATCCGTGAGTGATGAGTGCGGGCCCTCAGGTCATTTTTTTTTTTTAATTGAGTCCAAGAACGGCATCCAGACACAGTTGGATGGATTTTCTCACTTCAATTAACCTGATCTAGAAATTCTCTTACAGACGAATCCAGGGGCTTATCTCCTGTCTGATCAACAATACAAATCACCACACCTATCATAGAGGACTATATTACCTCAAACTGTGAGCCAAAAGGAACCTTCCTGGAGTTGCATCTCCTTGGGTATTTGATCACAGATAACCAGAGAAACAGCTAATATATCATCTCCAATGCTTACATGTATCTTAGTCACTGTCCTGCTGCTCTGAAGAGATACCATGGCCAAGGTAACTCTTATAAAGGAAGGCATTGAACTGGGGACTGGCTTATAGGTTCAGAGGGCCAGTCCGTTATCACTTTGACAAGAAGCAGACAGGCATGGCGCTGGAGCAGTAACTGAAACTTTACATCCTGATCCAAAGGCAGCAGACAGGAAGAGACAGGGCCTGGTGTGGGCCTTTAAAGCCTCAAAGCGCATTCCCAGTGACACATCTCTGCCAATAAGGTCACGACTTCTAATCCTTTCCAAACATTTGTATTAACTAGGGACCAAGCATTCCAACATATGAGCCTATGGGGGTCACTCTCATCCACATCCCCAGTGCATGAATCTTGGCATCATCTGTCCATCATATGAACAAGAGAGTGAGTCCATCCCTGAGCTGAGCAGCTGTACCACAGAGCAATGAAACCAAGCATGAAACCAGCAGTGATCAGTGTTTCTAACCTAACCAAAGTCATAGTACTGCCTTTGTTTTAGACCATAACTAATTTACATAGGCAGCCGAAAGAGGAAGATAAAGTAGAAAACACACCCCAGATATACATGATCAGTCATGGAAATAGGTACATATTTTGTTTGTGACTGGTCCACAATAATAGCAATGTAATTAGTAGTAGTTGTTGTTGTTGTTGTATTTTGGATTTTTGAGACAGGGTTTCTCTAGTTTTGGAGCCTGTCCTGGAACTAGCTCCTGCAGACCAGGCTGGCCTCAAACTCACAGAGATCTGCCTGCTTCTGCCTCCCAAGTGCTGGGATTAAAGGCGTGCGCCACCACCACCATGCTTGAATCAGAATAGCATAGCTCATAGCTTTTCCCATTTAGCAAAAAACAAACAAACAAACAGAAACATATTAGGTGAATACATGCTACTACCAGGTTAAGGGGCTGAACTTTGCATAATTCTTTTTTTTTTCCTCAACTCATTTCAGTTTTAGAGGAAAATAGGGTCTTGGGCCTCAGAACTTCCTAGGACACATAGTACTCAAAGTCCAGCTCTGGCTTCTGCTGTCGTCAATATGAAATGATCATACATTCCAGATTTCTAAAATCAGTCCACACCAGATGGACTTTTCCAGTTTTCTTGGGTCTAAGCTTGAGGAAATACCATGAGCAGCCCCAGGGCTGGGATGTGGAAAGGCTCTCTGGGGCTTAAGAACAACCGCTTTGTGTCCAATCAGCTCCATTCAGCTGGCGGGAGGCTTGCTGTGCAGCTGTAGGGAGGTGCACAGCCAGCCCCTGGGTACCGTAGCTATTGGCCAGCTGTGCTCCCCCAAGCTGCACTCATCACAATCACCAGTGTTTATGCCTCAAGGTCTCCTCTCAGTGCTGCTGATGAGCCCCCAGACCTCTGGGAAGAGAGCTATGCCAACTTAAGGAACCTGGCCATTCAATCCAATGTCAGGAAGTCTTGATTGCTATAAGTTCCTCGTGGTGTGTCTCAAGCCTTTTTCCATGCTGTTTCTTATGAGAATGGAGAAGTACGGCCGCCCCGTTCCCTGAGGAGTTATTCTTGGCATGCTTGGAGATACTTGCTCACTTACCACTTTCGAGATCTTGTTCCATGGTCACGGCTGTCCGTGTGGTTCTCCTTAGTGTCACTCCCAGAGTTTCTTTGTCAACTGTTAAGTCCAAAGCTGAGTAAAACACCTGTGCACACACGCTTCGAGGAGTCTCTTCACCAGCACTCCCAGAGCCTAGCTGTGACAAGGGTCCTTTAGTATAGTAGTTCTCAACTTGTAGGTTGTGACCTCTTTGGAGGTCAAAGGATCCTTTCACAGGGTTTGCCTAAGACCATTGGAAACATGGAGGCTTGCATTATGATTCAGAACATTAGCAGAACTACAGTTATGAAGTAACAATGAGAATAATTTTATGGTTGGGGGTCACCGCGGCCTGAGGAATTGTGTTAAAAGGTTGCAGCATGCGGAGGGCTGAGGAGCATTGCTCTAGAGCTTTCCCTGGCACCAAGGTCACAGTTCCTGCAGAAAGGAGGGTGAGTGTGCCCTGCCCTCGTGTACTGCTGCATCTTCCTTTTACCACACGGAAGTGTGGAAATACACCAGGCCAACACACTTCCATTTCTATCTCTTCAAATGTACAATCCTAAATCCATAAATATACAGTGTGTGTGTGTGTGTGTGTGTGTGCATGTGGTGTGTGTGTGTGTGCATGCATGCGTGTGTATGTGTGTTTTCTCCATTTGGGTCACTGAAGTAACAACACTTTTCAGACATACACATTTAAAAACATAGAATTAAAATAATTTTATATTGTTTTATAACTTTTAAACCACATAACCATGAGCAAGTAACTCCCATTTTCCCGAAACTTGGGGATTAAACTCATCAACACTTAATAACTATTTCTCTGTTTTCAACATCCAAAAATTATCATATTCTTGCATACATGTTGGCCAGCCATGGGATCTTAAATGAAACTGGTGCTTTAAGTGGTTGTTATGTGTTTGGGATAATTCAGATCACTGTAATCAGGTACTCCTTACGGCAGCAGCCTTCTGACTTAGGCCTCCACATAAGGCAACACAAAGTGTCTATCTTTAGAGACCCCCATAGAGCCCCAAAGCTTATGACTTTCTTAAGGGATAAAGTCTAAGTACTGAAGTGACCAAAACACACTGTTCTCAGCTGGTATAATTACTAGACTTCCTTTCAAAAAAAATTTTAAAAAAAGGTCAAGAATCCCCTAATGTTAACTATAACTCATAAAAGCTTTGAAGATGAGCTCCATGACTCCAGAAATATTTGAGTTTTAATTTATCACCACCACAACATGCTTTTAAAACAGATTGTGTTTCTGTGTTGACTCATGAACAGATAATACAGGTTAATTTGTTTTATTTGTGAGGTTAGAGGCAAATCATATTTGGAAAACTTGGACCATGAAATGGTTAGGTTAGGGTTTTTTAATTTTTTTTCTTCTTTCTTTCATGTATACCAGCTTGGGGGTGGAGAATCCTTCCTGAAAGTGAACTTGACTGCTCTTAACTTGAGCCTTCTTCTGAAGTTCATGTCTCCCACCCTTTCATGCTGAACTTGCAGTCTGCACAGTGAACTAACATTCCACAATTACCCAGGGAGCCAGAGATAGTTTCCAACTGGTGAATCAGCCAGCCTAGAGAACGCTCTGACTGTGAGAAATGGTTAGAAATGTCACTCGAGTGAACAGACTTGGGGAAGTTAAGAATGAAGACAAGAGAGGAAATAACAAATAGAAGGAAGGCTGTACCTGGGGAGCTGGAGGCGGAGTGGAGCCCTACAGTGTTTTCAGTAACTTCACACAGATTCCCCACACACAAAAAAGAAAAAGGTAGTATTTTAAATATGGTTTTTACTTTTTGTAAAAGACACTTGAGATTTAGGGTCAAGTTAATCACCAGTGAAACTCTTCCCAGGGTAAAGTGCATTTTCTGGGCAGGGAGAGGCTCCATGCATTCTCAAAGCGCTCACTGCTGTGGCTGAGGACACAGGTTCAGTTCCCAGCACCCATACGGGGCAGCTCATAATCACCTGTGACTCCAGCACCAGGGGACCTGATGGCCTCTTCTGCCTCCATGGGGAGCTGCACATGCAGAAACATAAATAGATCATAAAATAAATTTCAGGAAGAGCCTATTTTAAAAGCAAATGTGGCATCATTTTCTTGGCTTAACAGTGCAGTATGAAAGAACTAAGTTGATTTGGGACTTCATAACTTTTTCTGACATTTTACCATAAAAAATAGTTTTGTCATTTAAGAATGATCTATTTTCTCATTTATTTTTTAAACTGGAAAAACTTTTCATTAAAGTGAGAAATGTGTTAATGTAGTATAGTGTTCCATGTAGAGGAAACACACATGCTCATCAACGCCTCTCACAGCCAGAAGTCAGATGTGTTAGGCGTAGACAGCTAGCTGACAGCGCCCACCACACAAGTTTGAAGACTGAATTTGAGATCCCCAGAACCCAGGCTCATCTTCTATGTGGATGTCCGTTGGTGACCTTTCTACCCACTCTCAGGAACTGTTTCTTTATTACTATCTGTAGGGTTTCCTCGATACATCATGGATACAAATCCTTTGTCAGACAATTGGCTCAAAATGCTTTCTCAATCTATGGCTGTGTCTTTTTTTTTTTTTTATAAACTATTTATTTATTTATTTATTTATTTTTTCGAGGCAGGGTTTCTCTGTGGTTTTGGAGCCTGTCCTAGAACTAGCTCTTCTAGACCAGGCTGGTCTCGAACTCACAGAGATCCGCCTGCCTCTACCTCCCGAGTGCTGGGATTAAAGGCGTGCGCCACCACCGCCCGGCTGTGACTGTGTCTTTTGATAAACAGACGAGTTACTTTTGTTTCCTTGATCATATGACTGTTATCTTACAGGCCCTGATTCTTGTTCTTAACAAGTTTGCTTCCTGAAGTAGGAAGAATGTTCAGCTGTCCTTTTTCTATTCTATTCCAGTGGGAAATCTGTCTGTTCTTATACTGATGTATTTTCTCAGTTACTTGTACTATCTTCCTAAATCTTGATGTCAGAAATATAAACACTTCATGTTTATTCTGCATGACGTTTCCCCTTCTATTCCTTGTCTTTTGTGTTTTTATGTGAATCTTATAAAGATCCTACCAACTTTAACATCCTAAAAAAAGATTAGAATTTCACTGTAATATTGACTTCATAAATTACCTTAGGAGAAGTTGGAATATTAGTACTGAATCTTCTAATCCATAAACATGTTGGTTATATTGGGTCTATTTCAACTGTTCTCAATGATATTTAAAAGTTATCAAAATGGCAACATTGTATTGTATAGCAACATTCCTTTTCTACGTTCCTTGTGGCAACGGTTAATATGTAGTTGAGTGCTCAGGCAATCTTCATGCTTAATGATTCATTAGGTGGACTCAAGAAAAAAAGAAGCACGTGACCATTGTCATAACCACAGTTTAAAACAAAAAATGAGTAGAAGAGAAGCTCATGCATATGAAAGAGACCAGGAGCAGTGATTCTCTCTGAGAGGACACTCACAGGACATGCCAAACACTCAGCAGTAAATCTTGAGGACACACTCAAGTGTGTGCACCAAGGAAACTCATTAGAGAATGAGTACCCACTTTATATTAGTCTCAATATACAGTACACACATGGATTAGTGTATGCACGGATTGCAATAATGCATGTATAGATTACAGTAGTGCATGTGTGGATTAGAATAGTTCATGCATGGATTACAATACATAGTGCTTACATAGATTATAATAGTACATGAATGGATTACAGTGGTACATGTATGGATTGCAATAATGCATGCATGGATTACAGTTGTACATGCATAGATTACAGTAGTGCATGCATAGATTACAATAGCGTATTTATGCATTATATTAGGTCACCATGTATATTGTATCATTGTATGTACACAGTCTTGGACTTTCTGAGTATCTGATGGCTTTCTTTCAGCAGAAATTTTGATGTCTTCAGATGGATAAACATAGCACAGGATGATTTCATCCAACTGTCATTTCCTGTGGGCTTTGGGTGCAGGGTGTAGGATAGAAAAGGTCAAGTATTTCTTTCCTCTTCTAAACTAACTGAAAAGGAAGGAGAGCTAAAGACACTCAGAAGCTTCAGAAAAGCAAGCACTCTGCATGTCATACTGGGCCCTATATAGCTGAGCATCCCTAAGCAGAGACCTGGGCACAATCCCTCTGAATTCGCTCTACAACTGCTGGTAAATACAGATTGAAAATGCCTGTTCCTAGCAAGAAAAAATAATCTCTCTGCTCTCCTCCTCCTTTCCTCCTTCCCTCCTTCCCTCCCTCCCTCCTTTCCTTCCTCCCTCTCTTTCTCTCTGTATTCACACGTGCATTTGTGTGTGTATTCCTGTGTGTGTGTGTGTGTGTGTGTGTGTGTGTGTGTGTGTGTGTGTGTGTGTGCCCATACACAGGGATCTCACTGGCCTGGCACTCACCAACTAGACAAGCTGACCAGCGAGCCACAGGAACCTATCTGTTTCCAGCTCCCAGTACTGGGTTTTATGAGGTTGTGGATCCATGTCCTGTAATCGTTTTTGTTTTTTTGGTTTTTTCCCCCCTCTTTTTACTCTTTGGGAGTTTGCCACCCAGCTCCCAAATAAACACAATGAGACTTAATCTTTCTTATAAATACCCGGCCTTAGCTTGACTTATTTCTAGCCATCTTTCTTAACTCAAATTATCCCATCTACCTTTTGCCTCTGAGCTATTACCTCTCTCTATTTCTGTATATCTTTTCTTTCCTTCTGTGTCTGGCTGTGTGGCTGTGTGGCTGACTTCTGGAGTCTTCCTCTCTTCTCTCTCTCTCTCTCTCTCTCTCTCTCTCTCTCTCTCTCTCTCTCTCTCTCTCTCTCTCTCTCTCTTTCTCTCTTTCTCCTATTCTCTCTGCCTGGCAGCCCCCCTCTTCTTTCTCTGCCCAGCAGTCGCCAGTCAGCTCTTTATTAGACCAATCAGGTGTTTTAGGCAGGCAAAGTAACACAACTTCAAAGAGTTAAGTAAATGTAACACATCTTTGCATCATTAATCAAATATTCCACAACATAAACGAATGTAACACATCTTTAACTAATATTCCACAACAATCTCCCAGCCTGATCAGCAATTTTTTCCTACCCTAATTTTTTTTTTATTTTTTTTTTTATTTTATTTATTTTTTTTTTTTTTTTGATTTTTCGAGACAGGGTTTCTCTGTGGTTTTGGAGCCTGTCTTGGAACTAGCTCTTGTAGACCAGGCTGGTCTCGAACTCACAGAGATCCGCCTGCCTCTGCCTCCCGAGTGCTTGGATTAAAGGCGTGTGCCACCACCGCCCAGCCCTTTTCCTACCCTTATTGTAAACCCTTTACAGTCATCTTATTCTTTCTTGGTAACTTTTTCTTTGGTAATAATAAAAACAGGCTAACTTTATTGGCATAAATTATTCAAATCTCTTATACGGGTGACACAAACCCACATAGCTAAAGCAAAAAGCAAGTTATTGATGTCAACAGGATGCTTCGTGTGGCTGACTTAAAAATGTTGGAAACACCACAGACCTCCAACCCCCTCCCCTTGGCTTTCTCCATAATTGTCTTTCTTTACTCTCATACCCAATAAAATGCTCTCTCTGACTGGTGCCCACAGCTGAACATCTGGCCACAAAATCTCCTGTACTCCAGTATTTTAGAGATTAGCATTAGTCATTGGAGAAATATTCACCTCCTTAGTCTCCCAAATAAGAAAAAAAAAAGAATTCCTCAATAATCTGTATATTGGCCAGTGTAAAGCTGGTTCTACAGCAGCTCTCAGAATGGGTGGGGGTAGCTGGGCGGGAACCCTCGGCTGAGCCTGTAGTTATCTGTGGCTCTCATAGTCCAGGTTTCATCGAGGCCACCCAAATCACAACCATCTTTCGCTTCTTCACACACTAATCACCAATGGGAAAGAGAACTCTTCCTGTGAGCTTGGCCAAGCATGGTGGCACACACCTGTAATGGAAGAACACAGGAGGCTCAGGCAAGGGGCTTGCTAGAAGTTCCGGGTCTGTCTGGCTACATAGAGTGACTGTCTCAACACAAAGAACTGAAAATGACCAGTGGGAATTTTCAAAGTATAAAGAAACATGCGCTTTGAGGTCTGAACAAAGACCAGTAGAACTTCCTTCCAATGTTGCCCGGCAGAGAACACCTGTCAAATTTCACCACAGGTTTCAGATATCACTAGTCCCTATGCTGCAGCTCTCTGTTACTAAAAAGGAATCCTAGGCAGTCAGGTGCTGGTGTACTCGGGAGGCAGAGGCAGGTAGATCTCTTGAGTGCCCGGACAGCCTGGTCTACATAGTGAGTTCCAGGACAGCCAGAACTTAAACCCTGCACACTTGAGTTAGGCTGAGCCCTCTGCCTCCCTGTAAGAGCAGCCTTGTCTCGTGTGTGGGTGAAGGATGAAACTCCTGAAGATAATTGATCACGTGCTTCGAAGGCAGAGGCAGGAGGATCAGGAATCCAAACTCCTCTGTCTTGTTCTGGGATAGCCTGGTTTTTTACGAGACCCCGCTTTTTAAGAGGAAAGTAAAATCACACCGCACAGATGGGACACTTCTCCTTCCTTCAAGGATGAGGGATGAGGAGGAAGAAAGGACCTTCATCTCCAGCAGACACAGAGCCTTGAAAGAGGTGGCAATAGGGCTGGCCATAGCTTGTTTTACCTTATTTCCCCCCATTCTGTCTACCTAAGGTCCCTGAAGTCCTTGCTTTGTGTCTACATAGAGGTTAATCCTATGTAAGAGAAGCTTGAGGAAGCTTATGGCTCTGCTGGAGGTCTGGCAGGAAGCTGGTCCCCAGGGGGCCCTCTGGTTGGTTCTCCAGGTGAGATGTATAAACCTGATCCTTGTTGCCCAGTTTCCTTCTCAACACACACACGGTCATTCTGATGAACATTCCAGTGTCCAAGCCAAGGGGATAGGATGGCCCTTAATCCTTCAGCAGGGCAGCCATTTGACCCCTGGAAGTGTTGGGGTGACTATACCAGATGTCAGCGGAGCAGAGCCCAGCGTGCCGGAGGAGGAAGGGGAAAGCTGGCCCTTGTTTCTAAGTTGGTCCAAGACTCTGTGAAAAGCCTTCTCCCTGTGACCCGCTGGCTGTCAAAGAGTCCCCTAAGTCACTGTCGCTTTGTTGTTACACGATTATTGAGAAAGCTGGATGATTCTGTGGTTGCTGTCTTGCTTTTGTACTGTCCGAGATCTTTGTGGTGTGCGGCAGGCTCAGCTTTACCTTCTGGGCACCCTCCCACTTTCCACTTTGCTTGTCAGTAAAACGCTGAAAAGTTGTCTTGTAAAATGAATGAAGCACCTTGGTGATTTTAACTTTCTTAATTGATTTTATTTTCTATCTGACTTCCTGACTGATAAAAGGGCTACTTACCCAACGTCTGAGCATCCAGGAAATCTGTCTCCCGGGTCAGAAATGTGCACATTCCAAGCCACTCAAGGCCCAATCATCAGTCTTACTTAGTCCCAGCTTGTAACCATGGCAAGGCCAGCTTCCTGCCACACCAAATTCTGGAATCCACTGACGACCGGTCTGGTCAATCTGCTGCCCACTGAAGGGGAGACTTCAATGTCCACTGGCTGCCATTTCCAGTTCTCCAATGAAGCCAAAGGAAAACGTGACCCACCTCTCCTGGGTCCTCCCCAAGTCGCCATGGACACCACTGTTGAGGACACGGGATATCTGCATGGCCAACGTACTGAGGTCTGCGCTCACCAAATAAGTTGGTGTTCTAGTCCTCCCGTGTTCCCGCCCACTCTGTTCTTGTCGGCCGCCCTGTCTCTACAGGCCTCTGCTGCCACCTCATAATTCAGAACTTTGAGTTCCCTCACTGGTTGGGCAGGGACAAGGGATGCCTATCTTTATGCACTCCAATGAGATGAGAGAGTCTTCAACACAAAGGCCATCACCTCCAGCTAAGGGAAGCCAGAAGTAGCTGTAATCTGTTGGGTTTTTTTTTTAAATTGATGGAGGAATTACTTTCATTTAATAAAGAAACTGCCTTGGCCCATTTATAGGCCAGCCCTTAGGTGGGTGGAGTAAACAGAACAGAATGCTGGGAGAAAGAAGCCGAGTCAGGAGTCGCCATGATTCTCCCACTCCAGACAGACGCAGGTTAAGATCCTCCCTGGTAAGCCAGCTCGTGGGGCTACACAGAATATTAGAAATGGGTTAGATCAATATGTAAGAGCTAGCTAATAAGAGGCTGGAACTAATGGGCCAGGCAGTGTTCAAAAGAATACAGTTTTCTGTGTAATTATTTCGGGGCATAAGCTAGCCATGTGGGCGGCCGGGTGCCGGGGACGCAGCCCTGCCGCCGTGTTTTACAACAGAGTGGCACCCAACGTGCTAATGAACTCCACGTAAAACCTGAGAGGGCTTAAAAAGGACACAGAGAGAATTTAAGACAGATTTTTGCTGTTTGTGGGTTGCGTGCGGCAAAGAAATTGTCCTGACTCAGCAACAGGAAAAAACTGGCTGTTTTAAAATGCCGGCTTTCTGGGCTGTGCCGCCATCACGATCTCTGTCTGGCTCCTGCGGGAGACAGAGTCTTTGAATGGAGCATTTGGAGTAAAGAGCTACAGCTTGCTTGATGGCAATGTGGACTGCTGTGTGCCTGGAACTGTGTGTGACTCAGGGGCACCAAATGGTTCTGATGCAGGAGCAGCTCAGCTCCGCCATGTGGAACTCTGCTGGTCTCAGGCAGGAACTACCATAATTACCATAATAACAGCGCAGTTAAGGTTTAGACTGGGCAGTACACAGGCGGTACCGTATTATCTGTACATGGTGCAACTTAAGTTTTTAAGAAGTGCTTAACATTTTAAGAAATGCTCCTGGATAGTAAAAAAATTACAGATTCACAATAAAACAGATTCAGACATAAAAGACCACAATGTTGGATGACTGTACATAGGCTTGAGAGAGAAAAAATATATATAAATAATAAAGTTAATGTCTTAAAAAAAAAGGTAAAGTCTTTAAAGAGACAGAGTACAGATAGTTATAGATTAAAAGAAATAAAGAAAAATAAGCCACGTAAAAATGGAAAATTCACAGAGAGTCTGGATTCTTTGTATTATTGTGTTTTCTTTAAAATTTTTGACTGTGAAGGAGCTAACTACAGAGAGACATTTCATTATATGGGCTGCCAAGCTAAACCAAAATGGATACAAGGGTATTATGATTTCAGAATATGGGTCTAAGGATATGATGCTTTGGAGAGGGTCTTCTTTTGTTTTCACAGAGGATGAGACTCTGTGGATTGTGTCTACCCCAATATGGTATGATAGACCACGCCCTCCTGAAAGGTTGCTGTGAACACCTTCAGAAAATTACTTCACTCAACTGCCGACTGAGATGACCCTGACACACAGGTTACATCATGAAAGATCTGAATACAGCGCCCCCATTCAGCAGGAAGCAGTTTGGAGAGAAAAAACTGCGCCCATATTCCCAAATATTGTTTATAAATGTTCCTTTACATTTAAAGGGGGAAATGATATAGGTATGAATAATTTGCATTGGTATGGATTTTAAGGTCAATTTTGTTATATGTATATGTATTTCTGATCTTGATTAAGGTATTGTGATTGTAAAAATGTAATGTATAATTAGGAAATATAGGTTGTTGATGGATAATCATAAATAATAGTTAAGCTTGTAGTCACGTTAGTTAGATTTTCTAGATATATAGAGATACATTTCAATTAGGCATTCTTCATATCTTTCAAAGACTACAGAACATGGCATTTAATGTTTTAATAACTTAGGGCTTTTCATGACAATGAGACATATCTGCTCCTGGCAGCACCAATCTACTTCAAGAGGAAGATGGGCATCGAAGAGGATCCTTATGGAGTTTGATAGCCACTTGGGCAAGAAACTGTTCTTGCCTGGACTATTGCATAAACTGGACACAGAAAACCCGTAGAAAGAGGACTGCTGAACTTGCCTAAAGGTGAGATGGTTTTTCGGGGTTCCTGACTCATAAAAGAGTCTGCAAGACATTCTACAGGACACAGCAAAAAGTGACTGAACTGTCTTTGGAATTTCCTGCTTGATGAAAATGTCTGCTGGATACTATGGGCCTGCAGGCTGAAGATGGATGCCCCAACGGTACAGAGGAACTTTGGGTGACTGTCCAAGCAGCGAGATGTCTCTGTCATTTCTAAAGTTTGAAGTTTCTTATTTCTTGTTTACTTAGGTAATATTATATCCTTCTGGAGTCTTTGATGGAGTTGAAGAATGGTTAGTTATAGTTATAGTTTTCCTTAGTTATGATAAAAGATAAAATAGATATAAATATTGTAACTGTAATTCTTGCTTGATAACCGTTTTGTTATATGTAATTTTACTATGTTAAAGTTAAAGCCTTTCTTTTTTGTTTAAACAAAAAAAGGGGAAATGATGGAGGAATTACTTTCATTTAATAAAGAAACTGCCTTGGCCCATTTATAGGCCAGCCCTTAGGTGGGTGGAGTAAACAGAACAGAATGCTGGGAGAAAGAAGCCGAGTCAGGAGTCGCCATGATTCGCCCACCAGAGACAGACGCAGGTTAAGATCTCCCTGGTAAGCCACCAGATCGTGGTGCTACACAGAATATTAGAAATGGGTTAATCTAGATATGAGAGCTAGCCAGTAAGAGGCTGGAGCTAATGGGCCAAGCAGTGTTTAAAAGAATACAGTTTCTGTGTAATTATTTCGGGTAAAGCTAGCCGGGTGGCGGTGGGAAGCAGCCCCGCCGCTCCTATTTCTACATTAAATGTTTTTGTTGTTCCTGATGACAATATTTGTTAACCTGATGGAGCGGAAAGAGCACCTGGCCTGCATCCCAGTCCTAATTTTTCATTTTATTTTTTGCCTTTTTAAAAATAGAATCTTATGTAGCCCAGGCTGGCCTCAAACTAACTAAAGATGACCATGAAGTTCTGAATTCTTTAGCCTCTACCTTCCAACTGCAAAATCACAGTAGTATGTCACCACACCTGGACTCTATGTGGTGCTGTGGTGGGACCCAGGACTTCATGGATGCTAGGCCAGCATCCTACCAGCTGTGTTGTGGTGGGACCCAGACTTCATGGATGCTAGACCAGCATCCTACCAGCTGTGCTGTGGTAGGAACCAAGACTTGGTGGACGCTAGGCTGGCATCCTACCACCCACCCAAGACTTCGTGCATTCTAGGCTGGCATCCGATTAGCTGTGTTGTGGTCAGGCCCAAGACTTGGTGCATTCTAGGATGGCATTCTACCGGCCAAACTGCCACATGTCAGACCAGCCCACTTTGGCCCTGAAACACAGCTTCCTGTCTGAAAAGGGGTGGGCTAGGAAAGAGAGGTTGTGATTGTTTTATGGAAAGAAGCTTCTTCATTTCACCCTCCACAAGACTGCCATGCAGGAGAGAGGAGGGATGTGATGTGTCCCAGGCTACAGCTGACAACACAGTAGCTCAGATCAAGACAAAGGAAGTAGAGCCCCTGGCTCAGCCAAGGACAGCCAGGTGCAAGATGCATGGAGAAATGTCAGAGCCTGGGCCTCATCCCAGCACCAGGTGACCTGTAATGGTGCTGGTGGTGGTGACAAACCTAAGCAGTTTCTCCAGCACCTCCATAAACACATGCAGCTTCTGTCCTGGCTCAGAAGTCATGTGTGTGACAACGAGATGCAGACATGTGATGTCCTATTAAACAGCACGTGCCGATATGCCCAGCTAATAGTCTCTTGCCTGTGTATAGTCATCTGGTAGCAACAGTTTCCCCACTGTGCTTCTGAACACACTTCTACTCTGGCTTTTCAAGGTTTGCCTATACATTTCAATGCCAGCATTCTGAAACCTACACGCCTTAGTGAACGCTACTGAGCCACTGCCCGTCCTCACCTGCAGCCTGAGACAGAGCCATACTCCCTTTTCCTCTCAGCAGTCTTGTGTAGGGCGAAAGGAAGAAGCTCCTCTTGAGAAAGCCTTTGCAATCCCTTCTTTCATCTGTGGCTCCTCTTCAGGAAAGAAGCTGAGAGCCAGGGCAAGAGTCAGGCTGGGCTGTGGGGAGGTAGCCGCAGGCAGGTGTTTGCAGAGATGTCTGTGGTCACATCTGACCAGAGTTGATCATTTTTTCTGAAACACTGAGACTGATAACCTACAGATACGGGGTCAGGTTTGAAATTCATGTTTTTATGAAAGCCACATGGGGAGGTAGAAGAATTTTAGACACTTTAAAGAAAGTAAACCCAGGCACCATGGCAGCCTTGTCTTCTGAGTACTTCAGAGGTGGGAGCAGGAGGATCCGGTCTGGGCTGCAAGGTCATCGTTGACCACATAGCAAATTGGAGGCTGTCTTGGGCTGCATCCTAAGATCCCATCTCAAAAGCAAAACAGAGCCAAACAAGAGTAGAGCAATAGCTGCAGTGTTCTCTGGTGGATAATATGACTCTTGCATCCCTAAAGTTCCAAGGACCAAACTATCTTTGAGGGAAATGGCCTCCACGGGTTTCATCTTTTTCTTGCCCCTTTCAAGAACCGCCGAGTCTAGAGTTGGCCTCCGAAGAAGACGCAGGAGCTGTCTTTACTGTGAAAGACAGAATTAGTTTCCAGTGACACTGTAGGCACAAGCAAAGCTGCTGAGCCCTCCCCAGTGGGCACGCCACAGCCCAGGCAGCCACTGATACTATCAGATCGAGCAAGAAGCGGGCAAAGCTGCTGGAAGCCCTGAGATTGGCTGGAGGTCACTGAAGCAACACGACCCTGCTGTGCATTCCAGAAAGCCCGAAAATTAAAGCCCTGATAAGATAACCAGGTAATTAATGAAGCAATTTCCCTTTCCGCTCACATGCCTGTGTTTACTTTTGAGTATAAATTATCCTCTTAAGCAATATGTCTGCTCTCTTCCCGTAACCTTGCGATTCAGCCCCAGAGAGCAAGAGGGCCCACACCTGTGTGTGTGCATTCTTTTCAGATCTTAGCTTACACATGTAAGTACACAACATACATATATCTACATATAGATATATACACATGCATACAGACACACACATATACAAATAAACATGCACAGTACACAAACACATGCACATCATCATACATACATGCTTACACTATATATACACACAGATATAAACATATACATATACAAATGCATCCAAACATACATATACATGCACACAGAAACACGCATACATGTATGCACAAACACATACGCACATGTGCACAGACATAGTTAGTGTAAACGCAGCCAGTGTTCTTGATTTTCCTTGATTTCTCCTGCATCATTTCTAATGAGCCTGAGACATTCTATGCTGCTGACTATTGGATTAAAAACATTCCTGCTCATTTTATAAACTCATGAGGTAAGTTATTCAGATGGCCAGATAAGCAATCAGTTCGTTCAGAATTCCAGATTGTGCAGAGCTATCAATGAGGCGCTAGTCAGGGTCAGGCACTAAAAAATACACTTCCTGCCAATCTGCTCTATTCTGGCTCCTAGGCTGGAGGGTCTTTGCAACTAGTGATACTAGACCTTGTCAGGGAACTCAGGTACACAAATCTGTACACAGTCCCTGAGAGAACAATCACAGGAGGCATGGGGAGGGCAGGGAGCATGACGGCAGGGGTCGTATTCTGAGAGACACAGCTGTCTTTGGAACTATGAACCAGACAGCATCGTTTCCTAATGAGATCATAACTCAGTGTACTGGCAGCTGGCCTTCATCCCAATCACAACTGTACGAGGAAAGTGTGCCTGCCCCAGACCTGTAGATGAAGGATCTGACTGTGAGCAAGTCCCCAGACAATCCAGATTGTAGGACTTTGCTCTATAATGTCCTTGGCGGAATCACTACCTACCTGGACAACCTCAGACCTTGGGAGAGATCTGCCGCTCTATATTGGTCGAGTTGGTGGACGTGAGCAGTCTGTATTCCAGCAGGTACCTTTTGTGCAGAGTGCTACCGTCCCACTTCACAAAATGACTGGAAGAATGCCTGCTTTTTATGGTCAAAAACCCACACATGTCTCCATGCATGTAATTTTGTATGTATGTCTGCATACGTGGAATCTTGCATATGTGTCTGGTATGTCTCTGTGTGTTTATGTCTCTGTGTGTCTCTGCATACATCTGTGTGTGTTACGGCCCATGTCTACGTGTATATGTCTGTGTGTGCACATGTCTGTGTATGTAGATTCATGTTTTTGTACAAATGTTCCAAGCAATAAATGTCTTAATCATTTTTCCTTTCCCTCCTTTCCACAAAACACAATCGGTGTACTTCAGCTCCTAGCCAGACCACAGATTTGGAAATCCATACCTACATTAGACTTTAAAAGCGGCAGCATGATCATCCCTGCACTTGATTCTGAGTGTAACAGACTTACTGGTAAAGCACCAGTCAACCCAGAAGACACGTGGCCTACCCAAACTGTAAGGAAGCAGAAAGCTGAAAAACTTAGGCACAGGCTGGAGATACGGCTCAGTGGCTAAGAGCATTGGCAGCTCTTCCAGAGGACCCAGGTTCAATTCCCAGCTCCCACACGGTGGCTCACAACCATCTGCTACCCCACTTGCAGGGAATCAGACTCTCTTTTCTAGTTTTCAGGGCACCCATGTGGTGCACAGACACACTTATAGGCAGAACACCCATACACACAAAGTCAAGAAATATCCCTTTTAGAAAGAAATAGAAGGGGAAAACTAGAAAACAAGAATGACGATGGCGGGGAGAAAACACGGGAGGCAAGGAAGGTGTGAAACCATCCTTTTGAAGTCATGACAGGATCGGGAGTCTATGGTGTGACACCTGAGCCAATTATTGCAAATTTGTTCCCAATTTTCTCTACTGTGGCACGTGTCCACCTACTGTGTGGGTTCTGGGTCCAGCTACTGTGTGAGTTTGATCTTGGGAGAATGTGAGGAAAGGAGGCCTGTCCTCTGGCTGGGCAGCCTAGTGAAATGGGCATTCAAGATGGGCTAACTATCGCCTTCCATCATATCAATGGGCTAGCTATTACATTCTATCATATCAGGCTACCAACCACCTCCCATCATCCTGGGCTATCAATCACCTCCCATCGTATCAGGTGAGCTATCATCTTCCATTGTATCTGAACACTTCTCATCCTCCTTCACTTACTGTTTGATAATTCAGGTTCATTCGTAAATTTTTAAAATTCCTTTTGCTTGAGTATCCATTAGAAAGGGACCAGCCACATCATTCTGAAAACTCACCACCTTTACATTTAAATTTTCATTTATCTTTCAGTCAGTTTGGGATTTAATAGTCTTTTAGGACAAGCTCTGAGGACATAGCTATGTTTTCTTCTTTAAGGTCTCTATGGCAACCACTTCAACTGCACACAAAGCAAACAATGCCTATGATTATCTTTTAAATGCACAAGGATGTTCTAAGGCAGGAATGATGGCACGCATCTGTAATCTCAGGATTTGGGAGGTTGAGGCAGGATGATCTTGAGTTTGAACTCAACATGGGCTACATAGCTAGGTCTTGTCTCCTAAAAAATGATAGTAATAATAAAAATATCATTTGCTTCTATAGAAAGGCAAAAAGCAAAGGTGGTGTATAAGGTCTACAGAGCTCCAGATTCTAAATGACAGTCTGTGAAATTGGTCACCCTTTTCCCCTATGGCTAAAACATTCAGTGAGTTCAGACGGAGCTGTCTGCCGACAATCTGCAAAGAAAACACACAGCCCTGATTGCACGAGGAGGGAGGAAGCCCTTTCCTCCTGGGCCTGGGGTTTAAGCAAACATGAAGCTGGGTACAAGATCTGTCTCCATCACCTTTCAGCACAAGTCAGTGACTTCCCAAGAGAGGAAGAGTGGCTTCTAGGCCTTCAGCCAGCATGGGACGGGGCAGCCCCACGGCCCCCAGCTCACCCCATGCTGCCTCGCCTGTCTGACTTGTAAAAGGAATGGCTGAATGTCCACATTCATATCTAACCTCATGGCTCAAGAATCCGACCTTCTCCCCTTGAGGAGCCAGGAGAATGCTGACAGACCCCACAGTCGGGAGAAGCAAGTGGAGCCGGGATACTCTCCAAGGGTTTCCTTTTCGACACTGGGAAGACAGCGAGCTGTCAAGAACACACAGGGGAAAATGATAACTATGGAATTACGAATTTAAATTTTTCTATTAAGGTCTTGATGTTTTGGGGTTAACAGGTACATGGTGCCTCATAATTTATCTTGAATTCATGTATCTAAAATAAACTTTTTTAAGTCACTAACCTCATACTTTAAATTACATCAGACTAAATTGTCATTCTTGAAAGGGCAAATACAACTTTTACAACTTTAGGGATAAAACTTCTGAATTTTTCATTAGAAACAGTAATTTTCTAAAAAAAAAGCTAACGTGAATTAATAGTTCTTTTACATACTTGAAAAACACCAATGAATATGTGACTTCTACCAAACTAACAATAACATCTGTAATCTAAGCCTATCTTGGCTCAAGAGGAGTCTAGAAGCTATTGTTTAATGTTGAGACTGGGAAGATGATGCAGTCAACCCTATGACAAACCTCCCAGATGTTCAGAAACCCATAATCCCCTCCTCATGTAGCAGGTTTTCATAACCCTCACTCTCTCATACTTGATATGCAGTTCAATATTTAAATATTGTTATTTTTTAAATATTCATTTTTAAACCAAAGAAATGAAGTAAAAATGAAAAATGAAATACACTTTGATTTTTTTGTCCTTGTAAATAAAATAGGGGCTTGCCGGGGTGCATGGAATGAATGATGGTGGGAAGAGAGAAGCCTTCACATGGGTGGCAGCACACAGCATTCCTATGGGGAGCAAATGGGTTACTGGAAGCATTTATTAAACGTCTATGGGTTTCTATGGGCATATCCACAGCCTGGCCCATTTTACTACAGGCACCTCCTAGCCATTTGTCCCACGTATTCAGAGCTCGTCATCTTAATAAATGTTCTGTAGAAGGAAAAGAAAAAGATCAAGCAGGAAATGCATGTGGCCAGCAAGCAAGTTATACCACAACTTCTTTTAAAAGCCCATAATATTGTAAAGATATGAGTTTCAAGTTAGAAAATATAGTTCTTTTTGGAATAGCATCTCCTGGGGCTAGAGAGATGGCTCCACGGTTAAGAGTACTTATCAAATCCAAGAGGACCTGGATTTGGTTCCCCGCATGCCTGTGGTAGATCGCAACTCATAATTACTGTTCCAGGGAACCTGACACCCACTTCTGGCCTCCGTAAGCACCAGATAAACATATGGTATACATACTTACATTTGGGCAAACACGCATACCATGAAACAAAAAATAAAGAAATAAAAGCTGTGAGTTTGACTATCTGGATGGCTAAGTTTTTTTGCAAGGGACTCTGGTGTTGAGCCAACTACTTGGGAAGCCCCATAAAAGGAAACAAGGATCCCTCACCACTGCCACCAGGCCCAGGATCCCGGTGAAGTTGGCGCACACGTTCCCGTAATGACTCTGGCTGTCACACAGCCTACCACACAAGGTGCCACCCGTGTGTGTCACTGACAAATGAATACTATGCAATCATGCCATCGTGGAATTTAATCCACTGAGAACACAGACCATCTAGTCCCGCAAAACCACCCACACAGTAAAAAGCTGCCTTACACCTCATCAGTTGCCTGGACCTGCCTGAACTGGATGACACTGGGGATCGATCGTCTCATCCTGCCAGGACAGGTGGACCAAACCCCTACCCCCACAGGAAAATCTGTCAGGACTCCTGGGCTTCGCAGCTAAAGGTAAGCACTGCTGCTAAACATGGTGTTCACCAAGGACCACGGAAAGACTTGGAGTTGCCTGGGTCGCTGGGAAGATCTGTCTCCCTTCTGCGCATTTAGTTATCCCTCTCAGATCTGTCTGATGGCATCTGATGACGTAAGGTACTGGTAACTCCTTACTTCATTATTTAAGTTCCCTGCTAAAAATACAGACGGGTGTGCCTCTTTCATAGGCTTCATAGTCCCGGATTAGCAGATTTCAGATAATTGTCTTCTAAAATGCCCATGCCTTTTAATCTAAAGTCACAGCCTTTTGTCATGACACCAAGATGTAAATCTGTTCCAGTTGTCTTACAGACACCTGCAGTTCCCATGGAAAAGTTCTGCTGCTGTATCAAGAAATCGGGTCTGGTAAAAAACTAAGTCTCCAGAGCCTATTTTGACCCCACCCATTTTTGAGCATACTTTGCAGGTTCACTCCTTCTGCCTGGGCCAAGACCATCTTACAGAGGGCCCTCCAAATATGCCAGCACCTGCACCAGCTTCTGGGACTTCACTATTGGCACTTTCTCTCCAGGCTCAAATGGGCACCAACCCAGCAACTGGAATCTGGTTTTAGGGAGCGTATCTGCTCTCGTGTCGCCCTCATGCACCTTTGCCTCTTCCCTACAACCAGGGCACTTCTCTGCCCCATTCTTTCTGGAAGTTGTCACCCTTCCCATGGCTAGCCCAGGTCATAGGGTTGATAATAACAATCTATTTTTTTTCTCCTAGCAACCTGCCTTCTCTTCTCTCTCAAAGAAGAAATGCCTAAGGTCTCCGGGATGAGAGTTCACCTGATGCCTCTCCACCTCCCACTGAGCACGAGCCTACCTACTCCCAACTCTCCCCTTCTCCACATCGCCCCATGCACAAGGGTATTCACATTTGTAAAAGAAACTTTACAAAACCTTAAATCTCTATTGAATCCCGCACATTAATAGTGGGAGACTCCAACACCCTGTTCTCACCAGTGGATAGGTCAGCCAGCAGAAACTTAACAGAGAAATAAGGAATTAACAGATATTATGACTCAAATGGACTTAACAGATATCTATAGAACATTTTACCCAAACACAAAAGAATATTCTTTCTTTTTAGTATAACCTACTGATTCTCTAGATTTCCTCGATGTCTGGGGTTATGTCCCCCTTTTTGCTTCTGATTTTATTAATTTAGACATTCTCTCTCTGCCTTTTGGTTAGTTTGGATAAGGGTTTGCCTTTAATTTCTGCCTGGCTACTGGCCAATCAGCGTTCATTTAAAATACAAGTGTCAGGGTACAGCCCATTGTCCCACAGCACTGCCCACAGTGGGCAGGTCTTTATTAACATAACCAAAGTCCTCCCCTACTGGCATGCCCAGAGGCCTGTCTCTGGAGTGATACTAGATTTCATCAAGTAGACAATTAGTGCTAACCATCACATCTTGTTTGATGTTTCGTTGCTATATAAAGTGACATAAAGTGCCCCTTTGCCCATTCCAAAGCTCATGCGTTTGGGGGCTTTGCTCCCAGCTGACAGCACTACTAAAATGATTGGATTGTGCGCCTGCTGTCCTCATCAAGGGATAAATCAACCCACTAATAGGCTCGTAGCTGAACTGGGACTTTAGGAGGCAGGACCTGCTTGCAGAAAGTAGATCTCTGGTGGTACTCTCTGTTTCATGGTCACCACAGAGTAGGCAGCTTTCCTCTACTGTGTCCTTCCCAAGATGCTTCTGAAACCGTGAGTCCAAACGAGTCTTACTGTCTTCAAATCAGTCATCTGGGCATTTGTTAGAGTGACAATAGGTGGCTCAAGCAGAAGCTTAAACACACTATCTCTGTGAAGACGCCGGGAGCTGTGTTCATCCTGAAATCTGTTTCAAGACCTACGCGTGGAAACTCATCTCGTTCGTTTCTGCTTTCTGCGTTCATGTACATAAAATCGGTTAGCCAGAAGATTGGAAAATGTGTTTGGAAAGAAATATAAGAACTTGCCTGAGAAAAAAAAGGGAATAAATGTTGCGTGGTGGCGGTGCACACCCTTAATTCCAGCACTTGGGAAGCAGAAGAAGGTGGATCTCTGAGTTCAAGGCCAGCCTGGTCCACAAAGCAAGTCCCAGGACCGCAGAATTCCTGTCTCACAAAGAAGGTAGCTACAATCTAAAATGAAGTACAGGATTTTACAATTTAGTCCGCACCTCCTCTGAAACTCTCATAGGCAAAGCATAATTGTTTTTTAAATTTTTGTAAGATTTATTTTTATGTGTATACTTGTTCTGCCTGCATGTATGTATATGTCCTATGAGCACGCAGGGTCCGCTGTAGTTCCAAGCAGTGTGGAGTGTCTTGTAGGTGCTGGGGACAGACTCTGGGTCCTCTGCAGGAGGAGTCAGTGCTGGTAACTGCTAATCCTGCTCTCAGGTTCCTCAAAGCAACAGTTTGTAAAACAAATTAGCAAGCTGGTTTTTCTGTCTCTAAGGACTGATATTTTTTAAACCCTTCACCATACTAAGAAATGTAGCCCATAATAAGATTTCTATTTCATGACAACGGTGAAAGTTATGTCTGGTATTTTTGCTTTTGCTTTCTAAATGCAGCCATGATCTAAGTTTCTGAGGTAAAATAATAATAATAATAATAATCACAGGAACACTTGGATTTTTGTTTGTTTGTTTGTTAAGTGAAAATGTTCCATTGTTAGGTCATAATTTCCACAGAGAAGAGTCCACCGCCCGGCATGATCCACGCTGACTGAAGGACAAAGGCCTTCCAACCCACTGACTACAAAACGGAAATGTTGGTTTCTTCTTCCAGGAAAGAAACCACCACCCTGTGATTAAAAGTCCCCACAGCTGTTCTTAAAGAGCTCTAACTGGTTTTTTTTTTAATCTATTTTTACCAGAAATTGCCCTCTCCGCACATAGTACACAGTGGCTAGCTCTATGAGTGGTTGTTAACTGAGAGACTTGAGCATAAGCCTGCCTTCTCCCCACTTCCACAGGACACGGGTGGGGCTCTTTACAAACTTCTAGTCTTTCCACTGCCCCACCCTCCTTCTCAGCTGCAACTCCCCACAAAGGAACAGACTACCCGAAACACCCTTTTGGCCATGTAATGTTTGACACAGAATATTGAATTTCTAGCCACTTGGGTGACAGAAGGAGAGTCATGAGTTCAAAGACAGCCTGAGCTAGAGAGTAGGGCCCTGAGAGGGGCTTGGGGGCAGAGGAAGGACTGCAGGGGGGGAAGGGAAGAGATATAGAAGCCTAAGAATCCCCAAATAGTCACAAATCTAAATTCGGAAGGCTCTGATGTCCACAGGAAGCCTGGAGATCTGTACCTGCCTCAGAACTACTTGCCGTTCTTTGTCTTCTTGATGGGGCTGGTCTGGTGGTGCCTGTTCCAGCTTGCTTCACTGTTTCTCTTAATCCCACAGATTCGAGGAGGAAGACCACAGGGCCAAATCATCATGGTCAAATTAATTAAAACAAGACAGGGCTGAAGAGGTCAGGATTGAAGACAAAGTTTTTATAGCTCAGGCGTAGGGGGCTTCCAAATGGGGAGATTTGGCAGGCAAAATAACCAGGGTTACAGGAGCAGAATATGAGTGTAACGAGTTAGTCATAACAGCTGCCTGAAACAAAGACATGATTGCAAGGTGGTCATAACAAGGTAGTTATAACAAGGTTGTCATAACGACCTTTTAAGACAAAGGAAGGGGTTCTAGATGGTTACAATAATTTTCAAAATTATTGAGACATGGTTGCCATTCCTCGCAACAGGCAGTACAAAATCATTTGTAGCTGAGGTTACAGGTGGGGCATAGCCCAATCCTTGAGAAACAGAGGTTTAATCACAAACAGGAACAAACCTGGTTGTCTTTACTATGACTTTCAGGCCTAAGATGGAAGCAGGCTAATTCATTAGTTGCCATGGTAAAATACTGACCAAAAGCAGCTTGAGGGAGGAAAGGGCTTATTTGGCTTACAGGCTAAGATCCATCATCCAGGGAAACCAAGGCAGGAACCAAAGCAGCAACCATGAGGAAAAGACCCACATGGGGGTCTCTCTTACTAGGTAGAAGTTGACAACCAATGTTAGCTACCATGGCAACTCATGCTACAAGAAATCTTTTGTCTTTCCCACTCACTGGCCTATACTGAGGGAACACTCACAGATACCCCAGTTCTCTAGACATCTCTCTACCTTAAAATAACTGTCTGAAAAATGTTAGTTATTGTATGAGTTCAACCATGTGACATTTTAAAGAAAAATGCAAAACCATGGAAACAGTGAATGGTGTCTGAACTGGAGAAGGTTGGGAAGATGAGTAAATATTACAGATATTTAAGACAAGGGGCTGATTATTACAATACCTTTCAGTGTACCCTTGTCAAAACCATGGGGCATTGACCACCCAGAGCAAACCACCGTGGGCTCACCAGTTATAAGCAATGCACCACTCTTGTGTGAGGGGGGTGATGTCAAGACAGGCTACATGTGGATGGGGGGTGATGGGAATCTCCCTACCTTTATTGTAGTTCAGCTGTGAACTACAAACCTGCTGGGTATTTCCGTCTTTTTTTTTTAAAGCAAAATGTAAACATTCAAATGTTGCCTTGAATTCTGCCAGCTAAGGGTTGATCTACAGGCACAGTTCCCTGTCCGTAATAAAACATTCCAGATATAGTTGCCATCTGGATGGAGGGAAAGGAAGTTGTACGAATAAAACTATAATTGGACTGTTTGAAAGGGAGAGCGAAGGACAACAGGCAATGAAGCGAGACAGCAGGAGAGAGAATTAGTTTCTGGGGCTTAGAATAGACGGACTCAAGCTCACTCAATGTGCAGCTTCTAGGGCTGGGCTGGTGCTCAGGGGCAGGGATGCTAGGATGCACCTGTAATCCCAGCATTCTGAAGGTAGACAGTAGAAGGAGGAGCTTGAGCTCAAAGTCTTCCTTGGCCGCACACAAGTTCAAGGCCAGCCTGGGATCCAGGAAAGCTTTACCAGGCACACAGTTCATGACCCAGGAAGAAGAGAGAGGGAAGCCATCGCAAATCCTATCCTCTGAGGGAAGTAGATGGTTCTAGAATAACAAAGCTCCATCCAGTTTTTACTGAAGAGTTCCTTGATAATAATGCCTTTCTACAGATAATCTGCTCTGGCAACACAGTCACATCTGAGAAGCAGGACAGATGGCCACGGGCTGTGGAAGGTTCTGGTAAAGAATGCCCGTCTTTGTGACTGAAAAATGAGGCCACTTTGAAAAGTAAATGTCCTGAAACAGGGCTATTAAGCAAGGAGGTACATTTTTGGGAGCCTTGGCACGGGGTGGGGGGGCATATTCTCTAGACTCACCTTTGAATTTGCTTCCAGAGGACTCATTGAAAAGTTGATACTTTTGTGCAAAGACCATCCGGGTGCCAACCATGACAAGCAGGCTACATTGCCTGCGACTTAGCAGCAGGTCATCAACCTGTGGGAAAGAATCTGTGGCTCCAGCATCTTTGCTAAGCCCTGCAACCACTCCTTGTCCCCTCACATTCGGAAGCTTAGAGCGAGGCGGGAGGTGGGGGGGGGGGGGAGAAAGGCAATGTAAAGTGTGAGAAGAAAGTAGCACCATGTAAAGGAAAAGACAAAAGCAGACTGGATATGCCAGCCAGCCATCTGCACAGCTGAAGGCTTCCTTGGGCGGGCAGGGGTGGGGAGGAGGCCCCACTGTTCCTGAATCAATTGCTTCCTATTCACAGGCTCACAGTACAGGACTAAATTCAAAATGGCTCTCGGGAAATGCTTGCCAATCCTGCGGTCTCTCTGTGTAGGCTCTATTTTTCCTTTTCTTTTTGAGACTGGAGGATGTATGTATCCACGCTGTAAACCTGCCAGCGCTCACTGGAATGAGTCAAAGGGACCTGGCATTAAATCACAGAGATTTGAGCTGCTAATAAATGCAGCAGGCCCCATCCATTGTTGATTAATTCTGACTGAAATCTAAACAGCAAACAGCAAACACCCCTCTGAAGGGCTCTGGTACCCATTAGCTTGATGTGTTTATTAGACAAGGCTGTGTTCCTTCGCGCTTATTAACAACAGATTAAAAAACTGCAAACAAACCTGGGTTTCTTTTTATGATTTAAGTGTGGGTACCGTGTACGAGCATCCTGACGGTTTGACAGGAAAGGCAAAAGAAGCTAAAACTTAGCATCTTGTCAAATTAAGATCTTGGTACAAAGGTTGAAAAGTTGTTGTCGGTGCCCAGCTTCCATCACTCAGGCAAATAATCACGATTCCTATTTAAATTTTATAGATGTTAGAACTGTTACCCTTTTAGATTTATTTTATTTTGTGTGTACAAATGTGTCTCCCTGCATGTATGTACACATACCATGTACATGCTTGTTGTCTTTGGAGGTCAGTAGAAGATATCAAATACCCTGAAACCTTACAGATGGCTGTGAGTTGTCATGTGGGTGTTGAGAACTAAACCTGTACCTGGTACTCTTGCAGAGTACCCAGGGCTATTACCCACTAAGCCGTCTCTCCAGCTCCTGGAATTATCATTTAAGAAAACCAAAATCCAACAACAACAAAAATACCCTCCATCTTTGAGCAGGAATGTAAGCAGCATAATAGTATTAAAGATAAACTTCGCAAATATTACAATCTATTGCCAATGTTTAAAAGTCATTGGGGCTAACAAAATGTTTCCACGGCATCTTATTATCGCCACCACAAATGGCGAGAACTTTTTCTAATGGAATAGCATCAGGTGTACCAGGGGGACCTGCTGTGTGCTGTCTGTTGGTGACGTTTATATAGGGCTTACTTTAAAATACAGTGTATGGCGGAAACCTGAGTTGCCCCAGTCGTGAGGAATTGTCTTAGTTAAAGTTCTATTGCTGTGAAGAGACACCACACGCATGGCAACTCTTATAAGGAAACATTTAATTGGGCTGGCTTACGGTTCATAGATTTAGTCAGTTATCATCATGGCTGGAAGCATAGTGACATGCAGGCAGACACAGTGCTACTGAGAGTTCTTCATCTGGATTGGCAGACAGCAGGAAGAAAGAGAAACTCTGGGCCTGGCTTGAGCATCTGAAACCTCAAAGCCCACCCCCAGTGGCACACTTCCTCCAACATGGCCACACCCACTCCAATGAGGTGAGACCTCACCTCTTAATAATTCCACTCCCTAGGGACCTATGGGGGCCATTTTCATTCAAACCACCACAGAGATCAAAAACAAATGCTGATTCTAAGCTTTCCATGAATCCACTGGGACCATTCAATCCTGGTGAACTCTTGAAGACTGGCAGAAGCTACGTGTGTTCTATGGGGTCTCATGAGGGTCATATCCTTCCATTTTAAATGGCACAGGGAAACAAAGACGCAGAAACCATGTGTAGCTCCAGGAAAAAAAATTGTGATAAAAGTTACTGACCTTAACTTGAGCTACCTAAAGCCTATAACTTGATTTGTATTTCTGATTTAAAGATTTTTATACCCAGTAAATATGTGCTATAGCTATGTACATTTCATATGTCATGTGATATGAAACACTTTTTAAAGAATTGTGAAGAGAGAAGATTTTCATATTTTGACCAGCCAGGAAACATATCAAACCTGGAAGCTTGGGTCCAGTGAGGCAATGTCTTGACGAGGAAAACCTTCACTGAGCCTTGCAGCCCAGAGCTGTGATTTCTGCATGGAAATGTCCCCCAGGGCTCCCCACACCACCACAGCTCAGCATGCTGACTCTAAGGCATCTCTTCCTCTCAGCCAAAGCCATGTCCCTTTGTGCAGCAAGCAAACTACTCAGCCTTTGTTCCTGTTTCTCCCCCAGGAAAGCGTACTAACAGCGACAGTGAGGGTGGGGACACAAGGACAACTCATTATACTCTTTTTTTTTTTTTTTTTTTTTTTTTTTGGTTTTTCGAGACAGGGTTTCTCTGTGGCTTTGGAGCCTGTCCTGGAACTAGCTCTGTAGACCAGGCTGGCTCATTATACTCTTGAGTGACCCGTTCCATACAAAGGTTCCTGTGGTTGCAGTGATGTCTGTGGTTGGAACTGTGACTCAGAAGCCTGGAGGTGTATCTGTTTCCTACGATGAGTGCCGTGTTTTCCTCACTGTGATGAAGCACTGAGAAGAACAGGGTAGAGAAGAGGGAGGATTGGCTTGGCTCTTGGTTTCAGAAGCTCCGGCAGACGGGCAGATGGCTCCTAGGTCTGTGTTGAAGCAGAGCATCACGATGGCAAAGGGAGGAGGGGCCAGGACCAAAGTTTATCACTCCAGGACAACCCATAATGACCTGCTTCTACCTCTAGGTGCCACTCAACAAATCTATTGATGAAGTTATAATTCCTATAATCCAGTCACCTCCATATAGTTCCACCAACCAGAGACCAAGTCTTCTGTAAACAGTGTCTTTGGAGGGACATTTAATGTCCAAAATACAACACAAAATCTGTAAACAAATCCTTCTTATCAAAAGAGCATTATATTTAAAAAACAGATGATGTGAAATATCTAGTATTATACCTTACATGGGAAACATACCCACAACTTCATTTTTAAAATTCATTACAAAAATACAGACCATCATTAGAAAGATGATACTCGAAAAAGCTAGATAACCCAATAAAATTGGAGAATTTATAAATGCATGCCATTTACCAAAATTAAACCCTGATGATGTAACTAACTTAAACAGACATATCACATACAATGAGATGGAGTTTTCATTAAAAGCTTCATCTCAAAGAACAGCCCAGCCCCAGATGGGTTCACTGCTAATTCTATCAAATTGTCAAGACCTCAGCTCAGTTCTTCTTAATTTGTTCCATAAAATAGAAAGTGAAGAAACACTACCAAATTCATTCTATGAAGCCAGTCGATAGTCTTCTAATGCCAAAGCCATGTGAAGATGCTAGAAGAGGAAGGTGGGACAGGGAGAGAGAGAGAGAGAGAGAGAGAGAGAGAGAGAGAGAGAGAGAGAGAGAAAGAGAGCTCCAAATGATTTTTTCTGATAAACATAAATGCAAAAATTGTCAACAAAATGCTTGCAAACTGATAATTTTAGGAACACATTAAGAAGATTATACATTAATACCAAGTGAATTTCATCCCACAAAGGCAAGGCAATGCGGGAGATATCTATATATATCTATATATATATATATATAGACAACAAATCTAAAACACCATCTAAATAAGTTTAAGGACAGAAATCGCATGATTATTTCAATTAGCAGTGAAATTCTCCTTGGCAAAGCTCATCATATCTTCATGATGAAAGTTTTGGAAACTTTAGGAAGAGATGGAACATCCATCAACATGATGAAAGCTTCATGCAACAAACCCATAGCCAACACATTACTAGATGAAGAGAAACTGAGAGCAGTTCCTCTAAAACCAAGAATGAGGTGAGGCTATCCAGCCTCTCCTCTCTTACTCAATATAATGCTGGAGGTCTTAGCTGTAGCTATTAGACAAGAGAGACACATAAAAGGTGTAACAATGGGAAGGGGAAAAGTCAAACTATTTCTATTGCGTATGACATGATTCTTTAGTTAAAAGACCCATCTGAGTCTACTAGAAAACTCTTGGGCTTAATAAACACAATGAAGTTGCAGGATATAAAATCAATATTTAAAATTAAAAGTAGCTTTCACTTTTGCCAATAGTGTACTCTCAGAGAATGAAATTAAGAAAAAAAATCCCATTCAAAATAGCTCCAAAAAATAAGTATTTAAGAATATATCTAACTAATGAAGTAAAATGTCTATAAGAAACTTCTAGAAATTAAAAGGGGACATCACAGAAGATATCAGACAATGGAAAGACATTCCTAGATTGGTATGCTCCTAGACTGGCATGCTTAATATTATGAAAATGATTATACTACCAAAATTAATTTACATATTTAATACAATATCTATCAAAATTCCATTGTCATGTTTCATAGGTTTGGAAAAAATTCATGTAGAACCACAAAGGACCATGAGGTGAATGGTCATCAAGGCTTTGACCCAAATTAATTCACCTCCCAAACACCCCACCCTGGACATCACTGCCTTGGGTACCAAGCCTGCGGCATTTGTGCTTTGGGGGACTCATGAAATCCAAATCATGATAGCATTTATGCTTCCATGTTTGAGAGAGGCCTGGACTGAATAGATACCTCTCTCTCTCTCTCTCTCTCTCTCTCTCTCTCTCTCTCTCTCTCTCTCTGTCTCTCTGTCTCTCTCTCCCTCCTTCCCTCCCTCCCTCCTTCCCTCTCTCGCTCTCTCTCCCTCCCTCCCTCCCTCCTTCCCTCTCTAGCTTTCTCTCTCCCTCCCTCCTCTCTCTCTCTCTCTCTCTCTCTCTCTCTCTCTCTCTCACACACACACACACACACACACCAGTAAGCAGAGAGGAAAGGTAGGGAAGGAAATGGGGATTCTTTTACTAGATTCCATTTTTCAAATGTTTCCATCAACTGAGCTGAAGTAAGGAACTGAGTTCAAACCCCAGAAAATACTTTAAAATAATTTTAATTAAAAATAAATAAATAAGCCAGCTCAATGGAGTACACATGTCAATCAAACACCAGGGCTAGGCAGGTCCCTAGGGCCCATCAGCCAGCCTGACTAGACTGACAAATTCTAGGCCCATTATTGCAAAATATAAAATGGATGAGACCTGATAAGTAACGGCTGAGACTGGCCTGTCTCCCCATGTGCAGGTGCACACATACAGACACAGACACTAGTTTCCATCACTTCCCAAAAGCACACCACTACACACCAGGTCTTCAATGCTTGAGCCTTTGGAGAAGACTCAAGGTCCAACCCAGAGTGCTGTCTCCATGGTGATACTACCCTAGTAATGCCTGTAGACTAGAAAGGTGCATGGCCCAGAAAGTTTACAGTTGGCAACACAATACAGATATCAACTGTATTCCTGGCACAGATCGCCTTGGAAGTAGAAGCCGTCGCTTTTGTCCCTGAGGAAGAGTGATGCTCTGTTAGAAAAGCATCTGGCAGCCGTATTCCCCAGAGAACAGAGAAAGCGCAGACGCTGTAGTGGAAACGAGAGCAAAAGATGAGAGTCAAATAGTTAATAAAGCCATGAGAAAAGTTTCAGCCCTTTAATAAAGAAAATTTGGTTCTAATGAAAACAAGAGGCCTCTGGGAGCTATTTCGGTTGGCAGAACTCTTTAAAATGCTATTGCGTGGATTGGTAGGCTGATGTTCCCATGCTCCTTTGGACCAAAATGCAAATTAGCACAACCTTACTGGGAGTACCTGATCCTTAAAAATATCCACGGCTACTAGGGGAAAACTTACTACTATTCTGCTAGATGACAACGGGCATAGAACAACCCTAATGGCGTATTGCTGCACCCATAGACGGGAGCTTCACTCCACACTCGGGGAAGCTGCTTCTTGCCCTAGTAAGGAGTTAACACAGAAGCCCACAATTGGACAGCCTGCAGAGAGGGAGAGACTTGGGAGCACTTGGTCCTACATGGGGTGTCTCTACCCAACCCCTCCCACCTCAAGGCTCAGAGATCTCTGTGGAAGAGGAAGCAGAAAGAGAGTATGAGCCAGAGGTCGGAGATAAATCCTGAAGAGACAGTGTGTTCCAGAAACAGCAGACTGATGCTCACATGAGCTCCAAGAAACTCTGAGAGTGTGGTCAAGACCTGTACAAATCCAAGGCAGACAAGAATTTCAGCAGGGAGGAAGGGGCGTAGACAAAAACTCCCACCCCTAGCCAAGAAACTATTTGTAATTATAGCTGCTGGGAGAGAAAAAAGTCAGTTTTCTTCAGCAGAGACTCGGGGCGGGTGTATTAGGCACACTTCACTGAAGGCCCCATGCCCAGGAGTAGTTGACCCATACAAATAGACTCTATGTTTCCTCGTGCTCTTTTCTGTTGTTTTTGATTTTGGTTTTGGTTTTGGTTTTGTTTTCTTAAGAAAGAACATGAGTTTGGGAGGTGGAGGAGTATCAGGGAGGAACTGAAGGAGGTGAAAGAGTATGATACAAATACATTCTATGAAATTCTCAAGGAATAACTGAAAACCATGGCCAGACCACAAAGACACATAAAGCGTTTGTCTTACAAGCACGAGGACCTGAGTTCAAGTCCCCAAACCCGTGTCAAAAAGGGAAGCAAGCATGGTTGCCATCCATGTAATGGGGACCTGTGGAGACAGAAGGACCCTGGGGCTTCCTGGGCAGTCAGTCCAGCCTACCTGATAAGGTCCAAGGCATCGAGAGACCCTGTCTCAATAAAACAAAATAAAGCAAACAGAAACAACAGCAACAAACCCAACCCAAGTGTTGGGACACAGGTGTTCTTGTTAGCTGCTTTTTGTTGCTCAAATACAATACCATGGCCAAAGGCAATGGGTGGAAGAGAATGAATGCTGGTGTACAGCTCCACAGGGCAGTCCATAATGTGGGGCTGGTCTGGCAGCGGGCGGGCGGCCAGAGCAGGAACCCAAGAGATCACATCTCAACTACACAAAAGAGGCAGAGAAAGCAAACTCGCTAAGCCTGTCAGCAGTGACACCTCCTCCAGCACGGCTCCACATTCTAAAGTTCCATAACCTCCCAAAACATTGCCGCCAAGGGAGAACAAGCACTCCAACACATGAGCCCACAGAGGGTTCTTCCCTTTCAGACCGCACAGTCCTGGAGGTGATTTTCAAGGTGTGAGGTAATACTACAGCCTCGTTTTTTCTGTCTTAATTACTCCTCATCTTACCCTGGCTATGAAAGATAAATCCCTTCACAATCAGCTATGCGTCGCTATCAAAAAATAAAATATCCATGCGTGTTATATGCCTGTCTGTCTTAGATTCATTCCCTCTTGCTGTGATAAAGTACTCTGACTAAAGCAACTTAGGAGAGAATGGGTTTATTTTGACTGACGTCTCCGGGGTCCAGTCCATCCCTGGAGGGAAAAGACTCAAGACCGCCGGTCACATGGTATCTGCAGTCGAGAAGCAGAGAGAAGGAATGAATATGAGTGTCCGTGCTCTACTAGCTTGGTCCATACATCCAGTTCTGGACCCCCTGCCTCGGGAACTGTTCCATCCATGTGGGTGGGCTCCCATAAACCAAAATAACTTCCTACAGACAAGCCCACAGGTTAGCCCGACTCAGGAATCCCTCACTGACAATCTCCTCCTGGGTGACTCTACAGTGTGAAGTTGATCGTTGAAACTAACCTTCATAACTCCTAAGTCTTCTTTCTCCTCCTCCCACGTTTGTGTTTGTTTATTCCTCTGACTCTACTAAGCCAACTCAACAATGGTAGCTTTTTAATAACTTTGGTGTTTCGCAAAGCAAATCACCAGTTCTCAATTTGTTAACCTGATGGTGCAAACCTGTCACACTCAAAAAAGTGGAAAGAGAAAAGTGACATCTCAAAGTTATCCTCTGACCTCCATGGGTGTATTGTAGCACATCCGTGAGAACACACAATCACATGTGCATGCACAAACATGTATGTATGCACACATACACATGATAATAAATAAATATATTTTATATGGAGAGAAAAAGACATGGTTTCTATGCGTTTCCCTGGCCATCCCAGAATTAGCTCTGTAGTTCAGGCTGGCCTCACACTCACAGAGATCTGCCTGTCTCTGCCTTCCAGCTGCTGGGATTAAAGGTGTGCACCACCACTGTCTGGCAAAATTTTAAAATAATGAAAAAAGCTATTGCAAAGCTTACTCTTTCAGTCCTTGAATATTGATGTCTTATTTATTGCAGTATATTATATCTTTTTACGTAATTCTATACATTTTCTATACAGGTCTTGATGAAGTTGGTTGAGTTTCCAGGTATCTGGTACTTTTCACAATGTCATCAAGGGCACTTAAGTTCCATTTGATGACTGCTTGTTTTTGGTTAATAAGAAAGCAATTTGTCACCTACTTCATTGTTTGTGTGTGTGAGTGTGTGTGTGTGTGTGTGTGTGTGTGTACATACTCATAAGTATGAAGGCCAGAGTCAACATCAAGCATCTTCCTCAATCTTTCTCCACCTTACTGAAAGAGCCTCTTGGTGAACGTAGTACTTCCTGGTGTAGATACCAGCAAGTCCCAAATGTACCACCTCCCCGGTGCTGGGCTTACAGGAGCACACACCACGCTTAGCTTCCTAGGAGGGTCTTGGAGATGACAGCTCAGGTTCTCAAGCTTATAGACCAAATTCTTTGCCAACTGAGCCATCTCCCAGGTCCCCGAATATCCAGCTATCTTTTTATATGACATCTTATTAATACTTTGAGATTTCAAACATGCCTATTTGATCATATTTACTCCCACACCTCCCCAAAACTCCTCCCAGATCTACCTTCCAATTTTGTGGGTTTTTTAACCCATTAAGTCTGATTTGTGTTGCCTGTATATCGCCCGTAGACACACACATGTAAAGCCATCACTGGGAGGTCACCTACCTGTGCCACATCCTTAAAAAACCTGACTCTCACTCAGTGTGGTAGCACAGGCCTTTTATTCCAGCACTTGGGAGGCAGAGGCAGGTGGAGCTTGTTAGTTCGAGACAAGTTTGGTCTACATAGAGAGTTCCAGGACAGGACAGCCATGGCTACATAGTGAGACCGTGTCTGGTTGAGGGGAGGAGGAAGAGAAGAAGAAGAAGAAAAGAGAAGAGAGAAGAGAGGGGAGGGGAAGGGAAGGAAAAGGAGAGGGAAGGAAAAGGAGAGGGGAGGGGAGGAGAGGGGAGAGGAGGGGAGGGGAGGAGAGGAGGAGAGGAGAGGGGAGAGGGGAGGGGAGGGGAGGGGAGAGGGGAGGAGAGGAGAGGAGAGGGGAGGGGAGGGGAGAGGGGAGAGGAGAGGAGAGGAGGAGAGGAGAGGAGAGGAGAGGAGAGGAGAGGAGAGGAGAGGAGAGGAGAGGAGAGGAGAGGAGAGGAGAGGAGGAGAGGAGAAAAAATTGGCCCTCCTTCCCCCAGAAGCCATCAGCTGTCAATAGTTCCCCAGCTGGAGGCTCCATGAGGTATCCAGCAATCTTGGAATGATTATCTGTGGATTCCTGGATTTTCCTAATGCATGCAACCAAATCACTTTGCAACAAAGTACTTTCTTACCTCCTTCCTAGGCCTACACATTGCAGTTCTTGGGTTAGGCATAACTCTTGGCATGCGCAAGGCCCTGGGTTTGCTCTATTGTACTAAGATTATAGGGCAATGTTAAAGTACTCATTGTTTTTAAATCTACATAGCTTTGGGGTTGTCTTCAATATTTCACAATTTAGTGTTACACTTAGTACATTTTTTCCCTCAAATACCCTTTATTAAGAATGTACCTATATTATAAGTCCCTAAGTGGTTTTGCCATGACCAGATTCTAAACTTTGTCAAAGGCCTTTCTTTTTGAATTGATGACTCTTCCCTTCGACCTGCAATCAAGGAAAATTCTAACCTGGTAACGATGTTTTTAAAAACGTAATATTGAATTTGGCTTAGTTATTTTGCCTAAGGATGTGGCATCTGAATTTCTGGATAAGAGCGACCTGTCCTTTCACTCCTGAACTCTTTGTCAGATTTGGTGGCTTGTTTTTGCTGTTACTCATTATCTGTTTTGTTTTTTTTTTTAAAAAAAAAAAAAAAAAAAACTTTTTTTCTTGTTTTTTTTTTTTTTGTTGTTGTTGTTGTTGTTCTTTAATCATTTTTATTCCAGACACACAAAGCAGGTGACTGATTTCCCTTTGTATGTTTTGGTTTGCTCAATCTGAATTATAACTTCAGTGCTTAGAAGACACTTTAGTTAAAATAATCTATTCCTCAAGTTTCCCTTGTCAGAAAACATCTTAGCTACTGGCTCAGTGTGTTTGATGGTTAAGGCACTACTAAATTTAGATTAAAAATGCAACTTAAGAAGATTTGGCCAGCACTCCATCTGGGTCTATAATATGAGACATATGAACACTAAAGGATTTAAATTCTTTTATTTTTCCCTCTTGTGACACACTTAATAGCCATCGAAGGCAGCCCCATGCCAGGACACCTGTGTCACAAGGGGCTCTGGTTACACTGAGGAAGGGAGGCAGGTGAGGACCGAGTCTTCCCACAGCTGCTCCCCATCACTGCCGTGTGCCTTGTCATCTTCTTGTGTCTTCGCGCCCAATGCCACAGCGGTTTGAGAAATACATGTGGGTTTCCCTTCACGGTGACACCAGGAACACACACACACACACATGCAAGGCACGCCTCACTAACTCCCAAGACACAACGTCCTAGTACATGTCCACCCTCGGCTCTTCTTCGAGAGCGCTTCCTGTTCCTCTGAGCACCCAGCACCGTGCCGAAGACTCTCCGTTTTCCCGGTGCACAAATTAGCTCATGTGTTGCAGGTTTCAGGAGGCTGGGACCTGATCCGATCATCCAGTCCTCTGACCCTCCGCTGTGTTCTGCTGCCAGAGCCCATAATGACCGTAAAGCAGGTTGATTTCAGGCTGGGCTGTGCTGGAAAATGAGATTTTGAGTTCTTATTGGCACTTTGAAGAGAACATATTCTTCTCCGGTTATTGTGCTCCTAGCACTAAACTATCGAGAAATAGACTTTCCATATGTAGTATAAGAAAAACATCTAAAACTTAAGATGTATTCCCATTGCCCATAATTTTTATTAGCTTTTTAAGAAAGCCCGGTGCCCATCAGACCCAGCTCTTGTTATTTTTATGAATGTCGTATAGACAATCCATAATCAAAACCATTGGCAAAACTGTTCGGCCCCTCCACTTCTGCCCCAAAATTGGCAGAAAATTCTCATTTAGAATTTGTAAGGAAAAACTCAAAGGAAGCTTGCAGAAATCCTTTATGCCGTATTTCCCGGCAGTGGAATCTTTTCCTGCCTTTAAAAGAGCAATTAAATTTTACTTGAGCAGAAGTATAAATCCAGGTGGTGCACGGGCTCCCACCCCCTCTAGTCATCCTTACAGAAATATCGCCACGCTCATTTGCAGTAAACAGGATCCTTTTTTAAGTACTGGTTTGTTTTTTGGGGGGGGGGGGGTGTATGTGTGTGTGTGCGCACGCATGCCTGTGTGTAGAGAGAGAAAAGGAGAGGCAAATGCTGGCGTACATGTAACACCGTGAGAGTGTGGAGTTAGAGAACCACTCTATGGAGGGAATCAATTCTTTCTTGCCACCTTTGCAGCGTTTCCTGGACTCGAACTCAGGATGTCAGGCCTTGTGCAGCAAGCCCTTCCCCCACTGAGCCTTCTAGTCAGCCCAGTAATCTCTTCTGACCACTCTTCCAAATGTGAGGTCAGAGTCCATGAATGTAAAATACTTTCCCGCCGAGCATGAAAGGAAGACGCTTTGGATCAGTGCCAGCTTCGCAAGCCAAGACGGATCTCAGTGTGTCCTAGCACTGCCAGGCCCCTTCTTCCCTCGCTGCTGTGCTGAGCTGCAGGCAAAAACCACAGGGCAATTCAAGACTCTCAACATGACTCAGAATGGCTTCCCCCAGGTGTAAGAGAGGGTCGATGGCCCCGTTTGGTCTAAAACCTACCTCTTTTCTCTCTCCATCTCTGCTTGCTACAATCAGATGCGGGGCTGGATTCCCAGAAGAGAGAAAGAGGGGAAGGAACCGTGTAGAGACCTCACACACGCTGAGACAAGGTGTCTCTGCTAAGTAAAGAGTATGCTTCAAACTTATACTCCCAACCATGTATAAGCAATCATGAGAGCACAGCATGGTTTGAAATGCACCTGTAAATCCCTACAGCCATCCCGGTCCTCAGTGAGTCACAAGTGACCAAGATCCAGGCAGAGGTCTTAAAAGATGAACCTGAGGATGCTCTGTTGAGGAGCACCCAAGGCCATGGCTGAGCCCTCTCACTGTTCAGATGAGCACAGAGAGGACCTCCTGCTGGAAATGAGAGCTTCTCACGACCTCATCTTCTCCATACCTCTGCCCGCAGACCATAGTTTACTGCTGAGGAGCACCCAATGCCATGGCTGAGCCCTCTCACTGTTCAGATGAGCACAGAGAGGACCTCCTGCTGAAAATGAGAGCTTCTCACGACCTCATCTTCTCCATACCTCTGCCCGCAGACCATAGTTTACTGCGAAAATGAGATATTTTAGCGGCCATTGGCAAATCTGAAATCTCTTCAAGTCCTGAAGGCTTCATCCCCTGTGAACCACTGAAGTCTGGTAACTGAGCCGTGGTAGGAAGTGAGGAGACAGACAGTCCAGCAATGCAAGCCTGGGAATGTGGCCTTAGGGGTGAGCGGCATCCGACAGTGCAACCCGGGAGAAAAGGCAAAGGGCAGGGTCTCCAGAGGCGGGTTCAGTGCAAAGAAGGGCTTTGGGGACCAGCGAGGGATGGGATGGAACTTCTCATCCTTCTGAAACCTCCTAAAATCCTACCTACTTCTTGCTTTCAAGACAGTATTTTTAACATGAAGAAAAACAGAGGAGATTGAGTTAGGGAGAGAGCCCAGAGGCATTACAGAATTAGCACGTGAAAAACAGACAGTTAGCCTGGATGATAGCAAGAACCCAACCCCCTACCAGGCCAAATAAATCCTCACCTCAGTATAGGTACAATAATATGTAATGTTCCCTTCTTTGGAAAAGATCAGAATGCTATATTTTTGCCCAGGGGCAGGGGCAGATTCTAATAGAGAGGGGCTCTGTCCTCAACGGTCTTTGAGGCTCCTGTAACAAGACCTAATGAAACCATCACTGTAGGAGTGTCCCAAGATTCCAGAACTGGAAAAGCCACCAGTGTGCAGCGCCTGGGGAAGTGGCAGGCGTGAGGCCGCAGCCCCAGAGCCGCAGCATAGGCTGAGGCCAGGAAAGCTGCAAATCTGAAGCTTGCTGAGGTCTGCGACCCGACCCCTTCTCCCATTGTATGTCCTAAGATTTAATGTCTGCCTTGTTGAGTTTTGATCTTGCTGGGGCCTCTTCTATACCCATTATGTCTGTCCTGGGCCTGCCCCGACTGTGTCTGTCTGTCCTGGGCCTGCCCCGACTGTTGTGTTTTGGAAGCATTTTGCTTTGCTTTGACCTCACAGACTGGCAGCTGGAGAATTTTCCTCACCGTGAATCATATTTTAGTATCCCTCACGTCTGATTTCCCCTAGAATCTGGTCTCTGGAAATTTCAATTGATTCTGGAAGAAGTTGAGGTTACTGGTCTAGAATGGATGTATTTTCTGTGTGAAAAGTATGTGATAGAGAATAAAAACAAACACTATAGCTTGTGTCCAAAGGTTCGTGTGTTGGAAATTTAATCTTCAGCCAACAGAGTGAGAGGTGAGACACTTACATATAAGTTGATTAGTTCACGAGGACTCTGCCTCCATAAAGGAACCTCTGTCAAGAGGGCTGATTCAATTAAAATATAAGTTAGGGGCTGCTGAGGTGGCTTAGAGGGTGAAAGGTTTTTCTTCTATCAAGTTGACTTGAGTCTTATTTTTATCTTCAGAACCCACATGGTAGAAGGAGGAAATAGACTCCAAAAAGGTATCCTCTGACTTCCACATTGGGAGTGCATGAGTGCACACGCAAAGTAAATGTGGTCTAACTTAAAAAAATCAATAAATAAACTGAATTCTTGCCTCTTCTGAGGGCACGATCAGAAACCCCCACATCAAATTTGGGGTTCATAGCCTGTGCCCCAAGTCCACTTCAGCCCCTCACCCCCAGTAAGACAATTTTAAAAGCCAAACTAATAGTAGAAGAAACAAAAAGGAGATTTATTGGATGTGGCTACAATGGGATCTAAGGTGAGGTTAATGCTTAAATAGTGGGCAGGGATGGGACATCTAAGCAAGCAGTCCTGGCCAAGGTGTGGTCCTGCCATCGACCCACCATTGTCAGGACTTCAGGACATCCTGTAAGGTGGTCAACAATTAGAGCTGTGTGACATCACTTTCCAGGGGACACGATCCCCTCTGGCTGGGGCTCTTTCTTTCTCCCAGCATGAGACTCCTGGAGAGAATTCCCATTTCTTAGTGATCTATTGTTTTAATAGTCTGGTAATCAGATTGGGAGACACAAGGGTCTCTCTGGAATGCTTCTGTGAGGACAGCAGAATGTCCCTGCTGTGGTCCTACAGCGAAATAGTCATACTTGCTTTTCCCTTAGATCCACCGTCTATCTCATCTCAGGTTCTGGGCCACCCGAGCAGCGTCAGGCGTGAGTTAGACCTCATGGACCAAGCGTTCGATCCAATCAGATAGTGGCTGGTTATTCCCACAGTTTCTGTGCTGCTGTTACACCCACATGTCTTGTGTGCAGGTCCCCGGTGCAAAGGAAAGGGTTTACAGTTGGGTTGCTATTTACCTTGCTCCTCTGGTAGCCTGCAGAGCGCTGTGAACACCAGTCAGTGGGGGTGAAGGCCCCAGGTATGCAGCAGCTCGACATCTCTGAGTTTAATGAGCTTCTGTCAGGCCTTTACAATCTGTGTCAGTTTCCCCAGGCTGTGACAACCCAGAGTCACAAGTAGAAGAGGAAGGCCTGTGCATTCTAAACTCCCCAGACTGTGGCCTCCTCTTACATCAGCGCACGGCTGGCGAGCCAGAAGTGCAGCAACTGGGATAAATGAGATAAAGTTGTGATGTTTGCTGATTTTTAATCATCAGATACGTCTCAAGGGCTAGCTGATTGTCTTTGTTTTGATTTTTCATTTTTACATTACATGTATTTACCTGTTTTGTGTGTGTTCATGTATGGGGGGCACATGTGTACCCCTGCACACACTTAGAAGTCAGAGAACAACTTGCAGAATCTCACTCTCTCCTTCCACCCTGAAGGCCCCAGGGGCTGAACTCAAGTCATCCAGCTTGGTGGTAAGTCCCTTAAACCTCTCAGCCATCTTGTGAACCCTAGCTGCTGCTGGTTTGAAAGAACCAGAGCCAAGTGAGTGAAGCAGAGAAGCTCAATTCAAGGTCAGAAGGTTTGGGGGGTGGGGGGGACTCAAGGGCAGACACAGCCCCATCCTGCAGCAGCCAGAGTTCCCTTCAGAGACCTCAACTCGGGCTGGAGAGATGGCTCAGCGGTTAAGAGCATTGCCTGCTCTTCCAAAGGTCCTGAGTTCAATTCCCAGCAACCACATGGTGGCTCACAACCATCTGTAATGAGGTCTGGTGCCCTCTTCTGACCTTCAGGCATATATACAGAGACCTCAACTCAGGTGAAGCTGGCTTCTTGACTAGATCAAAGAAAGGAAGTTCAGGCTGAGCCAGTATGAAGCGGCGTTGGGTTTTGTTAAAAGGAAACATTTCACCGTAGATTTGTGAGGAATCACTAGAAAGAAAGGTGTTTGGGGAAAGAAGAAAACACACATGGGAGCAAGAGTGTGGCTTCTCCAGAGAGAAACAGGCCTCCTTACCTCTATAACAGCTGCCTATGATATTTCAGTGGGTGCTGAAGTCTCAGCTTCAGTGGGTTGCTTAGGAATGTATAGGAGATTATGGGATGGCTCCCAGGGATCTTCAGGCAGGATTACAGCCAAGAAGCTAGAACCAGTGGTCAGAAAGATGACACAGGGAGTTGGGAGTTTTCACTGGAAAAAGTTGCTCATCTTCTTCATGAGAGTCTCAGAAAATAATGGGAGAGGAAGACGGCCATGTTCAAGGTTGTGCATGCCCAGACCTTAAGCACGGTTTGCCATTTCCATCCTCCTCAGGAAGCATTTCTCTACAGAATGAGTATTGTCTATATGTTGACCTCATCACAATGAATCCTGACTCATAGGATTCTGACCCTGGTTGGTCAGGGGCTTTCCTCAGACTCCTAGCAAGGGCCCCTTTCCCTTCCCACTGCCCCTTGGTTTTCTTCTCTTCCCATCCTGCCACAGTCTTCCTTCAAGTTCTGATATGATATTATTCACTGTGAAGTATTTTCACTTATTTTGGTGTTTCATCAAAACGCTTCATTAGAATTTGCGGACCAAGTTTCTGAGACTCTCTTTGATTCTGTGTCCAGCTCATCCTCTTCACTGTAATCTCAGCCTCATGAGACTAAAGAAAGCAAAAAACAAAACACAAGGAACTCACACAATTCACATATAACGGATTATTGAAATTAGCAGCTTTAATACTTCACCGATATTAAATTTTATCTGAAATGCACATGTCCCACTGGCAAGTTAAGATTACAAAGACTCGGGGTGAGAGCGTGGTCTCTGTAGGACCGTGACACACCACAGTTGGAAAAGAACATGTTAATAAAAGAGCGGCAAACCGGGCTACAGTCGGTTCTTGGGCTCCTCGCCTTCACGGTGTGACTGCACTCTGTTTAGTCTGTCTGTCGTCTCATGGCCAAATCTCTGAGTGTTGGAAGATGCAAACCGAGACACTTTGGTCTGTACCTGCTGTGTGTGTGCCAAGAGCACAGCCGCTTGGAAAGATCTAAGTATCTCCCAAGCACTCAAGTTGAACTTGGAGTTTTCTTTCGAGGCCAATTCTCTTGATTCCATGTAGATCCCTAAGCTTCCTGGGCTCACTTCTTTACTGAGCGTGAGCCACTCCAGGGACCAGGTGGATGGACAGGTAGTTGACTTGTGATGTCTAAGAGTCTAGGTCCTAACACACACGCTGAGAATATGGGAGCTTCTGAGATTGAGACTGAGTGTTAGGAACAGCTCCATTGTTTCCTGTCCACCTGTGAGAGGCCCCAGCTAGAGTCCTTTAAATGCTGCCAGTGGATGAGTGTGCCTTAATGAAAGGTGACGTCAGCACCTTTTACTGACACACTTTTGGGGAAAGCATATGCACCTAACTGGGAGGTCAGAGGACAGCTTCCAAGAACTGAATCTCTCCCTCCGCCCTGTGGGTCTCAGGGAACCAACTCAGGTCTTCAGGTTTGGCAGCAAGTGTCATTACCCATGACACACCTAGCTGAGCCCCAACAACTTTTAAGGGACATTTCTTAACAAAGATGCACAAAATCCCCATAGCAACTACACAGAGGTTGTGAAAACCAACCTTTAAGACACAGAACTGTCATCAGCCGGAAATGAAAAGAGAAAGAGAGATTGGTGTGGGAGGTCCTTCTGTAAATGTGTTGCTTTTATTGGTTCATGAATAAAGAGACTGCTTTGGCCTGTGATAGGGCAGAATAGAGCTAGGTGGGAAAACTAAACTGAATGCTGGGAGAAAGTAGGAGAAGTCAGAGAAGCCATAGAGCCACCACAGGAGACAGACATGTTGGAACATTGCAGGTAAGCCACAGCCATGTGGCAATGAACAGATTAATAGAAATGGGTTAACCAAAGATATAAGAGTTAGCTAGCAATACGTTTAAGTGGTTCTCCAAGCAGTGGTTTAAATAATATAGTTTCTGTGTGATTATTTTGAGACAGGGTAGTCAGGAAATGAACAAGATGCCTCCCCAACAGAGAGACAACACTTATTACCAGGCTTAGCCCCATCATCTGTGCATCGCCTGCCTTGTGTCCTGAGCCTACTTTGTTTCCACCCAAAAGGCCTGCTGCTTCCATCTAGCATGAGTGTGCTGTAACCCTCCTATGGGAAGAGCTCTCCTGAGAACCTGGATGACCTCTCATCTTCATGTCTCTGAAACCTATCACATAGGAGTAGGTCATCATGGAAATGTCAGCCATGGTGGTGCACAGCAACAAACCCAACACTCGGGAGGCAGGGACTTGAGGACCATAAGCTTTAGGCCAGCCTGGGCTATATAGTGAGGCCCTATAATGCAAAAAGAACGAGAGAGAGAGAGAGAGAGAGAGAGAGAGAGAGAGAGAGAGAGAGAGAGAGAGAGGGAGGGAGGGAGGGAGGGAGGGAAGGAAGGAAGGAAGGAAGGAAGGAAGGAAGGAAGGAAGGAAGGAAGGAAGGAAGGGATAAAAAGAGTCAAGACTCAAGGACTTCCATCCAGAAAGCTGGCACTTGGAGGGGTAGAGAGAAAACCCATGAAGCAAATCATAACCCACTACAGGTCAGCCTGAACCCTCTCGAGTGTTTTCCCTAGACATCTTCCTTCATTTCCTGTGTGAAGGTCACATTTCAGAGCTGTGTGACTGCATTAAGTGGCTCATCTTGTTGGTGTGACAAAAACAATGAAAGAAGGGAGGGAGGAGGGAGGGAGGGAGAAGAAAGAGAGGGAGGAGGGAGGGAGGAGGGAGGGAGGAGGGAGGGAGGCTTTGGCTTCTGGTTTAGGGCTACAGTCCACCATGGCAGGAGCTCAGGCAGCTGTCACGGGGCCTCGGGAAGCAGAGAGATGACACACAACTGGGCTTTTCCTTTTCATTCAGAGGGAACTCCAGCCCCTGGGACGGTATAGCCACATGTAGGGTGAGTCTCTTCAACTCAAGGTAAGCCATCCCAGACAAGCCCAGGTTTGTTTCTGTGGAGACTGTGAATCCCATCCCGTCGACAGTCAGCACTAAGCATCTGAACCCACTCCTCTCGCGCCGCTTGCCACAGTCCTTGTCACTTTGTGATGTTAACCTGAAGGAGCCTCTGGTCTTATTCACGAACTGGCTGAAGCCCCCGACAAATGAATATGGGCTTGTGTGCATTCTCCCTTTCTCTTTTGTATGAACTGAACCTCATGATAGAAGGCAGGACACAAGAGAAAGTTTCTGATTAGGAAAGAAAACTAACAGTTATCAGTTCGTGGCTTTCAAACAGGTAGCCACATACTGCACCTTAAATTTAAAATAATTAGAAAGTTTTGCATTAATAAATCAGTGTCTGGGGCTGGAGAGATGGCTCGGGAGTTAGAGCACTTGCTCTTGCAGAGGACCTGGGTTCAATTCCCAGCACCCACACAGTGGCTCACAATGGTCTGTAACTCCAGCTACAGGATGCATATGATACAGATATACATTCAAGCAAAACAGTCATAAACATAAAGTTAATCTTTTTTGTTTTTTTAAAAGGAAAGGATCCATTTTTCAGTGACCCTAGCCACCTTCCAAGTGCTTAGCAGCTCAGCAGGCTAGTGGCAGCCATGTTAGAGCAGTCGTGTCACCATGGCGACCCTTCTCTGCAGGACAGTCTACTTCCAGAGCAGGTGTTGGCCCCCACCAAATGCTGGGTGTGGAAGTATGTAACTGCTCTTTGCCAAGAAAAGAAGCCAGACCTGAACAAAGCAATGCCTCTGGGTCTAACTCCAGCCTAGAGGAAATGCAGGGGGAGGGGAAGGGGGCTTCACAACACTGTGGGGATCCACAAAGCAGACTGCAGGTTGTGGAAATACTTTACAAAATGGAAATGACGAGGATATTATAAACAAAACTATAAAAGGGGGAATTAATAGTTCCAAAGATTGAATATATCAAACAATTACAAGTCATAGCCCTAACTGGAAACCATTCCAAATAAACTATAAAATAAAGTTACAAATTCTAAAACAGATCTGCAAGCTTGCCTGCTCGGTAGATAACTGCTGTTAAGAAACACTTGCTGGTGGCTGAAGAGATGGCTTAGCAGCTAAGAACACTTGTTACTTTTGCAGGCTATCAAAGTTTGGTTCCCAGCACCCACATGGTGGTCACAACCATCAATAGCTCCAGTTCCAGGGGAATCCAACATCCCCTCATGAGCTCTGTAGCCACCAAGCGTGCGTGTGGTGCTCATACATACATACATGCAAACATGAAGGCAACGCATTTACACAGAAAATAAAATGAATAAACTTAATAAAAAAAATTTAAAGAAATGCTTGCTGGCAGAGGCTATAGAGCCTCTGGGAACATTTTTCCAGAAATAAACCATCTTTAATTTGACAGTCTGCACAATCTAGAGGGAGGACACCCTCCTATCACATTTGACAACGTATAAACCCAGAGTTCTATTTCTAAGAAAGGGAAGGAAAGGGAGGCAAAGAAGAAGGGATTGTCCTTTAAATGCAAACACATCACTCAGATCAAATTGTGAGCAGAAAGCAAGACGGAAGCAGCAGGTGTCTTCTCAGACCCCACCCTGTACACCTCAACTGATAGACTGTCCTCTTGCTACAGGCAGGAGAGAAGTCGTCTCTCATAGCAGACCTGCCTGCATCCAAAGGAAGGAAATACTTTAAATGCTGATCACTTATTCAATTCCAAGGTCAATCATCCCACAAAACAGACAGGAAGAATGTAGCCCCCATCCTTCTGCTTCACAATGCCTGCCTCAGGTGGAGCCTTCAGTTTTATGTTCGTAAGAGGTCATCTTCTTCACCGCTTGAATGAAGGCATTCACTTGTCAAGTTCCAGCTCATCGCCTCTGATAAAATGCATGGCTCTACAGTCCCTAACTCTTAGAGTTTCTGTTTCTTCCTGGGTTCTTCTGGTTCCAAAATTCTGAGCTTGTTGAAGGCTGCAGATGGTCCGTGATAGAATGGATCTCCCATCAAGAATAGATCGACCATCGCTGGATCAGCAGCCACCAAAGTGAAGGCCAGTCTCTCTGTGACTTCTGATTGAAGCGAGAACTGCAAAGTGTATTTCAATCCACCTTCTCCCATTCAGAGGAAGGTATGCCTTCCCCTCTTTCCAAAGAGTGGAGACAGAAGTACAATATTCAATCTATGTCCATCGAAAAGATGATGAAGTTCAGATTTTCTGCGGACACCACAAAGACTAGCAGATTGGCAAAGTGGTCCGGGTGTGTAGTCATAATCGAGCCATCTACATCGAACGAGTGCAATGAGAAAAGGCCCATGTGGGCATCCACCCCGGCAAGGTGGTTATCACCAGGCTAAAGCTGGACAAAGACCACACACACACACACACACACACACACACACACACACACAAAATCCTGGAAAGGAAAGCCAAGTCTTGACAAATAGGAAAGAAGGTCAAATACAAGATACAAGGAAAAACAACTAAAAATAGCTGCAGGAGTAGAGGCATCTCAAATATAACTTTCATTAAAGGCTGCTTAAGGAGAGAGAGAGAGAGAGACAGAGACAGAGACAGAGACAGACAGAGACAGAGAGAGACAGACAGAGAGAGAGAGAGAGAGAGAGAGAGAGAGAGAGAGAGAGAGAGAGACTATGATAGTTAATAGTGATCATTACCTTGGCAGGATCTAGAATCACCTAGACAACTAACCTCTGGCATATCTATGAGGAAGTGTCTAGGTTGGGTTAAATGAGACGGGAAGACCCACCCTAAGTTCTGTGAACCGGGGTCCTGAACCAAATAAAAAGAAAAAGCAAGTTGAATACCAATGCCTACCTCCTTCTGTTTCCTGACTGGAGATGCCATGGGACCAGCCGCTCAGGATCCTCCCTTATGATGGAATGACTGTTTCTTCTCAAGCTGTAAACCAACTCCTTCGAGTTGCTTTGCTCAAGCATTTCGTCACAGCAATGGAAAGGTGGCCAATACAGAGAACTCTCTCCTGACTCTGAGAGAAACTCTTTGTGGGGGTGACTTGTGTCTCTAGAACTACAAGGCACTGGTCAAAGTTCAGAACAGTAACGAACAGTTGATAATAACCATGCAAAGATCGCCAAACTAGCCTTCCATGCCACATGGAGAGGTCTACTGAATCTGCCTAGTACCATGTGAAACAGGTTTTTGCTTCTATGTGAGGTATCCAAGCTACCGCAAGCACAATTTGCTAAACTCTGGAACTACTAAAGCTGACATCTCTCTGCCTCCAAAGCATATGTGCTTTACGTGATACTCAACCAGAATAAAAATGAAGTGTCTAAATAAATTATGCCACGTGTCACACAGCTTCCATCCTTGTGACAAATACCCGATATAATCAACTTATTAAAGAGAAAATGTTTATTTTGGCCCACAGCCCTGGAGGGCTCTGTGTGTGATGGGCTGATCTGTTGATTAGGGCTTGCAATCAGACTGAACACCATGGTGAGAGTAAGGGATGCCACAAACCTGGCGGGGAAGGGACCAGGGTCCCACAGTGCCCTTCCTTCAAGGTCATTCACCCAATGACCTGAAGGACTCCCAGTACAGCGAGGCCCCACCTCTGAAAGGTACATCCCCTTTCCGGTAGCACCACCAAGGCACTAAGCTTTTAAGACATGGGATTGGGAGAGGGGCCCCAGACAGTTGATGATTTTAAAATCCAGAGAGCTGAGAAACATGAAGTGGGAAACAGCCTAGCCTGGGGTCGGGCACTGGAGGCCTTCATACCAGAGCATGTCTGGACCGGCCCTCCAGATGTTTTGACTTTAACTCATGTTAATTGCCAGCATTTAAAACTATGCAGGAGTCACATAAATAGCAAGATTGGGAACGTTATTGACAAATCGGGATCGCTGGCACTGGGGTGCTCCACTCCCACGTGGTACCAATGAGCCAAATGGAGCAACAGATGCTGGTGGGAGGCTCGCCCCTCACACAGCAACCAGCCTCCCCCAGCTGAGCTTCTGTTTCAGAATTACACAGTTTGGGGGTTTGCACCCCTCCTCGCCGCCAAGGCATCCAACCTAGAGAAATCAATAGTGCAAAACGTTTTCAACACCATAAATACACAGCGTGTCAAAAACTGTAAGAAATGCTGGACCCTCACCCTTTCCTCAAAAGTTTCTTCTTGGGGATGACCCAGGCATTGTGAAGGTTTGGAGAGCAGCCGAGGGTGTTCAACTAAAATGGTTTTGTCTTCAGTTACTACCGGAAGAAAGCCGTAAGCGGGCAGCTGGTCTGTGCCAGCTGATTCTAAGTCTTGGGTGGGATAGCCGAAGCTTAGGACCTCAGAGGAGAACCGCACTGGAGAGATTATATCCCAGTGCCAAGTTTCTTTCTTTATTGCCATGGCAGCAAGAAGAGAAATGTTGGGAGAGGAGCTTTGCTAGGGCAGATCTCCTGCAAGGCATGGGGAGTGCCAGCCTTTCCGAGCACATTTACAGGAAAATCACAATTACAGAAGAACCCCTGGAATTAAAACAGCCAAGAAAGAATGAAGACCGTGCATTGTCTTTATATTTCAAGTGGAGCTCCTGGGATTTGGGGTTCTAGAACACTGGAGACATCATTAGTAAACAAACATCTGGATTGGCTTGAGTCTAAATTTAAGTGCCCTAAGTATTCCAGCTCAGTCTATCGTAACTAGGGTACATTTTCCTACAACCTCACTGTCTTTTGTGTACTTAACATCCCTTCATTTTCTTCTGACACTTTTAACTCATGTTGCTTTTTCTCAAAGCTAGATCTTATTACGTAGATGTCTGGAAAACAACAATAGATGGAATCGGTCTTGCTTTCAGTCTTTCTACTTACCCGTTCGGGCCCTCAACATACTCTTGGTCTCCTGACTGTGCCCATATCCACACACTGTTTGTCTCTACCTCTTGTGGGTTTTGTTGTTGCTTTGGTTTGGGTAGGGTTTTTTGGTGGGGAGGGGGGCTGAGACAGGGTCTCACTTTGTAGCTCTGGCTGGCCTGGAACTTGCTATGTAGACCAGGGTGGCCTCAAACTCACAGAGATCGGCCTGCCTCTACTCCCCTAGTGCTAGAAGCAAAGATGTGCACCTATCAGGCCCAGCAGGGTTGCCATCCTTTACCGAAGGGCTTAAGTTTTTCACCCCAAGACTGCTAAGATTTAACAACACAATTTGAGTTGACTTATAATTAAAACTTAGGCCATTATGAAGCTCTCTATTGATTCTAATTTTTCAATATGGAATTTGCCAAGGTTTGCCTGCTTTCTCATGGTATTTGAGAGAAACACATAAAAGTCAATGGTATTAGCCAGATTCAGCCATGACCATGGCCAAGTCTAACTTGGAATCTCAAAAGTACTCTTCAAAAAGCAAGAATAAGTATGAAAGCAAAGACCAGCCAAATACATCTGCACAGAGGGAAATGCAGTTAGCCAGCCACATGCAGAACACCAGGAGTGGGCAACAGAAACAGCAGCCTATAAACACCACGCCAATGCCGTGTGTACCTCAGCAAAGCTCACTCCACCTCCAAGGGGAGAGGTGGTCCAGAGCCCTGGCCTGCTCTGGCTGGGCCAAAGGGGTGTGAGCCAAGAGGTTGCTATGCGGAGTTCCCACCCACAGAACAGGAGTTAATCATTCACAGGCCCCTGTGCCCGACGTAAGATGCTTGTCATTCACATGGCTCATGTGAATATTAATAAAAGAAGAAAGAGAGAGAGAGAGAGAGCAGAAGAGGTAACAACACTGTGGTAAAGCTAATCCTGAAGCATAGCTATTGTCTAGAAAGCTGAGCACCACAGGTAGGCAAAAACCCATTCCGAATTCAGGGACCCCGCTGACGTTTCCTTCTAAGAGATTGGACGGTGACCGGGCTTCAAGTCATGTAGAACTGTTCCCATTCCCCAGGGCTTCCGCTATATTTATATGCAAGATCCCATATTATTTTTCCTGGTGTTATGGCAACAAGAACTCCAGTGTTTACAGAGCTCTCAAGTTCTGACAGGCTAAGCTGGGCACTTTGCACCCCTGGCTTGTATTAAAACGGAGTCAGGGAGTAGGGAACTCGACTGTCTGAACAACCAGCACCTGAGTCAGGAGAGGTAGGAAGCCAAGAAACCCAGTAAGCAACAGGGCCGCTTTGCCAGAAGAATTCAGCCGCAGTATCCTTTTGGTTAAGGAATTCACCAAGTGTACCCAGCCTAGAAAGTTACAGTGAGCCCCAAAGAATAAAACCAATTTCCAACCACAACTTCATACTCTATTTGCATATTTTAGTGTGCAGGTGTGCACACATGTTCATCTGTGTGTAGAGGTGGGGGGTGTACACGCATGTGAAAATCAAAGTCAGTCTCAGGAGTCCTTCATCAAAGCACTATACGCCTTGTTTATTGAGATGGGGGACCTGGGACTCTCCCATCAGGCTAGGCTAGCTGGCCATTGTGCCCTGGAAATCCCCTGTGGGAAACTCTCCAGTGCCGAAGTTATAAGGATGACGGACCACCACACATGGCTTCAGCAGGTTCAGGGATCATACTCAGGTCCCCAGTCTGACACAGAAAGCACTTCAACACCTGAGCTATCTCCCCAGGCCCCCCCCACACACTTTAAAACTGTGTTGGAGATGATATATTAAAGTATGTTGTGGTGCCTCTTAGGTGGCAGAAAAGGAAGTTAAAATGCGGGGAGGAAAAGGTCAGAGAAACCTCCCTGCGTCCACCACACAGTACAGCACCCCAGCTGCTACACACCACCCAGCTGCTACACACCACCCAGCTGCTACACACCACCCAGCTGCTACACACCACCCAGCTACTCCGTGACACCAGAAGCCAGCCGAGTACTCTGTCCTTTGAAGCATCCTCAAGCCCCTGCAACAATGCATGTGAAGCCGGGAGCAGAGATGTCACAGATACACCTCACAGACATGATTATTCTGAGTGCTTGCCACTTAGCCTGTGAAAATAGTTCCACATGAGTGGACTCTGCAGTCCGGGCTCTTCTACAGAGAGGCTGGGTCCCAGATCCCAAACACCCACTTCAGGGATGTCTGGGGTCCAGCTGAGGCAGGAAGTAAAAAGCACAGGCTCAGCCTCTGGTGCCCGTAAACTACCACATTTCAACTCCAGATCAGGCTGAGAAAGCTCAGGAGGAGCAGAGCGCAGCCGGGAGTTCAAGGGCACATTTCTCTTTCCTTCCTCCATTCTACCTTCCTCCCTCCTTTCTTCCTCTTTCATTCCTTCTCCCTTCCTCCCAAAATTCCCAACTTCCTTCCTTTTACTTCCTTCCCTTCTTTTTTCCTTTCCCCTTCCTTCCTCCTTCCCTCCCTCTTCCTTCCTTGCTTCCCTCCCTGTTCCCTTTCCTTCCTCCTTCCTTCTTTCCTTCCTTCCTTCCTTCCTTCCTTTCTTCCTTCCTGTCTTCCCACCCTCCTTCCTTCCTACTCCAATTTCCTTCTCTTTCCTCCTTCCTTCCCCCTTCCTTTTTTTCTTCCCACACATGCTCACAAGGGCAATACCACATATTCCATAAGAAAGGCCACACTGACTGTACATGAACCTTACAAAAGTATCTGCATTCTTTGCTACTTTGAGGGTTTGTTGACTTTATAAGAGTAAGGGGCAAACGTGCTGCTGTGTTCAGTAACACTCCAGCAACAACGGGGACTCAGGAAGCAGGCTGGTGCCAGACAAGGAGCAGAGTCCGTTTACAATCCTTGGGGTGACAGGGGCAGGTCTCGGGGTGACACGGAGGAACTCAGGGTAACAGAGGAAGGTCTCAGGTGACAGAATTAAGTCACCTTAATGGGGCCAGATCTCAGGGTAACAGGGACAGATCTAAGAGTGACAAGGTCAGATCTCAGTAACAGGGTCAAGTCTTAGAGTGATGGGACAGGTCTCGGGGTGACAGGGAAAGGTCTCAGGATGACAGGGACAGGTCTCAGGGTGACAGGGGCAGGTCTCAGGGTGACAGGGACAGGTCTCAGGGTGACAGGGACAGGTCTCAGGGTGACAGAGGCAGGTCTCGGGGTGACAGGGACAGGTCTCAGGGTGACAGAGACAGGTCTCAGGGTGACAGGGACAGGTCTCGGGGTGACAGGGACAGGTCTCGGGGTGACAGGGACAGGTCTCGGGGTGACAGGGACAGGTCTCGGGGTGACAGGGACAGGTCTCAGGGTGACAGAGACAGGTCTCAGGGTGACAGGGACAGGTCTCAGGGTGACAGAGGCAGGTCTCGGGGTGACAGGGACAGGTCTCAGGGTGACAGGGGAGGGTCTCACGATGACAGGAGCATGTCTCAGGTGACATTCAGGCCTTAGCTCTCTTACCCATGTCCCCAGAGCAACCACACCACTGCTTGCTCTCACTGCTACTGCCAGATACTTTGCGAATTCTCTGTTGTCGTGACAGAACTCTGTGACCGAAAGCAGCGCACTAACGGAAGCGCTTGTTTCCGCTTAGGGCTCCAGGGCCCCAGGGTCCACCACAACAAGCAGGCAGGGCAGAAGGGAATCAAGAGACCAGAGAGTTCTCAAGACCAAGGGCACTCAGACCCCACCCGCAGTGACACACTTCCTCCAGCATGGTTGCACCTCCTAACCCTCCCCAAGGAGCCACCAAGCAGAGACCTGAGTGCTGGGATACTGGAACCTCTGGAGGATGCCTCTTGCCTCTCAATCATGCCACCACACTTTTCAAGAGCTGGCTTGGCTCTTCGGCTAAATGTCCCTGGCATCCTGACACACACCACTTCTCCGTGGCTTGTCTTCCCAGCCGTCAGGGATTAAAGGTTTTCACTTGGAGCAGGGCTCCACTGTGTATTTTCCTCTCTTTTGTGAGACTAGCCTCAGTTATTAAGAAAAAGACACCAAGTTGGGAGGGGAGAGGAGGCGGACCTGGGAAGAGTAAGGAAGAAAAGGGGGTGGCAAATACGGCCAAAATACATTTGACATATGTATGACATTCTTCTTAAAAAATAATAAAAATGTTATATGTATTTGAATGAGATCAAGTCTAGCACAGATTAAGCTTGATGTCCCCCGCTACTGACTAATTCCACCTGTTCACCCCCTGGTATATTAGCTCCCAACAGAACCAGGACCTTCTTCCACTTCAAAAATATATTTAACCCAAGAAGTGCCTTGTTATCCACTCTGAACGTCCGTGAGAGTGAACTGGCTGTCACAAACATAAACGACCACCAATCAGTCCTTAGCTGTTCCATCAGATCTAGACACTTGGCTAATGCCATTGTGGGCCACTGCTCTCTGGAATCTTTCAAACAGTTGGTTGGGGTCTGGAAGAAGCTGTTCTTTTGTTTTGCTTGTTTGTTTTTGTTTTGTTTTGTGTTCATTTTTGAGACAGGTATCATATAAGCCGGACTGTCCTCCAAAGATCTGTGAAGTCCACAATGACCTTGAACTCCTGATCCTTTTGCCTCCCTCTCCCAAACACCAGGATCATAGACTGGATCACAGATGTGTGCCTGGCTTATGCAATGCCGGGGGTGGAACATAGGGTTTTGTTCATTCTTGGCAAGCAATATGGCACCTGAGCTGCATCCCCAACCCAAGCCAATATATATATATTTAAGACAGATCCTCACTATGTTGCTCTGGCTGGCCTGGAACTTGTTACATAGACCAGGCTAGCCTGAAATCAGAGCTCCATCTGCCTCTGTCTTCCAAGTGATGGGATCACAAATGCGAGCCACCACACCTGGCCAAGACAGTACTCCTTCTGCTTGTGATTTATTTATTAGGGAATCATCTGTAAAGCATATAACACAGAATAAAAGAAGCCAGTGAGACGAGCGAGCCGAATGGAAGTATCATTTCACACCCAGGCCTTCCCTTGCTCCTATAAGAAAACTCCAGAACATAGTTAAATCTCAGTTTATTCCAGATGACAGCAAAGAAGCTGAACTTTCAAGCACCTCCCCAGCCCAGCCCCCACCAGGTGCTGTAGAGTCTTCCAGCACCTGATTTTAAGACGAGAACAATTCTCACACCCTGTGGGTGGTGTCTGAGTGTGTCTGGGGTGCGGGCTGTTAGGCGCAGAAGACCTCATAGCCTTAGCCAGGGACACAAGGAACTGGAGAAAACTCCGTGGGCAGCTAAGCTAAGCACAGACAACACACTCGAGCTCACACGTGCTCCCCTCCGTCCCGTCCATCCACGTCACAGTGTGGCCACTCCATTCTGTCATACGTTCTTCAAGACGGTGGCTGGACACAAGTTTCAGGGGTAAAGTATTCAATAGAAAGACTAATTCCACCAAATGCAGCAGGTGCCGTGAGACACAAAATCTCACACATGCTCTTTCCTGCAATCACCGTGAGTTCCCCCGTACACAGGACCAGCGCTTCTGCTGGTCCAGGGACTTTACCTGGAGAGGAAAACCAAACAGCAAACATTTATCCTCGAGGGAGCCATGACCCTGGTTATCATGTCCTTCCCAAAGCACAGCCATTGTTTCCCCCCCATTCACAAGTCAAACCAGCTGTAAGAGCCAAGTGATGGTCTTGATTGCCAGGTTGATGGGTTTGAGACGAGCCTAGGGCACGAGCGAAGGCACCCTTGTGTGTATCTATGTGAGGGCATTTTCAGAGACAATCAGGCTGTGATAGCCTAATACACAGAACTGTGGAAGGTGGAGCCTGGCTGGAGGAAGGAGGTAGCTGGAGTGACCTCCTTGGGGGCTATGTCCTGCTCAGGCCTGTCTTGCTCCTGCTCTGTCCCCTACTACCATGGGCACCTCTGACCCTCACCTGTATTACGTCAATCTGTAACCATGAGCAAACTAAACCCCCCTCCCCTTACGCTATTTCTGGCCCAGCGATGATGACGCGAGCACAATGACCAACAGCACAGTAGGCGATTATGGGCAAAGTGTTTAATAGATTCAGGGCTCCAATGCTGCTTGTTCTCTGTAACCTCAGAATCAGTCCATCCAGGTAGAGAGAGGGGTAGATGGAAGGACAGACAAAGAACCTTAGACATTGGAAAGATATAAGCATAAATTGATAGCTGCTGAAATAACTCTTAAGCCAGAACGTTGTCCACATTTCCAAATTGCTGTGCCCTCCATTGCCTGGATGGAGGCTCTGCTCTTCCTGTGTCTTCGCCATTTTCTCTCTGTGTTTTATCACCTGGTGACTTTTCTTCTCTAGCCCATCCCCATAAGAATGCAAGTTGCTTAGCAACCGATCCACACACACAGGAGTATCTATGGAGGAGGAAACAACCCCAGTTCCTAGGACGGCCCATGATCCAAGTTAGCATAGTGAGCTCCAGTGTTTACACCGCAGCCTGAGCAGCCAGTCCTTCGCATTGCAGCTTATGGGCATCCGTGTCCAAAATAAAAAAAAATTTATATTAGAGTAGCGAGGCCTGTTATTTCCTCGAAGAAATGTGTGCTTCCAGCTATGTGAACAGATTCTAGTACGTGTTAGGCCCTAGGTTAGAGGAAAGAGGGATTCTAGAATACTATAGAAGAGCCGTATGTCACCATATCACCTGACAGCTTTATTCACCATGATCGATCTCATTTGTGGCCCAATAGGCTTTGGGAGGAACTGGTTCATCATATAATCATAAAACTCTTTCTGCTATTCTAGTGTAGATAGTCAGTGTTTTTATATTTAACCAAATGGAGTAAAAATACACTCTCAAAGAGAAAATACATCACAGAGTTCTGTATACAGAGAACTAATTTAAGTGTGTGTGTGTGTGTGTGTGTGTGTGTGTGTGTGTGTGTGTGTGTATTCTCACAGGCCTGCTTATGAGCTCTGGGGAAAAACAAATCTTGTATCTATGATACAATGCCAAGAAATCTAGAAGTCACCTTGCTATAAAATCCACTCCTTGCTGCAAACACCAATGGAGCCCTCTTTGCGACTTGTGCTGTTCCGTAGCCCTGCTCTGTCACAGACTGGGAGAGTTGCTGTGGGCTTTTGTATTTGCTTGTTGACTAATTCCTTTCCACCTCAACTCTAATTTTCCCTTTCAATCCAAATAAGACCATTACATCAGTTCACTAAGAGTCACATAGGGTGGGAAATTCCAAACTCAAGTCTCTTTCTGCAATTCCAACTTTCCTGTAACAGACAATCCTTGCACTCGTTAGCATCTTGCATTTTGGTTTGCTATGCAATGAGCCAGATTCTGACCTCATTTCTGTGGAGAACATGAAGGGGATGAAAGAAGAATCAAAGCAAGGCCAGAAATCAGCAAGCTGGAAAATCAAAGTCGAAGAGGGTTATAGGAGGTAGAAGAGATACAGGAAATGCCAGGCACCGATGGAGCTATACTGGACAGCATGCAGCTGCCATGCACACATGCGTGTACTGTGCTTCAAGTAACTGTTAAACAATAATGTGAGCCCTATCATCATCATCATCATCATCCCAGAACTTGAGCATTCGGTTCTCTTTGATATCGTCTCTTGGCTATAAATCTTCCAAGGAGTCATAAATTGCTCATAAAGACCTGGCCCCTTATACATTGTCACTTAACGGTGCTGTGTTACAGTGGCCTTCCTAGGAGGCAAACACTCTACACAAGTACACTATAAAGAAAGCCAAGACAAGCAGCCTGCCTAAGCCAGTAAGGATAAAAGTGGTTGCTGACAAGGGAATAAAGTTGACAGCTAAAGCTTTCTGAACCAAAAGGGAGAATGAATAGCCAAGACATTTGGATTGTTGATGGAAAGGGTGCCTCAGATCCAGGCAAGGGGGTGGGGCAGCCAGAAAACTAGAAATAGGAGATTAACCACTAAGCTCAGAATGAATCATAGAGGGAAAAGATGGATTATTAGGCTTGCAGGAGCCAGGCAGGAAGGGCCTTGCGCAAAGCCGCCTCGAATCCTCCTTGCAAACCCAGGACAATAGAAGCTTCCCTTGTTTGCAGAAAGCTCTTGCCGGCGTAGCAAACCCTACACGTGAAGAAGTAAGAACAAATGAAAGAAAAGATTATTCAAATTGCAGGAAGTATTAAACAGCAGAACCTAATCATTTCCATGATGCTTGATGCTGGGGAGGCTGTGGTCAAGCTGGTCCCTGCTTAAGCTGGTGGCTATGAGGATCCTTTAAGGAGCTCTGGTCACTGGGGCACTGGTGACGAGATAATAGAAGACGAAGGGAAGGAAAGGAAGCAAAGCAAACAACCAATAACGGGAAACAACAAATCAATTTGCTCAATAAAATGCCAACCTAGAGTGAAAATCCTGGCTGTTTAAGTGCAGGTGGGCACTGACAAGCATCTCTGCTCCATAAAGCTCAATAGGTCAAGCTTTAGGTGCCCGAGAGATGGCTCTTTAGGGGCCAGAGAGATGGCTCTTTAGGGGCCAGAGAGATGGCTCTTTAGGGGCTGGAGAGATGGCTCTTTAGGGGCCAGAGAGATGGCTCTTTAGGGAACGGTGAGATGGTTCTTTAGGGGCCAAGGGGATGGCTCAGTGGTTAAGAGCAATTGCTGCTCTCCAGGTGGATAGGGCTTCAGTTCACAGCACCAATTTATAGGGTGACTCACAAGCTCCTCTAACTCCAGCACCAAGGAATTTGATACCTTCTTCTGGTCTCCATAGCTATCCAAACATTTGTGTACACACACACATACTACACAACACACACACAAATCAAAACAAAATAAATTTTCTTGGGATGTTGGAGATAGGCAACCACTGGCTTAGACAAATCTTTTAGGGAACTAGACCACGAGTTAGGGGTTAATTTTGCTGACCCTGATAACACTCTGACAGTTCTATGATAAAATTCCTTTATTCTGTACAGACTCACACTTGTGTTCAGAGATCAAATGTCAAGTTTGCGTTGATACGCTCCTACCAGAGAAAGCAAGGACACATGAAGGCAAGGCTGGCAAAGTACAGGGCAGCTATGCAATCTGATGAGAGCTGGCTGTTATTGTCTGCCTGCTTATGTGTGCATTGGGAAGATCTTCATAAGAACAACTTCCAAAGCCCATTTTGAGTGAGAAGATGGAGCACGAATACGGCCATTCGGCATCACGAAGGACCCTTGCTAGTCCCGCTACAGTGGCAGGGAAGCTATCCTCTCAGTGAGGGGAGGGAGGCAGTGTGCCAGGAGATGTCCATGGCAATAGTTTGAGCATCTTAAATAACCATTCATTATGCATTACAGAAAGATGTGTAATAAGCACTACTAAAACAAATGCATGTAGCCATACCAAAAAAGGCTAGTATAACCCATCACACAGTTACTCCATGAGGGTGATTGTTTTGTTTAATAAGGAGACATGGTTCTGAAATGTTGCTGTTATGAAACTTTTTAAATTAAGTTGAAGTTGTGTAAAAAGTAAACCCTTTTACAATGGGAGATCTAGAGTCTGATGCATAAAATTGTTTTGTTTTTAAGACAGGATCTCATGTAGCTTAGGCCAGCTTCCAAATTGCTATTGCTATGCAGACAAAGATGATCTTAAATTCCTGATTCTCCTGCTTCCCCATTGCTGGGATTACAGGCCTGGTTTATGCATTGCTGGAGACTGGACCCAGGGTTTTATACATGCTAGGCAAGCATTCTACCCACTGAGCCACTCCTCCTTCTCCATATAATAATTCTATTCTTGGTAGATCTCAAATCTTTAACTGTCAAGATTCAAATCTGTTTCTTCTAAACCTTTTTCCCACTTATGTCTCTTAGGATGTGTGAAAAGATCAGAAGAAGGATTCTAAAAAATAATTTATTTGCAAATTAAATTTAAGGTAAAGATAAGTTTAATGCAATATCAAGAAAAGGAGTGAGACACAATGGCACACATCTTTAATCTGACACTCAGAAAGTAGAAGCAGGTAAATCTCTGCGAGTTCAAGGTCAGCCTAGACTATATATAGAGTCCCAGGTGAGCCAGGGCTGCCTGTCTCAAAGGGATGGGGCATGTATATTATCTTAGAAATTGAATTGGCCTTTTCCTTCTTCTGACATCAGTGTATTTAATGATGGATTTTTATGGAATATTATTTTAAGGTGTGCTACTTTTGTTGTGTTTGTTTAACTCTGTGAAGCTGTGAGTCATTGCTTGTCTAAAACACCTGATGGTCCTAATAAAGGACTGGATGACCAATAGCGAGGCAGGAAAAAGGACTGGTGGGGCTGGTATGCAGAGAAATAAAAGGGGAAATCTGGGAGGAAGGGAAGAAGTCTTTTAAAGACTAAAGAGAGGAGGATGCTAGGGGCCAGTCACACAATCACACAGCCACACAGCCACACAGTCACACGTCCAGTCATGGAGTAATAGTAAATGTAAGGTATACACAAGTAAGAAAAGGTAAAAGCCCAGAGGCAAAAGGTAGATGGGGTAATTTAAGTTAAGAAAAGCTGGCTAGAAACAAGCCAAGTGTTTATAAGAATGAATACGTCTTCGTGTGTGATTTATTTGGGAGCCGGGTAGTGGGCCCCCCAAAAAAGTGTAAAGAGTGAAAAACAACCAACATTTATGTATATAGAGGTTTCTCTGTCTAGCCCCATCCCACAGCCATTTCTAAATAATCACTCCAAGGCTTAATATTAATTACAGAATGTTTGGCCTGTAGTTCAGGCTTATTACTAGCTAGCTCTTACACTTAAATTAACCCATTTTTATTCATCTATGTATTGCCTTGTAGCTGTAGTATTATCAGTCTGCTAGCACCTGGCTTCTTGGGTAGCTGACTTGCATCTCCTTCACCCCACCCTTCTTCCTCCCTGTATTCAGTTTGACTTTCCTGCCTAGCTACATTCTATCTTGCTATAGGTCAAGGCAGCTTTTATTATCAACCAATGAGGGCAACACATATCACAGGGTACCGAAGGGTTATCCCACAGCAATGAATGCAACCTCTGCCATTTATACAACAATTAATACAGGTGCCAATGTCTTAAGCATTAGCTGGAAATGCACTGAACTCTCACACATCCCTTAGTGTTAGCTCTGTCTCCAGGATAGCAAAACTAATATCTAAAGATAATAAGTAACTTGCCTAAGATCAGGGAGCTAGATGTCAGCAGATCAGAGACTTAAACCCAGGAGTTACACTGGGTCATTACCTTCAGGCTGTCTGCCACAATGGCTCAGGTAAGGGTAAGGGTCCCATTCTCTGGGAATCAAATCACCTCTCTGATGAGAAATCTCCTCGTGCAGGCCAAGACCAATGGAAAGAAAGGCGGCATTAGTTTTCCATCACATATTACATTATCACTTACTCTGAGCCAAATTCCCACTCAGTCTATGGCCACTAGCCTTTGTCCATGGAAGACGCATCATATTCTTGACCTTGAGGACCTGCTGGAGACCTTGACACCAGCTGAGCTCAATTAAGACTGGAAAGGAGACCATCTTCCTGACTACACCTGCCCCGGAAGCTATTTAGAAGCAAAGCAACAGCCTCAAGCCCAGCGACACTGCCGTTTCCACCCATTGCTTCTCTAAGGATGTTGACCCAGCCTTGGTGAGAAGTAAGGGTTTCTCTTGATAACCTGCTGCTCTTATCCGTAGAGGTAAATTTGGGGGAGGTTCATGATTTTAGCTGGTAATAAGCACAACATGTCTTGTTGGACAAAGTCCATGAAGCGCTGTGGTCCGACCCTGCTGAAGTGTCCAGGAACACTGCAGACTTGCCATCAGATGTCACACTTCTCATTACAAGGATGAGAAAGCTTCCTTGGCCCTATCTGACCTGGCTTGGGCAGCTGTGCTTGCTGTGACCATTCCCAAGGTCCTCCGTGGAGCTGCTGGACTGTGGTGTCATTGACATTCTCATTGTCCCTTCTTCAGCCAACACCATACAACTTGTGGTTTCTGTCTGCTGTGGTTTTAGAAAGCATACACTCGTTCACACCACGTGCAAGCGTGAGTCGGGGTACATTTGTGTATGAATTTATAGAGGTGCATTTCTCTGGTCCAGAATACACCTCTTCGTGTACGAGCGAGCATGAATTGGAGTGTGTTTGTATGAATTTATGGACATGTGTGCCTTCCCCAAAAGGGTTAAAAGCAGCTTTAAAAACAGTACGTGGTTAAAAAGATACTGATCTGGGGGAGAATTTACACAATGGGAAAATAAAGGTGGACAAACAACAAAGCCACAGGGAAATAATACACACGGACCATCCCCTTTAGTCCTCTGTAATTACCCACATTAGGAAATAGCACTCTAAGGTTTCTAAATACACACACACAAACACACACACACGGATAAAGATAAAAAGACTGATAACCAGTCACAGGATCACCATGCATTAATAAAATCAAGCCAGCTATTCAGAAAAATTACTAACTCTCTTGACATGAAGACCTGAAAGAATATTTTTCATGGCCGTCATAAAAAAGGGACTCCATAGATCATGCCCTCAAATGCCTCTTTGACTACCTCTAGTGTGGTAGATTCCAAATAGACATCTTAGGATGCCTTCAGTGCAAGCTGAAAACGAAGTGCAGGCAACTAGCATCAAAAGAGTGGAAGGGACCAGACTGGGAGGTTACCAGGTTCCCATGGTAACGTGCACAGATTTTAGCACATGGGTTTATGGTCCACTTTCTTCCCGATGGAAGGCTCTGTGTGCAGGCTTCCTAATAGTCAGATTCCAAGTATGTAGGTCAATGAACATTTTATGGGGGAATCTTATTGTTTTTATACAGTATCTATATAGCAGCCATCAATGGCCCTAACCATTAGATTTAGTTAATTCTCACTTCCAGAATTGTGGCTGCCTCCCTTTCACGGGAAGCAACAAAGAAATCTCTTGCCATTTGATCTTGAGACTTCTGAGTTTCCATCCCATCAGTAGGAAAATGACTACTAGGTTTGTAAAGATAATTTTTAAATATGTAAGCCAACAGTGTAGTTTGAAGATAGACTCGGCTGCACACACTAACAGGGAGGTATGCTTTTGGCCTGCTAGGAACGAATTTAATCAAAGTTTATTCTGAGGATTTCAGAGTGAACCCATCAGTCTACTTTCCCCTCCATGGAGGTCCCCCACAACTGGATCTGAGTTATAATCAATGCTTGAATTCTTTAATCTCACGGCATCTGCTACATGCAGAAAACGTTCGCTTGTTTGGTTTGTGCAACAGCGCAGTCGACTGACTCCTCTACTGTGGAACTACCACAACACAATTGCTCAGCTATCGAGCCAAGCTTTTTTTTTTAATCCTGTTGAGTTCAAAGTTCAAAATTTATTCCTTAGTTTAATGCAATGTATTGCAAGTGTGTTTAATGTATTCATTCGAAACGCCATCAGAGGACGGGGGTGTCAACATTTTGGCTTTGTTTGGACAGCTTTTGTGCCAGTACAAACACTGCCTTATGAAACCTAATGAGATTAGGGTTCACTGCAAAATTAAAGGCAGGCAACCACACTTCAAAGGCACTGCCACAGTGCAAATCCCCCGCAATATATCTTGGGCTATTTTGGCAAACTAAAGTCTAAGAATCAACTTTACCAAAAGATTTTCTTCATAGCAACCTTTTATTATAATACTGAATATTAAGTACCTCCTGAAGAATGGGTGAATTTTTTTTAGGGAATTTTTAAAAAGTCATCATTAAAGAGCATTATAGTTAAAAAGACTAAAACAGAATAGAGAAAAGTAAGAATTAACCAAAAGTTTCCAGAGACCCAGAATTAAGCAAGAACTTCTTAGAAGCTGTGGGTTTGGCTGGGATTCAAGATGGCTAACATTCCTGTATCGCCTTGATTGGCTAACATGCAAAAACACCAATAATCATAATCTGTAAAACTTTAGGGAGTTTGTAGCATGAGGGTTTGGAAAGTCGACTGCTGCTCTTGGAAATGTTTGCCGGTCACTCATTTTAGCGGACAATAAAGCAAAGAAAAAAGTCTGTAGAATTATTTGTCTTAAGCAACCTACAAAGAAGCAGACAGAGATAAAGTAATCTCAGGGCTGGGAAGATGGTTCAGTCAGTAAAGCATTTGCCATGCAAGCACAGCGCCCTGGTTTTGATCCCAAGCACCCAGAGGAAAAGCCAGGAATGCATTTGTAATCTCCACACTGGGGGGCAGCGATGCCAGCAGCGCAGGTCCCAGGTCCCTGCCTCAAAAGACAAGATGGATGGGTCCTAAGAAATGACACCCAAGGCTGATCACTAGTCTCCACGTGCATATGTGCCAGCATAGACATGAACCAATGCACACCACACACACACACACACACCACCAGTCTCACACACCCACACCACACACACACACACACCACCAGTCGCACGCGCGCACACACACACACCACCATTCTCACACACCACACCACACACATACACACACCACCAGTCTCTCTCTCTCTCTCTCTCTCTCTCTCTCTCTCTCTCACACACACACACACACACACACATACCACCAGTCACACACACACACACATACCACCAGTCACACACACACACACATACCACCAGTCACACACACACACACATACCACCAGTCACACACACACAGTGTATCATGCCACCCTCACCAAAGCTGAAATAAAGCCCCAAGTCCAACAGTACCCATAAGCACACTGACCACAGGCATATGAATTCAGCACACACTCTATGCTTTTTTCTCTTATGAAAAGCATCCATTTTTAAAACACAAGGAAACCAAGTGACAGGTGAACTGTAAAACCTCACACCATATATACATTAGCTTATATCTTCCCGGGTTGCAGAAGCTAGAGACATGATACCTGTCAACAGCATGTAAAGTTCCCCTCATGGTTCTGTCAGAAAATTAATAATAATAATAATTTTAATAATAATAATAATATATAAGCAAGCTGCCCTTCAGCCCTGATACACAGAGTATCACCTCCCCTGACACTCAGAAGCCTCACAAAATTGAGCAGCTATGAAGAAGCCTCACTCTTAAAAGCATCAACCCTCCAGACAAGAGGCTGCAAACAGAATCCAAGGTCGTTGACAAGAGCCTTGCATTTTACATAGATGGATATGGGGGTTCAGCTCTGTTGGCCCTGAAGGAAGAGATCTTCCCCTCCAATGGAGAACTATCCACTGATATAAGGCTCTTTCTTCTCCCAATAAAAGCAAGCAGTTGTAAGTCTGCCATATCTGAGGGGTTTTCTTTCACTAATGTGTATCCGGGTAGATAAGTCACATTATACCTCTTGCTTCTTGTTCTAGTCCTACCAAATAATTGAGTCTGGTCCCACCGGCCAAATGCCTCCTTTAGGATCCCAAAGCCTTGAAAAAGGATACATTGCTCTGTTTGCTACAAAAGAGGGAACTCCTGTCCTTACTGAAGCCACAGAAAACAGTTGATAGGTCACGGTGAAACACCAACAAAAAACCACAGTGACTTCACACCCTCAGAAGCCACTCGGAGCTTAGCTCACGATTCGAGGCAGACAGAACTATTGATAGGGCAGAAGGAGAACCAGAGGTGTTTTTTCTCAGGCTGATGAAGGAGGAAGCACCTCTGGTTCCTACCACACTTCCACAAAAAAGACACCCTCAGTCATAAAGATGACACCCGCCCACTAGTTTGGCCACTAAGCACTGACTCGCGGGAAGCCCGAGCTTGTGGCTGACCTCATTCTGAGGATGGCAGGCCCTTGCCTTACCCTCAGTTGTGAAAAAAAAAAAAAAAAGAGGAAAGAGGAGTACTCTAAAAATAAGACGACAGAGAGGAGCGCAGAGCCCTTTTAAAGCTGATGGGTGGGAAGCAGCCGCTGCTTGTCCTAATAGTCCCTTCCTGCTCCGCGCATGGGCAGATGGGCTGGGAATGTGGTGGTGGAATAAAACAGGAAACTGGCAGAAACACCGGGTGCCATCCTGCCGGACTTCTTTTAAGAGGGAAAAAAAGAGAAAGAAAGAAAAAAGAAAAACGGCATTCAGGGGCTAGAGAAGGACTGAGTAATTAAGAGCATTTTCTGTTCTTCCAGAGGACCCAAGTTCGGTTCCCAGCATCTGTGTCCGGCAGATCACAACTACCAATGACTCAGCTCCAGGGACTCCAGCGCCCTCCCTAGGCACCTGCATAGGCTCGCATAGACATATACATTAAAAAACAAGCATTTCTTTAATTGTATGCACATTGTTAAAATGGGAAATGTCCTCCACAGGTTCCTGGGCTTGAACACTCGAGCTGCCACTGGTGACACTACAGCCCAGCCTGTCTCCACCCAGGCTCTCGGCTACCTGTCTACACCACCAGATACCAGCTGCACCAGCTTCTGTCACCAGAAAACAAACCACGTCAGCTGCCTGTTTTCCCCACCATTATGAGCTATACTCTCAAACTGTGAGTCAAAGTAAGCCCCTCCCCACTTCAATTCTTCTGTCACAGCGCTAGGTGACACCCTGGCATGTGTCACAGCGAGGAGAAGCAGAACAACACACAGTTCTGTAACCCCCCCCCCCCCCCACACACACACACACACACACCCCAGACCCGGGCCTCAGACTAGACAGTCTGGCTTTTTCTCAGTTGCAGGAAACGGTGAGACCCTTGCTTCCTCTTGGCTCTCAGCACTGTTCTTTCTGCCCGGGTGACCTTCCCTCTTCCTCCTCTGGACCATTTGCTTCTCTCCTTCCGTCTAGTTCTTCAGGCTTGGAGGCGAAGGGGTCTTCCCTGCGTCCTCATCTCTACTGAGCGCCACTCCCATCTCTGCTCCTCACGGAAGGTCGCTCAAACGCACCGCCAGCCTGGCGCTCTAACTCACCCTGTTCTGTTTCACAGCTTTTGGAGCTGGTGGCAAATTGATTCTTTGTATAATTTCATCTTTAACAGCTATGCCATTTTTATGTGGTACTCCCGCCTGGGTTTAATACACTCCAGGACAGCAAGAAGCGTCTCTATTGGTTGCCACTTGCGCGTGATGCAAATACCCAATGGGATGCTTAGGCTCCAGGTCTTCATGCAAGGTCCACACTAGCCCATCAGCTCCCTATCACTTTGCCTTGGATGAGGGTTGAGACTAATTCCCGTGGGAGACAAACATTAAAGGCAGGAGAACTGGGCCGAGTAAGCAAAGTTCTTGACCTGCGAGTACGAAGATGAATTCTCAGTACCTCAGAATCCTCATTTTAAGGGGAGGGGGAGCACTCGTGCCTTCCAGGAAGCCCCTCCAGCTCCTACCTGCATTCCATCAAGACACCATGGAAATCCTTAAGGAGCCAAATCCATTCAGTGTCTCGGCTGCTTCCGAAGGAGTACCAAGCAACCCAATGGCAGCTAAGCAGCCCAGTGTTTATATTATAAACTTACCTTTTCTTATGTCCAATCTGGACCACAAATATTATTATTTTGTCAAAGTTATTGCCTCCTGACTCTACTGTGTGAAGTTTTTAAATGATCTCTTGGTCAGAGAAAGACTGTGGACATACTATATTGCACCTATAATTTTATGATTCCTTTGAAAAAAATAGATAGGTGACTTTGCATTACAGATAAAAGTGGTTTGCAGCATGGCCATGGAATTGTGCTTGGGTAAAGCCACCGCAAAGGGGGCTGATGTCCACTGTAAGGCAATGAAGTGTGAGCCTCAAATCCAGTGCTAAGGTATTAATTCTAGGTACAGCAACAGGTCCCTCTCCACCATCCTCATTCTGTAGACAAAAAATAAATAAAAAATAAAATAATAAAAATAAGGAGGTGGACTGAGAACTGAAGAACAATGGCAATGGGTTCTTGATCCTATTGCACGTCATGGCTTTGTGGGAGCCCAGGTAGTTTGGATGCTCACCTTAATAGACCTGGATGGAGGTGGGTGGTCCTTGGACCTTCCACAGGGCAGAGAAACCTGCTTGCTCTTTCGGCTGAGGAGGGAGGAAGACTTGATTGGGGAGGGGGAGGGAATGGGAGGTGGTGGCGGGGAAGAGGCAGAAATCTTTAATAATTAAATAAATTAATTAATAAAAAAAAATAAGGAGGTGGGGTTTGGGGGGATAACTGGTCAGACGGCTCAAGGAGTAAAGGCTCCCGCAACCGAGTTAATGATCTGAGTGAGCTCAATCCCTGGAACCCAAATGGTGGAAAAAGAGAACTGAACTCCTGAAGATTATTCTCCGACCTCCACGCTGGTATAGAGTCATGTGTGTACCGACCCACACACATGCACAGACACATACACACGTACACGCAATGAATAAGTGTGTAAAAAACTACAAAAGTACGTAAGCAAAAATGCAAACAAAAACAGTATATAAACAAAAAATAGGTTAAAAAAATGTTAACTTGTTCTTGTAATTCCAGCACAGAAAAGGTAGACCCCTGGGGCTTGTTGGCCAGCTAGGCTAGCTTACTTGATGAGTTCCAGGGCAGGAAGAGACCCTGTCTCAAAATTAGGATAGATAGCACCTAAAGAGTGACAGAGGTTGTCCTCTGGCCTCTCAGACACGCACACGAAAATAAATAAATAAATAAATAAATAAATAAATAAATAAATAAATACCAGGAAAGGTTGATAGGGGACCAGATGGTTGGGTATGAAATTCAAGCTTTAAAATAGTTCAGCTATCAAAAGTGGCATGACAATACTATGAATTTATTCCAAAGGCAAATACAATATTGATTCAAGAGGTAAAGGCTGAGGAAAATATTCAACTAGGAAACCAGAATAATCTACCTTCAGGATAAACAAGGGACTCAGTTACTGCGGTGGGTGGGAACGGGAGAAGGCTGAGTTAGAGAAGGTCGTGAGAAAAGGACCGGTAAGACGGGAGTGTAACAGGGCCCAGATCTTATCACAACTGACTCCATGATGGAAGTACCATTCAGGGACTCTAACTCGGCACAAAGACAGCACCACCTGCAAAAACAGAAACAAAGGCTGACTCCACGGAAGCCCGTGGTTCCAGGAACTTCTCTAAATGTTCTAATCCTGCCCTTTGGCCTCTGTAGCTCCACTCTGGCTAACTGTTCTTGTTAACTGAAGTATGTCAACCCAGATCATGGTTTTTGTGCTTAAAAACTCACTATGAGAAAGGATGGGGGCTACACTAGGGTCTCAAATACTGGGGCAGTCACTAGTCAGCTAATGAAGACTTTCTATTGGCTTAAGCTCATGTCTCACAGTCTGTAGAACTAGCCCATTAGGCCTGGTGGGACAAGGAGGAGAGACTGGAGACCATCACACGAAGCAGTTTCCTCTGTGCCCAATCTGTGGGTAACTTTGAACAACCACCTAAGACCCATTTTCTTCATCCATGAGATGAAAGTTCAGGTGGGCATCCAAACTCAGTATCTGAATTCAGTTACTTGTGGAAATTAGGGGGCCAGGAGAGCCATTGAAGGGTACAACAAAAGATGGTATTTCATAGGGGTTACTGGAAATTGTAAAGGCCCTTGCTGTGATGGGGTGTATCTTCAGCTCCCCCTAGCAAGTTCCTTTAACCACAGAAAGGAAGATGGGAAACATCAAGCCCACCCAGGTCTGCTAGAAAGGGAGTTGACGTCAGGGTTGACTTGATGGCCAACTCCAGTGATTAAATCTCATGTCCCTATACAGGAAGTACTCACAGGAAGGGATTCAGAGAGCTTCCAGGTCAATGAACATTTCAAGTCAGGCAAGTGCTGTTGTCTATGCTATGAAGACAGAAGCCCCTGGCCCTGGGACTCTCTGGCCTTTTCTATGAACCTCTTCACAGAGCTGTTCATACACCATCTGCCATCTTTACTTTTCCAGCCACATCTGAGTTTATATGAATAAGGTAAGTTTAGAAACGGGTAGGACTTGAGATAGATACCCACACCGGTAAGTATTTGGTATTCTGCCAACCATCCCTGCAAACTGCCAGACCTCAGTTTAGAGCCCTGGAAACCTCTGATTTATAGCAAGATCAGACAGAAGTTGTGGCTAAAGCCAGACCTACCACTGAGAACTGGCCTCTAGCACGGGACATTGAGACCGTCACCTAAGGTATCTTCAACCCCAGGCAGCTAAAGTCAGATTCAAACTAGATTGTAAGACACCTATCACCCACTTGTCTGCTGAGAAATGCTTGATAGGAAAGAAATGCAAAGATTTGGTCTGAGCATTGCTGAGCAGGAACACAAGAAAAAGCCAGAATATTTAAGTCTGTTTATCCAGCGGCAGTGAGACATCCATAACAAATTCCTCTACCAAGCAGTACAGAGAAGAAAAGCTGAGCCTACAAGTCCCGGAAGCCCCCAGTACATGCTGGGAAGGCCCCAAATGGTAGGAAGGCCGTGGAAATGAGAGTGCCCCAGACCCTTTTAGTCTTAAGTCTCCCTGTGGACAAAGAGGCGTCTACTGTGGGGTGGGACTTCTGATCGCCATACACATTTACCTTCATTATTTCAAGTTGGTATCAAACTGTAGGCAGTCCAGTGGAGACAGCAGAGCCGACAGCTTGGATTTCCTATTGTCCTTATTGACCTATTGAGTCCGCTAGAGGCTACTTATTTTACTCTGTCCCCCTCCCAACGACCACTTCAGAGCTTCCCAGAGCAGACCACAGCACCCAGGCCACACTGCCATGACTGGGCAGTAGTCAGGGAGGCAGCCTAGCCCTGTCTTTGAACCCTATTCTTTGTGCTGGTGACCACCCAGCCACAGAAAAGATGTACAAGCATTTAAAAAGCTCCCAGTGGCAATCCACACCTTTAATCCCAGCACACAGGAGGCAGAGGCTGGTGGATCTGTGAGTCTGAGGCCAGCCTGCTCTACAAAGCGAGTTTAAGGACAACCAGAGCTACACAGAAAAACCCTGTCTTGGGAGGGAAAAAAAAACACAAAACAATGAACAACTTCCCTCTGCCTCAACCGAGAAGAGGGCCTGACTGTCTGAGGCTGCAGAACCAGAGAGAGCCCTGCTTCCTCTGGCAGGATCATTGCCAAGGGCTCGATTGAATATCAGTTCTCCTAGAATTGCTTCTGGGAATATTGTCGCTACAGGGTCTAAGCCAAACAATCCCGGAGTCACCTGACATCCTTCATCCAACATTTAGGAGTCATCAAACTTAATTTCCCCTTTGTGCAATAAAAGGCCAAGCGGGAGCTCTAATAGACTGTGTTATGTAATGGTTCTATAAAAATAGCAGGCCAGTGCTGGAGCACTTCCTTCCTGGGGCCCAGGAACCTATGCTGAAAGGATACACAGTGGTTGCCCGGGCAACCATGAGAGATGACACTAGGGAGGAAAAGAAAGAAAGAAAAAAAAATAGCAACAAAAGGACCCTTTATTTTTTGGCTCAGTCAAATGAAGCCTGGTGTCAAGCTTGTGGTGCACAGAGAGGAGCCCTTAGCAATTCCGCTCAGGCCACAGCAGCCTGAAAAGCCCTCTCCACACTTCCCTCTTTAGAGAAGGGAAATTACTCTCCTGGAAAAATCCTCGTCTCCGTTTTAAAACGCAGCATCTTCCGCTGCATCCAGCAATCGCCGCTCACTCTCGTTTCTCTTATCCCGGGCCCTCAGACAATAATTCTGGTTTTGCATACTTGTCTTATTCTTATTTTCTCTGGGGCTTGATTATGCAGAAAGTGATTTAAAGGCAATAACTTAATAACAACTTCCATATCAAAAAAGAAATCAGGGACACGTAAGCAGTACCATGCTTTAAAGGTGAATAATACCTGTGTCTGGGCTCCTCTCCCAGACCAAAGGGCTTTGTTTTCCTGTGGGGCAGCCTCTTTTGCCTGTTGCACTGAATCAAACCCTCAATGTTACTGTCAATACTATTATATTTATTGCCTTGAAAATGGAGTCTATTTTAATTTCTGAAAATTGGTTTTCCATCTAAACAGTGTAGGGGCAGAAGGTACCTATAGACTCTCTCTCAGGAAGAGATGAACTCTGAGGGACTTACAGATACAAGTTGGAGCCTCTAGAAAGAGTCAAAAGAGATTACCCTTAAATCACTAATATAAAGCAAGAACAATCGCTCTTTCAACAGGGTTCCTTCGATCGACACTCGTATACAGGCAATGCACTTTAAACCACAAGATCTGTCTCCATCCTCATGCAGTAATGAGTTACTTCAAGACAAGGGTTGGCACAGAGCAGGTCCCTCTGATCAAGTTGAAATAAAGCCTGTGGAAGCCAGGGATGGAGCTGTGTACAAACGTGAATCAGTGTAAACATGCCTGGCCCCGTGAGCTGGTGTATATGGGGAAAGACAATGTAGAGAACAAACTCTGGTCTACAGGAGAGACCCCAGCAGCCTGTCGTTTTGGGCCTTGTCCTGGGGACATCTGAACCTCACCTACAGACAGCATCTGCTGGGGGCAGTCAGCCAGCTGCAGCAAGCCTGTCTCCCCTGACTCTGTGCAAGCAGAGAGGCAGGAAATCATTGACTTGATTTTATCGATCTGTGTTCTGAGCTAGAGATTCCAGCCTCTAAAGGGAACCATTTAAAGTCGAATTCCACTCTTTCCCCCAGAGAGTTGGTCTCGCCATCTGTATTTCCCATACCTGGGCTCTCCTTGATATAAACCTGGAGATATTAAAATCTAAGCAGCAGCGGTCATGTGCTACACAAATGTTCCTCATTGCCAGTTGTAAACCCAGGCTAGGGTCACTGTGCTGTAGAAGAGAAAGTGTTCAGGGAAGGCACAGGCTCACAGCGACCAGCCTCTATTTTCCTTTCCGCTAAGGGTTTTGAAATAGACAAGGTTATGATGAGGTTAGTCCGGTTTTATCCAGATCTTCTTTTGGTTGGGGTCCTCGAATTCACAGAGGTCCACCTGCCTCTGCCTCCCAAGTGCTGGAATTAAAGGCGTGCGCCACCACCACCGCTTTATCCAGATCTTAATTTTGATTCCGGAAAGTGTTGGGGGGAAAGGGGAACAAACAAACAAAAACTTTGATCAGACAGAGGCAGCATTTGCCAGAAGCTCTCTACCCTTATCGTTGTGAGCCACAGGTGGCCAAGAGGAGAAAGGAGTCTAGCGTTAGAGCAGACAGAATGTCCCCCGGGAGCCCAGTGGTATCTCCACTACCGGCTCGTTCCACACTGTGGTATAATATAGCCCTGTGGTGTAGTACCTGCCAAGCCTTTGTAAGGTTCCAAGCTCTATACTTAATATTTCAGGAACCAAGCAAAGCAAAACGGCAAAGGCGTGAAGGTGGGGGCTCCCTGGAATGTGGTCTCCAGCTTCTCGAAGCCTAGGAACGCTTGGAGATCAGCCGAACTGCCTCTTCCAATCCTGGCCTGCAATCAGGGTCCCCTTGGTCCATTTCTCTCTTGAGTGTCTTGGTTTACAGGAACGTCTCTCTCCCTTCCTGCCTCACGGAAAGACTTTACTTGTGGCCCACTTCACGGTGTTTACTTAAAGATTTATTTTTCCTGACTCTTAAAAAGCCGGCTTGCATCTGGGGTTTGTAATTCTAAGTCGGAGAGAGACAGTTGTTATGTATTGTTTAAAATTTGTTTAATAAGGAGGAATTTCTTTGAAAACATCAGGCCAAGCTTATGATATAAATTTACTATCTGTAAATTTACAAAGTCGTGACAGAAAGTATAACACAGCGTGCTAATTGATCTATGCTGTGAAGGACATCCGCTCAGCCAGGAAAGAGTGTCTAGCATTCTTAAAAGCTATTAACCCAAGAGGGGAAATATGACGCTTTTCTCCTGGGTAATTCTTCCTTTTATGTGCTTGCTTTTTTTTTCTTTCTGTCCATCTATGTTTGCTAACTTTACTATTGAAACAATGTAAGGGTCTAACCTAAAAAGCAAAAGCAGATGAGATGCTGAACACAGGCCTGGCACTCGGTGGTTCTCAGCTGAAAACTAGTTCGTGGCTACAGCCCCTTCCAGCACCAGCTGGGAAGCCTGGTGGGCTGAGTCCAGGCCTATCCTGAGGCCGGGCAGGGCGAAGTTCCAAAAGGTGCCACTCGAGTCTCCCCGACATTGTTGGTTAAGACGGACGAGAAATAAATCCCTTCCTTTGCCAAAGTCTTACGAAAGAACAGATGAAGGGCCTGTTGCCACTAACTCACACTCCAGCCCTGAGATGGCATTGCCCACATTCAGGATGGGTCTTCCCACCTCGGTTCATAAGGAAGATGCTCCCAAGTCAATCAGATCTAGAAAACTCCGACGAGACTCCCTCCAACAAACCGGCGCTTACAACTAAGAATCATACACCTGGTGATTTCCTCCTGGTGCTGGGTACCTAGGTCTGCAACCCTAGGGCTTGTATTTTGCTCAGAAAAATTGTAGGCAGAGTGCACCTACTGGATCAAAACACCAGGACGGGGTCTCTGAAAGGACCTGGCCACCCCTGGAGATGGACACCGTGAACCTGGGGCCATTACAAGTACCGGCTATTCTTTATTTAGTATGCATCGTTTTGGGACAAATTCTCCATCTATAACACAGAATGGCCTCTCTCAATCCTTCTTCTCCACCATCTGAACATTATGGCGTGTACCACTGGACTTTGAGTCTCAAGGCTGGAGTATGAGCTATAAGAGGGAAAGCTGGCTAAGTGGGCAACAGCAAGGGCCTGTTTGTCTCTTTCTGCCTTGACTGTGGGTAAGATGCGGCTAGCCCTTGAATCCCTACCTTGACATCCCTCCCCTCGGTGACTGTCTTGATTGGGGTTTTCTGTTGCTGTGAAGAGACACCATGACCATGGCAACTCTTATAAAGGAAACATTTAATTGCAGTGGCTCGCTTACAGATTCAGAGGTTCAGTCCATGCATGGCGGCGTGCAGGCAGGCATGATACTGAAGAAACAGCCAAGTGGCAGGCAATAGGAAGTCAACTGACAATTTACGCATATGAATATTTGTATATATTTGTATATGAATATACGTCAGATACCCACTGACTAAATTAAACCTCAACTCCTGCCGCCACAGTGATACACACTTTCTCCAACAAGGCCGTCGTCACTCTAACAAAGCCTCACCTGCTAATAGTGCCACTCCCCATGGGATTATGGGGCCAATTACATTCAAACTCCCACAGTGATGGACTATAATCTGAAACTGTGAGATGAATAAACCTTTTTTTAATTTGTTCTCTGGGCAGGGTATTAGTCACAGCAACAGAAATGAAGCTAGAATATGACAATCTCACCCATCTACACAGGAAAACATTTACTGAAGAAGACCTGTGTGTACTCTGTGGGGCAGGAAGGACAGCCTGGACAGCCTGGACTGACCGCAGGAGGCTGTGCCAGGCAGTATATAGATACAGTAGGTGGCACAGGGTGTGGTGTGGTCACTGTTGGTGCCACCCCACTATCTGAGGATGTTGTAAGATGGCTCTTCTCTTTGATCGACTGCGATGGATAACGATGGGTTTTAAGTTTAAATTACTATGCTTAAGAGACCCAAAAGGCAAAAACGCCTCTAACCTATAAGCCCCCCTTGCCCAAGGACAGATAACTTCCTGGACTTCTAGGGGTTGTTCCTGTAAGACAACAGGTCCAGTGTTCTCACTTCTGTAAACAAGCATGTTTGCCCCAAGGGCACACGATGTGCACTTGTTCCCACATAGGGGGAAATATGGAGGCAGAAAGTAGGTCAGGATGCACACTTGCGTCTGATTGGATGACGGTGGGAAGTACATTACCTTACGGGTTCTGCCTTTGTAAGCCCCTGACTAATATAGTTTGGCGCCGTACTTTGGGAATCCCAGGTATGGACTTCACCAGTTCCCATGGTCCTGGCCAGTATTTAATAACGCTCGCTTCAAATTTGGCTCAAAAATTGTGGTAGTGGTCTTATTCTTTTCCTTCCTTCCTTCCTTCCTTCCTTCCTTCCTTCCTTCCTTCCTTCCTCACTTTAGATTTTATTTTTAATTATGTTTATGCCTGTCTGTATATAGGTTTGTGTGTACATGCAGGTGCCCATAGAGACCAGAAGAGTTCGGATTCCCTGGACCTGGAGTTATAGACATCCAGCCTGGGTGCTGAGAATTGAACCCTGGTCCTCTGCTGGAGCAGTATGCACTGTTTGTTAACCCTTTCTCTCAATTGCTATACCATTTCTCCAGGCCCCTTAGCTAGCTTTTCTGTAGAGCCTAGGACCACCTACAGGGAGCTGGGTCCTTCTCCATCAGTTTAGACAATCCAACCAACCCCTCACAGACAAGCCTGCAGACCAACCTGAAAAAGACAAATCCTCAACTGAGAAGTCTTCTCCACGATTCGAAGCTGTGTCAAGAGGAGAGTTAATGCTAAGCAGGAAAACATCCAAGCAGGCGGGAACAGCTTTTGGTTGATTCAAGTTTGGAAGATAGTAATCAGCTTCCACAGGGCTGGAGACGTAAAAAAAAAAAACCCTTGACAAGGGAGTACCAAAGGGTGATTCCACAACAGTCCATGGAGACTGTGTTACCTACATCACTGCAGCCAATACCAACAAGAAGCACCTCGGAGAAGGAAGGGTTAATTTTAGCATAGACACTGTGCTGGGAAGGAACAGGGCTAGGACATCTGAGCCTGAGGCATCCCTTGTTGTGTTTCCAGAGAGGAAGCAGAGACCAAGCAGGAGGCAGGTGGGTGGGGCTATGGCACAAAACAGCCCCAAGAAATATCAGCAGCTTAATGCATATTTAAGTCATCAATCGATAGCAAGATATGAGCAGAGAAGGAAGTAAATCACCTACACAGTTCCGCCTGAGATGACTTCCCAGCTACAAGCCTTAGCACGTGAGTGTCAAGAGGCTCAGCAGAGGCCCCTCATGACACTCCCTTCTTACCCCCATGGGTCCTTTACAAGCTCACACATAAACAGCCACGTCACCATACTTTCTGATTACAAGATTTTAGCCCCTGTCCACTGCAGCAGTAAACCCCCCCCCCCCCCGTGTTTCATCCGGCCTTCATCTCCCCACTACTTAAAAGAATTAAACCATCCCAACCTGGAATTCAAATGACAGGAAAAATAAATTGTTCTGAATAGCCAGGCCAGCTACCCAATATCCTTACGACAAAAATAAAGAGCAGGGAGCCTCGTTAACGGGGAGAAGAGCATGTTCTTTAAATTGGAGAGTTCTTTTTGAGTAAACAAGTGCTGTTTAACGAGGTTTCTCTGCAACTCATTTTCACTGAATTTGTTATAAAAGAGCCTAAGAACATCTGGAAAATTCTAAGCGTCCAACCATTCTTATCTCTGACATGTCAGCTGTTTGTTATCATACGCTAACCACAACTTTTATTAAAGGTAACTGCAATAGAATTGGCTATTGAGAAACAGAATGGGGAGAGATTAAGTCATAGAGGAAGGAGATTCTATCTGATTAGAAACATTATTATTAACAAAGCATGCCGGATGGAGACCAGAAACTGTCCTTGCTAATTAGAATCCCTTCCAAGCAAGCAAAGGATTTCATGGGCTCCAATCATGACTGGTTTATAAGTGATGTATGTTTACGTGTCCGGTGTTTTTTTTTAAAAGTTTACCAATAACCAAAAACTCTGGGTACATTCAGAAGGAAAGAAAGAAAGAAAGAAAGAAAGAAAGAAAGAAAGAAAGAAAGAAAGAAAGAAAGAAAGGAAGGAAGGAAGGAAGAATCACAATTAAATTAGACCCAGTTGGGGAGGGGAGAGAAAGAAAGAAAAAGAAAAAAGAAAATTTAAACCTTCAAGTATCCATAAAAGATGAAGGGGGAGGGAAGCCCAGCTGGAGGGCCATAGAATACCAACCAAAACTATGTACTTTTTAGTTCAGGCCTTGAATGTCAAAGAACTTTGATAAAAAGCATCCGTAACCAACCGACCAGGTGCTGTGCTCTGCCTTACAGAGACACGTGGTTGGCCTACAAACCCTGCACGAATGCCAGACTTCTTTCAAATATGTGAATGACCTACAAAGACCTACAGGTTTCTTCCCAGCTTCTTTGATGAGAGAGACAAGCCCAGGGCTGGACCACACCCTCGCTGCTTCCTGTCTTCAAACACCTGCTAGTAAAACCTTTGGGAAATGGGCCAAAAGGCTATGGAAACCCTGGGCTTCACCTTCCTCCTCTGATGTAGTTGTTGGCCACAGATGCCGTCAAGGAGCAGCCCACACTGGTTGAGTTCTGCACTTTATGCCATGCCTTTGCTCTGAGATAGTGGCTCCGAGCAGCAGCCATGCTGTTCTCTTTAGACAGTCAAGAGATAGCCAGAGCCCCAGGAATCTGGGAAGCAGAGAACTGGGACATGACTTCCCAGAAAGGCAGCCGGGCTCCAGTCATAGTGGGGCTTAAAGCACTGGAGTGGAGGAGAATGCATCATGGCATTGCACATTAGAAGGTGACCCAATGCCCTGTTCCTCATTCTCATAGTCCTTGAAATAGAAAGTCATAAAGCACACAGCAGGATAATGGAAGAGAGAAAGCAGAAGGCTGGAAGAGCAGACGGAAAAGCTCCACGTGGGGGGACGGCCAGCTGTCACTGCAGTATTTCGAATGAGTCTCCTCATTCGAATGTTTGGTTCCTGGTTGGTGGCTGTTAGGGAGGGACTAAGAAGTGGGGGACTTGGAGGAGGTGCTGCTGGACCAAGCTTAGGTCCACCCAATGTGCTCTCTCCACTTCCTGTTTGTGGAGCCGCTATGAGATCTCAGCCATGGCTCCAGTACCGTGCCTGCCTATCGGCTGCCATACCCCTTGCCATGGTGATGATGATGATGATGAACTCTAACTCTCTGGAACTGGGAGCCCCAAATAATCCCTTCCGTCTTGGCCATGCTGCTGTCACATCACAGCGATAGAAAGGGAACCAAGATATTCTTCTATCTGTTTCTGAGCAGGTGGGCGAAATCATGAGACAAAACAATGTGGATGAAGTCTTGCTACCAAGCCCAACTTCCGCAGACGGCCAACGCATGGCACCCAGGCAGGATTTGCTTTTCTGACAGCGGCTGCTGTCTGTCAAGTCATGTCAGCTTTTTCTAGATTGGCAATGAGCACTAGACTCTGGCGGATTTCTTTTGCCTTTATTTATTCAGCACTGTCACCAACGTGAAGGGTTCTCCCCTTGAAGGGGGCCTGGGTGAGAAAGTGAGGGGCTTTCGGGGGATGTCTTCTAGCATCCTGGGTTCCACTGGACCTCTTCAGCTTGCTCAGATCAGCTCACAAATTACATGCTCCTAGAATGCCAAGTCAGATGACCTCTGAAAGGAAAGTTCAGTCCGACAATGACCAACGTTTACTCCGTCACCTAAAAAAAACTGAGTCCCAGTTGCACGAGTTGAACTGTTCTTGCAGGTTTCTCTAGAGGATCTTGTTTGAAACAAACAGCGAACAATCCAGGTGAGTGTCTGCAGCTATTTAACAGGCAGGAGCTTTTCCTCCTGGAAGCACAGGTGGTTGTCCCTAAAAGTTTCTGCCTGGTACCAGCAAGGACGCAAAGGCAGCCAGAGACACAGAGCAGCTGCGGCAGAGGGTTGGGGACAGTGCAGCCATACAGTTTCCCACAGACCTCCCCTTCCTCGTAACTTCTCATTCTGCCAGTTTAGCATCTAGGCCCCACAGTGCTCCACTCTGCACCCCTCAGCAGCCATAAGGCCTTGAGACTGTCTCACGGGTCACACGTGATCCTTCAGAGCACCATCTGCCACCTGTCTCAGACTGTCCTCCCACTCTCCACAGCAGCTTCCAAGGCAGCAGGTCTCCCTGCTCCTGCACAACTGGACTCAGATAAATTCAAGGGCTCTTTCTTGGGACACTGCAGATGCAGATAGGATGTAACTGCACCATCTGTTCCCTGGTGTTTGGTCAGAAGCATCACCCCAGTTCCCTAACACCTCTTTATATTAAAAGTCTGGGGGTAAAGAAATGGCTCAGCGGTTAAGAGCACTGACTGTTCTTCCAGGGAACCCAGGTTCAATTCCCAGCACTCACATGGCAGCTCATAACTGTCTGAAAATTCAGTTCCAGGGGATCTGACACCTTCACACCAATGCACATAAAATAAATAAATTATTAAAAAAATTTTAAAAAGAAAAGTCTTGATTATTTGCCTGAGGGCTTCACCCCAGCTCCTGGAATAAGACCTCTCCCCAGAGAGAGCCAAGAAAGCCCGCCAAACTACGCCGGGCAGTGGTGGCGCACGCCTTTAATCCCAGCACTCGGGAGGCAGAGGCAGGTGGATCTCTGTGAGTTCGAGGCCAGCCTGGTCTACAAGAGCTAGTTCCAGGACAGGCTCCAAAACCACAGAGAAACCCTGTCTCGAAAATCAAAAAAAAAAAAAAAAAACAGTGACCCCTCTCGAGGGAGGGTCAAGACCACTCCCATGGGCTACTTAAACTGCCCACCAGAGAATGAACATGTGGTCTCTGGGTATCATGTGGTCTCCCCTTTCCTCTCTCTCCCTCTCCATGCTTTCCCAGGTGCTTTGCAATAAACATGGGTGTCTTTTAATTTGGTTTAATTTGGTCTAATTGGAATTATTATTGCATCGGCGGAGAGGCTCTTCTTAAGAAAAACCTAACACATGTTTAGGAAATGCATGTTTGTAAGAATTATTGACTAAACAGAATACCTTTCTTTCCGTGGCTACAGTTACTGATGAAATTTTTGGTTGAGATGGGTCTTCAACTACGTCATGTTTATATTTGAATGTCTTTTGAGTAGAACAGGAAATGCTGAGCTGAATTGAGAGATTTCTATCCTCCACTGCCAAAAAGGATGGTGTCTCGGAGTCATCAGTGTAGGAAAAAGACAGAAACTATTACTTCATTACCCAGATTCTCTTGAAGGTTTTTTATGTATACGGTGTTTTGCCTGCATCTATGTGCAGCCAGTGGATGCCCAAATTCCCCAGGGCTCAGAAGGGGTACTGGAGCCTCTAGAACTGTAGCTATAGACAGTTGTAAGTCACCATGTTGGTGCTAGGAACAGAACCCTGGCGCTCTGCAAGCAGTGCTCTTGACGGTTGAGCCATCCTTCTTCTGGTCTACTTTATCCAGATTCTGAAGCCACAAGTTTTCTGTTCCCAGTTAATTGTTTAAACTTCCATTTCCTTTTATCTGTGTGTGCTGGACTGGGAAAGAGGAGGGGTGAGGAGAACATGCAGAAAACAAGAAGTGGAAATAAATATTTATCAACAGAAGCTTGGCAAACCTTGATCAGTATTTCTCCCTTGCGCTGTATTTCCCTCATTTCCCCGAACCCCAAGATATTTATAGTTAGAGAAGACAAAACCTTCTTATTTATAGCTTCTTCACCAAGCTAGGCAGCATCTGTGGGGAATTCCAATGCTTCTCCATAATCTGACACTAAGAAAGATTTTTTTTTTTTTTTTTTTTTTTTTTTTGGTTTTTCGAGACAGGGTTTCTCTGTGGCTTTGGAACCTGTCCTGGAACTAGCTCTTGTAGACCAGGCTGGTCTCGAACTCACAGAGATCCACCTGCCTCTGCCTCCCGAGTGCTGGGATTAAAGGCGCGCGCCACCACCGCCCGGCTAAGAAAGATTTTTGACCCAAGGAATTTCTGCAAGAGAAGGCTGTGTAACCCACCTGCCTGTGTCCCTCCCTCTGGACCCAGAGGAATTGCCCCAGGGGTCTCCTCCTGGGGAGAAGAAAATACTGAAGCCTGGGGAGAGCCAGAGGAAAGCTGACTCCACAAGAAAGAGTTACAACTCATGGGTGGCTTTGCCTGAGAGAATTGGAGCCCAGACAATGGCGGACCACACCTTGGCCAGACTGCTCAGTTTGTAGTCTCTTGCTTTCTATTTCAGCCTTATCCTCCTGTCAGGACTCCGAAGATAGATTTGAGGAAGGGGAGTCACTGGATCTTTCTGTCCCTCCTCCCCATTTAGCTACGTTGAATAAATCTCGTTTTTCTGCTTTTCATTATTAATTTGGCTTTTTTTAAATTATAGAGGACCGATGGCCAAACCTGGTTCACTAGGGCACAGTCTGTGACCGCAGGTCCCATAACAGTTTGTTCTGTCCTTGGACTTCCAGGAAGAATAAACAGCACCTGTATCAAAGGCAGCCACACTCTGGCGCAGGCCCAGCAGACTGGAGACACCGTCTGTTTATCAGACAGCACATTGTCTTAACCAGGATGTGGTCGCCTTTGTCACAAGAGGTATGCAAATGAGTTTCCCAGGGATCCGACACCCTGCCCCCCACTCAATCCTTCCGGAGACACATGCTAACAGGGGCTGCCCTGAGAATAGAAGAGAGCCCCAGAAACACTGGAAGAGGAACTAACCAGACTTAACCAGATTAGCCTTGCAGACCCTTTGCAGAAATATCTCACAAATAGTGCAACTCCAAACTATTCACCCCTTCCAAAAGAAAACCATTTTAAAATTAGATAGCATATTTTTTATTATTCAATTTTTTAAAGACATCTGATTCCAGTTTTTATATTCCCAGCACAGGGGAAGACAAAGTCTTGAAAATGTCCCTTCTTCTGCCCAGAACATTGCAACAAGGGCTTCATCAGGCCACTGACTACAGTACCTTCCTAAGCTCTGCTGTCTCCTCCATAAAAGGTGCTGTGATAGTCCCTGTGGCCCTGGATCCTGGGAAGATTCAATGAGACAAATGATGACTTTAGTATAGTAGCCTGGAACACAACCAGAGCTCTATAAAGGCCAGCTGATTTTATATTATGAACATATTAACACAATAAAAACATAAACTATGAGAACAAAAGACAGAAGCTGGAATGGCAGGCTGGGCAGGGCAGGGACCCCAAAGCCGCAGTTCACACGGTGGCCTTGTTTCTTTGGCCAGAATGCCAGAAGGGAGGTCTGGTTTCTGATCGCCTCCTCAAGGATAAACCTGGGGATGGAGACAAGAACTTCAGCTCTTCCGGTGGACAGACTTAGAACTGCCCAGATTTCCATGATAAAATGGATTATATATAGTCCCCAATTCAGCTCATCTCCTAAAGGATGGTAGAGTCACCTCCCCAGAGGGCGTAATTGACACAGCAGTAAAAGTCCATTAAGGGGAAATCACTGGTCAAGAGGATAAAATCTCTGAGCTAGGTGAATAATTAACATTCTAGCTGGCCTGATCAACGGCCTGGCTAAGGGACCCCTAGGAAGGCAGGCTTACTGTAAACCATGATGAGAAATGGGTAAAATAATTAGCTCCTTACTGAGACAATGTGCTTTTCCTTCCCAGAATTCCCACTCCCTAATGTAGTCCTTACTAGCCACCATGAGGTCCACTGGGTCTGCCCACCTCTCTGATTCAAAAAAGGGGCATCTTCTCCTTTTACTTTTTTCTGTTTTTTTTTTTTTTTTTTTTTTCAAAGAAGGCCAGTACCTAAGCATGCTTTTCCTGGTACTTGGGGCTTCCTGCCTTTTTCTTTAACATTCCCCTCCCCTACCTGTTAGGAATATTTCCTAATCGAGCTCTCTGACGACGCAAAAATTTCCAATCAAGCCAAATCAAAACAAGCCGAATTAAGAAATATCCAGGTTTAATGGGAGATCTGCGCTCTCGGGTGGCCCCAAGGGAGAAACGGGAAGCCACAGAAAAGCGAGCCCCGGGAGGAAGAAAGGGGGACCACGTGTTTTTCTTTTGGGGGATCACTTAAGTACCCTGGGGAGTGGTCCTGACCCCACCCTCAGGGAGGGGTCAGGACCTGGCCTGCTGTGATTTGAAGTCCAGACCAGGCCTGGGATAGATGCGAGGGACTGGGGCCTAGGCTCCCAACTTAACACTACCATGTAGCTTCAAGCTGCCTGAGCTCCATGGCATCTTAACACAAACAGCAAGGCTTTTTCTCCTTCTCTATTCTCCTCCTACAGGTTGTAATATTTCAGCTTGCCTGCCCTAGGGTTTTTTAAACTCTATTTTGAGTAAAACTGTCCTCAAGCTTCCATTTGGTCTCATTCTTAAATTCTTAATGAGACTAAACTCCTCAATGGGGTGTTAGAGGGAGCCCACCAGAGATGACCACTCAGTTTATAGCCAATTGAAAGTCTTTATTCCAGCCAGGTGGAACTATGCTTGGAAACCCGAGTGTAGCACTAGGTGTTTAAGGAAAGGGCTTTTAAAGGCAAAACCTACAGCCTGGTATCTCACTCAGCAGGTGTGTGTGTGTGTGTGTGTGTGTGTGTGTGTGTGTGTGTGTAAGCAGTTTAACAGAAGCTAAGCTAAGCAGTTAGCTGGAGGGGGAGGTTTGGACAAGCAAGCACTTTAACAGAAGTTAAGGTAAGTTACTATATACAGACTCTGGAGTTAGACCGGGAAAATGTGTCAGTCCTATCTGAGCCTTTGTTTCTTGCGACAAGACTGTAACATCACCTTCATGAAGACTAAGGGAGACAGGCACATCAGCCAGGCAAACAGACTCTCCTCTCCTCGTTCTCTTGTTTTGTTTTACACATGCCTGTAACTGGGGTCAAATCCCAGCTCTGCCTCTTTGAGGCTGTGTGTTGATGGGCAGATTGCATAACCTTTCTGGTCTCAATTTCCTCAACTGGGATCATAACACTAGGTCTGCCATGGGGATGAAATACAGTGACCTCCTCCTCCAACCCCCTCAAGGATCTTAGGCTGGCTTCAAGCAGAACAAGAGTTGGTACCCAGGAGGGGGAAGAAGGCAGGGTCTGAGGTGGGTCATGAGGTACTGGTGTAGAAAGACTTAATCAGCAACCTACAAAATAAGCAAAATATGTCGGGGGAAAGTGGATCAAGGTGTCCCCTCCATCTCCCCACTCAGCCCCCATTTGAGGTGTGATAATTTAACAGCGGAAGGTAACGTTGGCGGGTTGGAGCTAAGGGGCACCACACAGTCACACCATGCAACAGAGCTCATGAGGGAGGTTTGGGGGTGTGCAGTGGTGTCCTCTGGGCAAGAGAGAAGGGCTTGCCTTTTACAAGGCGGTATAGCACATGCGCATCAGGAGCGTCGGTATAGCATATAGGCATCAGGAGCGTGTTTTACTCAGTGGCTGCAGGAGGGTCACATCTTGGTTGCAGTTGATGACTTGTCCTACTAAGTCCCCCAGGGCAAGCCTGTGTAAATGCCTGAATGCCAACAAGAGGGGTGAGAGCCGATAGCTTCTCTGACTCCATGGAGGGGTCAGGCAAATGGAAAGGCAGCCATTTACTGACTCTGGAGAGACAACTCCCCTTTTCCTTTGACAGACTATGTTCACGCTGTTCATTCCTTGTCCGGGTCTCATTTTTTCTCCTTCTGTGTGAGACAGTCAACTCAGGAGCTTAGGACAGCTTTGGTGACCACTGATTGTCCAACCCTCAAGTTTCCTGAGTTACTGGAAGATGACAGAGACTCTGTGGCTCTCAAAAAATCTCATCACCAAACTGGAGGGAAGAGAGTGCTTGGGGAAGGCAGCCGTGACTCAATCTCTGCAGTTAGTCGTCCCTACTGCTGTTTCAGCATGGCGTGCCCAGCAGCTTGGTGGACCTGGCATCAGGTTGGCACTTTGACCATGGGGATTGCACACTCACATGCGATCTCACACTCTGACATGGTGTGTCAGAGTTCAAAAATGAGTTTTCAAAGTCAATAGATCACAGCTTTCTCTCGGTCCTTGGGTTCACTTCTCAGCCGTCCACAAACCACCTTTAAATATAATTCTTTCTCACAATGACTATAAAAGAATAAATGAGCCCAGACACAAAATTATTTCAGGCAAAAAAAATCTCTACAGACTTTCTTCACTGTTTGTTGGATTTGCTTTTGCTTTTTGAGACAGGGTCTGGTGTAGACCAGGTTTGCTTTGATTTAGCTCTGTAGCCAAGGATGACTTCCAGACTCCTGATCCTCCTCCTTCCACCTGCCAAGTACCGGGACTGCAGACACATTCCATCGTACCTGGTGTATACTGTGCTGGAGTCTGAGCCCAGCCGTGCTGATTCGGATAAGAATGGCCCCCATAGGCTCATAGATTTGAATGCTCGGTCGTTAGGGAGCGGTGCTACTTCAGAAAGATGAGGAGATGTGACCTTATTGGAGTAGGTGTGGCCTTGTTGGAAGAAGTGTGTCTCTATGGGGGTGGACTTTGAGGTTTCAAAAGCCCAAGTAGGTTCCAGTGTTACTCTTTTCCTGCTGCCTGTGGATCTCTCCAGCACCAGGTCTGCCTGCATACCACCATGCCCCCCGCCAAGATGACAATGGACTAAACCTCTGAAACTGTAATTTCAGCCCCAGTTAAATGCCACGGTCATGGTTTCTCTTCACAGTTACAGAGCAGTGACCAGGACACCAGGGGTTTATCCTAGGTAAGCACTCTACCGACTGATCCACATGTCCAACCTTCGGTGTGTTTTATAATTAAACCACCTTACCCTGCAGCCTCCCCACTTTGCACAAAGACGATGCCAAATATTCACCTTAGCAAAACCAGAAGTCTCAGCACGGGTGGAGACCTTTCAGTATTTTCTGACATACCCTACTAGCATATGACATACTCTTAGATAATGTAATAAAGTTCCCTGTTCCTACTCTGCTGACCCCTTCTCCTATTTGGATGTGACTGTTTCCCTACTTTTCCTTTCTCCCCAACAGTTAAACGTGAAGGGTCTGTCCTTGCTCACTCTGTGAGTGGAGCCTTCGAGTGTCTGCCTTTCGTTTTCCGGATCACGAATCCCTTTACCCCTATTAGCTCATTTGGACATGGAAAAGTCATTGCAATTCTTTATGCCTTGATTCTGTCAACAATAAAGTATAGATAATAACAGTCCTGACCTCATAAGACTGCCCTGAAGATTAAAGACCTAATCCATGAGAAGGGCCGCAGGCCAGGGACTGAGAAATGGGGTTGCATTGTGTTACTATGGTGACCGTGACTGTAAGTAAAAAGCATACTAAGTTTAAACATACTTACATATTTACACATGTTCGGCAGCATATGTAAACATTCACGCACCTTATTCATCATTCTCCAGCAGAGGCAAACAAATATAGCAACATGATTAATCAGGAAATAATGTGTGCTGTGGTTGAACGAAAAATGGTCTTGTGGGCGCCAGGGATGTGACTCCGTTGGCAGAGTGCTTGCTTAACATGAAGGTTTGATGGCCAGTACTATAAAACACCAGCTGTGACAGAAGTGACTGTCATTCCGGTACCCAGAAGATAGTGGCAAGAGGTCTAGGGTTCAAGGCCATCCTTGTCTACATAGCAAACTGGAAGATAGCCTGGGCTACATGATAACCTGGCTCAAAATGTGCCCTGTTCCTGAGCAGCAAGAATGTCGGTGTGGTTTGGTGCACACAAAGAGGAAGAAAGGGACTGAGAAGGGGAGCGCTGGCTAAAATCACAGGTCATACAGAGGCGGGAAGACAAGGCCAGTCCTATTTGGCCTGTGAAGAGGTTGGTTGGGTCTTGCAAACATACATGATCTCATTTACATTTTTAAATAATCACTCAGCTGCCGTGAAGATAGGCATCAGAGAGATAAATCTGGAAAGTCCTGTAGAAATCCAAACAAAACAAACCGAGCCAGCAGGCGCTCCTGTTAGGAAGGGTGGAGACAAGAAGCAACTGGGGCCAAGGTACATCCTAAAGATAAAATCAACAGGGTGCACTGGTGAGCAGCCGGCAGGTAACTGTGGGACACACTCAGCGAAGGAGAGGTATTGGGTGGGGGGGGGGGGGGGGGGGGCCACGACGGACACGACATCATGCTTTGATACCAGCTTTAGAGCCGTTTCTGATTTCAAGTACACATTTATATACCAAAGCCCCAGCTTTTTAGTGAACACAGAAAGGTCCAGAAGCAAAGGATGGCCCAATCAGTACGGAAGAGCCTGAGAACATCACGGCCTGGGTGGTCCTTGGCTTGCAGAGGCTCACTCTCTCATGGACCATTCTCGGTCCCTTTAGGACCAAGTCACATGGCCTCGGGGAGAAAGGGAGCAACATGGGTTGACCAAAGGAAGGGCTAGGCCCATGAACTTGGAGTCCCAGAAAAACTTTGGACCCTTTGGAGGACCCAAAAAACCTAGGAAGGCTAAGGGAACACAGAGACCTGACATCAGAAAAAACAGAGAGCTCAAAATATGCACAGCTCTCAAGACAAGTCCAGAGCATAAGAAACCATAGACATATGGCCCCAGAGGGCATGGAGGAGACCGGGCATAGGTCCCCAGATGACAGATCAACCAACTTATAGGGCACAGCCAGACTGAGCCATGCCAGGAGAGGAGGGAATATAATCTCCAGAGCTTTGACCAAGGAAGCCAATTCAGAAGCCTTTGGAATGCCAGGGCAGAACCCAGAGTGCAGCTACTGATTGCCTACCCCAGTAATGGCTTTTGTTGAACACTGGCCTTAGAGGTTAAAGAAAAGGCATGAACAATATGTTTTATGCATGGTGCCTTTTCTTTGTCCATATAACTTATAGTTATTACCCCATATCACCACAAATGCTGGTCATGGTGTTATTGTTAAACAAGCAAAATTATTAAACAAAACAATAGGAACTTTTGTGAGGATGGCTGCAATCCTTGAGCTGGGGGTGTAGCTCAGCGGCAGATCACCAGCACCGGAAAGAGGAAAGGAAGGTGTAGGGGAGGATGGGGAGGGAGGGAGGAGGGATGCGAAGGGAAGGAGGTAAACAGAGGGAGGGAAAGGAAAAAATAACGTGATTATAGCTGCCCTGATGCACAAAATAGTTACATTAAACCCCACAGTGCACAGACAATATGAAGACGCACACCAGGAGGCCAGGGAACCTGCAATCATCAGTGTGTGAAAAGCCAACTGGGGCTAACGAGATAGCTCAGCAGCCACCAAGACTGAGGACTTGAGTTCAGTCCCCAGGACCCATGCAGTCAAAGGAGGGAATCAAGCCTTTGCAAGTTGTCCTCTGACCTCCAGATGCGCAACACAGCACATAGGCTTCCTCCCAGACACGCCTACCTCCCCCCCATAAAGCACAATAAATAGGTAAATAAATACTTTTAAAAATTAAAATCAACTGGACAGGTGTTAGCTAAAATTCCGGTAAACAAATGATGAGTAAAATTTGGGGTTGGTAAAGATGATGAACTTGAATGGAAGAGACCGGCAGAGTTGTCACATCTGCCCTTCGGGAGTCTGTGGTGTGTTTATAAAATGTTGACCATAAATCAAGTCAAAAGAAAAAACTAGAACTAACACAAGACACATTACTGGCTTTGAGCCCAGTGCTATTAAACTATAATTAGGGCTAGGGAGATGGGCTCGTTTGGTGAGGACCTGAGTTTGATTTCTGGAACCTGGGGCTTGCTGGTCAGATAGCCTGGCCGACATGGCAAGTTACAAGTCAGTGAGAGTCCCTGTTTCAAGAAACAAAGCACCTGGAGAATGACACGTATGATTGACCTCTGGCCTACACAGAGAGACAGACAGAGACACAGAGAGAACTATAATTAAAGAAGAAAAACTTGGGGCTCAGCCTTGTGGTGTAAATCCGGCAACCAGGGTCCCTCACTTCCTTGCTCTTTCTTTCCATTCCTTTGTGACTCCCCACCAACCCACAGATCAGATCTCTGCTAGGGATCACAGCCTGAGACATTTCATGGTACTCAGAAACCCTGCCGCCAGCACACTTGGCTAGGGCCCAAAGTGGACAACAGCAACCAAGGAACGGAACACCTACCCAATAAAAGCAAGACCAGGTATCTACACCAAGACATACTCCTAACATCATAACTCCAGATGCCTAGGTCCCCGCCCCAAACGCAAACAACCAAGACAACATGAGACAATATGCCTCCTATCCGGCCACCATGGATTAAAGCTGGATCAGCAATAGAAACAGCAGAAAGTATATAAACTCACAGAAGCTGAAGGACTCTCTACTGAATGAAAATTGGGCTAAGACAAAAACTTAAACCTTTCTGGAATTGAATGAAAATGAAGACAGAACATACCCCAAACTATGGGACCCAATAAAGGTGGTTCTAAGACACAGGTTCACCGCACTGGGTGTACACATCTAGAGATCGGAGAGATCTTACTTTAGTAACTTAGGCATACTCCTAAAAGCTCTAGAAAAGCAAGAAGAAGAATGACCCCGAAGAGAAGAGATAACCGAGCTCAAGGCTTAAATCAGTAAAATAGAAACAAAACAACACACACATACACACACATCAATGAAAACAAAGAATTGGTTCTTTGAGAAAATCAACAAGATTGACAAACTTCTAGCCAAACCCCAAACTGATAAAATGGAGACTAGACAGGAGATATTACAAAAGACACTGGAGGGAGAGAATTCCAGTTCCCTGTGTCCTGAAGTGTCACCCTCAGTAACCCAACTCTCAGTCTCCACTACCACCAACAGACAGGTCATCCACGACAAAGTAGCCCTGAGCACTCTCGCTGCGGATCCTCCCTTTCGGGTGAACACAGCAATGACGGCTCCAGGGGTGGGGGCGGTAATAAAAAGACTATAATGACATACCTGGAAGTCAGCAGATTGTAAGGAACCTTGTATTGCCAGTTTAGATGACATACCCCCTTGGGCTTCCCCATGACACACCTGACATCAAATAGGCTGGTGGCTGTGCCCTACCTACCATTCCAATCAAGCTAATGAAGGGTTAACAGGTGAAGCCTCCATCTTGGGGAATCCAGCCGTGTCCCCTTGTGAAAGAATTGTCCCAGATGGACTTATTGACCGTTTACACTCTCTTGTGGAGGACTGGGAAGGGTCATGAGACCCTCACCTGGGTACCCTGCCTTAGTTACATGACCTAGGGAAGGGTCTTAAGGGCAGGGGGGCTTAGGCCAGGAAAAACTGGGGTTGGGGCTCCATCTATATGGCTACAGGAAAGCCCTTTATTCCTGCTGAGTAAGACTTTCCAGGTGCAGCCTTCTAGGGGAGGAGTACCCACATTCCTGTAAATTAATCCCTCAACTGTGCTCTATGAAAAAGTCCAATAAACTCACACGTTCCCCAGAGTGAACTCCCCAGAGGAATCTTGCCTCTGTTTGTCAGTGGGACGGGGGGGGGGGGGGGGGGGGAGGGTGTAGAGGTGGGGGATGGGGATGGGGTGGAGGGATAGATGTTGTTTATGTCTCCCCCTGGAAATTTTAGCTCAATGGGCAAAGCATCCAGAACTCTATGACCTTCAGTTTAAAGACAAGTACCTTGAAGGTGAGTAATATACATTGTCTCAAAAGACCTCTTACCCCCAAAGCAGTTTCAATCACAATGTTCTCGAATTTAAAAAAAAAAAAGTCCAAATATTGGTTCTCTGTGGTTCTGATGAGGCCTTCTTTCTATGTGACATACAATGAGAGTTGAGAATGATTGATTCTCTCCCTTTAGAAGAGCTAAGAAATACCAGAACTTTGAGCCTTAGAATCAGAGTTCAAACCTCTGAATTCAACAGGTGAAACTGAGCCCAAACAACACAGCCAGCTACAGAGCACAACTGAATTAGAACTCTGACCTTCTGCCTTCATCAAAACGTCCTTCACCCTGTGTGGTGAGTCAGGTTTTCTTCCTCAGCGGATCCGTCCGCCTCTGAGTTCTTGGTGAAGACACACTAAGAGGAGGCTTTACCTGTATTTTCTTTGTAGTGATGGAAGTTAAATTCCGGACCACCAAACCCAACCTTGAGAGAAGGTCCCATCACCTTGATCAGCTGGTAAGGACCGCAGGATCAATCGCTGCTCTGAGTGTCATCCTCTGCCCTGACCTATGCTAAGAGGAGTTAGGGCTATTTGTCTGGAAAGACGCTGGGTTCTTTATTTGATGGCTGCCTCTGGCCCTGTGGCTCCCTAAAATGTGTGGTAAGGACAAGACACAGGAAGCCTTCCATATAATGATTGTGGTTGGTCCGAAATAGAATGAACACAAGCTGTACCATCTTGATGTCGAGCTAATTTTAGCTCCCCCGTTTCTTTTTAAGTTTGCCTAGCCCAACTGGGCACATCAGGGTTAGGTCTACGAAGCTTTAAAAATAGAAGTTACAAAACCACAGCGCTGAACCAAAATTGTTCGGGTGATGGTAGGAAGTGATTGAGATGCTCTGGGTGACTCTGCCAAGAAGAGGCCTCTCTCAGTGCTCAGCGGCAGCTGGGAAGCCACAGGGATGAATGGATTCGGTCATCAGTAGGAGGGCAACAATGGGCCCTGTGTGGCGGCTTCGCCTTGGTTATGGGAGCAGCAGTACTTTCCCATCATCGTTCATCAACAGCGACTGTGTGTTACAGCCACACGCTGGGGACAGGTGTGAGAAAAGTCTCCCACCAGCTTGTAGCCTCTGTCTTCTCCTCCATTCAGCTAGCAGGGCAAGGGGAGTGCCTAACCACTCTTCACCATCGGCAGAACAGCTCCCAAGGGCAGCTTAAGATCCCAGCCTGCTTTTTCTCTTCCAATCTAGGTTTCAATCTTGGTTAATGTTTGCCCAGAAATATGTAATTGCGGACTTCCTCCTCATAAACCCTTCCAGCACACAGACTACCAGCCTAGCACGCTGTTATTATCCCTCTGCCTGGGGCGAAAGCAGGGTGTGCCCTCCTGGTCACGGCGGAGATAGCCAAGCCCCTGCAAGGAGGTCTGTACAGCTGGCGGTAGCCAAGGAAAACGGCCAATTTGCCTTATTCCCAGAATGCCGTGATTCTTCTTAAAATAAATTTTAACCAGTTCCCTGCCTCAAAAGTCACTATTGCAGGGAGGGGACTCCTTTGCCAAGTTGGTGTTGTGATTCAGGAGTGTCTGCTTCCTCTCCCTCAGACCTGTAACTCACTGGGGAAGGTTTTCCTCCACGGCGAGGCTCTCCCTGCCAGCCTAGAACAGGAGCTGCACACATACAGTTAGAGCTCTCCGCAAACTCTTCCTGCACCCTGCCCCGGCTTTCGCTCACTCCCGGCTTTAGGTGATTCTCTTCACATTGGCTCTCTTGGCTAAAGGGACATTCTTACAGATCATCACATTCCCAGTGCTCAGTGGCTATCTCCGGTCTCCAGTGAACTTGAAGAATCTCTTTATGTTGAAGTATAGTTTGTACATCAATTCTCCTTTTGTAATGTACAGTTCTGTGTGTTTTGACAAACACATACAGGCACATGGCTTTTTATACCACGATCTTTGAGCCAAATTTGAAGCAAACTTTAATTAAATTCTGGCCAGGAAGATGGACTCTGGCCAGGTCCACTTGTGGGTTCCCAGGAAATGGCCATGAGTCACCGTTTTGCAGGGGCTTAAAAAGGCAAACCCACAGGGTCACCGTATTTCCCACTGGGTCCAATCAGGGGTAGATATATATCCTGATGTATTTCCTGGCTGCATACTTCCTGCCTACATCTGATTGAGCATATCTGGTGCAAACAAACTTGTGTGGGGGAGCAAAAACATGTGACTTGTAATTCCCAAGGACTACAGCACCCAACATTCCTTGGGGAAGTGGAGCTAACAGGTTAACTTTGACTCTTACAAACCACCACCCCACATTCAAGACAGAGAATGGTCCCATTTCCAAACTGTACCCACTGCCCTGGTGTCGACCCCTCCCCTTCTCACATTGGGTAACAACTGTTTTCTGTTCCCACGGCTCTTTCTGCACTCTGGTTTGATGTAATACAACCTTTGCAGGATGACTTCTTTCACTTAGCGCAATGTGTGTGAGACCCCTCCATGCTACTTCCATTACAGCATTTGCTGTTCACAGTCAGACTCCTCATACTTATAGCCATCTTTATATTTGGATTCTTTCCAGTCCGGGGCAACACTGAAGAAACAACTCTAAGCCATCATCTTCTGCTTTACTGTGAAAGCAAATTTTATACTATTAGTTATTGGGAAAGATGCAAGTCTCTACAGAGATCAAGTTGAGCAGTAAGCTGCTTGTCAGTAAACCCCTCCTCCTGAGTCACATTGAACTCAGCTTGGAAAAAAAGCACACTGAGAGTTCAGCAGTTGATCTTTGTGTATGGACACAGGTATGGGATTCTTAGCTCAGGGCTGCAAACCTAGCTCACCGAGAAACCAAGATCAAGCATTCTCTGTGTTCCTGCATAGACAAAGGAGGACAGTTTATCACTGTGTCTTCAAAGATATGTTCTGACGTTGAATCAATGTCCACTTGGATGAAAGCACCCAAATATACCAGAAAAATATCACATTTCTTTCTCAGTGGTTGGGAAGATGGCTCTCTCAGTAAAGTGTTTGTTCCCTCGGTAAAGCATTTGTTACTTAAACCATCCTCAGAACCCAGGTAAAAAGCCACTAATGCTGGCATGACTTTTCAGTTCATCCCTCTTCCCTAGTTTCTACCACAAGTGCTAATCCGACCCAAAAGCCCCCAGACTAATCTTACCCTGAGGACTGGCTCTCATGGTACCAGAAGGCATCATACAAGCTTCCGGGGGAAGAAAGCAAACAATAGTTCTACCCAGCTATGACATGATATGAACCACAAACAACCAACATGACATGATAACCATCAGGATGCAGTAGTGGTATGCATACCTCGGCTGTAACCAACAACTCTCTAACTAGACCTAAGAACTGCTGAACAAGAGGGAAATCATGCCTGGTACCAGAATCCTAGCAGAACCCACAACAACCACTTTCTTAAACCAGCATAATCTGTAACTACACTTCAAATGTTTATCCCTATGACCACATGGAGGTGAGTTCTAACCCCTCATCCAACAAACTTCTCTGTGCACATAGACCATTACAGAAAACCACAACCCATCAAAATGCAAAGAACATAAGGTCATGTCTGTCCAGTCCCAAACAATGCATTGCAACACAACTGCTGAACCTAAAGCTCAGGCTCACTGTAGAACAAGCAACAGAAAGACTGTAAGAGACAGAGTAACAGGAAACTGTATCTCCTAGAGATGTCAGAAAGAATACACCATGAAGTCTCATCAACATGGCTGCCTACACAAGACTTGAACAACACCTACAACAATGGACATGGTAATGGCATGGAAGAGTGAAGGCTCAAGAATAAATAAAGAAAGAAAGAAAAACTATGGGCAAAGGGAATTTTGTGAGTGGGAGAAATTGCCTTCCCCAGACCAAGGAAGGACCTGGCCCCTCAATAAACTCATAACCACATTTAAGACAGGGCCAGTCATGCCTTTAGCCATAATTATTCCCACTACGTAAAACACAAGCTCACTTCCAAGACCCCACCCACCAGGCTACACATTCGGATCACTCATGAATCACCTTCCTACAGGCAAGGAATGGGCAAACTTGAAATCCTGTTTCTGTGAAATCAGTTGAAAGTTGGAGCATTTGGCTGGTAGGTCAAACTGAGAACTGTGTTTTATATGAAAATATGGAAAATACATAGTTAGGAGCTTTTCATTTTGAAGGAATGCTTTATATTTACTTCATAAACAAGGAAACACAAGGGCATAAGTCTTCCTAGGCTGTGCCCTACGTGAGACATTTGTTGAAGGAATTTTGTCATTGGTCCCTTAGCCATTTGTAAGGGGCAGCTTGGCCAGATGGAGTTTTCGTTAGTGGGTACATGACTCAAATACCCAAATAAAAAGTCAGGATGGGGCGAAGGATGCTCTCTCTTGGAGCAGTCAAGCTGGCAGCAAGCCACAAAAGCACTGTGGCTGGCGGCTTGGTTCTCATCCTCTTCTGGGATGACAGACATCGGTCAATGTCCAGCTACACTGCAGCTACCAGAGGGTCATTTATGATCCATTTTAAGCAAATTCCTAAACATCTCTCTCATTCCCAGGAACACTGTTGAACTTTGGAAGGCTAAGACCTGCCCTTCAGCAGAAGTGTGAGCAGGACTCATCCAAACCCACTTACAGCCTCCCCTAACCCAGTGCCAGCAAGGAGGGCATTCTTTAATTTTCACACTGTTGACAGAAGCTTGAGCAAATGCAGAAGGGTGGGGTTTTATTACTACTTTGGTGAAAAGAATAAACAGGCTATGTTAGTTTTTACAAATTAATAAATAATCCATCAAGTACAGCTAAGATAGGGGAGAAAAATGGCCACAGGTGAGCAGGAACTCACCCTGAGTGAGATACTTAGAATTTACTGGTGGGTGTGTGTGTGTGTGTGTGTGTGTGTGTGTGTGTGTGTGTGTGTGTGCAGTGCTCCCACTGGCCTGAAGAGGGCATCAGATCCCTTGGAGCTGGAGCTACAGGTGGTTATGAGTCACTTGGGCACGAATACAGATGTTGGGATGTGACCTCTGGTCCTCTGCAGGAATAGCATGTGCTCTTGCCTACTGAGCCATCTCTCCAACCCCTTTGAAAATTATTCATCCTTCTTTTTCTATGAAGTAAAGGTGTTAGGAATACGGATGAAAATGAAGGTGCTTAGGTTTGGGCTAGCTTTAGTGACCAACCTGCAGTAAAACCTCCTCCCAGATGAGGGAATTTTAGTGGTAAGTGCTCACAGCTGGCTACCTAACAAACATGAATGTGTGCCAAAAATATCTGTTCCTCGTTTAACCCTGGAGTTCACATAGGTCTCTTATTTCTCTTATTAATAGATGTACAAGAAGAACCCATTGATGAGATGTGTCGTCCTGTATCACAAAGGTGTAGGGTGGAACACTGGAGACTCCAGCCTGTAATCTCCATGACCTCTGTCTTTATCTCCACCCAAGGCAAAATCCATCCTTGATCCGGACCTCTGAGATAGATCCCTTACCAGCAGCCACAGATGATCCCATCAGACTAAAATTGAGCTTCTCTCCTGAGCTATGTGCTGCACTGCGTTGTTAAATTTGACCAGTGCTTTTAGTCAACATTAAAACACAAGAGAGAGAGAGAGAGAGAGAGAGAGAGAGAGAGAGAGAATACTGAATAGTTACAATATATTACACACAAAGCCCTAGGAACTCAAGTGGTTTGACAGACAAGACAGCAGCTTCCAGATTTCAAACCAGAAAGATAAAGTTGGTCTCTGTTACAGAAGAGGTCTGCATCATTCCTCACATAGAATTCAGGAACACTCCTGGGTCTTGGGATGCTCATACACTGAGCTTGTAGACAAAAAAAAAAAAAAAAAAAAAAAAACTGTGACAGCAACTGGCCATCTTTCATATACAATGCTCATCCCACAAGCTCAACTTACGTGGTGCCAAAATAATCCATCATGTTGTTTTATTTGGTATTTTAATGCAAAACAGGTCCCTGAAAAATCTAGCCAATAGTTGATCTTGCCAGGCCTTTGACAGAGAGACTCCATTGTGTTTTGTTTGTATTTCTTCTGAAGCCCTGGGAAAACAAGCACTTGGTTGTTTACATTTCTTCTATCATTATGAAGGTGAGAAAAATTAATATCCCTTGACATTATGAAGTGTGAGCAGAATTTATACAAGGAAAAATAAGGTTTGATCAGACTTTAACTACCTGTTAATCAAAGGGAAGCTGCCATATATTGCCCAAGGCAGTTTCATTTCCCAAAGCTTTTCCTTGCTCCAAACCATTTTCTTTAGGGTTTTGTTGTTTTGTTTTGTTTTGTTTACAGCTATTTGCTTATTTATTACAGGGAGGCACACCACTGCACACTTGGAGAGGTCAGAGGAGCAGTCATCTTCTCCCTGGGAGCATGTGGCTCCAAGGATGGAACTCAGGGCATCGGGCTTGGTGGTAAGCATCTTTACTGGCTGATCCCTCTCACATGCCTAAGCTCTACCATTCTAAAAGATGCTAAAGTTCAGTGGAGAGCCCAGCTCGTGAGATACCAAAGCCTATCCAAGTGGCTCCGTGGGGAAAGGCTGTCCTTGGAAGCTTAACAAACCCAGATCCATAGAAGATGGTTGAAATTAGCCATCACCTGCTGAAACAGCCCAGGAGGCCTCAACAAGGGAAAACCTGAGGTCTCCTTGATGGTTCAGACCCCAAAGTGCTGCAGCTGTTGGTGATAGGGTCATCCTTAAGAACTGAGATAACACGAGGCTCAGGACATCTTTTTTGGAAGCACTGAAATTCCCCGTGGAGATATGAGAACAGTCTCCTGAGCATCCTTTGCTAACAGTAAATCTTCAGCCTTCAGGGATGCATTCACAACCACGCATGGTCAACAGCATCTGAATGAGTGCACTAATAAAGCTGTCTTTGGTTTAAAACCAGATGTAGCTATCAAAAAGGGAGATTGGAACTCTAGGAAACAAATTCTAGGTTTAAGAAACATTCTCACAGAAAGGCAGTTGCTGGGGGACAATAGTCTGTACCCTGTCAATTGTATTTTAATAAAACACTGATTGGCCAGTAGCCAGGCAGGAAGTATAGGCAGGGCAAGGAGAACAGGAGAATTCTGAGAAGAGGGAAGATTCTGTTTGCAGCCATCATCCAGACACAGAGGAAGCAAGATGTGACTGCCTTGCCAAAAAAGGTACCAAGCCATGTGGCTAATACAGACAAGAATTATGGACTAATATAAGTTATAAGAGTTAATAAGAAGCCTGAGCTAATAGGCCAACCAGTTTATGATCAATGTAGACCTCTGTGTGTTTCCTTGGGACTAAACAGCTGTGGGGGATCAGGCAGGACAGAAAACTCTGTCAACAGGCAATGAAAGAATCCTAGTCTCCCTGAAGACTGTTTGCCTTAGAAAAGCTTTTTTGGGGGATGGGGGGAATGTTAACTGCGGGGGGGGGGGGGTATTTACTAGTTTTTGTTTAAACCGAGTTTATTCCTTTTAAATGACACCTTGAGTAAAATGTGGTCTCCTTTATATAGTACTTGAGAGCATAGGCTTTGTGTAGATGAAGCCTTATAGGAAATTTTATAAGAAGAAAATCACAAAACCATTTACATTTCAATTAAGCATCTTAAAGAAACTTCTAGGGACAGGCAGAGCCAGTTCGATTGTGTTTCACCCTCTCTGGCATGGGGCCAATCACAGCAGGCCTCCCTCTAGGGTTACTTAAAAGATGGAGCGACTTCATTTATGTAAAGCATTTTGACAATCTAGCACATAATAAAATCCATACAAGTGTTAGCGGCTATTAATCTTTATTAATATTTCCCTGTTCCTGGGCCTCCACATTTTTAATGTCTTTCATGTGGCTTTGTTTCTCACTCATCCCCACTTATGTCAAATGTAGGTTCGTGTCATGGGGGTGCACACGCGTTTTTTTTTTTGAGGGGTGGAACGTCATTAGAAGGCTCCCTGTTTATGTAAGACATTCTTATCTAGACAGATGAGCTTTCATGCAAATCAGCTGGTTTCTACACGAGGGCCTTGACACATGCTCTAATTGCCGGATTGCCACATACTTCTGGTTTCAAGAAAGGTCCTATCTACCACTGAGCAAATATTTACTGCACGCTAACCATAGCCAGGGCAACACATTAGGAACTGTGGAAACAGGAAAGGAAGAGGCTCAGGCTCCCTTGGGAAGTTTGCCAGGTGGAGAAAGAGTGGCGTGTGAGGAAGAGAGTCTAAGGGAGCAAGGGTGGGTGGCCACGGAACCTGCCCTGCGCCTGACCGCATCATCCTTAAGGAGGAAGTAGGGGATGGATACTGCAGAGAAGCCCCCAAGGACCAGGCACTGCACCAGCCCTCCCAGTGAAGATGGCTTTGAGCTTAAATGCAAGGGAGGAGTAAGAGTCGGGACAAAAGGAGTAAGAAGGGCATGCATGAAGGAAAACAGAGGTATCCGATGGGTACTGCAAGATATGCATTGAATTAGCCAGGCAGTGGTAGCACATGCCTTTAATCCCAGCACTCAGGAAGCAGAGGCAGGAGGATCTCTGTGAGTTCGAGGCCAGCCTAGTCTATAAGAGCTAGTTCCAGGACAGGCACTAAAAACTACAGGAAAACCCTGTCTCAAAAATCCCCCCCCCCAAAAAAAAAGAACTGGGATCTTTAAGCATCAAATAAAGTACCCCTGACATCTGGGGAGATGGCTCATTCAGATGGGTACGATAGGTAAGCATACCATTGTAATTCCACCAATGGGGAGATGGGACAGGAGGATCCTTGGGGCTGGAGGACCAGCCAGCCTAGTCTACTTGGTGAGCTCTAGACCACAGAGTTACCTGCTCTCAAAAACAAAAGAGAAGCACAGTTCCTAAAGAATGTTGTATCCTGACTTCCACACATGCAAGGAATCTCAACCTTGCAAGCTGTTCCTTTGCGGAGCTGGGAACAGACTTGGTGTCTACTGCTGGAGTATGGCGACCAGTGCCCTACTACTGAACTACATCCCTAGCCCTCCCTTAGGAGTGCTGGCCACTGACAGGAAAGTTTGGTTTTGAAGATTTTAGTTTTAGTTTTAATTATGTATATATGCCTGTGTTTGTGTCAAGGTTCATGCATGTGACTGTAGAGGCCCCTGGGGTCCAGAAGGGTGTTGAATCACCTAGAGCTGGAGTTGCATGCATGTGAACTGCCTGGTGTGAGCACAGGAAACTGAACTCAGCTGTTCTGCAGGAGCAGCATGTGCTCTTAGCTACAGACCCACGAGCAGGAGTTTATAAATAAATAATGAAAAACAAGTTAATAAATAAAGCAAAACTTTATCTTTCACCGTATTTTATAGAACCTCTGATAGATTTGAAACCCTTGCAGCCACTGTGGTTGAGTCACGCATAGCCCTGGGTGCTGTAACTCATTTCTACGTGTGTTCAGGAACTTGAGGCTCTGTTACCTGTGTTTGCAGTATTTCTGGTTCACACAATCCCTCAGAAGACCGAGGTAGCAGGCATGAGATTCGCACAAGACAAATTTGCCTTCTGTTCGGACCTCATGCCCTGGTGTTTCTTCCAAGGGGCTATAACAACTCCAAAGGCCTCTTTCTCCCATGCATACATGCATACAGAGCCATGGAAATACTGTTGCTATATTCTTTCTCAACAGGAGAAAGATTTTACTGGATTTTCCTGACTGCAAAAATAATTTATGCTTATTGTAACATGTGAGGAAGGAAATCCACTGGGCATCCCAGCACCTCTGAGACAAGCCCACTAATATTTAAAGGCTCTCCTCTGAGTACTTACTTGTATGCACATGTATGTGTCTTCTATCATAGTATCAGTAATATGTTGATAACATATATTACTTAGTCATTTAATTTTCAGCTTTCTCTTTTCCATTTTTTCCCACCCCACAGCCCTGTTCTCCTATATCCCACTGTATATACGGTCCAGAATTACATGCTGTTATACTAAGCAAATACATATATAAGCTTTTTGGCTTAAAGATAAAGCCTAGGGGCAGAGTACTTGACTACCATCCATGAAATCCTGGATTTAATCCCCAGCAGATGAAAAAGTGTATTTATTATTATTATCGTTATTAGATTTGGATTTATGAAAGTAGTCTCTGTTTCATGTGATGTAATCACACCCTGCCCTAAAGCATGTTCATAGAGGAACACCTCCAGGTTCAGCAATGTCTAAGTCATTCCTGTTACTGCTTTGTGAAGTAACTCGTATTCCCTGCATGCCTACTGCGCACAGGCAGATTGCCAGACATGCTTGCCACCTGCACACTGTCTCATTGAATTCTCCCCAAACTGAAAATAATCACGTTACTGTCCTCATTTTATAGATGAGAAACAGGGCGTTCATTGCATACGCAGGACAAGAGCAGGGTCTCAGCTCAGCCAGTGAAGGGTTTGTCCTGCAAGCATACAGTCCCAAGCTCAATCTTGAGAGCCCACAAATAAAAGGTCAGTTGGTGCCAGTGCCAAGAATGGGATAGCACCCCTCAAATTATTGGTCAGTGGTGACCCTGAGACAATGCCCCCAAAACAATACAGGCTATTGCCAAAGCTCCTATTTGCTCACCAGAACTTGAAGGTATGGGCCCGTTGCTGAAGACACCACACTTCTGCCACAGGTCATGGAGTGATCAAGTTTGTACTGATGAGGAAGCCTCCTCCCCGTTGACCAGATCTCATAGTACTGGAAGGAGCTATGTAGAATGCTAGGGGCTAGGAGTGGTCATCAATAGTTTTACTCATCTGTGAGTGCTCTGAAGTACAATGATGACTAGCATGGTAAGATATGCCCATTGGTGGCGCAAATGTTTCGGGGGTAACCAACCACTTTCTGATTGGATTTATGGTCTACTCCATAGTCAGTGTATCCAAGAACCCATAGCTGGGAACAGTTCGCTAACTCACAGGCCACAGAGGTGAACCGACTATTATTTTGCTAACTAGGTACAGCAGCAAACTGCCCTCTAAATTTATGTCTCTGTACCATAGATTAGTGTAGTGTTCAGATCTCAGCAAAGTCTCTTTGTGCAGTAGATGGCAGTTAACACGTACACTCATAACTGACCGAAGTACAGAAACTAAATGTCGACGGAGCGCTCAGCCACAAATAGGAAAGGCTCGGCCCAAACTTCTCCAGTCTATAGAATGCTGGGACTGCAGGCATGGGCCGCTGAGCCTGGATAACTGTTAACTTTTTGTTTGTTTTTGTTTTGAGACTCGGTCTTACTTTGTAGCTCAAGCTGTCCTGGAACTCACTATGTAGGCAAGGCTGGCTCTGAACTCACAGATATCCTCCTGCCTCTGACAACCAGACACTGGGATTAAAAGCATACCCTACCACATCTAGCTAAAAGTGAACGTTTTAAAGAGAAGATTGCAGACTTGAGGTAAAACACTTAACCTGGGTTGTGTGAAGCTCTAGTTTTGATCCTTGCACAGTTTAAAAGAATTGGAAGTTAAACGAAACTAATCTTATAAAAGAAACTGAGGAAGGCAAATGTGACTGATTGAAAGAAGCTGCTATCATGGAAATCATCTGCTCAGACATTAACGGCAACCCTGGAGCAGCTAAAAAATTGTCGGGAACCTAAGTCAGCAGAACAGCATCAAAGGCCCGCAAGATGGCTCAGTGGGTGAAAGCACTCGCTCTCAAGGCTGATGCCCCAGGTCCCGAGACCACATGGTAAGAGGAGAGAATGGACTCCCCCAAACTTCCCTCTGACTTCCACACTTGCACTATAGCACACACACAATACATAAAAAATGTTCAAAAAAGAAAATAAAAGAATACCACCAAACCTACCATCTATAGCCTCTAGATGTGAGCACTCACCACATCCTCTCTCTGTGTGAGCCCTAAGTGTGCCTTCCACAAGTTCTTGATAAAATGCTCAGTATTTGGATAACTCCAGGGGTGCTGTGTATTTACAGTACATCACAGAATCACTCCAAACCCCCTGTGAACAAGAATTCCTAGAAAGAAGTGGTATCGGCAGACACTGAGTGACTTAGCAGAGCTGCAGTCCGGGGACAGACAGGAAGGATGCAGATCCAGAGGCTTAATTCTTATCCCGGACTAGTTCTAGCCCTCTGAATTCCCCCCCCCCCACCTCAGTGTCAGAACTAACTTCCTGTGACTAATAGATAAAATGTTTGGGAAGCCGTTAACTTAGTAGACCCCTGGATTCCACCAACCCAAGACCTAGAAAGACCATCAGACAGCATGTTGGGCCTGTAGCTAAGCTTCTTGCTGAAACTGCCTCTCTGAGATACCCACTAATGTATTTTAAACTTGCCATGGTTTATGATTTAATCTGTTCTGTACGACTTGAGAACATCACGAAACTGCTTCCATGTTGGAACGTTGCATTTGGGGGAGACGGGAATGTATGCTCACGGGACTTAGTCATTTATATATGCTCCAGGATAAACTGTGTCTTATATTCTCTCAACAATATGGCCAAAGACAAAAAGGAAAGATCATTTCACTGACTCTCGCCAATTCTGTGACCCTGAAGCCAGGCTGGAGACGGAGGCCAGCATGCAGACACCTTTACCTGCAGTGTGCTTGTTAAGGACTGTTAAGGAAGGATAGGCAGCATCCACGTCTAGACCCATCCATCTGCTCACTGGATGTGTGCCGGAAAGCAGACTTTTAATTTAACATGCTTTGTAAGCAAAAGTTGTGGAAATAATTCCATGCCTAACCTTGAAAATGTTCTGTTTCTCTTGAGTTTAGATTCTTCCGACATAGTGCCTGGTTTCCTTCCTTAATGGAGCAAGATTTATGTCTGAGATTAGAAAATTGACTTGGAAAAGTCATTTGAGTTTTAAAAGTTGTATGTTCCTTTTAAAAAAAATAATAATAGATATGTACGTCTTGGAAGAAAGGGTACGGTATGTTTGGAATGCTAACACAGACACTGTAAGAACTTGCTATTTTCACCCACAGTTAGTAATCCAGGTATTAAAATTTCAAAAAAACAGTCAGATGGCTCAGCAGGTAAGTGTGTTCAACACTCAAGTCTAACACCTTGAGTAGGGTCTCAGAAACCCACATTAAAAAGCCCAGGCAGTTAGAGATAATGAGAGAGAGAGAGAGAAAGAGAAAGAGAGAGAGAGAGAGAGAAAGAGAAAGAGAGAGAGAGAGAGAACTGAGTTGGAAGGTTTAAACGACAGCCCAGATGTATACTTTCAGGCTAAGCTCTCTGAGGTCACCTTGAAAATAAAGAACAAGGCGGAGGGTGTTAGGAAAGAAGCGGCCTTGCAGGAAGAACTGTGCTCTCAGCCAGCATGGCTCTCCAGCCCAGCACCCACAGTCACAGGAGAAAAGAAACCCAAGGACCTTGCCTTATGCAACAGAGTCGTGCCGTGATTCAACCGTAGTTTTCAACATATCAGGGAAACTCATTTTAAGTGAAACTATGAGGTCACACCTTGCAGGGATGGTGGATGCCAAATCCCTGCCAGTTAGAGGCTGCAAAGGAGTCCAGAGCCCTGCCCCGAGAGCTAGAGAAACCTCCCTAGAAACTGCCATCTCTAGTGCATGTGGACTAGAGCTATGACTCCATGGTTCTGAGCTTTGCACAATTGGATATTTGGAGCACTTTAGTCAGCGATGCTAGGAGGCTTAAGCCATGTGGAACATTCCTTATATTTTAGTTCCCTCCTTTCCACCTGGTGGTCAGGACAGCTTTAAGATCTTGAGTTGGAAGAAAAGAAACCCAAAGAAACTGAGGAGGAAGAGAAAGGATTAAAGTAGAATCAGGAAGCTGAAGAGATGGCTCAGTACCTGTTGCTCTTGCCAAGGACGTTCAATCCCCAGCATCACACAGCCCTAACAACTGTCAGAACTACCATTCCAGGGGATCAGTTGCCCTCTTCTGACTTCCATGCACAATGCCCATGGTGCACAGACACACACAGGCAAAACATTCACACACATAAAATTTGAAAAAAATCTTTTTATTATTATTAAAGTAGAGTCAGTACTGATTTTGCAGAAGTACCTCAGCTGAAGAACCAAAGGGGGGATTCACACCTCATAGTGGATGTGTGACCTGAACAGGGTTACACAGCCATGCCTACAGGGAGGGGCACTTTTGAGTGTGAATAATTGTCTTCGAATACCTTCATTGCATGAGGGTGTGGGTGTGCACAAATGTACCCAAGCTCACTAGGGATGGAACCCAGGGCCTTGAACACACTCAACACACCTCTGGCATTGTTTGCCCCTTCTGAGTTGTTCTGATCAAGGCTTTACCCAATCTATGTGGCTGCTCTCTTCAGTTTGGCAAAGACAGGGAGAGGATTGCTTATGTCCCTCTCAACGGTGTCCATCTAAGTCCTGTAGCTCTGTGACTGATGCCCCTTCTACTAAAGAGGGAGAAAATATCAGTTGTTACAGCATGGTTCTTTGAAAAACTATTTTCTAAGATACCTAACCATAAGAACAACTGATGATGTGACACCAGAAGTTCCTCTGCCATCCGAACTCTCCAACCTCACTGTAGCGTGAAAAATTCTCCACTGTGTGCTTGAAATATGTGAAAGTACATTTATTTTTAAAGTCAACTGACTTCGTGGTCATTTTAATACGTTAGTGAAGTTTAAAATACAATATTAAAAATTGGATAAATATAAAAACATAAAAATACTTCTCCCTCAAAAAACTTTGATTTTCCCTGAACTTTTGTATGCCATTTTTACCATCCACTGGAGTAATTTTGTGAGGGGAGGGGGGTTCACAAAAGAACCAATGTTGATCTCTTGGCTGGAGTTTTACAGTTCCATGGACTGGGGGTGTGTGAAGAACAACAGAGTCCCCTGAGTGCCGCGGGGGAGGAGGAGTTAACCCTCAGCATATGTCAATTTCTCAAGATGAAGCCTCAGAACTTCTGGCCTCATGGCCATCACAAACTATTGTAGATTCTTCAGAAGCAGATAAAACTGTCAGTGCTATTTCTGGAAAGACCTAACTACAGCTAACCAGACCAACAACCATAAACATCAACACAAATCCACAGAAGTGACATACATGTTCCATTTTGACACCAGCATCTTCTTGAGGTACCTGGATTCTCTTGCGAAGGAGTATGTGATAACTAGCCAGCTGTGTGTGGGGGCCATACCCTGCTTGAAGAGATCTGGTCTGTCATGACCATCTTTGTCCAAGAGTCTACATTGGTTAGTTTTATTTTATCATGATGTGGACTAACATTTAAGGACTATGTGTGTGGAGATGTGTGTGTGTATACACATGTGTTCATATAGGTACATGTGAATGCACGCATAGAAACCAGAAGTCTTCTTCAGTGTCTTCCTCAACCCCTTACCATATTACTTTTCATGACAGAATCACTCACTGAACCTGGATCCGTGAGGCTGGCTGGTCTGCAAACCCTGCAGATCTACCTGCCACCACTTCCTTGGAGTTGAGATTATGTAAGTGTTCTGCCTAATGCACCCACTATTTATGTGGGTGCTGGAAACCCAGACCCGGGTCCTCATGCTCATGCAGCAAGCATTCCATCAACTGAGCCTTCTACTTGGCTCAGTGGTAAGGAGAAGTTTTTAAAGCCTCTCTGCTTGTCATCTCCAAGATTCGCCTACAGCGTTAGCCAGGCACCTGGGTTTTTGTTTTTCATTGTGTTGTTGTTGTTATCATTGTCACAAGATGGTTTGTTTGTTTGTGACTAAAGACTACAGAGATATTTAAGACTCATTATGTCTTCATACCACATTTTAACAACAAATAACAAATTTGCCTATATGAGTTTTTTTTTAAACCAACTTAGTAAAGACGAGTAACGTTCCACAAGGTACAAGCCATTAATTGTATAATAAAAGTCATACAACCAAGAAGTAATTTTTAAAACTTTAGTGAGCTATTTTGGAATTGTATAGATAAACATATTTGTATGGTTTCAGAGAGCACTGCCTTTCCAATAAAAATATTTAAATGAAATTTTTCACCAACATGGCTTTGTATTTCTTAGGTGAATTCCTCTTTTGGGGGTCCTCTTAATCACTACACACACCCCAACTGCTGCAGAAGGACTTTACAATGTTACAGAAGAATGTTATGATGTTATAAAAGGACACTGCAATGTTACAGAAGGGCATTACAATGTTTTAGAAGGATGCTATAATGTTACAGAAGGGCATTACAACGTTTTAGAAGGATGCTATAATGTTACAGAAGGGCATTACAATGTTTTAGAAGGATGCTATAATGTTACAGAAGGGCATTACAATGTTTTAGAAGGATGCTATAATGTTACAGAAGGGCATTACAATGTTACAGAAGTACATTACAATGTTACAGACAGACTTTACAATGTTACAGACTGACGCTACAATGCTACAGACGCCACAATGTTACAGACGGACGCTACAATGTTGCAGACGGACGCTACAATGTTGCGGACGGACGCTACAATGTTGCAGACGGACGCTACAATGTTACAGGTGGATGCTACAATGTTGCAGACAGACATTTTAATGTTACGTTACAATGTTACAGAAGGATGTTGTGATGTTGCGAAAGGATATTACAAAGGGAAATTGCTAGACCTAGGTTTGCAGATTGGAGGAAATGCACCATGGATAGCCTACAAGGTGGATTAACAAATGAAAAGTGTGTTGCAGATCTTAGTGTGGGGTATAACTATTCCCATACTCTCTTATGTGTCCCAGGGTTTGTTTCTGTGGCCTTGGGATAGCTAAGGTAAGGTAACTGTCTTAAAAGCCACTGTCCTGTGTGGCAGGGCTCAAGATCTCAGCAGCCTAAGACTCTCCTTGCTCAACCTCAAAAGATTGCTTTGAGCCAGGTCCTTCCCATGCCAAGACTGACTCATTCAGTGCCCAGGGAAAACACAATTCATTTAAACACTGTCCCTGTGTGTCTCTACCCAATAGAAAGGCCACTGTACTGCCAACCACTAATCTGAGGTAAGACACCACCTTTACCCACCCCTTCATTTAACAAAGGTCCACTCCCAATTACCATGTTTTGAGAGACAGGGAAGGTACAGGGTGGAGAAGAGGGTTACAGAGTAGAAATGACAACACAGGCTGCCCTTAATGCTCTAAGAAAGAGGTAACTGTAAGTTTCCTTCTGGGCCAGGCTCCCCATGACTGGATGGGATGGAAGAGGACAGGTTGCAGATGACTGGAGGTAGAGTTTTCCTGTCCCAACCACCCACCAGCTCCCAAATAACCAACATGGAGTCATAATATTATAGAAATGTTCAATCAATAGCTCAGGCTTATTACTAATTAGCTCTTACAACTTAAATTAATCCATTTCTATCAATCTATGTGCTGTCCCAAGACTCGTGGCATTTACCTCTCCAGCATGTCTTGCTTACTCTTTGTCTGTCTGGCAACTCCTCTGACTCTGCCCCTTCTTCCCATCATTCTCAGTTTGGCTCTCCTGCCTAACTTTATCCTGTTCAGCTACTGGCCAGTCAGTTTCTTTATTAAGCCAATCATGGCAACAAATCTTCACAGAGTACCAAAGGATAATTCTACAGCAGATGACCAGAGATGGAGAGGCCCAGTTACCTGCCAAGGAAACAACCTTAGCCACCAGATCCTCTGCTGGCCTCCTTCTCCTCATAATGAACAACAGCAAATAGGAAAAATTACTTGAACTTGCAGGCTTCTGTCCTGGCCCAGTGAAGTCTCAGAGAAGTCCCCACAAATTACTGGAAACTGCACTTTGAACTCAGGCTTTGGCGAGGAGCCCAGTCAAACAGAAATATAGAAGTTCCCTTCCTCTGAGGCCAGTGCACAAGGGTGTCCCACAGACAGGCCAGAGCTAATGGCAGCAGGCTGGAATGAGGCCACATGAACAGAAAAGCAAGCCATAAGAGCATCATTCCCTACTGCCTCTGCTATTTATTTGTTTTATTTATTTTATTTTATTGCCTTCTTCCTCATTTTGTTGGACTGGGTGATAGACTCAGGTTCATCCCATCAAGATAAACTGTCTCACCATTTGCACAAAATATGTATATGGTCCTGAACACAACTCCATGCCTTACACCATTAAGTGTCCACTGTTGGGGGACACCAGTAGCAAGGACAGGGATGTCCCAGGCCAGTTGCTAAACAAACTCCTAGAACTCCCAGGAACCAGAAAGATGAGCTTGCGAACTCTGTCACCAACAGGGATATAAAGTCTTTCTGCCCACCAGACTTCCCCACATGCTGTTAAAATAAATCAACAACAATGACCGTAAATCAGTCACAATGAGCATCACAGAATGGTCAGCCTTAGCCACACAGGACCCAAACCTGTACCTGCTTCTTCAGAAGAAACAATCAGATTCTGTTAGGTTTCTCACTGAGACCATACAATTCGGACAAGCGAATCAACCAAGACATTATAAACCTAGGAGGCCAAAGCCAGGAGGCTAAGACTAAGGGTTAGACAGCTGCCTTCCAGCTGCAGGGCAGGCTCCTGGGAGAAAGCAACTTCCCCAGGGGCCCCAAGTCATTAACCTATGCCTGGAGGGGAGGATGCGGGAGGGGGAGAGAAGCTGGCTGTTCAAAGTCTTTTCTGTCAGACCAAGCATTCCTTCTCACTGACTGGAAACCCAGCGAGATCTTGACAGCAGTGGCCTCACTCCGCAGCCTGCTGTGATTGTAACGGCTCTCTCGGAACACCTTCCTGCCATATGTTTCCAAGGCTTCATATACAAAGTGTGACCAGGGAAGGGATCGCTTCTGATAACTTTATAAAGAAAAATATCCAGTGTGTGTCTTTTTAAACTCCCTGGGGACACAATGTTTTCTAGAGCTGCTCTTGCCATTCCTCAATCCACAGCTTCCTCTTCCCCCCACAACCCACTCCCTGACCGGCAACTTGCCCAGTTCTCTCCCATTAGCAGTCAATGAGCTGCACACAATTTGTATGTGTCTGTGCTAATGGGATAGAGGAAGCCTATGTGTGCGTGAGTGTGAAGGCCACAGGTCAGCCCTGAGTGTCGACATTCTTCAGGAGTCCTTCACATTGTTTTTGCTGATACGGGGCTGGGGCTCCCCAATTCAGCTAGGCTGGCTGGCTATCAAGCCAAGCCACAGGGATCCTCCTGACTCGACCTCCTCAGCACTGAGGTTACAAGCACCCCTCCTTTCTTTCCATTGGCTGTGGGTCCTGGGGTTCAGACTCAGACCCCCATATTTGCACAGCAAGATCTTTGTCCACCAAGCTTTCTCCCTGGTTCCATGCAATTATTCTCAATACTGCTAGTCTGTCTCATTTTAGGGCCCCCTCCCCCACCGTTGGTCCCATCATTTACTTACCTGCTTTGATAGTCAAACCAAAGGTCCCCCACCACCACCACCCCTGTGCTTATCTGCTCTGATAGTCAAACACAGACCTCACCTTTTATTTCTTCCCTCTTCCCACCAAGGGGTCCTAGTAAGTAATGTTAAGACAATCGGCAAGTCCAGATTTCTGCTGGAGTGTACAGAAGAACCGTGCCCGGGAGGATCATTCTTTCACCCATGCATCCCCTATGTGTTTATTATGATATTCTCCAACATACTCAATGCATATATTTATTCCTTTTTGCCTGTGTCCTGAACTATCAAATAAGCAGATAGAAAAATACCCAACATTGGGGAGAGAGGGGTTACAGTAGATACCTATTATGAGGGTCCTTCCTAGCACCTGGAGCCTTAGAGATACAATCAGGTGGGATACTAGATAGGGGTTAGAGCTGAGGGTCTCTGATGGGCTGAAGATAAAACCTACAGGGGTGTGACCATCTCAAGAACCCACCAGGACAAGGCAGAGCCACATGCTAAGTTTGTGGACTTCTGAGACAGAGCAGGGTTCCTAAGTGCTGAAAAAGCCCTGGGGAGAGCTTTCACAGATGGGGGACCCCTGGATGTCCCCACATCCTCTACAGGTTCTGAGTCTGTAGACCTGCTCAAGCTATAGGTGGTCCTGATGCTGGTACCCAGAAAACCTGGTGGGAAATGTGTATTTAAAGAGGGAGAGGAAGAAGCAGGAAAGGGAGCGGTGACATTTGAGGACTTAGAAGGCAACAAGAGGCTGCCTAGGAGCAGAAGATCCAGGGATGAGGCAGGAAGACAGCGTGGGAAGGGAATGGGTACCCCTAGACCTCCTGTGTGTGGGGGGTAATGTCAGGACTGGAACCTGCCGAATGTGCAGAAGTCCTAGGTCCATTCCCATCCAACTCTTTCAAAGCCTTGCTTAATGCCTAGTTAGAGCACTACTTAGCACTAGAATTGGATTAGAATCCAACTGTAGGGCAAGTAAGAACACTGGCAAGTCACCAGCTCTAAGACAAAGGCGGATTTACTTGAGGGTGCCAGGGGGATTGTTTTAGCTTAAACTGTTAATTATTCAAATTTTATTAAAATATACAATATGCAAACAAGCATCTTAAAGATTGTGTTATTCTGAGTTTGTAGCAGAAACATTGATCTCATGCTTCCAACTACCACATAGGCTGATAGACAGGCAGGAACTGAATTAGGCAGGGGAAGGAGAAAGGGGGGAAAGGGGAAGGAAAGGGGGAAGAATGTCACTTGGCCATGACTCTTAGGACCCTCAAGTCCAGTGGCATTGCAGTAGAAAGAGACAGCCCTAACCCTTCTTCCAGCACAATTGAGAGCACCCTAAGCAGCAATTTATGAAACCCCAAAATACATGAGATAGGTTATGATACTACAAACATTAGGATTTTTTTAAATAATCATTGTCTTTTTAAATATTTATTTATTATATGTACAGTATTCTGCCTGCATATATTCCTATAGATCAGAAGAGGGCGTCTTATCTCATTATAGATGGTTGTGAGCCATCATGTGATTTCTGGGAATTGAACTCAGGTCCTCTGAAAGAGTAGCCAGTGCTCTTAACCTCTGAGCCATCTCCCCAGCCCCGACATTAGGATATTTTAAAACAGTGGGTTCAGTATTCATTTGGAAATGTCCACACCAACAGCTCTGAACATCAGGCCCAGTGCAGCCCACCAGACACGGTGAGCATCTGACTCCTGATTCATGACCTTTCCTTTGGTGGTGGTAGGGGGATGTTTATTTGTTTTATGTGAGTTTGTTTTTTGGGTTTTGTTGTTATTGTTGTTTGAGATTGGGTTTATCTGTGCAGCCTTGGCTGTTGAGGAACTCACTCTGTCTCTAGACCAGGCTGGCTTCCATCGCAGAGATCCACCTGCCTCTGCTTCCCTTCCAAGGACTGGGACTAAAGACATGGCTTACAAAATGTGACATAATGACATCACGTTCTTTCTCCCTTTGGCACTATTCCCAATTTCTCAGCTCAGCTGCAGAACCTTGTCAAGCTCTTCCCGTCTGTCCATGGTCCCACAGTCCAGGTCCTCATTCCCTCCACCAAGCCTCCAGCGTCTCACTCATTGCCACCAAATAAATGGATCCAGGCCAGAGTTTTAACAGCCATCCTGACACAGAGACCCTCACTACCTCCCAATATCCAGAACTCTCTCTGTAGACCAAGTTGACTTCAAACTCACAGAGATCCGCCTCCCTCTGCCTCCTGAGTGCAGGGATTAAAGGCGTATGCCATGACTGCCCGGCTATCTTTATTATCCATAGCTTCAGGTAAATCAAAACTCTGCCCTCAAAGATCATTAACGGCTCTCAAATTTTAATAAAACAATGATCTCTTGATCTGAAGAGCTGTGGCAACCCAGTATCTGGAGTCAGTCCTCATTTCCAGGTTTCTTCCTCTCTTCATTTGTACTTCCTAGGAGCAGGGTCGTGATGACAATCGTGGGAACAGTCCAGTTCCTGGAGCTGAGCAGGAAGCCTCGCTGGCTTTCCCATGTCGCAGGTATTCTCACTATAGCAATAGGTTTGTCATACATCCTCCCCTTTGGATTCCAACCTAATATCTTGCACAAAAGTCTCAAGAACCCCAAGCAACAAAAACAAAGGAAAATATTACAATAAAATGCAAGGGCTGCTGATTTTAAACCCACGTTTTTAGTTTGTTTCCTTTACGGCGAGGAAGCCGAGGCTCACAGGGGTGGCTGTGGCTGGGCTGAGACTGGTGGGCAGCAGGCCCCTATTGTCTCTGTTGCTTTCACCCATTTACTATGTGATCCGAGATGCTCAGTGAACACAGAATGAAGCCCTTCGGCTCCAGGTACTGAACTGTCAGTAAAGAGAAGAGGTGCGAAGCTTAAGCTGCAGTGTCCAGGAGGTCTCAGTCCCCACCGACTAGGCTGGTTAAAGACACAACATGAAGACATGAAGAACAAATACCCTGGGGTTGATTTTTGATCATCAGAACACTGTCCATACATTTCTACGCCCAAAGGAACTGCTGTCGTTAGCCCCACATCCAGAGATGTAAGATTATATACCAGGTCAAAGGATATGCCTCCCCGTGATAGTCATATTGGCTTGGGTTCCACACTATTATAAAAAGTATCAAAATGTCAGCCTACTTGTGAAACCACACCCTGTTGGTCTCTTTAGCAATGGTGCAGGAGCTGAATGACCGGATATGGCAAGTTGATCTGAAGCCATCAGGACAGTAGAGTAGCCTTAGGGTTGTCAGTAAGACACAGACCGCACTCGACTATCTTTTGGATAAGTGGCTGCACTGGGTGTCACTGACGTCAGAGGAAGGGATTTGGGAGATGTCTGGTGAAGGTTGGCTTTGTAGATTTCACAGCTTTGAGCGAGGTCTCTACTTTCCACCTCCAAAATCAAACCACAGAGGGCAGGGCAAGGTCAAACGCTGCCTAAGAAGAAATTCACTGGGGTGCAGTTCAGCACAGCCAGAGCAGAAGAAGCAGAAGTAGGGGCAGGGTTGGGGACGGGGTGACTAAAGAAAGTTCTGCCAAGCCAGCTCAGAGGGTGGAGGCAGGAGGAGCAAAGTTGAAGGTGAATCTCAGAAGCATAGTAAGTTCAAGGCCAGCCTAAGTGTCAGACTCTGCCTCAAAAAGAAAAAGTGAAATGGGGAAAAAAATGTTCTGGACCATAACCCCAGGCAAGGTCTCAGCTATCCAGGGGGAACTAGTACAAACCAGCGTGGGCAGAAGCATGCCCTAAGACTCCGGCATTTGTGCCTGCCACAATCTACTACCCACACTGAGGGTTCCAGCAAAGAACCTCTCAAATGCCTATAAATTGGAGGTGATGACCGAATACCTACTTGACAGGGTGTCAAGAGGAATAAAAGAGGGTACCCACACTGTGCTGGCACTGGGGAGCGCTCACAGAAGGGAATGCGTATCCGTGGTTCACACGCCCCTCCCCAACCCTTAGCTAATCCGTAAACACCGTGAGAGAAGCCTGTGCCAGCCTTCTCCCAAGTGCTCAGAGGTAACACTGGACACCCGGTGCTTTAGGTGTTGGCTGATTAACGCTGGAGCAGTGTTAGGTCACCTGTGACAACATGATCCTACTGTCAGAGAAACCTCTGGAGTCCTTTACTTGGGGAAGAAAAAGCACTCAGACCTTGAGCCTTTTAAAGGAAACCAAAGTGTCCCTTACTGCCCCCCATTCGGTAGATGAAAGATGCGTGTTGTGGGGGCAGGCAGAGCTGCGCTCTGGCCTTCGTGAGATTTGCAGTGCGGGGCCGCTGTGTCCCCGCTGGGGTCCTGCGGTTCAGCTCCGTGAAGCCGAAATGCCAGTCCAGCCTTTCATTTGTCCCGATCTAAGCAGCAGTGGGGCGGTGCAGACTGAGTTTGCAAAAACGCAGGCTCCCACCAGGGCGCGGGGCTCACCTGTCCCTGCTGGAGCAAGGTGAGCCCTTGCCAACAAGATCACGTGGCCTCCCAGTCCTCCTCGAGTTACCTGGAATGTCTAGGCGGAGGCCAGAAAGACCCGGAGCTGCGCGCGCAGGTGGTTTGCCCCAGTTAGTCTTGTTTGTCTTGAAACGCAGTATGTGTATGTTGGGGGTGCATTCAATCCCCTCTTTGGGGGAGGAGAGAAGGGTTGCAAATATACCCGAAGTGCATACCTAAATCTGCAGTGGGTGGGGACTGAAGTCTTGGCACCCATCCCCACTGTTGTGGCCAGATCAGAAGGGTCATTGTGTGAGCCAGGGCGACTGAGCCTGGCTGTATAATAGGCGCATTATGAAGCTATGCACCTGGCTCCCGCGGAGCCTGGGAGTGAAACGCTGCTTGCAGAAAGCCGAGAGGAGGCCTTCCGTTGTGTCAAAAGAAGGCTGTACAGGGTATCTAATTCCAGACATTGTGTGGGGGGCATCACAGAGCCCCGAGAAGCCAAAGGGTGCCTGCCAGTCACTTCCCAGCCTCTGGGACTTCTCAGTGTCCCCCAGGACTTTAAAACAAAGGGGAAACAGTTTCACTGTGGCCTGTATCAAAGAAATTGGACACGAACAGGTTTAGTTCAGAATCTAAGACCAGAAAGGAGGCAAAAAGCGCTGGAAGCGTTTCCCCTCGGAGGGGGCGGGGGTGCATGCAGGCACCTCCAAAATTAACCTAACTGGAAAAGGAAGAAAAGTCAGATAATACCCTTTCTGCCATCCCCTAATACCTTAAGGAGTTCAAAGGTTTTCCAAGCCTGGGGCGTCGGCGGTTATAATTACACAGTAAAATACCTAAGGTTAATGAGTAACCTCCAAAGGAAGTTACTGCACATAATGGCGGCAATTTCTCTGAACTAAATGTTAAAAATACGGCCTGTAATACTATGCGAAGGAAATGGTGGCAATTGGCAAAGGGAACCCCGTTGCTTGGTAACAGAACCTGAGCTATGAGCTTTCTTTCCTCTCTCTACCTGCCCGAAAGGGGTGGGTGGGAAGAACTAAGTTCCCGCCTGCAGAATGAGAAGCAAGTCGTCTTCCGCAGAGAGCCGGCCAGCCCAGAAAAGGGAAGCAGCTGTGCCTAGACCAGGAAGAATTCCCTAAGAATCCCTTAGCGGTAGAGGAAGTCGGGGACAATCTGGAAGTGAATGGGGGTGGGGAAGCAAGTTCAGATAAGTTACTCACCGAACCCTTCAGACACACCCCAACCCTCCCACCATCCCCAGCACCGCTAAATCTCCCCTGTCTTTTGGCTTCTGCCTATTCTAACACTTTGAACCTGTGCAGTGAAGAGCTGAGTCAAGAAAGAACTCCAGGGCTGGGCTGTGGTGGCGCACGCCTTTAATCCCAGCACTTGGGAGGCAGAGGCAGGCGGATCTCTGTGAGTTCGAGACCAGCCTGGTCTACAAGAGCTAGTTCCAGGACAGGCTCCAAAACCACAGAGAAACCCTGTCTCGAAAAACAAAAAACAAAAAACAAAAAAAAAAAAAAAAAAAAAAAGAACTCCAGCAAAGACAACAAGCAGTGTTCCTGCAGAAGAAAATTGGCACGCATTCTCACTTCCCAGTTCTGACGGAAAAGTCTGAGAGAAAATCCTGGAGACAACTCCAGGCTGATCAAGCATCAACCAGAAATAGTCTATAAAGTCATTATTATCTTAAAGCGCCATGGGATCTGGATGGTGAGAGGAGGAGGTGGAGGTGGGTGTTTAAAATCTCTGATGGTCTCCAGGCATAGCGGCCATCTCTGTGAGTTCGAGGCCAGCCTGATCTACAAAGAGAGTTCCAGGACAGCAGGGGCTGTTACACAGAGAAACCTTGTCTTGAAAACCCAAATAAAATAAAATTGTTGGGTTCTCCGATGTGCCCCAGTTTTAATCTGTGTTACCTTGGTAGCCTTGGTAAAAGTGCAGGTTCCTGGGCTAGGAGCAGAGATGCATCATGGTACAACTCCTGCCCAGCATGTCTGAGGCTCTGGGTTCAGTCCCCAGCACCGTCCCCAAATGCAGATTTCTGGGTCTCTACTCCTGCATATTTATAAAGGGGATCTAGGGCAGGAAGCCAGGCATCAGTATTCCCATGACACTGAGATGTCTCAGGGTCAGTGGTAGAGTTTGAAGTTTGACCAAACTTGGAAAGTGACAGTGAATGATTTCTTGCATTTGGAATTTATCATGACTTCTTCCTTTTTTTCTGAAAGATAAATTTATATGTATATGATTAGGGGGGCTATTTTTGGTTTTCAGGGTTTTTTTTTTCTTGACAGGATTTCTAAGTGGCCCTGACTGCCCTGTCTTCGAACTCACAGAAATCTGACTGCCTCTGCTTCCTGAGTGCTGGCATTAAGTCAGATATCACCGTGCTCAGAGGTGTGTGTGGGTGTGTCTGTGTGGGTGTGCACGCGCGCATGTTTTAAAGAAAACTAGGGCCAACAGGCTGGCTCAGCCTGTAAGAGCACTTGTCACACAAGTTTGAGGCCCTGAGTTTAATCCTTTGTACAAGCCTTAAAGACAGAGAAGAAACCCAACTGCACAGAGTTCTCATTGACCTCCACATGTGTGCCCTCATGCCCACACATCATATATACACACCCCTGCTAAAAATAGAGTTTTTAGGATCTCTGGGAGTTCGAGGCCAGCCTGGTCTACAAGAGCTAGTTCTGGGACAGGAACCAAAGCTACAGAGAAACCCTGTCTCGAAAAACCAAAAAAAAAAAAAAAAAAAGAGTTTTTAAAGCTATACTCTAAATGCCCTGGACTTCATGTTTAATAATGAAATAAGTTCTAAAGGAGCAAAGTTCTGAAAGCAGCTGCGTGTGACCGCCCTGCCACTGACTACAATGTCAGCATCTCTGACACCCAGTGCATTGTTTGCTATAAGAGCCTTAGCCAAAACCCTCATCCTGCTCACTTTTCATGGATGCCCAAGTTTCCCTTCACCGTGTGCTCATCTCTCTTCAGCTCTGGTCTCCTTAATAGGTATTTTATATCTCCTAGTATTTAGCCATGATTATTAATGAACTAATATTATGGCCAGATAACACTATTTGGGGAAAGATGGTGGGACTGGAGTCCTGATCCAAAGCAAGGACTTCAGAGTGGGAAGATGCTTGAGGCGAATTGGGTTTCTGAGCCTAAAAAAGTCAAAATCTTCCAGTCAGGAAGAAAGAGTCAGAATCCGTGGGCTACCCACATTTGGTAATACAGTGCAAAGGATCACACATTGGCATGGCTCCAGAGTCATGACTCCTTTGGGAGCTGAAGAGATGGTTCAGAGGTTAAGAGCACCGACTGCTCTTCCAGAGGACCCAGGTTCAATTCTCAGCACCCACATGGCAGATTAAAACTGTAACTCCAGTTCCAGGACACATGACACCCTCTTCGGATCTCTATGGGCACCAGGCTTGTATAAGTGGTGCACAGACATACAAGAGAACAAAATAACAAAATACCCATACACATAGAATAAAATTTAAAAACATATATATATATATATATATATATATATATATATATATTGCATGATCTAACTGCTTAAGTACTATTAAAACGTAGTCACCTGGGACATGAGTACCTCAAAAAAGGTAGAACTGGTGCCTTGACAAAAACCACTCCCACATTCCCATCTCCACACAGGCTGTTAGTGGTGGGCTTAGGAGCCCAGATGCAAGTTCACCATAGCCCCACCCCTTCAAAAGTGATGGCTACCTTGAAACACATGCCCTGAGCCAGGAGGAACTTCTGGAACCCTCTTGTGGTACTGATAATTCTTTTGACATTTAGAATCCTCCTCGCTCCAATCCTGCCTCCAGAGACACAGAATGCCGTGAGACACTGAAATCCTGGTCCACAAGCTGCTCTGAGCCGGGATTGCTCTGCCTAACTGAAAACCATGAGGGGTTTGACACTTAATCTCAGTTTACCAGACGTGACCTCTGTGTTCCCATGGGACATGTGAAGAACTCCAGAGACCTCTCCTTAACTGATTATGGTGGCATTGACTTGTCTGCCTTCTGTCCTGGGATAGACAATCATCAAAGACAGGAAGAGGATTTGACTCACTGTCCAGCGTTAATGCAAAACCAGAGGACATCAAAGAATAAGAAACGAGTGACTAGTCACGGAACCTGAAGCCAGACACGTAGCTGACATACATCTGGGTGAGTCATTGACTGCTTTGGTGACTTCGGATTGGTAACTTGTAGTGTGTGTTTGGAGTCGTGGTGTTTATTTTTAGGCGGTGTTTCACAGAGTAGCCTGGGATGGCCTGGAATTCACCATGTAAGCCCGGAGAGGTCTCAAATTCACTATCTTCCTGCCTCTAGCCTCTCAAGTGCTGGAATTACAAGCATGTACCCCGATGCCTAGTTAGTGACTTGAGCATCAGATTTCTCATTTGTAAAACACTAGTAGTAACAGCTCTGCTTTTTTGTAGTATTGTTGAGCAACAACAGTTAAATGTATAAAAAAAATGTTGTAGTCAAAATGCTACATTGATGAGCTAGATATGGTGGTACACATGTCTGTGATTCCAGCCCTCAGGAGGCTCAGGCAGCATCCCCATGAGTTCAAGGCCACTGTGGGCGCCAAAGAGAGACCCTGTGTCCAAGAAACAAACATGAATCATGTTCTTCATAGACTATTGTAATAGCATACACATATCTTTACTCCTAGAACACCCAGCCTACTTTGGGTTCTTCATTCTTGATGCCCACCAGACCACTGGGATTAGCTAGGAGTTGAATCTTCATAATATTTGACGAGACACTGAAGTATTGTCTAGCAAATGTGATCAATAAACATGGTCAAGCAATATAGCTCAGGGTGGCCACTGACTGGACAGACTGGAGAAGAAGTTCCCAATCACAGAACTCTGTCGATGAGCTTCAGGGACTCTGTACAAAGATTCTACATAGCCCTTCCATCAGGATCAAGAGAGCAGCAGAGTTCAGCTTCGACCCAAACACAGATGAACATTTCCCCAGCCTCTCTTGGACCTAATGACGTGTTCTAGTTCTGTTTGGTGGAGCCCCCATGGTCACAGGCAAATGTGAGAGCCGGACAAGAATTGTCAGGGAAGCCAGGCCCAGTGTCCTGCTTCCCTGGCTTGGTAGCGATCCTTCAGCTCTCCCTCAGAAGGGAGCAGTCTGCTCACTTCAGTAGCACAGCCCACATGTTTACAGTCCTGGGAACACCTGTGCTGGAGCAGCCCCCATCTTTGGAATGACTGTCCAGCTAACCATGTCCTTATCACTTAACTGACGTGGGTTTCTCCTGAACTGTCCTTATTCCTACAAAGTGTTCACCACGCTGAAGTGATCCCTGCTCCTCAGCACGAGGAGCATGACCTGGATGGATGCAAATCCTGCTTCCTGCAGACTCTCAGTTCTGCACTCTCTGATTTAATCCCAGGTCTACCCCTTGCTGTTGTGTGGAGCCATGCCCCTTCCTGACACCTACATAGAAATTCTGCAGCCCTTCTCGGTTTTACTCACTCTTCTATAGTGAGGAGACACAGAACTTACTGTCCCCTGCTCCCTAGCTTCCTTACACAGGCTCTGGGCTCCCCTTTCCTTCTCTGTCAATTGCTGATGGCAGTCTGTACTCCCATGACCTGGCCTAAAACCAAGTCTGAGGTTTTCATCTCCTGGTTCTAACTTTTGGGAATCTCTTCTTTTAAGCCCCATGCCTCTTCCATGCACAAACTTGGCAAACCGTTTCTAAGACCAAGCCCCCCATTACTCATCAAGGATGGGATTGTTCTCCAGCTCTTCGTGGTCTGAGGCAAAGCCAAAGTTCTACTTTCCCAAATCATCATTGGCCCTTCAGGGAGTTCCCTGGTGTGAATGCAGAGCATACCTCTCCTGCCCTCGGTTTACCTCTTCTGAGTTAGTTCACGGGCTCCAGTCACAGAGCTCTGGAAGTACAATTAAGTCTCTTTCCCTCCTCTGCACCCATGGGCTACAGGCTGCACATTCTGATAAATGGTTGGTAAGAGATGAAAACCTCGGCTAGAGAGATGGTTTAGCGGTTAGGAGCACTAGCCAGAGGGTCTTCCAGAGGACCTGGGTTCAATTCCCAGCATCTGCATGGCAGCTTACAACTGTCTGACACCCATGGCAAAACACCAATCCACATTTTTTTAAAAAATTAAGTTTTAAAAAGAGATAAAAAACCTTAATACCCAGTACATTTATCCATTCAAAGAAAAAAAATCTCCCAGTGATTTAGCAAGTGAATTCGAGTTAGACCATTCAGAGGCTGCATACCAGTTAGGTTTTGCTGTTATGATGAAATATTAACTGAAATTAGCACCCTAGTGAGGAGGCTATATGCAGGACCTGTATCTTTCTTTAATCAAGAGTGACAATGTCTGGAAAAGAGAATTGACAGGAAGTAAGCAGTGCTTCCAAGGAGAACGGAAGTTCTGGGAAAGTGAAGAGGAAATGAAGAGGTTTCAGGCCTGGAGCGTTAGCTCAGCAGGTAGCATGTTTGCTTAACACGCACAAATACCTGGACTGAGTCCCCGACACTGGTTCAAGGCTATCTTTAGCCACGTAGCTAGTTCCGGGCCAGCCTGACATATATGCGACCCTGTCTCAAAAACAAAATAAACCAAAAAGTATGTGGACCATTGAAACGATATTACCAAGCAACTACATCCCATGAAAGTTAGCCGAATAGAAAGATGACAAATGCAATGATGACCCAAGTGTTAAGTAAGAGTAGGTGGTTACAAAACAGTATATATTATATTATGTAATTTGCTAAAAATCTGAATGGATGGATTAATGAATGAATGTGGCTAATGATGAATGAATGGAGACAATACAGGTTTAGTGGTGATTGCTCTTCTAGGTTTTGGAATTACAAAATTATTTTCTGAGGGCAGGGCTGGGTAACATAGCTAAATCCCGCATTCACTCCAAAGCAGGAGGATTAAGAGTTCAGGGTTATCCAGGACGGCACAGGGAGGTGAAGGCCAGCCTGGACCCTGTCTAAAATCAACACAGTAAATTTCTATATTTTCCCACTTGTTGTTCTATGAAAATTACATTTTTAAAAATTAAGCTGTTGGTCTAATAGTCGTACACAGGTCTGTGTACCAACTAACACATGACTTCCACTCCTTCACCTCTGAATTTCTTCTTCTCTCAGCCCTGGGACTTGAGAAAAAGGCATTTTATAGGGACGGCTAATAATGATCACCTTCCACCAGCCTAGTTAGGACCAGAGGAGCCAGACTTAAAAGAAACATTTTTGATCCAGATTAAATCACTTGGTAACGCTCTCGTTATTTTTCTCCATAGTAACATGTATGAAATATGAAAAATATGTTTATTCAAGTTTTCTATTCAGTTTCATGACTGCTTCAAAAGCTGTTAAGTGTGCTTTAAAAATTTCAACCTGGGGCTGGGATTCATCTGAACACTGGTCTCGAGCTTTGCGCCAGCGAGCCGCTTGGCTCTCGCCGCGTTCCTGATGAAACACACGAAAGGCTTCGAGTTTCTGTGTTGGATTCTTTCCCTCTCAGGAAAATGCTCTGAAAGCTTCGAGAGGTGTTTCCACAGCGATGCCATATGAAAAGTGAGCCTTTCATTAGACTCCAACCACAGCGGAATCCAGGGACCTTCTTGCTAATATAATTTAACCCCCTCATTCAAGAGCTTGAGCGGGGGAACGTGGTTTAATAGGTAGATTTAGAGGTTTCTGGGCCTCCAGTAATCCCCCTTTCATCAAAACAATGGCTATAATTAATATTTATGATTGCGCCTTTCACCCCAAAGGACTTTACAAATTGTTACCACAGGACTCATGACGCTCACTAACGAAGTGCCTACCGCTCGGCCCAGAGAGACGTTTACACAGCCAGTTCAGGTCTGCTCCCCCTGCTCCAGAGCCACGCGGATACAAAGAGGGCTGCGGAGGCGTGGCAGCTGATGCCGCAGTACCCGAAGAGTGAGTCAGAAATGGGAAATCAGTGGGTTCACTCTGCCCCTGGAGCTGGTGGAGCAGAAGCAGGCATTTGTTTTCGTGGGCGTTTGTTTGTATTGTTTTTGTTTGATGGCTTCTGGAGGCAGGCAAATTATAGCCCAAGGGCCTCAGCCTCAATTTTTTTTTTTTTTTAAGTTCATCTGTTTGCTTTGAAACAGGATCTTCCTATGTAGCCCAGGCTATCCTGGAGCTCTCCATCTTGCAGCAGCCTCCTGCTGAGCTTACAGGTGCCTGCCACTACACCTGGCTCTCAGCCTAATCTTATATTCCACCCTCTCTCCTCCTCAGCCACCATGTATGACTGATATTTTCAGAGGACTAGTTAGACCGAAGAGGATGACAATGTAACCAGGACTAAAGGGGCCACCCAGAGTATTTTTTTTTATTATTTGTTCCTGGGTAGGGTTAAATTTGCTGTTGCCTGACAACCTAAGACAGGAGGAGGGAAGTTCACCAGTGCTGCCAAGCTTTTGTCTAATGCCCTGGAGCGTCATCAGAAGCTCGTTGCAGGTGTCCCTGAACTTAACTGCAGTCAGCACGTTGATCTGGACTGACAGGATGTGCGCTCAACAAAGACCAAGTCCGTGTAACAACATGCTCAGAGGAAGGCTCCCCACACCCAGAGTGTGTGTCTGCAGCAAGTGGCTAACATCAGTCAGGTACACTTGCTGGACCACAGTACACACACACACACACACACACACACAAACAGTGCTGAAATCAGAGGGCATGAAAGAAAGATGACCTGAGCTGTTGGCATCAAGCTGAGGACACCACCACAGGCAGGGCTGCACCTACCCTAGTCACCATCAGACCAGAGAGCAAGCAGCTATACCCCTTAAGTCATGTTTTGATACCATCATCAGACACTACTGAACAGCGACTGAGAAGCTCTGCCTCACCTGACCAGCAGTGAAGATAGCAGTAAGGGCTCAATGGCTAGCTACAAAAGCTACTACGGTCAGGTATTGTCCGGAGCCTGCTGCCTGTATTATGCTCTTTAAGCTTCTAGATGGCACCGCCCTAGTTTTACAAGGTGATGTTAGCAAAGCTCGTGGGAACAGCCTCTAGACTATGACAGCACTATTGCTCATTCCTGAGACACAGATCCCATGGGACAGATTTTCCATCAAGAACCCAGAACCCTATCAGAAACAGAAAGTAGTCTTTGTTGTACCTGCATCTTTTAGAGAGGTGGTTTATATAGCTACTTACACACACACATGCACACACGCACACACATGCACACACACGCACATGTATGCACACATGCACGCTCACACACTTCCTATGGTAGCTCTTCTGGTCTTCTTAGGTGCATCTACATCTGTGCTCAGCACACAGTTGGATAATACGCAGTGATTGAAAACCTAACCATGCCAGATAGCACTTCTGCTCCCATGGGGAATTCATCCATCAACAACCTTCCCATAACATTCAAATTTTGGGGTTGGCTCCCAAATTCCTATTTAACTTGCAGCTTAGCTGTGCAGGTGAATTAAGAATTCACAAATGCCTCATTATTCTTTTTTCTCACTGTGAGACAGCAAGCCATGTGCCCCTAGCTAGCATCAAACTCACTGTGCAGCCCAGATATCGCTTAAACTTGTAATTCTCCTGCCTCAGCAAGGAATTGTAGCTCCTCCTGAATTCTGGGAGTACAGGTGTGTGCTAATACATCTGACTCTCACTCTGGGTTCTTAAATCTTAGAATTAAAGCTTTATGGCTCAAGAGGAAAAAGAGAAATTTTAAAGGAGAAAGATTTTCTTCTCTCCTTTTTCCTGAGCATCAGGCTAGTTCAAAGGACAGCTCAGGGCGGACAAAGTTTGCTGTGTCAGCCACAGGGCATTTCTCCACCCTGCTGCTTCCTAGAGCCCCTCCTCCTCAGCCTGCATGCTCTCCAAGATAGCCAAACCTTCTCGCCACTCAGAACTGCTCCAGAACAAGGCCCATCCCATGCACTCACGCCCCCTCACACCTCAGGGAGGCCGTGCCTGTCCAGAAGCTGGCCCACAGGCTGACTCTTGCATTGGCTTTTGCCACTTTGACTTGGGAAGAACACACAGAACCTCCACCGCGTCCCCACCCCTGGCTTGTTCAGGATTTCTCTGGTGTCGCAGATTGAGCCAATCCCGACACTCCATTGTTGGGCAGAGGGGTAGAGCGAGCACTCTCATTATGACACAGAAAGGCAAAATTGTCTGTGTTCTCCGCTCTGGACAAGAGCATACAATGGGATTCTGCAGTCTCAGCGTTAGCTCTTCACTGAAAGAGTCTACTTAAGCACCGGCTTAGCGCTCAGCCTGATTTTCCCGGCTACTGGCTCTCAGCTGTTTATAGCTGCATACCAGGGAATCCTACTTGCCTGTAAAAAAGCATTGTATTCTGCATAGCATCCCAACAGAACCACAGCTAATAGGACATGGAGTTTTGCCCATCACAGGATCTCAACCGATCACCCAGTCCCTGCTCGCTCCAATGTGACTTGCATAATAATACCAATGAAATAACCTAGACTCTGCCGCTAATCAAAGAAAAACCCAACTAGACCGTGTTCCCCTCAGACAGCACGGCCAGGAATTCTAATGTGATGCCTCGTGAGGCCGCCTCAGCATCCGGATAAAACTGGAATAGTGACATTAGAGCAGAGCTTCAGTTGAAGCCAGGCATTGTGGCCACACCTTTAAGGCCACCATTTGGGAGGCAGAGGCAGGTAGATCTCTGTGAACTTGAGGTCAGGTTCGTCTATATCACGAGTTCCAGGCCAGCAAGAATTATACAGTAAGACCCTGTCCCAAATGAAAGCAAAATAAAGCTTCCAGGCCCTGGGACAGAAAAGATAAAGAGATAGAGATCAAAGAAAGGTAGCGACCAAACAGAGGTCGGCCACGCCCCTCTCAGGTCAGACCAAATAGAATTAAAGTGGATCAAAGACCTACATGAGAAATCTAGAACTACAAATTCTCTTCTTATGTGTGTGGACATATGGCACCACATGTGTGTGGGTCCCCACAGAGGCCAGAGTAGGCCTCCGATCCCCTGCAGCTGAAGTTGTGGGCATTTTCCAACCAGCTGACATGGGTGCCAGGAACCAAACTGGAGTCCTCGGGAATATGCACTCTTGAAGGAAGAGCTCTTCCTCCAGATCCATAACTATGAACTCTTGTGGGGCGGGGGATGCAAGAGGAAAGCATTGTGGTCTGAATTCTGGTGGGCAAACTACTGAAGAAGATTGAGGAGGTCAAGCAAAGGAAAAGTTTAAGCACTCCCAAGGCAGGCAGGATGGACTTGGAAGAGAAATCTGCCCCTAATCAAGTTCCTTCTTCTAGTTGTGGGGCTACAGAGTGAAGTAAACCTGCCCCAGGAGTTCACACACACTTTTGCTTAAATTAGGAAGTTTGGACTCTATTCCCAGCCAAAAAGGACCCTATGGATTTAACATAAGCAAAATGAGAAGTAAAATAGCTATTGGTTCACTCTCCAACTCCAGTAAGAGATGGAAGAGGCAGGTGATAAGTCAAACACCAGCAGGAATCCAAGGTCACGGCCCTCCTTCCCTGGTCTGAGTGTCGGGAAGCCTCCAGCATCTTGTGCTAGGTAAATTCAGGTGATTAATTGTACAAAATGTCTGAGTGGTTTGTGTAAAATGTGGGGAGGCCTCACGAGACACAAGTTGAGCTGAACCTGGTTAAAGATGTGTTTCACTGCACAAACGGCTCTCAACCTGTGGGTTTGGAGGTTGAGCAACACTTTCACAGGGTTGCTTGTCAGATATTGACAGTATGACTCATAACAGTAGCAAAAGTAAGGTTACAGAGTAATAACAAAATAATTTTATGGTTGGGGGTCACCACAATGTAAGGAACAGTATCAAAGGGTCGCAGCGTTAGGAAGGTTGAGAAGCACTGGTTTAGAAGAAGGATCTGTGAAAGCAGGCTGCCAGGCAGCTGTCCTTCATCCCTACTTAAAATTAATTGGTTTTTAAATATGACTGCTGAATAACAGGAAGGATTTGTACCTATAATATGTTATGAAAATGAGGCATGAATATGCTTTGTGTACCCATCCCTTTAAAGAGAAGGAGAGTGGCCTGTTGTATATCTCGATGGGCTGGATGGGAAGATGAGTAGATGGTGGCTTGAGGGACGAGAGTCATGAGGAACTAGATGGGTGAACATTGACACACTGCTCCCATGTGGGATCAGCCTACGATGTGGTTTTAGTGTTGCCCAGTGAATACTAAAGTGACAACTGACGGGCAGTGTGACGAGAGGACCTTAAAGTCAGAAATGTGGGGGCTAAAGGTTAGTTCAGCTGCTAAAGTGTTTGTTTGCCTTGCAATTATGAGGACCTGAGTTCAATGCCCAGGAACCTACTTTAAAATGTCTGGGTATGGCGGTATACGCTTGTAATCTCAGTATCAGAAAGGCAGAGCAAGAGGGTTTCTGGGGCTTCCTGGATAACTCCATTGTCAGCTCCAGGCCAATGAGAGACTGTGTCCTGTAGGTTATGCCTCCAGCCTCCACACACACAAAGGACAAAAGTACACAGGCAGGCACACACATACACACTCACACACACACACACATGCAAACTCAGAAAGTTTCTCTTAACTGGGGTTTTCTATTCAAAAACAACAAAACATTTCAGTAGCAAAATGTATTCCAAAAAATAAGTATGAGCAAAATCCAAAGAACATTCAGTGAAAAACATGTCTGAGGTACTGTAGGCACAGGCAGACCACATGGAAAATAGAAATCATATTCAGCAATTTCTAAAATCCCAATACATGACAGAACAAACCCCTCGTACAAGAGATTTGCTAAAGTGAGGCTGGATAACGCTTGGCAAACAAGAGGTCCTCCACATCCGATCCCAGGTGAGAGGTGATCGGTAAAGGAGTATGAGGGTTAATTCAAAACAGCCTGAGATAAGCAGAAATAAGAGGCCCACTGCTTGTTCTGAAGTGTCATGGGGGAGAAAGGCAAAGAAGCAGGAACAAGCCTCTGGACCTACCCGGAGGTCCACACCGAGTTGATAAGATAAGGAGACTGGAGCCAGACAATTCTACGAGAGGACTAGGAGGAAAAAGTCTTCCAGAAATGCCTAGGAGGAGATTTGAGGAGCCAAAGGAGAGGAGGCTGGCAGGCTAGAAGTCTGCACATCTTATTCAAACACACACACACACACACACACACACACACAAATGGGTAAGTAAAGAGGCCGAGCAGTGGTGGCGCAGGGCTTTAATCCCAGCACTCAGAAGGCGTTGGCAGGTGGACCTCTGTGAGTTTGAAGCCAGCCTTGTCTACAAGAGCTAGTTCCAGGACAGGCACCAGCTACACAGAGAAACAAAACAAAAAAAGAATGAGTAAGTAAACAGAAAGAGGCCCAAAGTCAGAAGAAAAACCAGGCGAGTCTTCCACTGTAGCCTCTAAAAGGACTTTCTGAGAAGCAACTGATTTTCTCAGTACTACTGTGGTCTGGGGAAACCGGTGGAGATCTCTGAGAAATGGCCACAGGTTGTGACTCTGGGGAAGGTGCGGAATAGGAGAACTCTGCTGACCTTACTGTAAACTCTGCTTATCACTCCTAAATTATTTTCCTTCTGGAATAGAGGATCCGGTAATTACATCTATCTTGGACAATCCCAAGCAGCTACAATGACAGTCCGGGCTAACTACTCCCTGCTCAGAGATTATGTTCTCAGAAATTGATATGGGACTAACCAATGGACTCATGTTCAGCTTGCCAGACCTGCTCCCCTAACTACTGTGAGCATGTGAAATGGCCTATCCCAGAGGGAAGCGATTCTGTCTGTTGATCCTTCCTGGAAGCGAATCTCAGCTTGGTTCAACAAAACACCCTGGTCTCGGGAGCATCCTGAAAATTCTTTACCCTGAAGCATGTATCCTATCCTGTCCACGTGGCTGGAGGAAGGTCCATTGCTTATAACTAAGAGTGAGCACACAATTCCAGTTCAAGTAAAATCCAGACTCGGCCAGAATACCACTTTCCTCTGAACTGTCTCCCGACCTTCTCAGGAATTGGGGCTTCAGAATGTTGTCACCAAAATTAATGAAAGGGGTGTGGTGTTTGAATAGAAATGGCCCCTGTGGGCTCATATATTTGGACGCTTGGTCATCAGAGAACAGCACAATTTGAGAAGGTGTCTTAGTTAGGGCTTCTATTGCTGTGAAGAGACACTGTGACCACGGCAGCTCTTATGAAGGAAAACATTTAATTGGGGATGACTTACAGTTTCAGATTTAGTTTATTATCATCATGTCAGGACACAGCAGTGTGCAGGCAGACATGGTACTAGAGAAGGAGCTGAGAGTTCTATGCCTTGATCCATAGGCAACTGTCTACCACACTTGAGTGTAGCTTGAGCATATATGAGACCTCAAAGCCTGCCACCACAGTGACACACTTCCTCCAACAAGGCCACACCTCCTCATAGAGCCACTCCCTCTATGCCAAGCTTTTAAACACAAGAGTCCATGGGGGTCCATACCTATTCAAGCCACCGTAGAAAGATTAGACATATTAGGAAGTGTGATATTGTTGAAGTAGGTATAGCCTTATTGGAGGAAGTATGTCACTGAGAATGTGCTTTGAAATTTCAAAAGTTTATTCCAGGCTGGGTGGTGATGGCATACACCTTTATCCCAGCACTCAAGAGGCAGAGTCAGGTGGATATCTCTGAGTTTGAGATCAGCATGGTCTACAGAGTGAGGGCTTCCCCCCCCCCTTTCTCTCTCTCTCTCTCTCTCTTTCCCCCTACAGATCAGGCTATACCTCTCAACTACTTCTCCAGCACCATGTCTGCCTGCCGTACCTGCTGCTATGCTCCCCACCATGATCATGAACTAAGCCTCTGAACCGGTAAGGAAGCCTTAGCTAAATGCTTATTTTATAAGCATCTCCTTGATCACGGTGTCTCTTCTCAGCAGCAGAACAGTGACTAAGACAGGAGACAAAACCAACTTACAAACACTGGTGAGCCTGTGGGATTTCATACTCAGTCAGCATCGGGGGAAGAGATTTTAATTGCTGAGAAAACCCAGCAAATGGGCTGGGATTAAGAAGGTGATTAAGTTGGTGGATAGAGAGAAGTGATCTGAAGCCTCAGGCCTTGAGTCTTGAGTTTTTGACACTGTAGAGTAGCACCTGGCAGATGCCAGAAATTAATTTTACCATTTAAAATCCAATATTCCCTGTCTAATGTCAGAAATGAGAGAGATGACTTCATTATAGACCCTGCACATGCTCAGAGGTTAGTGGCTATTATGAAGAGTTTCATGCATATATATTCCCCAGCTTAAATGAAACAATAGCCACTCCTAGAGATAGCTATGAACGTGGCCATCACAAATGCATAAGGGGGTTCTTTCATTTGTTTTCTTGATGAATTTTAGTTAGTTTTTTGTTCGGCCTTTTTGTTTGTTTTGATTTTTGTGGAATTGGGGGGGTTTTTTTTTTTTTTTTCTGTTTGGGGAGATGTTTTGGTTACTCAGTTGAATGGTTCTCAAGCCATCTCCCTGCCTCAGCCACCCAAATGCTGGGATTGTAGGAATGTGTCATCACATGCTGCTGCGAGTCTTCCTTTCTAAGGTTTCTATTCCAGGCAAAACTTTGAGCAGGAAAATCTGTAACACGTTTCTCCTTTTATAGAGGATGGTTGGCTGTGAATAGCAGCACACCTCCACGCCACACGGCACCTCCACGCCACACGGCACCTCCACGCCACACGGCACCTCCACGCCACACGGCACCTCCACGCCGTACAACAGGAAGTCTCAACGCTCACCAGGGCACTAGTCATCTGAGTTGGTTAAACGTTGTTTTTAAGTAAAAGGCATCTAACATTCTGGAATCGGTTTTTCAGCATCCTTTCACACCTGTTGAGAAGCCCGATAAACCCAAAAGACATTAACAAACAAAAGGGCCTGTTCTCCCAGGAAGAGAGAGCTTCACAAGGAACAACAGCCACAGACAGCAGGAAACTCCACTAAGAGAAGTTACACTTAATTTCCCATTTGCTAACAAGTGTTTGGTTTTGGTCCCAGAGTGACTCAAATAGAAAAGTCAGCCATCTGGGATGCGGCAGAGCTCTGTCAAGCACAGACACCTTCCTGGAAGCCCTTCCATTTTCCCATCCTGGTCTCCTTTCTCTGATGTTCACAGTGGCACCCAGGTCAGCTGCTGTCTTACCATTTCTTTGGGGTGTCATTGTCAGGGGAAATTAGGGTTCCTAACTGTGGGTTCTTAGCCCCATTTTGAAAAAAAAATAATCAGCACCAGTGCTTTGAATATGTTTATATGAACCTGAGAAAAAACTCAGCCTTGTTTTCAAAGTGTGTGTCTTGATCGCTCCAGTTTTAGCTACATTCCTGCTGCTGTTTTTATTTAAAATTCTAAAAACAGGGAATTTAAATATGAATGAAGATAAGAAGCTGCCTGCCATTCATTTTTCTTCTTCCTGCTCTTTGTCATTCTTGGCTACACCCCTGGAAGGATGGAAAGGGCACACCATGGGTTCTTGGTTCTAAAAACACGTTGTTCCTTTCCTTCCCTTCCTGCTACGACATCCAACACATCTGCTTTCTATTTTTGTATCATAATTACTAGTACTTCCTGGAAAACTCCACTCTTCCTGTAAAACCCCTCCTTGTTGAGGGGAAATTACCCAACTCTCACCTACATCCCTCCCACCCTCACAGCTGATTTGAAAAGGGTCAGATGGCTTCTCTGAAAGGGTAAAACTGGGCTATGGTTTACATTTCAGACTTCCTACGAGCTGAGTCTTGAGCTCTCCTAGGATATAGACTAGAAGATGAACCACATGTTTTCCCTTGCCGCACAGGGGTCCGTATGCGATCTAGCTGCTGCCCAGCACATGTAACCACTTAAAACTCCACAGTAATGTGAGGGAAGGTGATGCACCTCTAGGGTTCTGAACTACACAACAGTAAGAACACCGCAGTAATCTGAGCAACTGCTCTTCCATTAGAACAACACCCAGTACCTCCCTCCCATGGGTAATTGTGGTCGGGCACATCTTGGTTAGAGATATAAAAACAGCAAGTTTTGGGCTGATGAGATGGCTCAGTGGGCAAAGACACACGCCACCCACCCTGACCACCAGAACTTAATGTCGGAAGACCCACATGGTGGAAGGAAAAAGCTGACTCCAAAAAGTTGTCCTCTGACCTCCACATGGCCTTACAGGTATGCACATGTAAATAAATAACTATTGGAAAAGTTTTAAATAAAATATATAAAGGCCAGCTTAAACACAATGGGTATTAGCAAGTTGCAAGCCAGTATATCCTTAAAGCAACCAGTCAAGTGTAATGTGTGTGTGAGAGATGGTATATATATGCTTACAACTATGGACTGCACAGTCAAAACACACACAGATCACCCAAAGTTATATACCAGCCCATCAGTCAATCCAGGCAAGGGTTCACCCCTCCCCTCCCTTGAGGAACAGCTTCTTCCCTCTACTAAATTTGTAAGAAAAGCCCCAAAAGAGCTCTGGCTCAAACATCTTTTGATGTTTCCCAAAAGTGCTGTCCCTCTGACTGATGACTTTACAGCACGTCTCATCTAAATGTGACCTCAGGTGGGCAATCTGTACAACCCTGGTGTTGGGAATCACACTTGGGGGCTGAAGTCATCAACACAGCATCCACCTTTGGTAAGTTTGCTTTCCCTTGTGTGGTAATATAAATGAGAATGCTCCCCCTCCCAGGTTTGGCTCCCAGGTAGTGGAACTGTTTGAGAAGATTTAGAAGGCGTGGCCTTGTTGGAGGAGGTGTATCACCGGACTGGGACTTTGAGCTTTAAAGCCCATGCCAGGCTCAGTGTCTTACTCTCTGTGTGACTGAAACTTGCAGATCAGATGTGAGCTAGTGCTCTAGGACCATGTTTGTCTGAAACCACTCTCTCTGGCATGACCATGTACCATGGTGATAATGATGATGACGACAACGACGATGATAATGATGACGACAATGATGATGAGGATGAAGATGATGCTGCTGATGCTGACAACAATGATGATGATGAAGACAACTCTCTCTGCCATGACCATGTACCACGATGATGATGATGATGATGATGATGATGATGATGACAACAACTCTCTCTACCATGACCATGTGCCACGATGATGATGACGACAATGACGATGATGAGGAGGAGGAGGATGACCTTCTGAAACCATAAGCAAGCCCTTAACTAAATGCTTCTTTTAAAAGTCTCCTTGGTCATGGTGCCTCCTCACAGCAATAGAACAGGAACAAAACCACCTTGGAAGGTTTAGAGTTATGTTTTTATCACCTTCTCTCAAGGCCACGTCAGCTTATTCTGTTGAGAACCAAATCACTGACATTGCATGAGCAATCCTTTGCCTCACTACATTGATGACAATAAACTACAGGACCTGTGCATTGGCAGTCACAGGCACCCCAATGCCCCAGAAAGACAAGGACATCCTGTAAAGAGAGTGTAACCCAACTAGTTGCAAAAATTTTCTGTGAATAGTCTGACCTTTCAGTGGCCCAAGAATGTCCATATCTTTGTTACAAATAAAGAAACAATTTTCCACACAGTGGGTCCCTAACACAATGCTCAGTAGGTTTCTTGGATGCAAATATGTACAGTACTGTGGCCTCTGCATGTAGTAGAAGCATTTTAACACATTTACAAAATAACCATGGCTTTGAGTGACAATGCAGTGGGTGATATTTCACAGATAACACAGCCTAAGTAGCTGTAATCTTATTATTAATGATCTGGTATACAAGGATATCCTACAGGGCCTGTGGCAACAGAATAATTACTATTTTCAAAACGGAAGGATTTTTGAAAGTCTTCAGCATGTCATTGTCTTCTTGCTAAGGCCAATGGAGAGCCAGCCCTCTTCAGATGGGACACCTCTTCTCAACTGTCCAGTCACCAACATATATCTAAGGCCTTGCTATCAATGCCACTTGACCCATGGACTGAGAAAAAAGCTCATCTGGTTCTAGAATATGTGCTGGTTCTAGCTCTAATTCTTTCCTGGAATTCCTGGGGAGGAAAACAATCACAAGTGGGCAGAACATTGCAGAAGACACCTGTTCATGTTGCCGCATAGAAGAGAGAATCAAAGGCAAATATCTCTTCAAATGATTGAGATAAATAGTTTGATCAGATGTCTAGTCTTGACAAAAAAATGTAGTGTCTTGAATAAGAATGACCCTGATAGGTTCATATTTGAATGTTTGGTCACTAAGGAGTGGAACTATTTAAAAGGATTATAAGGATTAGGAGATGTGGCCTGGTTGGAGGAAGTATCTAACTGGGGATGGGCTTTAAGGTTTCAAAAGTTCATGCCAGACCCAATGTCACCATCTCCCCCACTCCCCTCTGCCTATCATGATCAGGATGTAGCTCTCAGCTACTGCTCCGACACCATGCATGATGCCATGCTCCCTGCAATGATAATGGACCAAGCCTCTGAAACTGTAAGCAAGCCTCCAATTCAATGCTTTCTTTCATAAGAATTGCCTTGGTCATAGCGTCTCTTCTCAGCAACAGAACAGTGACTAAGACAAAAGAAGTAGAGAATTATCAACAAGAGAGGTCGAAGAAGAAAATCTAAAGGCATACCATACAAAAGTATCTGAAGAGAATGGATGAACCAGCAAAATGACCCAGCAAGTGAGGATGCTTGCCACCAAGTCTGATAGCCTGAGTTCAATCCCCAGAATCTACATGGTAGAGAGAAGGAGGAAATCCTTTCTCACAAGTTGTCCTCTGACCTTCAAACAAGCCATGCAACACACACACAACACACATACACGCACACACAATATTATTTTTAAAAGAAATAAGCTAAGAGAATGAATTTGCGTTGAATGGAACTCTCAGTAATAAAAGCACCCAATAATTAGGTTATTAAGATCACCTATTATTTTAGATGTATAATAGCATATTATTTGTGTTTTAATAAATAAAGCTTGCCTGAAGATCAGAGGGCAAAGCAGCCACACTAGTCAGCCATACAGGCCAGGGAGTGGTGGCACACACCTTTAATCCCAGGACTCAGGAAACAGAGGCAGACAGATCTCTGTGAGTTCAAGGCCATCCTGTGCTACACAAGATTGAATCTGTCTAAAAGAGAAGAGAACTCACACAAAGGTAATCCTAGCACTTGGGATCACACACTAGGGAGGTAGAGACAGGAGCAATATGGCTGAGCAGAGAGAGGAATATAAGGCGGGAGGAGACAGGAGCTCCCTGGAGTGTGGAGCCTGAGGATTTGTTGAGACTGAATCTCACCCCTTTGGTCTGAAGAGCTGGTAAGGTAAAATATCTCTCTAGTGGCTGGTTGCTTTGCTTTTCTGATCTTCAGGTTGAACCCCAATATCTGTTTCTGGGTTTATAGTATATGTGCTACAAAGATGTTTTGTTCTTTCCCTTCACTCAGCCAGTAAGAGTTTGCAGGTATGATGTTCTAGTCTTCAGGTAGCAGAAACCAGTGCTGAGGCCCTAACAAGTCAACCCAAACATGGCAGAACTAGTCTAGAGCAGATACACAGGCTTCTGTGCATCCTAAGAAGGCCAGTAACTGGGAAAGGCATTTGACCAGAATGCCTGGAACAAGTTCTTTGTTCAGTAACCAGCATGTGCTAAATGACCATCTGCATCTCCAACACAACACCCTACACGTCGTTCCTTTAACCAGAAGAGAAGGAACTGGAGAACAACGAGAAAAGATCAAACATTGGTCTCCTGCCCTTAGAACTCACTGGGTCACCTTCCCATCCCAAAACAGCTGACTTGGTTAAAGAAGACACTGTGGAATGGTCCCCTGAAGATGCCAGAACTAAGTAAAATCTGCGTTGGACACCTGGACAGCTGCCCTCCAGGGGATGCTGGAATGGCTATTCTTGACTACATCTGAAATTAACTAAAACCCAAATGGCGGGCACACCTGTGAGGAACTTTTTTCTTAATTAAATTATTTGAAGTGGTAAGACCCACTTCTAATCTTTGAGGTAGGAAGAAAGAGCTTTAATACAGATCGTTTGAAGATTCACCCTTAATGTGGGCCACGCCTTCTACTGGTGGCCTATGTAAAGGACATGGAAGAAGAAAGCTTGCTCTCTGCCTGCTTGCTCTCCTTCACTGGCATTAGCACCTACTTCTTTGGGATTCCAGCATATACTGAAGATCAGCGGAAGCATCAAGTCTCATAGACCAAACCACTACCGGATTCTTGGGCCTTCCATTGGTAGACAGCCATTGTTGGACTAACTGAACCACAGCCTGTAAGGCATTCTAGTAAATCTTATAAACGTACTTAGCATTCTATACGTTCTTTTCCTCCAGAGAACCCTGACGAGTCAAGATGCCATGTTCTCTAAATAAGAGATCCCTGTTTCCTTAGCAACCAGCACACCTGGGTCGTCCAGTAGCAGAGGAACTGCAAAAGCAGTCTTTCTCTGTTAAATTTGTTTCCAGCTTAATTGGCTTTATCTCTCCTAGTTTGCAGGTTTTATTAGTCAATGGTTAAACCTTTCATTTCTAGGGAGAAACAATTCCCTATCAAACTAGAAGTTAACTTTGCTACCTGGGACTTCTTGACACCGGGATTAACACACATATTTTTCATATCATAATGGCTGCAGTGATTATTTCAAAATGGTAAAAAGAAAAAAAGGTATCTGCTACATAAGGGATGTATATGGAATACTGAACCCCTGCATTATCCCCAGAAAATATATGGAATACATTTTTTTTTTTTTTTTTTTTTTGGTTTTTCGAGACAGGATTTCTCTGTGGTTTTGGAGCCTGTCCTGGAACTAGCTCTTGTAGACCAGGCTGGTCTCAAACTCACAGAGATCCTCCTGCCTCTGCCTCCCAAGTGCTGGGATTAAAGGCGTGTGCCACCACTGCCTGGCTTATATGGAATACATTTTACAGAAACATCACCACCAAATGATTAGACTCCAACAGAAACTCCCAGGGAATAAGCATCTAGGAAGAAGGAGCCCCAGGCTGGAATATCACCTGGAGACTTATGCTTTGATGCATAGCCTCCTCGTGTTTGTAGAGTTAGGAAGAAGGACCAGACCACCCAGTGATTGACCTGTTGGGGCGCTGCTATGAGCTATCAACTCATGTCATTGTCCTTGGAAGGCCACACAGCAAAGGGTCTCTGCCTCCAGCAGAAACAGGAAGTATAGAGTGTTAGTGGAGAATGAGGGCAGGAGGGATGGTAGCAGGAAGCATTTAGTTAAATAGAAAAGGAAGAAGGCAGTGTAAGAGAAACCATAAGAGACACCAACAAATAAGTCCTGATAGACACAAACATGACTGGGCTGGAAAGATGGCTCAGTGGTTAAGAACACAGACTGCTCTGCAGGGGATCCAGCAGGTTCAGTTCCCAGCTCCGGCACTGGGTGGCTCACAACCCTCTGGCTCCATCGCCATGGAATCCAGTGCCCCCTTCTGGACTTTGAAGGCACTTCACTCACATGTGCATACCCACTGCCTCACATACACACACTCACACACACTCACATACACTCACACACACACTCACACACACTCACATACACTCACACTCACACACACACTCACATACACACACACACAGAGACACATAATTCTAAAATAAAGAACACATTTAAAGATAAACATGATAACAGTCACTAAAGGCAAATATATTAAATTCATCTATTAAAAGGCAGAGACTGTCAGGTTTCAGGAAAGTCTACATATCCATTCCAATAGTGGTGCCTATAAGTTAAGAAACTTAATATGACTTTGGGGAAACACTGAGATAAGTAAATATTAACACAGCTCCATAGATAGTGAAAAACAGACTTGAAGACAAAAGGAATGTTTAGAAATAAGGACAGATGCTACGTAAGGATAAACATCATTTTAACGTTTGCATTTAGGTGAAATGAGAGAGGAGTGAGTTGCCGCTAATATACAGTAATTGTAAACCTGTGTGCTTAGTAGTCAGCCATAGGAAGTATAAAGTATTTCTAAGAGAAATACAAACCCACCATGTAATAGACTGGTATATTCACGCATCCACGCTTTTGAAACCCGTGAATCAATCATACAAGAGTCACTGAGAGGGCCGGGATGTAGCTCAGACAGTAGTGTGTTTGTCTAACATGCATGACACCATGGATTCGGTGCCCAGACCAGCACAAACTAGCATATCCCTGTGATCCAAGATTGTGAAGGTGGAATCAGAGCAGCAGAAGTTCATCTTTAGTTACGTAGGGTTTGAATCCAGCCTGGAATCGTGAGACCCTGTCTCAAAAACAAAAACAGGATTACCATCAGAAAGAAAGAAAGAAAGAAAGAAAGAAAGAAAGAAAGAAAGAAAGAAAGAAAGAAAGAAAGAAAGAAAGAAAGAAAGAAAGAAGTTTTTGTAGGAAAATTTTCTAAATCTGACTGTAGTGAGATTTCTTTCAATTTGCTAAAACTTTAAACTACATATTTTTAAGTGAATTTTACATTTAACAATTAGCCTCAATGAAGTTGCTCAAAACAATTCCACGTGAATATGAAAAGCATGTGAATCTACACACTGTAGCCTGAGCTGCCTTATTAAGAAAAACATTCAACTCAAACACAAATGAACCCTTTCGGAAGTTCTACTTCACAAGGGCCACCAAGTCCATCTAAACCAATAAAGAACAGATAACAGATAGATCCTATGTCCTAAACACAGATAAAATAACTTTTAAAAGAGGCACAAATAATATAGGAAAAGTTCGGGCTGGAGAGATGGATCAGTGGTTAAGATCAGTGACTGCTCTTCCAAAGGACCCAGGTTCAATTCCCAGCACTCATATGGGAGCTCACAACTGTCTGTAATCCCAGTCCCAAAGGATCTGACACCCTCACACACACATGCATGCAGGCACAACACTAATGCACATAAAATAAAAATAAATAAATTGTTTTTTAAGTTGAAAATAAAGGAAAAGTCCAGCTCTGCCTACCTGTGGGTGCTAGGATCCTACACTTAAAGCACACAGAAGACTCCGCCACTGAGTGCTTGGAGTTGATAAGTACTCTCAGCGAAGTGGGCAACTACAAAATCCAAGTTCAAAACTCAGCAGTTTCCTATGTATCAATACTGAACATGCTAAATGATCCCATTCGTAGTGGCATGACTACAATAACAAGAATTAAGAGGTTATATTCAGTCTTCCAAAGCCTTCCTAGAACAATACGAATGATAAGATATTGAAGAAAGGAATTAAAGATACCAGAAGATGGAGACCTCTCCCATGTAGTTCATATAATAAACCTGGCTAATGTAACAAAAACTACCTACAGATTCAATGCATTCAAGTCCCATCCAATGACTTTCTTCACAGAAGTAGGAAAATATAAACAAAACTAAAATTCACTCATAAGTACTGAAGACTCTGACTAGCCAAAGGCATTCTGCGCAAAAAAGAGCAATGCTGGATCACACACTTGATTCAGACTTATACTACAGAGACAGCAATAAAACCGCCATGGTCCTGGCTCAAAAACAGACACGCAGACCACAGAAATGTAACAGAGGATCCAGAAACAAACCCACGCAGCCTGCCTCGGTTTTCAACAAAGTTGCCAAAAACATACACCTGAGAAAAAACAGCATCTTCAACAAATAGTACTAGGGAAACTGAGTATCTACGTGAAAGTCAACCCACCTCTCTCACTCTGCCCAAAAATCAACTCAAAATGGACCAAAGCTCTTAATGTAAGACCAGAAACTCTGATGGTTGCAAATGAAACACTTGAAGGTATAGGCATAGTGGGGGCTTCCTAAGAGATGTCACCAGGTCAGGGGAACCCCAAGAGCAGATGGGGGAGGGGAGGGGTGCCATGGACACTAAAGATGCCACCCATCCAAAGAAGCAGTCAGCAGGATGAGGAGACAGCTCACAGCACGGGAAGGCAGAACTTAAGTAGGTACATACCAGAAGGAATTCAGGTCTAGAATGTATGAGGAACTCAAACACCCAAAAAACAAATAATCCAAATCAGTAAAAGGAAAATTAAAGTGGACAGTTCTCAAATAAAGAAATACAAATAACCAATAAATACATGGAAAAAAATGTTTAACATCCTTAACCACCATGGAATGCCAATCAAAACTACACACGGAGGAAAGATGACTCGGTGGTTAAGAGTACTGGCTACTCTTCCAGAGGACCCAGGTTTGGTTCCAGTACCCAAATAATTCCAGCCTCAGGGAATCCGACACCCTTTTCTGGCTCGTGTGGGCATAGCACACATGTCGTATACATAGATGGATGCCAGTAAAGCAAACATACACACAAAATAAAAATAGAACACACACACTGAGACTATATGTCAAAATGGCTATAAGTGGTGTCTTCAGTTTCTTTTTCGTGGCTGCAAAGAGACACCATGACCAAGGCAACTCAGAAAGTATTTAGTAGGGGGGTTCACAGTTCCAGAAGGTGCAGACCATAACAACAGGCAGCTAGGAGCTTATTTCTGATCCATCAGCACAAGGCAGAGTTAATTGGGAATGATGCGGACTTATGAAACCTTAAAGCCCACCCACACAGTGACACGCCTCCTCCAGTAAGGTCACACCTCCTAATCCTTCCCAAACAGTTACATGAAATGTGGACCAAGCATTCAAACCACCACAATGGGATGGTAAATAGATGTGACCACTCTCGAAACCAGCATAGAGCTCCTCAAAAAGCTCAGAGTAAGGTTGGGCAATGTGGCTTACACGCGCAATCCTAGCCATTAGGAAGCCAAGGCAGAGTGACCACTAAAAGTTCAAGAACGGTCTGAGCTACATGAGGCTTTGTCTCTAATTAATTAATTTAATTGATTAAAGTTACCATACAAACCATTATCCCTTTCTTTGGTAGACACAGGAAGGAATCTATCAATGTACCAAGGGTCGCCCGCACACCCATGTTGATTGTTACATATTTCCAATAGTGAAGATATGGCATCTGCCTAAACACCCATCAACAGATGAATGGATAAAGGAAATGCGGCACATAGGCCCAGTGGAGTTTCATTCAGCCATAAAAATGAAATCATTTCATTTGCAGAGAAGTATACGGAACTGGAGATCATGTGCTATGAAATAAAACAGACTCGCGAGACAAACGTTGTCTGGTTTGTATCATAAGTGGAATTTAGATTTCAAACAAAACACATCTGCATGTATTTACATATACATGCAAGCCATTTATCCGACATGGAAGTAGAAGGAGGGACATTTGGGGAAGACAGGAGGAGTGGGGACTGGGAAGAGGAAAAGCCAGAGCCACGCTGGGCAGGGGGAGAGGACAGGACGAAAGGAAAGCCAGAATTCTGTACCAAGAATATATGCTGGCAAGAAAAGCATTTTAAAATGCTTGTCTGAAAGCCTAAAAATAAATCTAACTCATGGACTTAAAAAGAAATACCAAGACAAATGAGTTGACTTAGCACCGACAGAAACAGCACTTTTACATCAGAAGCAGCTGGGATAAACTGGATGCTGAGGAGAGACAAGGGTGAAGTGTGATGTTTAGAACAGATGAAGAGAAGGAGAACTGGAAGGGCAGTGTGAGCTTTTAATCCTGGGGAAAAAAAATATGAATTAAACCTACTTCAAAACTTAGACACACCAGGCAGTGGTGGTGCATGCCTTTAATCCCAGCACAAGAGAAGCAGAAGAATCTCTGATAGTTCGAGGCCAGCCTGGTCTGCAGAGAGAGTTCCAGGACAGGCTCCAAAGCTACACAGAGAAACCCTGTCTTGAAAAAAAAAAACAACAACAACAAAAACTTAGGCACAATGGAAACTGTCTAGAAAGCATAACAGATGCTACATGAAAGAGAAGCTCATACAAGATCTGGGAAGGAAACGGAACCATTGAATATCCCTACACACAACAAATGCTGGAGTCACACCGTCTTGCAGAACAGTTCCACCAGACAGTTAGAAAGTCCATGATTCCAAAGTGACACCAACTTTTCCCAGAAGGAAGGAAAAGGGACAAAGACCTCACAGTATTTTATAAAGCTTATTTAACTGCAATATAAAACTCAGACCCGCACAGAGCAAGAAAGGAAAATTACAGACTGATCCCACTTTTACAAACCTACATTCCAATATTCTGAATGTAGTTTGAGTCCACTGGATTCAGCCGGAAATTAAAAAGAAATGTCAGTGGGCACCGTTTGCTGAGCGTGACAAGACTTTAACATTTAAAAACTTCTGGCCGCCGGGCGGTGGTGGCGCACGCCTTTAACCCAGCACTTGGGAGGCAGAGGCAGGCGGATCTCTGGGAGTTCGAGACCAGCCTGGTCTACAAGAGCTAGTTCCAGGACAGGCTCCAAAACCACAGAGAAAACCTGTTTTGAAAAACCAAAATAAAATAAAATAAAATAAAAACTTCTGGCCATAGAACAAGATTAGAAAAGAAAGCCACCTCAACAGATCCAGGCGGGTATTGAACACAGTTCAACATCCACTCGTGCTATCTAGATATCTAGAAAGATCAGAAAGCAAGGGAGACTCCCTGAGCATCATCACAGCTAACAAACCTAGACAGCAAACACAGGACCCATGGGCAAAATAGGAAGAGAAGTTGGTGGGAAGTCAAGGCGATTTTCCCCGTTGCTCTTCTTGCTAGGCATTGTGTAGTCCAGGCTCAAACAGAAGGCAGAGACACTTAGTGTAGGACAGGTCACTCCTTCCAGCTCCAGGCCCCTGCCAATCATTTTAATGTAAATAAATAGCCTGACACTGTGGTCGTACACCAGGCTCTAGGAGACTAATGAGCTGGTTTCTACGGACGAAAGCATTTCACACTAGGATGAAGTTAGGTTCTAGCCTTGAAAGGCCATATGACGGAACTCAAGAAAGTCAGCGCATCTTATCTATGAAGCCAAGGGGCAGAAGGCCTTCAGTTCTCTCAGGTGGCGGACTGGCTTTTCAGGTGGCAGGCCTTTCCTGCCACATTTGAGTCCTTCCTTCCGACACTAATTCCACTCACATCCTTCTGTGTTTAGTCACTGATCCCTGATGTCAAAGGTGAGTTCCCCACATTGATCCACATGAAGATACTTCTTCAGCCTGTGTGATATACCCCAATTAAAACCATTTAATCCAACGGGTCTCAACCTGTGGGCCATTTGGGGCTCAAACAACCCTTTCACGGGGTCACCTAAGACCGTTGGAAAACACAGATAGGGACATGATGATTCATAACCGTAGCAAAATTACAGTTATGAAGTAGCAGCAAAAATAATTGTCTGGTTGGGGGTCACCACAACATGAGGAACTGTGTTAGGGGGTTGCAGCCTTAGGAAGGTTGAGAAGCACTGACTTCATCTATGGCACACACTCTGCTCCACTTGGAGAGCCAGGCACTGGGGTCTTCACATACATTTCAGAAAAGAGGCAAGCCCCCCAGCCCCCCACAAGATACTTGAGTGCTATTGCGTGGGTTCTTGTTTACACAGGAGCCATTCGGCACACATGAACTTTGCCCAGAGGAAGCGAATGATCAATATTTTGATTCATTAGCTGTCTCCGCAGATAAAACCACAGATTAGAGTCCACATATGACAATCACAGTGATGTGTAGTTTGAGGGTTTAATTTTCCAGGGCCGTTTCCCCTAGTGTGTTGCTCTCCCTTATGTCTGGCAGAGGCTGGTAAGTCAACAGGGTAGGTGGAGCGTGACCCCCAGTGACTTCAAAGACCTAGAGGGCTGACAGCAGGGTTTGCAAGAGTCTGCTCTCAGTCCTTGTCAGCCTTCAGGACATCCATCATGACCTGCAGCACAACCCAGTGCACCTTGGGCTGATGTGGGGAGAAGAAGGTAGGAGAAGATTTTTTTAAAAAAAAAAATGGTTAAAAAGTCAAGAGAAACTACAGTTCTGGTCCCCTAGCCTGCGACTGTGGAGGTCGCTGCAGTGGCTATCCCAGAAGTCCTTTGTAGTAATGTTGCCGGGATCAATATTCTTCCTTACAGACATTACATAAATCACTACTGGGGAAACAGTTAACGGCAACAGTAGAGAAAAGGTGGAGCGAGAGGAGAGGAGAGGAGGGGAGGGGAGGGGAGGGGAGGGGAGGGGAGGGGAGGGGAGGGGAGGGGAGGGAAGGAGGAGAGAAAAGGAAAGACAGGGCAGGAGGAAAGAACCTAAGTGCACACCTCCTGGATTACAGTAAATCCTGAACTTTTAGAGGTTTGAAAAGGAAGCAGAGGACTGAGGCACTCGGCCTCTTGCTCACAGTGGTCTATCTTCAGGATGCTCTGGGGACCCATCTGTGCAGTTCACAGTCAGGGAGAGGTGAGGAAGAGGACAGCAAAGCCCTGGAAGGACCCAGAACAAGTTTCTTGCCAGTCTCGCCCACGATGTCGCGATGTTGTTCCACACAGCAGTAAACACCTGCAGTGGTCTTTCCGGCCAGTTCCAGGTGTGCAGACAGCTTCCTACCAGGGAACTCCACCACAGGAGTGGGGATGGTTTCAACAGGTTTCCACTGAGACTTGGTCTAAGAGACTAGAAACTCACTCAACATAGTTCCCTTCGGATGCCTCAATTCTGATAATATTTGAAGAATAAAAGACTGTAAGTCCCAATTCCTGAGCAGCCTGTGAGAAGCAATGTACTCACAGCAAGATCTGCCTTTCAGAAAGAGGGGACTTCTGTATGAGTGCACACCTACTGTTCGTGTGTGTGACCACATTTGGATGGAGCACACTTGGAGACCAGAAGTCAACCTTGAATGTCCTCCTCTGTCACTCCCTACTTTCTTTTTTAAGGCAGAATCTTTCACAGAATTTGGAGCTCCTCTGTTGATTGGCAGCAAGTACCAGGGATCCCCTGTCCCTGCCTCCCCAGTGCTGGAATTAAAGACACATATCAACACACCTTGCTTTGCTTTTTTTTTTTCCGAGACAGAGTTTCTCTGTGGTTTTGGAGCCTGACCTGGAACTAGCTCTTGTAGACCAGACTGGTCTCGAACTCACAGAGATCTGCCTGCCTCTGCCTCCCAAGTGCTGGGATTAAAGGCGTGTGCCATCACCGCCCGGCACCACACCTTGCTTTTTAACATGGGTTCTGGGGATCGAATGGAGATCTCCATTCTTGCATAGCAAGCATTTTCCTAACTCAGCCACCTCTCCAGCCCCAAGATGGGGTCTTCTGTCTGACACTGTTCCAAAGTCAACTCTAAACATGCCTACATTTCCCCTAGTGCTTATAAACCCTAAAAAATTACTCTACTGGCAACATCAGTTACTGCCTTCATTCCAATTTTTTTATTCTAATGAATCCAAGCTAAAAGTCTGTTCTGAGTTTAGAGCATCCTAATTGTTCCTATTTGCCTCTTAGGGAATCAGAACCCTTGGTAGAAACATCCTCTCTGGGAAGATAACGTCTGTGTGGGCTAACCTGACGCCACTGTTAGCATGCACCGACTGGCTCTCTCCTGGCACTGACTGACCTGTGGCCCAGTCCTCAAAGATGAGTGATTTGATTAGAACTCTAAGAGCTAGGATCCAAGCTGGGGTCCTAGCTGCCAGAGAAGGAATCAAGGAACGCAGGAGCAGCTGAGCAACCTGGTCACACAAATGAGCCACCTTGTGTGGAAAGGAAACCGTACTGGATGCTCTGCCAGGTCTGAGCTCTCCCCACGGTGCCCAGCTCGGACTGTTTTTTTTTTTTTTTTAAATCTCTACTTTCCTACTTAGCACAAGACTTGTAAGGAAAAGAAGTGACCTAACTGTCCTGTTCCCCAAGCTCTTAAAGCCACACTGAGGACATGAAAAATATGATTGACTTTGAACAGCACGGGATTTAGAACGTCATCAAAAGTCCATGAGACTTGGCTCTTGACCAAAACCAAACCGATAATCTGATGTTGACCTGAAGTCTTCCCGAGCACAAACTGTAGATTAGCCCATGCTTCTTTGCCACATGTATGTGTGCTGAGAATTCCAAGAGAACCATGACAGGCTCCTGTTTACTGAGATGAGCAACCAATCATGGGGCTGCAGCATCTGCAGTCTTACAGGTGGGGCAGCACCTGAGGAACATGACTGCAGTTATACACTGCAGGTAAGCTGCATCTTGGTGTTTGCTTACATTTCTCTCATCTGGAACTGGTTTAACTGTGTCTGTCAATTTTAACTTTTTATGTGTCCTTTATGATAGTCACAGGACAGGCTCTCTCTATATCTACATATATTTTGTGTAATTATGACATATCCAATTCAATTATTTTTCTATTTCTAGGTCATGCAAATCATCTGGTTTATTCAAATTGTGGAAACCTCCCCACAAATCCTTAAATAACAGAACCCATGTAGTTCATCTCTGTGTTGATCAAGCACTGGTTTTCTCGCAGCGATGTCTAGTTTCCAGTAGAGACCGTCCCATTGGCCTGAAACACCCTACCCCGTTTACTCTCTGCACAGGATCACAAGCTCAAGTATCTCTTGTGAGTGTTGCTCACGGATTAACTGTCTCCCCAGTCAGAATGGCTGAGGATTTGTCTTCACTGGGGAGATGTCTAGAACCTTGCTACTTAAAGTAAGAAACAAAGGGAGTAAAAACATGTCATTGGTATTTTTCATTTCATTGTTGGCCAGCTGGGTGGGTGGATAGATGGATGGATGGATGGATGGATGGATGGATGGATGGATGGACAGAAGGTAGGTGGATGGATGGATGGATGGATGGATGGATGGATGGACAGAAGGTAGGTGGATGGATGGATGGATGGATGGATGGATGGAGAGAAGGTAGGTGGTGGGTGGATGGATGGATGTATGGACAGATGGGTAGGTGGATGGATGGATGAATGGATGGATAGATAGATGTTGGGTGGGTGGATGGATGGATGGATGGGTGGGTGGGTGGGAGGATGGATGGATAGATGGATAGATGGACAGACAGATGGTAAGTGGGATGGGTGGATGGATGGATAGATGGATGGATGGGTGGATGGAAGCTGGACATAGAATCCAGAGCTCCGAGCATGAAAAACCATACTGACTACAGTATACCTACTGCACTCTCCAACCCCCAGGGTCCTTTTTCTTTGATAATTTTCATTAGTTTAGAGAAGCTGGCCTTCTGAACTTGGTCATCTAACAACTTCCATGATCAGCCACAGCTGTGGGTGTAGGACCTCCGTGGGAACTGCTTCATGGGGATCCAGATGAAAAGATGGGGCACCAACTGCTGTTGAGAGCAGATGGCCCTGTGCATATCCAGCAGCTGTGGAGGCGTCATGACTGTCACCTAGTCGCTCAGGACCAGGGAAGAAGGCTTCCTAGGCTCTCCCAGAGTTCATCAGCTGCCATCAAGCTCTTGAAAACTGCTCTGAGTGTTTTGGGTTGTAGACCCTGCATTGTTCTTCTGACATTTGGGGAGTTCCCTGACCTTAGAGGGCCAGCTTTATAACTCCTGCACCAGGACATCCCTTTCCTGAGTATCTAATTCTAGAGTAAACTCTGTCAGCTAAATACACAGGTGGCCTCTATCTTCTCGGCCACTAGCCATTTGTTTAAGGAATGTGAGTCACCCAGCCCCTACGGATGGCCACACTGAGGTAAAAAGTCCCCATCTCTGAGGTTTCAAATGACTGTTCCTACTGTACAAAAGGAGCCAGACTACACAAAGACAAGGCTTTGCAGTCCCACACTGAGCCATGAGAATTTCAGCCAATTATTCTTTACGATATCAAGCTGGCTGGCTCTTTATATTTATTTTATAAAGAATAATACGTCTTAGTTTTATAATCACACTTTGGTTGGCATCTCGAGTAACTGAAAATGAATCCATATCTCTTAGCAGGTATCCTAAATTCCCATTTATAAGTGGAAAGACTGAGTGGTTCTGGCTGATATTACAGTTCCTACTTCAGAATTTTTTTTTTAATCTACCACCATTTGAAATAGAAAGTTTCAAAAATAATGGCAAGATTTTATAGCCAGCCTCATGAATGTTATAAGTGGATAAAAGGCCACACCTTAAAACTTCATTTTTAACTTACAAATATAAGCCACACATATTCAAGTGATTAATTTTAATTCATAGGAACATTTTTATTGTATTTTCCTGAAGATTTTTACTCAAAATTTCCACTTCTGGCTTTTCCCACTGTGTGTCCAGTCTTTGACAAATTCTCTAAAGGTACTAATAGATAACGTAAGGATAGTGGGGGGAGGGGATTGATTGATTGATTGATTGATTGGGATAGAAATTGCGGGAGGCTGGAGGTGACAATAAGGGCCCATGTTGTGTTGAAAGCTCTCCTTCCAGGATGCTCTGGTTTTCTTCCTGTTGCTGTGATAACACTAACAAAAAGCAACTTAAGGGAAGAAAGGTTTATTTGTCCTACGCTTCTGGGGCTCGGTCCATCACTGAGGGAGGTCAAGCTGGGAACTCAAGCAAGAGCTGGAAGCAGAAACCATGAGGGACTCATTTGTCAGATTATTCTCAGGCTCACATTCAACCAGCTTTCTTCCCCAGCCTAAAACCTCCTGTCGAGGAATGGGGCCACCCCCAGTGGGCTGGGCACGCCTACGTCAATCAACAGTTAAGACAATCTCCTACAGACAAGCCCACAGACAAATCAGATCCGTGCAATCCCACGATTGATGACTCCCTTCTCTGGTGAATCTAGGCTGTGCCAAGCTGACAGGTAAAGCTCTCTAGGATGGCCAGACTTCTCCAGTCAGAATGTCAAGATTGCTGGGGCACTAACCACACAGACTTATACCAGGCTGAGAGTCTCCTCTCTCTGGAGTTGGAGTTATACTGGCCTCTTCTCTGGAGAGCCGCTGAGCTCACTAAAGACTGTTCATGGCATCTCATCTTGCCCCAGCAGCATGGAATGGCTATGCCTGACGCTTAACCTCATATGTACAGACCTGACACAGCCACACTGCCAGCAGTATGCCACATGCTCTCGGCTCCTTCTCTCTCTCCATCCATCCCCCCTCTCTTCTCCTTTGTCTGAGCCTGGGCCCATCTTAGTAGGCGATATGGGATGGAGGACATGGAGACAAAGGCTGCTGCTACCCTTGATGTCCTGTAGTTGAAGAAACACTTGGGTTGAAGTCCTTCCTCTCTGAGTGCCGTGGCCTTACCCACCGCTAGCCTTCACGGAGTCTGTGCTATTCTCTCATAACCAAAATGGAAGTCAGCTGGGAAGGCCTGGGAGAAGGCACACATACACCCCAAAGCACAGAGAGTCTATGTGAGTCTCCCTCTGACCCCGGGGGCTGCTTCTGTCTTCAGGTGGGGCCATAGCCAAAGAAGCACTGAGAGACTCAGTGACTATCCATGATCCATTCAGTCGCAGGCCTTTAAAGCAACTCATAATAAGGACTTCAAACTAAAAATAAATCAAGACATTAAACCTGGCTTAGTGCTTAATAACCAGATCCCCAGCACTCAGAAGGTGGGGGTAGGAAGACCACACTTCAAGATCATCCTCTGAGAGCTAAGTTATCACTGAAGGAGGTGGGGGCGGGGAGGGAGCTATGACCAAAGTCTTAGCAGCAAACGGAGGTCAAACCAAGTACCACTGCATCTGCTTATTAACCCCCTTTCCTGGGGCAAGCAGAGAATGAGTGAGAGTTCAGGCCCCGTGCTGCAGTCCCTTTATGCATCCCATTATAATCTCCCAGCTCCCTTACAGTTCAGAATCTCCTGCATCTCCTCTGCCCCAAAAGTCTACACACTCAGCGCACGCTCGGTGTTAATGTACGGGGAGGAGTTCCCTCACAGGCCAGTTCTGAACAGAAGTCTCCACACTGAATGCACGCTCAGTGTAAGTGTATGGGGGAGAAGTCCCTCACGGGCCAGTTCTGAACAGAAGTCTCCACACTGAATGCACGCTCAGTGTAAGTGTATGGGGGAGAAGTCCCTCACGGGCTAGTTCTGAACAAGTCCTTTTAAGGACTTAGCAAATCAGCGAAATGACAAGAGGAAGGAGTGGTGTCACCAGGACGGCTGAGAGGAGGGCAGAGGGCTGGCAGGCAGCTGTGCGGCCAACAGGCAGGCAGCACTCACCCAGGTAGTCAGGTTTCTCCTATGGAAAGGGAAGAAGTTTCGATTGGACCCGGTTCAACAGGACACGAGCCCGGAAGGACAGCTTTAGTCTTCTGATGTAAGACGTTATGTAAGTCAAACAAATGTGCCTGTCTTTCAGGAATGCCCCGCACAAGCTGCACCAACCTGAGGGAGACAGCCAGGGGTGAGAATGTTTGTCCAAGCTGCCTTGGCAGTGTGCCTGCCTTGCACAACCCTCCCTGGAATCCATTGCCACACCCTACCCCCAGCTCTCGCTGTGCTCAGGGCAGGGCACTGACCCACATCAAAGTGGAGCCTGGCAGCCCTTATGCCCCCGGTGTGACAGGGAAGCTCAGCCTGCTGCGTGGAAGTGCACCTTGCCCCCACTCCTGTCTCTAATTCTGTGACCAGACAGAACATTTGGAGGGAGGCAGAACCGAGGGAAGACTGAAAGGGAAAGCGTAAAGACTTGACCTTCTCTGGTTGACATCCCCACGCTTAGCGGCGGATCCTCAGCTGGACGAGGTAGCACCTGTCTGTAATTTCGGCACTCAGGAGGCTAAGGCTAGAGGATCAGGTGTTCTAGATCAGCCTGGGCCATATAGTGAACTCTGGGTCAGAATCAGACCTCCATTTCCTGAAAGCTATTAGTGGGTATGCCTCAAGGGAAAACGAACCGTCCTTCCAGCTGGTCCTGGTGTGATAGAACAAACACAATCCATGCAGTAAACCTTTAGCAAGTCACTGCTTTGTAGAATCCAGAGAGTGATCTGCATTAGCTATATTTTTGGTGTTAAATGGGTGTGCTTATTAAGTATTCATGCCCAAAGAGAAGAGAAGAGAGGAGAGGGGAGGGGAGGAGAGGGGAGGGGAGGGGAGGGGAGGGGAGGGGAGAAAAGGGGAGGGGAGGGGAGAAAAGGGAAGGGAAGGGAAGGGAAGGGAAGGGAAGGGAAGGGAAGGGAAGAGAAGGGAAGGGAAGAGACGAGACGAGAAGAGAAGAGAAGAGAAGAGAAGAGAAGAGAAGAGAAGAGAAGAGAAGAGAAGAGAAGAGAAGAGAAAAAGAAAGAAGAGAAAGGAAAGGAAAAGAGGAAGAGAGAGCACACGGGACCATGAGTGAACTGTGCACTCAACACAACCAGCAGAAACAGACTGGGGAAACAGAGGCATGAGCTAGAGTTGCCCAGTGACCTTTCCCCTGGATGAGCTCCCCACTGCTAATCTCCTGCCTGTCCTCCCTCCTGCAGACATCTTTATATTATGGGATGAGCAACTGCACCCTTCTGTTGTAGCTATTGTGAAGGACACACGTTCTCACTCCTGCGTTGTTGGGCAGTTTTCTTTCCTCCCTGTCACAGAGTCAGTGGGCAGGCAATCCCTAGGCTTCGGGGAACACTCTGAGACAAACGTGTCTCGGTCTGAAACGGGGCAGGTGACAGCACCGTGAAAGCCAGCTTCTTGATGAGGTCAAATAGTGCAAGAAAATTTAGTATAACATCCATCGCAGTCACAGTCTGAAAGTCAACCAAGACTGATTGATAGCCACGTATACCATCCCAGTGTCATTGGAGGGTGGGCTTAGAGTGAGCTCAGATCCACCACCACCAAGCGGGGAGGGCTGCTCAGTGAAGTTCCTACCATCTCCTGAGTGGCTATTGCTTTTTCCATCTAGGAACTGTAGCCGCTGAGAACAGCACAATAGTGAGCAGGGACACTAGGTCACTACACTCTTGACCCTCACTTCATTGCAGAGGTGGCATGTCCCCAGCTTCTGAGTGACACGGTCAGGTCAGTCTTTCCCTCTTCCCGGCGACTGTGGCCGTCATTAGCAAATCTCAGCTCCTGAAGCAAGCAACAGACTTTACACTTTTCTTTGGCCAACAGACACTGTATTTCTGGGGTGTCTGTTCATGGATCTGTATGTCTGTCTTTTCTCTGGACTGTAGACATGCACGGTGGTCACTCATCTTCTGGTCACATTTAGCTCAGCTGGAGAGGGGTTTTCCTGACCAGCAACCAGATATGTCCCAAGTCAGCACTTTATAGAAGTAAGGGAAAGAGATGGACAGACAGACAGGGTCCCTCCCCACTGGAGCTACACTAGATGCTGCGGAAGCATTTGGAAATCACGAGCTTTCCAAGTTCATCTTGAGTCAGAATCCCAGCTTGCTCACTGCTCCCCTGGATGTTTGGAAGGATCGCTCCGTCTTCTGAAGCGCGTTTCCTTATGGGCAAAGTGGGAACGATTATGCAAATTTCACAGTCCAGCTCTGAAACTGAAGTCTTATCAGATATCAGCAAAATCAGACATTTCCTGAGTACTTGTGTGAGGTCTCTTGGGGTCAGATTCCTCATCGGTCTTTGTGGTAGACTGCAGCGGAAATACACACGGAATATATTCTGTCAGAATGTGTGCAGGCTGCGTGTCTAGGCTGCGTGTGCAAGAGGAATGGAGAGTACACAGGACTGCTTAGGTTTCGGTCCCGTTCCCAAGACACCTCATGATACATATTCAAACATGCCTAAATCTCGGGTAGAGGGAACCTAAAATTCAGAACACTGTTCTGCCAACCGTTTCAGATGAGGGGTGTTCAGTCTTAAGACACTTGCCTCAGAACTCAGGTAAGCAGGTTTGGTGACAAGCCTGTCACCTGTGGAATCATCTAAGTTCTAATTCCAAATGTGTCCTCTGGAGATTTTACTTTCCATCCTCCTCATTGTATCCAAACCATTTTCCTGTGTGGTTTTCTGAAAATATAGGAGCCCCTCCTTCTGGGGCTTGTCTTTCCACAGAGAGGCGGAAGTGCTTCAGGGAGTCTTCTTTGGCAGGAAACAGACACCACTCCTACCTGAGCAGCCTGCACATTCGAAGGCAAACTCTTCCTGCCCCAGGTTAGCAGGGATGATATATCCCATTTTGATCCTCATGGGCAGGTCTGGATTATTCATGGGCTGAAGTCAGATGCACCGAGGCGCTGGTTTACCTTGGGAAAATATATAGACAAGCTGTCATTTCCTAGCGAGCCTTCTGAAGAGACTTGGGAGCAATTGTGTTTGACATCAAAGTTAGGCAGCAGCTTTTATTATTACAATTAAAAATATTTCACACTAGATCCATACCAGGAAGTTACACCAGGTCTTCAGTTCTCTTTTAAAAAGGGAAACTAAAAGGAAGTAGTCAGGGAAAGCTAAGCGTCTCGTGACCCCTGGGCAATGGAAACATCATCCAATGAGAGAACTTCAACTTACTCAGTTCCGACATACAGCACTTATATACACTGCCACTGTGTGTGTGTGTGTGTGTGTGTGTGTGTGTGTGTGTGTGCAGGCCAGAGGTCAACACTAGCACTGAGTGTCTTCCTCCATCACTCTCCAACTTGTTTTTTGAGACAGACTCTCTCACTGAACCTGGAGCCCACAGATTCAGCTAGGCTAGCCTCTGCTCCCCTGATGCTGAGATTACAGGCTTACCCGGCCAGGTGCTAGGGGTCCGATGTCAGGTTTCCATGCTTGCAGAGCAAGCCCTTTGCCAGCCGAGACACCTCCCCAACCCCAAGCACTTTTCTTTTTTTTTTTTTTTTTTTTTTGGTTTTTCAAGACAGGGTTTCTCTGTAGCTTTGGTGCCTGTCCTGGAACTAGCTCTTGTAGACCAGGCTGGCCTCAAATTCCAAGCACTTTTCTATTCATAACAGAATAGACTGTAGCAGCCTTGGACTGCCCACAGTCATTGGCAGCTTCCAGGGAAAATGCGTGCAAAATTGCAAACCACTCTTTTTATCCTCTGACAGTGTTCTATGAAATTCCATAAAAGTGTGGGAGTTTTCTTGGTATGGATAAATTGAAACAAACTGTTTAATCAAAAAATAGTTACTTTTCGTTTTAAAATATGTCTAAACCAATTAATGGGCACAACAGACAAAATAGCCTAGAGAGTACATTATTTAAATTTAAACAGCATCCTAATAAAGTAATGGTTTTTGAAAGCTTAAGTCTTAAATGAACTACAAATGTTCAATAATAGAAAATAATCATTACTAAGATTATTAAACTGTAAACGTTAGATACAAGCTCTACTGGGCAAACATCAGACACTTTTTAGGTCACACAACCTTTATTAGGCTTCAAAGTAGATGCTTTCTCTACTTGTCTGTTTCTGTCTCTTCCTCCTTCCCCACTCCTCCCCTTCTTTTCTTCATCCTCAATGTAAAACCCACAGGAGCTTCCGGCCAGGATAGTATAACTTGACCAAAGTAGCCCTCTTTCTTCTAAATTTATCATAAAATTAAACAAAATGGTTGTTTCCAGGAAAGGAGAAAAGGCAGCCAATCCTACAACAGAAACTCATCATTATATTCAGAGGATACCCAGCTCTCTGGCCCTGGGGAAACTTCCTGCCCTGGAGCTAGCTCTTGTAGACCAGGCTGACCTTGAAATCACAGAGATCCACCTGCCTCTGCCTTCCGAGTGCTGGAATTAAAGGTATAGGTCACCACCACCCAGCATGGGTAACATTCTTAAAGACCCTTCTTTGTTGTCATCTCTCAAAATTTCCTCAGCTTCCCAAATGGCCCCACTAGCTGGGACCAAATACACAAAACAGGATTTCATGGGAGAAATATCAGATTCCAACACCAGCTCGAGACAAACAGGAAAACCAACCAGTGTGTGATCTTGGGGCTGTGCTGAGCAAGCTGAGGTCAGAACTCAGAACGACGGGAGTGGCAGGAACCTGCAGGGCAAGCCAACAACTGCCCAGAAAGAGAGCCATGGAGGCCTGTGTGGAAGCCTGACACGGTCTGTGGGTAGAGGCAGTGCTGGACTCAGGAGTGGTAAGCCCCAGGAGCAGCTAGAACGTGAGAACAGTTTCTCAGTAAGCCTTGCACTGATGGAGGATGCCCTGCCAGAGAAGCTCATTGTTAGCAGCCCATTACTGCCCTAGTAACACATCTGAAGCACTGAAGTGGTGTCTCTGCTGAAAGCCTGCCCTCGCTCACCTAGAACCTGCCCGGACAGGATTTGTGGGAAGACAGAGCTTGAGAGATGGTCTAACTGAACCGTCTGCTAATTCAGGAGTCATCCTTTCTTGCAGGAACGTAGGAGCCCAGAAATTTTACCACAGACTATGAGATGACCTGGACAATAGATTTAGCACACAAAGTTTAAAATCAAATTTCATAAGCATGTTCAAAGAAATAAAATCATCTTCATGCGTGAGTTGGACACAAAGTACCCCCTAAAGCCTCTTGTTTTAAAGGCTTGGTCCCCAGCCTGGAGATCTAATAAGTGACAGGCAATCGCATCATGAGGGCTCTGACCTAATCAATGGGTTTGTCCTCTGATGGAGTTATAATTTGATGTCATTACTGAGAAGTGGCAGAAACCAGGTGGCGGGCCCTAGCTGGAGGAAGTAAGTCACCGAGTATACGCTACAGAAGGGCATATCCTGTCCAGGGACCGGGGTCCCTGTCAGTTTCCTGGCTGCAAAGATGTGAGGGACCTCTTCCATCCCACACTCCTCCCACTATGGCATTATGCTTCAGACACGAAGCATTGGGTCCCACTGGCCCCAGATAATGTAAATCTGGCACATATCTAGGGAAAAAATGGAATACTATTTAACTCTGAAGAAAAAAATGAAATCACAAGATTTGCAAGAAAATTGATAGAACATATAGAAACATTAAGCAAAGTCACACAATCTCAGAAAGAAAAAAAGCTCTCCTTCATACACTGATCCCAGCCACATAAGTACACATATGGATATATACATGGATACAACATATGGAGCAAAGAGAATGAGATGGGTAAAAGTAGGTGGTGAAGAACTGGATGGAAGTGATGGACACAGGAGTCATAGGATATAAAGTTAATTGTCTCTCCAGCTTCATTCTGTCATAGATTTTTGAGGAAGGGAGGCTGAGGTGGATAGATGCATAAAAATAGAGCTGGCAGTGCAAGTGTAAATTCGATGGGAAGTTCCAGAGCTTCATAATGGCTCTTCTGACTGTACTGAGCTCACCGAAATGTATAGACCTTAGGTCTGGCTAATCTCACTGTGTGCTGTTTTTAGTTTCAAGTTCTTTACAATAAAGTTTTATTTTTAAAAAGTTGAAGAACGATGATTCAAAGCTCTAATATTAACAAAAAGATAGTGATCTACAAGGGGTCCGATAAATCCAAGCAATGTAAATACGTAGAGAAACACCTACCTTATCAAAATGTCACAAACCAAGGCTGCAGAGAAACACACACGCATGCGATTGTCATGTAAAAATGCCCAATGTGGTGGCACACACTTGTAAGCCCAGTGCTGGGAAGCTGGAGACACTCAGTTGCCTGCTGCTCCCTGGCCAAACATCCTAGCCATTCTGTGAGTTCAAACCAAGAGAGATCCTGTCTCCAAGAAAAAGTCGACAGCCCTGAAGGATCTCCTGGCTTCCACACACATGTACACACGTGCACACGTGCCTGCTCACATGCACAGACACATGGCTTGTATACAGCAAAAGCTAGTGAGCATCAAAAACCAAGATGAAGTAGACACCAGGTAAGGATGACATGGTGTGCAAAACCAAAACAAGCAAAGAGTGCTCAGCCGCCCTTCAGGCCGAGTAGCAATGCGTGATGGAAGGTTGAGCTGCAGGGAGGAAGTCAGAAAGGTAAAAGACTGTCCCTTTAACAAGGCTGCTCCGCTTCTCAAGGTTTCCTGAGAAGGCAAACATTTGAAGCATGGAAGGCCAGCTGTATAGCACGTGACTAATGACAATTTACAGAAGTGGGAGGAGTGGGGGAAGCAAAAGATTGGGATTTAATTAGCTCCACAGCAGAAAAGGAAGATCAGAGGACAGAGACAGGCAAACAAAGCGAACAGGAGTGATGGATAGAACCCTATCCAGAATAACCAAATGCAAGGTAGAAACCCCAGCTCACAGGCAACAACAACAACAACAAAAAAAGAAAGAAAGAAAGAAAGAAAGAAAGAAAGAAAGAAAGAAAGAAAGAAAGAAAAGACAAATACATTACATAGAAACAAAAAGAGTGAAAATATAGTGGCTTTCTTAATATCAGACAAGTAAACGTCTATAAAAAATAAACATTTTATAAAAATAAATGAAAAATCTATGAGAAAGACAACAATCCTAAATATGTGCAAACCTGAAGACAACACACAAGTAGGCAGTTGTGACAGATCTCTGAGTTCGAGGCCAGCCTGGTCTGCATAGTGAGTTCCAGGTCAGCCAGGGCTACACAGAGAAATCCTGTCTTGAAGAAGGAGAAGGTATGAGGCTGGAAAGATGGCCCTGTAGGTAAGGGAATTTGCTATTCATGGTTGAGGACCTGAGTTCAGATCCCAGCACCCACATAAAAAGCTGGGTGTGGTCATTCATCTGTAACCCTAGCACTAAGGGCTTGGTGACAAGAGAACCCCTGGGGTTTGCTGGCAGCCAGACTAGCTCCAGGTTCAGGAGAGAACCTGTATCAAAGGAATAAGGGGGAGAGAGATAAAGCAGGACACCCAATGTCATCCACACAGTCATGTCATGAACCGCCCCCCATGCACACACAGGTGGACAAATACTACACACATACACACACATGTACAAATACTACACACACAGGTGTACAAATACTACACACATACACACACAGGTGCACAAATACTATACACATACACACAGGTGTACAAACACAACACACACACACGTGTACAAACACTCCACACACACACATACACACACACACTACATTAGTAAAAATATTTCTCTTGGAGAGAAATGTAAGGCTACTAAATCCCTCTGAGATTGATGGTCGGCTAAGCAAGAAAAAAGCCAACTCCTCTGACCCTTCTAGAAAAACAGAACGAGGTGTAAAATACATAAGGACAAGACCAACATATTCTACACAGGGTCTCATATCAGAGACCACTGAGTGTGAAACAAAATCCAAAGTCATTCAGCCTTTCATCTGTGTCCTTCGCCTAGTTACGGAGTCACTGAGACGGCATTCAACGTCGCCCAGGGGCTGCTGACACAGGACCCCAATAAGGGTTCTTATCAAGAAGAGACCGAACCTCCTCCTCAGAAAAGCATGATTTTCCTAGTAAGATTTTAGAAATAATAATAAATTAGTTTGAAAAAATAAATAGATCAGTTTGAAAACAAGTTAAGATTTTATTGCTACTCTGGGAAAACAATCAGACTTAGAAAAAGTGAGGGAGATTCACAGCGCATCCGTGTGTCCTTATCTGGGTGCTCAGGGTTAACATTTCATCATGTTGTTACCTGCCGATACACATCACAGCCGCATAGCGTCCGATCTGTCACTGGGGGGGGGGCAGTACTTCCATCAAATGTGCCACCTGTGTCCCAGTCCTCTCCTGAATCACATGACCCTTTCTTCAGGTTCCCGTCCTCAGCCCCTGTGGGTCTTCAGTAGTCGGTCATTCTGAAATGTTTCCTTAGCTTTCCTTTGTCTCTTATGATAGTTGATATGTAAAAATTAATAAGAAAAGGGCAGCTCCGCCGGCACAAGAAATCCAATTAGGTCAAATCAAACCAAATCAAAATGCCCATTGTTTTATTAAGAATGACGCTCTCGGGTGGCGGAGTGCATGGCGGGGAGACAGGACATCAGGGAGCCCATGCAGCCTGAAGACCTCTGGGACCTCACTTAAATACCCTGTGGCAGTGGTCCTGACCTGGCATGCTGGGATTTGGAGTCCAGACCAATACAACTCCCAGGCTTGGGGGATGGAATGGATGCGAGGGGCTGGGGGCTACGGTCCCAACTTAACAACAGTATCATGAAAAAATACATATATTCATTCTCTCTTAAACATGCTTCATTACAGTTGTCCAAGGCTTCCTCGTGTTTGAGCTCAGATTATGCATGCCTGGCAGGAACTCAGTGTGTTGCATCCTTCCTAGGGAACGGCATCTGAACAAGAGATCTGTTTGTTAGTAACTGGTTTGTTACTTATGTGCATGTATGTGGCCGGTGTGAGTTTATGTGCGTCATGTGCATTTAAGAGCCCACAGGGGCCAGGTAAGGACGTCGGATACCCAGGAACTGGAGTTGCAGCAGCTGTGAGCTACTGTGCTGATACCAGGGTCAGAACTCAGGTCCTTCGCAGGAGCAGCCATGCTCTTAACTGCTGAGCCTCTCTCCAGCCCAAGATAAAAGATAAAAACAAAACAAAAAACCCAGGGTATTTTAGTAATCTGAATGTTTGACTTCAATATAAGCTCATAACAATTTAATATGCCTTTTCTAAATTAAGTATTTTTGTTAAATATTTTTTGTGTTTTGGGTTTTTATTGTTTTCGGTTTGTGTATGCGTGTGTTTTGTTTTGTTTTTGAGTCAGGGTTTCTCTGTGTAACCCTGGCTGTACTGGAATTCACTCTGGAGACAAGACTGTCCTCAAACTCAGAGATCTGCCTGCCTCTGCCTCCTGAGTGCTGAGATTAAAGGTGTGAGTCACCACTGTCCGGCTTTGTGTGTGTGTATGTTTGTTTTTAGAACAACTAAGCTATCCAATAACCTGTGCAGGTGTGATGGGAGGCGGTGGCACAGACCTTTAATCCCAGCCCTTGAGGCAGAGGTTGGTGAATCTGTCTGAGTTCAAGGCCAGTTCCAGGACAGCCAGAACTACGTAGTGAAACCCTATCTTGAAAAAAGAAAAGAAAAAGAAAAAAAAAAAAAACTGTGCATGTGTTCTGAGGTTCTCTACTAATTGTCTGTGTTTTGGTCAAGCATTCACTCCAGGCTTGGGTAGATGAATGAAATATCTACCAGCCCATGTATAATATTCATTAGAACACTTAAATAACTTTCCCAAAGTTCTCTTGCATGTAAAATACATTTGCAATGCAGTAGCATCCTAAAAATGATGTGTCTCCTGCTTCAAGCTGAGCCACCGCGGGATGAAATCGAGGCTGTTGCTGGCTGTCTGCACGTTGTCAAAGCCACCATTAGTTAGGAAAGGCATGACTTCAGCGACTCTGGTCACCACGCTTCTGTATAGATTAATTCTAGAGGAAAGTGTGCACCCTGGCAGTCTGTTTCAGTTCACTAAGGTTTTTTTCTTTAAAACATTTGTTTTCAATTTATCTATAAGCAATAGAAGAAAATCCAGCTGAAGGGCCAGTGTGGTTTTTATAGAAAGTTCGTTTTGGGGAATCTGATAAGCGCATAGCCTCGTACGTCTGAAATAATTCTAGTAGAAAATTCAGAACTTGACGTGGGGAACTCCCACTTGTCGGGCGAGCCAATGTTTACTTTATTCGCGTTAGTACTTGGTGCCATTTGTCAAACAGTTGGGCTTTAGACATTTTAGAACAAAAGTTTTAATTACACATTAAACCTGAAAGTGCCCGTTACCATACTGCAGCAGGCAGAGGGTACCAGCCGGTCATACTTCGAGACTGTCAGGACCCAGGCAAAGAGGAATGTGTTATCAACGTCAAAATATGCGAGTTAATGCCTGTGCACATAGCCTTGTGGAAGCGTGGCCGCGGGCACACACGGGCATGCATACAGGTGTGGGGTATTTTGTCATGAAGCTCTGTCTCAGCTGATTCCTCTAGAAGGAAAAACCCTAACAAGCAAAGCAAACACAGGAGGAATTTTACACAATCTTGGTGAAACCGTGTTTTTCTATTAGACGCCAGTTGGGCTATGTGGTGTGTACTGTAGGTTCTTACCTAGATAGCAGCTGAACAGATCCTGAAAGATGGCAGACATGATCTTCTGTTCTGGACACTCAGTAAAGGAATTCCCACTAGAGACGAGTTCACGGTGTATGTTGGTCATCCTGCGCTGTAGTTTGAGAAAACCATTTCTTAGATGAGAATAACCCGGATCTTTAGAGCTGGCTGAGCTAGTAGCAAGAATTTGCACTCTAGCTTTGAAAAGCCCTAGAGAAGCAGTCTTCCAGATCAGTCTTGATTAGTTATGCCCTTTCCAGGTGTTTGACCTTTTGATACCACAAATTATTGCCATCTGCCAAGGTCACATTTGAGAATCACAAAATTTTACAAAAAAAAAAAAAAAAAAAAAAAACCACACCTCCCCCCAAAAGCTGTTTGTTCCTTTATTTGTCCTACATGTGGGTCCTGGGGAGGCGATGTCGGCCCCTTCAGCACGTGACTTGGAGCTCTCGCAGCATCCTCATATTGTGCTAAGTGTACGATTTGGGGCTTGATTCACGCTTGTCTTGAGGTGCATGCACGCCACAGTTGGACATGCCTGGAAGAACAGACTTTCAGAATCCAAACATGACTTATTTCAAAGCAGAATCCGTTTTTCTCTTAGTTGACTCTGAATGAAACATTCAGGACAGGAAGAAGTCGTTAGTATCTAGCTCCTCGTGTGAGCGTCACAGGAGACAGGCTCTCTCCCTTGAATGGCCCCCTCGAGCCTGGGGTACATACACACAGTGGAGTCTCCCCTATAATTTGTGTTCTCAGTCAGTGCGATAAACTTCATTGTTCTTCTCATAAAGAGTGTCTTCACCCGGGGCATCAGATTGGCTCAGTTTCTCTGGTGTTTATGGGAAGACAGGAAAACCGTCTGTGAGGTTTTGAACGTTTTCCCCAAGGAGCCGCTGAGATACACACATCACACGCTTGAGTAAGAAAAAGGATTTCCTTCCAAACACGATTGGCAGCACAGGTGTAGAGTGAAAGGGGATGTTTCCTGAGTGAAGATGAACTGTGGGCCTGCTGGGGAGCCTCAGTCACATTCCCCTACAAACCCAAGGACGCTGCCGGCACCATCGAGCAGAAAGGCCCCAACCTAGTCGGTCTGTGAGGTTTCAGCAAGGGAAAGGTTTGAGAGCCGCAAAGCCTCATGGGAGACCAAATCTAGCTTCCTAAAAAGTAATGACTAAGTTGGCCAACACCCCTTTGATCTCACTCTCCCTCCTAAAACTTCTTTTTCACCTCACTAAAGTGAGGCAAAGCCTGAATTTCCACAGCCTCGGCCTTCTCTGGGCCTCTAGAAGTCGCAGAAGCGTACTGCCTGGATATTAGACAAGTTCACGTTCATTCGTCCTGTTTGGACTCTTGACTCTGGGCAATGTTTTCCTCTGAGACTCCGCTCGCAACAGAGCATGGGAGAGACTGGCTGGTTTCTCAGTAGAGAGATCTGAATTTCTCCTATGGTTTTCTATGTTCACATCTATTTCAGTCAGAATGGCAACGGCCCCTGGTGCTACTACGAACTTAAAGGAGATGTGGGTGAACTGGCTGCTGGGTAAACTCACTCACAGAAAACACTCGCATCCCCCAGGCCCAGCCACTGCTCTGTCTGGGGAAGCTCTCAGAGGCCACATTCCTAAGGTGATGGAAATTGTCTCGCAAGAGCGGACACTTCCTTTGATTTCTCTGCTTCTTCTCTTCCTAACTGGCAGGAAGACCCTGTCCCCTCCTATCTAGAGAACCCTCTGCACCCTCACGAATTTATCAGTTGATTCTAGTGGGCCAGGGACATTTGATGCATTTGTACCTGGAGGGCAAGTGAGGGGCTATGGCAGGATGAACAAACACAAGGCAGAGGCAGCAGAACAAAACCCAACCCTGGGGGAGGCAGGGGCTGCTCTGCCCTGTGTCTGGCCCCTCTGACCACACAGCCCCTGGGCCTTCCTAAACTCAGTCCAGAGCCCTCTATGACTCATCCCCAGGTTCCCTCCCTTCTGCCTTCCAACTCCAGGCTTTCTTTATGTCTCAGGCCTTCTCTCTGCACCTATGACACACACCCCATTTTCTGCCTCCCGCAAACACTGGTGGCTTTACCTTCGTAAAACTCATTTTCTCCTGTCACCTGTGATATGATTTCTTTCCCCACGTTTGCACAACCGTCCTCTGGCCCAAGCACAGCCTGCCTTCCTTGTTGGCTTCATGATTGGTTCTGTCTTCGCTTCTGCCCTCCTTTTCTCTCACCCCAACCCCTAGTCCCCACTCAGAGGCGGCCATCCCTGGGACCCTACCTTCTTTTCCTCTGCTTCCTAGCCTTCTCGTTTTTTTCTTCTTTTCCTACTTTCCTTAACTCATAAATACACAAACTACGTGAATCCATTTGGCAGCCTTAAGTCTACGGCTTCCGCCAGCACTGTTACAGTTTCAAATGTGCGTGTCTAGACAAATAACCACCCTAGCCCACACTGTGGGACATTTTCAGCAAGATAAACCCAAGCCCGCAACATGCATCTAAAACCTGCATCTGCTCTCCACTCCAGCTTCTCACAGCCCTCCAGGGGTGACTCGTTAATCCTGTCTGCTGGCTAGCCAGTTGGTTTCAAACCTCAAGCATCCTTCCTTTTCAGTATCTCCTTGATACTATCGTCTCCTCCTTCCCTTCACCCTAATCAAGACCTAGATTGTAACACCTGACTCCTAACCAGTTTCTCTGCTCCCTCCGAGGAATCTCCACCCAGCTACCCCACCCAATCTGCCCTGAGCATCTCCAAGGAGCAAGTCTTGTTGGATGATACCTCTCCCCTGCCCAAACAGCTTCGTTTGACTGGCTCTCCAGACCTGAGGGACGAGGATCTGGAGCTGACGGACCACCGTCACAGTTCTCTCCCTTTACCCTGTTTGCCGATCACACTGCTCCACTGGCCGTGGACCCGCCTATGTTACTAGATAATACCAGATAATAATGTCAGCTGCCGTCTCCTGGCCAAATGTGGGCAAGCCTATGAGGCTCGTTTTGGGGTTCACTCACTCCCAATTCTAGGTCACTCCCATGTTCAGTGTGCTCAGCGGCATGCTTATTTAGATCCAGGACATCTAACAATTTGGAATTTTACTCTGGGAAACAGGGCAACCATATCCAGTCAGTGTGGTCCTTTGGAGGACTTGGAGCTGTTTCTGCCGCTACCTCATGTTAAGACCTTGTCAGTGAGGTGCGTGTGGATGCAGTGATTTCTTCAGGGCCTGAGCCCGGTCAGCTAAGAAATTCAAGGGCATGCTCACTCTGGCATCTTAGCCTTCCAATGCAATGTTTTCACACCACCCCACCAGCCTTCTCCAGACTTGCTTGTTTTTGTGTTTATCTTCTCATAGCCTTTAAAGTTTACCAAATTCCCGGGTCCAGGGTGGCTTTCTGTCACGAAGCTGGTGAAGTGTGGTATTGTTTGCTCTCTGGAACATCCTCTGTTTCTCCTCAAAGGGGAATGAGAGAAAAAAGGCGAGCAGGTGCAGAAGGGTCTGTTCCCGGAGTGCTGACCCTCAGCAGGAGCGTGACGAAACTTTAAAATGGGATTAGACACCCAAACAGAAAGGCCACACTCCGAATTTCCAGTGGAATGCCAATGCAGACAGAACTGAACCTAGGGGAATCTCACACCCCTGCCCCCGCCTCACTGATAAAAAAAAAAAATGATAAATTCCAATGAACTCTTCTCCTTAAATGCTCGAGAAAGCAGCTATTGGAAACAAGCCCGAGTCATCACTTGAGAAAGTCCTTCTGCTATTATTTCTTATCTTGCTATAGGAGGGGTTGGTGGGGGAAGACCCAAAGATATAAAGGAAACTCTGTGTCTTACGCACACTCTTAAATTATTTTTAAAACTTGGTCCGTCTCACTGTAAACCCTGCCTCTTCCTGCACACATTTTCCATCTGTCTCTCTATGACAGGTGACAGAAAGGCTCTGGATCTCCTGATCTGTGTCCTTTTCAAAGCCAGCGGACTGAGGCTCCAGGTCAAGCCAAGGTGGGAGGCACCCAGAAGAGGAACCCATTCCTGTGGCTTCAAAATCCATGGGGAAGGAATACTGGGTCCCCGACTGTCTGAGAACAGGAGAAGGTTACCCACTGAAGTTTGGAGCCAGTTCTGAGAATTCTCAAGTCTTCCACTTGCAGACACGAGTCTCTTTACCAGTTTGACTGAAGTGGGCACCCATCAGCACTGTGCCTAAGCACACCACCAGACCAACGAGGCTTGTCTCTAATGTGAAGAATTCTAGAAGGTGTGGGGATATTCTAGAGACCTACATAAACAGTAGCTTGAAAGTGTCAAGAAAATATATGTTCATAGGTTCAGATTTGAAAACACTAAGAATATATGAGATATATATTCTATATTCATAAATTACTAAAGTTCTTGACTGTGGAAAGACGTGTCTAGTTTGGCATGGTAACACACATTTTATGATCCTAGCATGTGGAAGACTGAGACAAGAAACTCGAGAGCTTGGGGCCAATCTGAGCTATGAAATCAACCTGGGCTATGGAGTAAGACCCTGCTGGAAGAGCCAGGTGGGGGTGCAAAATCAATTCTACCATAGAGAAAGCAAAATTCCCTTATTGAAGGATGCTAACTGCATGGCATAGTGGGACACAGAGTTGGGGTGGACTCAATGTGTTCAAACCTCATTCTTAAAACTGTCAGTCAAGCTGAAAGGAAATCCTTTGTTCAAATACATGATTCTTGGTCAGGGTAACTATTGTTAGAATGAAATACCATGACCAAGTCAACTTGGAGAAAAAAGGGTTTATTTCAGCCTACACTTCCAGGTAACAATCCATCCTCGAGGAAAGTCAGGACAGAAACTCAAACAGGGACAGAACTCAAGCTGTGGTTCTCAACCCTCCTAAAGCTGCAACCCTTTAACACAGTTCCTCATGTTATGGTAACCTCAACCATAAAACTATTTTCATTGCTACTTCATATTTGTAATTTTGCTATTGTTGTGAATTGTAATGTAAATATCTGTGTTTTCTAATACTCTTAGGCAATTCCTGTGAAAGGGTTAATGTAACTATATGCATAAGAAACACACTAATATTGGTTAATAGAATGCAATTTTGTTTAGCTTATCCTACACAATCTTGACCAGAAACTTGGTGCATGGTTTACAATTAAAAAAAAAAAAAAAAAAAAGGAAAGGAAAACTGCAATCTGGTTTTTTCTATCTATTACAAATGTATAAAAGATCCTCCATCTAACGCTGCTGAAGGCAGCAGAACCTTGAGAAATACAACTTTGGCTTGCCTCAGTAACACATATTGCACTGTAAAGATTTATAAAATTGGCACAAGACATTGTTGTAATGTTACAATGCCAGTTTTAGGGGTCCAGTAACTAATGGGGAGCTTAAGGGATACATGCAGAACTGTGAGAGCCATCTCACTTAGCCAGCTGTGCACCTAGACTGTAAACCTAAACATTCAGATGATGTCTGAACTTTGTCTGTCGAGGTCAACCAGGAAGCCCTAGAATATACCTTGATTTTTACAACAACAACAACAACAACAACAAAAAGTGTTTCTTCAGCCCACAAGTAACAGTATACCAACAGGCTAAGTGTTCTTGTCGTTGTCAACATTCATAGAGTGAACTGTTTCAGGTCCTTGGGTTTTAATTTGTATTAGCACTTACGTGCAAAATGGTCCAAGTATGACCTCGAGATTTTAAAGGTAACTCTAAATGTAAAATGGCCCTTCTTGGACGACTAGAGAAAGAGATCTCTCTTCCATTCTTGAGTTCTGGCTTCAGGTGGCATCACTGAGGACTTCTGACCAAACTAGGACTAAAACTCTTCTAAGTCTGTCTGTGGTACCAGGCAACATCTCTGACTCCTACCACCTGAACAGAAGCAGGCTCAGGAATCCCACGGTTTAAAACTCCAGGTTTTTTTTTTTTTTTTTTTTTTTTTTTTTTGGTTTTTCGAGACAAGGTTTCTCTGTGGTTTTGGAGCCTATCCTGGAACTAGCTCTTGTAGACCAGGCTGGTCTCGAACTCACAGAGATCCGCCTGCCTCTGCCTCCCGAGTGCTGGGATTAAAGGCGTGCGCCACCACCGCCCGGCAAAACTCCAGGTTTTTATATAACTGAGCCTAACCACATGCAGCGAAGCTCAGGCCCGGCCTGGCAGGAAGGAAGTTCCAGCACTTGGGAGCTCATCGGAAACAACATGGCGTTGACAGCCCTCACTCTGCTAATCATCTCTTTAGCTGCATTGGTCTGCGGCCATCACACGTGTGAAGAGCCCACCTTTCCTTTGCTCACCCCCGTCCCAATCCACACTGGAAGCATATCACAGCTTTCCATGCCCAGCTATGTCTAATTTCTACCTCTTTCTGGAGGCTTTCTCTCACTAAAGTTATGGTGTAGTAATGGAGCCTGTGAAGACAGACCAGAGTAAGAGTCCAGCTCTGGCCCGGGAGGTTCAGGAACTTGCCCTGCAGCTAGTTAAGATTCTAAGATAAGAACGCTAGGAGGCCTGGTCTGGGAGCTTCTTGGACCTGCACAGTCTTAGCCTTTGGGAATGAGGAAGTCAGAGAAAGGACAGAAGGCCCTCCGTGATGGGGAATCCACCAGTGTAAATTCTGCTGCCTGGGTCCAAGGGCCATGCTGGCCTCAAACCCCTAACTCCAAGCCCATTCTCTTTAACTGTATGATTTACCTTAATTTCAGATGCATTTGAGAGGTATGGCGATTTCAAACCCTAGTGTTCTGGAAGGGATTTTGAACTTATTTAAGTTAAAAAGAAAAATTATTTAAACGGTAAGAAACTCTTTCCCAGGCCTGTGAAATGGCTGTAGGGGTCACGTGGTACCCAAGCCCAAAGGTCTGATGTGAAAATTTCCCTGTGGAGACAAAAGCAAAGACCCCTCCACAGACGCTCCCAAGACAAATGCCTTGTTAGGGTTTCTACTGCTACAGTGAAACACCATGACCGAAACCCCCAGGGGGGGAAAGGCCTTATTCAGCTTATACTTCCTTATCACACTTCATGACCAAAAGGAGACCAGGACAGAACTCAAGCAGGGCAAAGAACCACATGAGCTAAACCACCCGGGGGGGGGGGGGGGGGGGGGGGGGAGGAAAGGGCTTATTTAGCTTACACTTCCATATCACACTTCATCATCAAAAGGAGACCAGGACAGAACTCAAGCAGGGCAGGAACCTGGAAGCAGGAGCTGGAGCAGAAACCATGGAGGGATGCTGCCTACTGGCTTATCCCCCATGACTTGCTCAGCCTGTTTTCCTCTAGAACCCTGGTGTGGGAAGTCCTTCTGTTTATGTGTTGCTTTTATTGGCTAATAACTAAAGCTACTTTGGCCTATGGCAGGGCAGAATAAAATAAGGCAGGAATTACAAGCAGATAGAGGAGAAAAGTAGGCGGAGTCAGGGAGATGCCATATAGCTGCCCAAGGAGACAGACACCCTGGGACCTTGCCCGTAAACCATGAACCTCGTGGTAATACATAAAATAATAGAAATGGGTTAATTTAAGATATAAGGGCTAGCTAGAGATGCACGTAAGCTATTGGCCAAGCAGCATTTTAATTACTATGGTTTCTGTAAGACAGCTCCATGATCCAGTGTCTGTCATCTGTAACCACTGCTGCAGCTGCCAAGGTCCCACAGGAGCCTACTCTGTCACTACTGCAGGCCACGTGGTTCTCAATACAGAGCTAAGCTGAGAGTTGTTTTGGAAGGAAAACAAACAACAAACAGTAGAAGAACCATTATCTGACTTTTTAAAAAAAAACTCAAATGCAAGCCAAGTGGTGGTGGCACATGCCTGTAATCCCAGCACTCGGGAGGCAGAGGCAGGCGGATCTCTGTGAGTTCGAGGCCAGCCTGGTCTACAGAGCAAGTGCCAGGACAGGCTGCACAGCTACAGAGAAAGCAAGGTCTGGAGAGATGACGCTGTGATTAAGAGCATTTGCTGCTCTTTCAGAGGATCCAGGTTTGGTCCCCAGCACCCACAAAAGGTAGCCCACAACCTTCTGTAACTCCAGTTTCAGAGGATCTGGCCAAGGCATACAGACAGGCAAACACCAAGACACAAAAGATCAAACAGCCTCAAATGCCAGCACTCACCGTTACTCTTCTAGAAAGGCCCACGTTCCTACCTCTGCTAGTGAACGAGAAGCCAGGCTGAAAGAGCAGAAACTCAAACACTCATGGTCAACATGTTTTCAGGCTTCTCAGTGACACGCCAACATCCATCTCCCCAGTCCATTCTTGAGGGACACAACTCAGGAAGTCAGCAAACGGCAAGTTTGCTTCAAATCATTTATCTTGCTTGCTAGTAAAACCTATCCTAATAAAAACAATAGCCACTACTTAAAGCCCATGACAGATAGATGATAGAAAGATAAGTGATAGATACGTGACTAGCCTGATTGATTGACAGGTACTTATAGGCAGGTACACACACACATATATATATGTATCAGTATATTCTCAAAACCATGTGTAAATATTTCATATTTCATGTTGATTTTTTTGGAAGAAATAAATCTACTCAGCAAAACACAAACGGTAAAACGTGAACAAGGTAGGGAGCACAAACTGCTTTCTCTGTCCCTCCATCCATGTGTGACATTAATGAAACCATCTGTTCTTGAGTGAGGACAGAGACAATTACGGCTGGAGATGTTCTGGATCCTTCTAGAACATTGCCCCGTCTGGGCAGCAAAACTGTAAAACTGGAACTACTCACTCACCCTCTCATCCTTTAACTCCTTCCATTCACATGCTGCCCCCCAACACCCCCACCTCCACCCCCACCCCCTCACCTTCACAGTGGGGGGGCCCCCTCTCCACACAGAGGCTGCCCCACACACCTGAGGCAAGCAGAAAGTAGAAAGCCACCACAGGGGACCAGGCTCCTCCCCGTAAAATCATAACAGAAATACAGGATCGCACAGAAGCTGGAAGCCAAGATGACAGTTTACCCCCAGGTAAGGAAATTTCGAAATTAAGGTGTTAGTAGGATAATCAGCTTGACAGTTCTCAAACTTGACTATCCTGGTTACTGAGCTATCCGCTCCACCGAAGTTTAGGGCTGGAAACCCAGCTTTCCCGCCCTTCCCCTCTACAGTCCTGACAGACATCCCCATGGATTTGATGTCATGAGCATCTACAGACTGTTCTGAAAGACGCAAAATCGCTGGCTCTTCCCTTTACTTCCCTTTATCCGGGCAGCAGAGTCATCCCGGGCATCATCTATTAAAAAAAAAAAAAAAAAAAAAAAAAAAAGGAGAAAAAAATGTAGGTCGTCTTTCAGAGTCTCAACAAGCTCCCGCCCTACGGCTTTGTACACATTTTACTTAGACTAATAGGGACCATCTGGGAAATTGTTCCTGTAGAAATCCAATCTCCCTGTTGATTAATATTGAGATGTAGATCCGTGCACGATTTATAGTTTATTTGTGTGCGTGCATAGCATCCCTGAAATCCTGGTGTGAGCTCCTGTCCCTCTGCAGGGCCTGCTAAGTAAACAGGAGGCCTTTCCTAAGGACAAGTGCATTTTTAAATCTGTCATTTGTTTTTACAGCCTGCTTTCCTTCACCTCACGGCTCCACCCCCACAGGCCCCCTAGGCCTGCATTGTTCTGCTATCACAGCAACCCACACAAAGCAGCCACCACGGCCCCCACAGCACTCAGGACACAGCCTGGCCCTATCTAATCAAGGGCAGAAGGTCACTTCCGAACTACTGGGCAATAAAAGATTATTTCCAGCGACAAAACAGAGAGGCCCAGTGGTGGGGGCGGAGTGCCGAGGGAGGGAGGGAGGGAAGGAGGGTGAAGGGGCCTGTCCGCTGGAGGAAGCGCATTGACTCTGGGCAGCAGACGGGAACCATCTGCCTCCCTTCAGACCTGCGTTGAAAACAAGAGAGAGAACCCCCTTAAAGGGGCCAGTGATTCTGGGCTGTGCAACTCAAACTTGAATAACATAAAACCTGCTTTCCCAGGCGGAGAAAAATGAGAGAGAGAGAAAGAGAGAGAGGAAGGGAGAGGGAGAGAGAGGGTGGAGCTTAGCAATGTGCTGCTGTCTGGGGGATCAGATCAGTAAACAGCAGTTTGAAGAGGAGCTAACAGCTGCTGCTAGCTGTCATTTGAGGTGGACCTTCAGTTAATGCACAAGCTTGCACACGTGAGCACATGCACTTGGTTTTTAAGGAATATTATTTTCTCTTTTAAAATAACACTGTGTACACACACACACACACACAGCCTCTGGTCCCCTAGCTTCCAGAGTCCTCTCACTCAGGATTCCAAAGATCCAGGCACTCCTGGGAGGAAGGGGAAGTAACGGGCCCTTAGGCATCAGCTAGGGAAGGTGCTTTGGGATTGCAGCCGGTAAGTCCTGTTCTTACCACCTCTCCATCCTGTCTGTCCTCCATAGGAGTTTTCTCCAAGTAACTCTGTCCTCACTTCTGCAGGCTGTGTAATTATCAACTGTAATAACAAATGTCCAGGCTTGAGACCACAGCTGGCCAAAGGGCTGTAAACCAAAGACCCTAATTACAGTAATCCGGAATCCACAAGGTGGGAAGCCTGGCCCTTTTCAGACTTTTCTGTTTCTCTTCTTTGGGGGGTGGGGAGCGGGGGTGGGGATGGGGGAGTGAGAGCGCAGCGGGGGGCATGGTATAATGGGGAGTCCACCAGAGTCACTCACTCAGACACTGCTTACAGCCAGCTGAAAGTCTTTATTCCAGCCAGCTAGGGCCACACTGAAGTATTGGAGACCTAAGTGTACCCCAAGTGTCCAGCATACAGGGTTTTTAAAGGCAGAAACCACATCCTGGAATCTCAGCAGCTTCTGCTTTGCACAAGCAAGCAGCTTAACAGAGAAGCTAAGTGGTTAGCTGGGGGGGAGGGGCTTGGGGGTGCACAAGTAGGCAGTTAAACAGAAGCTAATGTGAATTAGCTGGAGCATCTTGACCTTGGATTCTTCGAATGAACAGAGTTGGGTATTTTCCCGTGGGATTCTGCACCTAGGAAACTAAACTCGAGTTAAACCTGAAATGCCCTCGGCAAGAATATAAAATAGAGCTGGGTGATGGTGGCGCATTCCTTTAATCCCAGCATTCCAGAGGCAGAGGCAAGCGGATCTCTGTGAATTCAAGGCCAACCTGGTCTACAAAGCAAGTTCTGGGACAGCCAGAGCTATACAGAGAAACCCTGTTTCAAATAAACAAAGGAAAAAAAAAAAGACCCAAAATCTAGGAACCTCTGCACTGTCTTGCCCTGTCACTTAGCACACCAGCAGGAGGGACACTGGGGAGGTACTATCTTTAAATATAAACATCTTTTGAAAAAAAATTGGGATTTGGCTTGAATGTCCATGAGACCACCCAGCAGCCTTCCCAGGAAGGAAACAACACTCAAGTGTTATTCTGAGAACAACTGCACCTTTGTCTCACAGAACATGCAGACAGAAGGCCAGACAGAGAGCATGCAGACAGAAGGCTGGACAGAGAAGGCCTCATCTGAGTAGAACACAGAGCTACAAAGAGATGAGAGCTTCCTTTCTGACTTCCATGGAAGAGATACTATATGAAGAACAGTGAATGTTCTTAATGTCATCATTTTGTGCACAGTAAGGGCTACTGCGCACCAGTAGCTCAGCAGCAGGTGTGGTGGGATCTCCATCGATGGGTCCATTTCACCAAGGTGCTTTTCTGCGGGAGGCAAGAAGGTCAGACAAGCCCAACGCTGGCTGCTCCTAAATGCTCAGGTGACACTAGGGATAACATACTCGGATTCTGTCAGGTTGCTTCAGAGACAAGTTAATGCTGAGATGGGCATCAAACAAAAATGTCCTTCTGCATGCCAGAAGGACAGCTGGATTGGCGACTCTGAACTGAAGAACTGTGGAGGAGCACAACTGTCTGTAACTACAGTTCCAGAGGATCCGACACCCTCTTCTGACCTCTTCAGGACTCTCCACACACAAACATGAATAATGGCAATAACTAAGACCTGTTTCATTATTCCTGTGTATGCACGTGTCTGTGTAGCGTTATATGGAGGAAGAAGAGAACACGTGGAGGCCTAAGAGAGCATCAGGTCCCCTGGGGCCAGAGTTCAGGTGGTTGTGAGCCGTATGACATGGGGCCTGAGAACTGAACTCGTATCTTCTCTGAGAGGAATACATGCTTCTAACCCCTGACCATTTCTCTATCCCTAAAATCAATATTTTTTAGAAATGCTCTGAGATATAATGACATACATGCACGTTGAGGGATGAGGACGCAGGTCAAAATAATCCCAGGCTGACTCCAAAATATTTTAATTATATTTTCTTTATTATAAGGGGCAAACTCACGAAACAGGAACGAGAAGTCCAGCCTCAGCTGTGTAGCCTGGGAACCACAGAGAGAGCAAACCCTGGGTGGGCCAGAGGTTTTCTCTGGGCACCCAAAAGGTCATGCCCTAACCTGGTCCGACCTCTTAAAGATCTTTGGCTGACAGAGGTTCACCATCATCTCCCCCTTTTGTCTAAATAAGAGAGTTCCAAACCCAATACAAAACTATATACAATAAGAACAGATATCAAGTATAAAATTAGGATTATAGCCAGCATAAACAATATCAAGCAAGGAACACATGTTAAATGTTTTAATAAACATTCTATCCTAAAGAGTCTAAGTCTTGCATTGGAAATGGCTTGGGTAAATCATAAGAGAAAGGTAAATATGACTATCTAATCTTAAATCTTATTGAAGGCCTGAGAAGAGAGATAATATTACTTGAGTAGGCAGGAAGTGCAATCAAGCAGTTTCCAAAATGTGCAGTATATGACAGAGACAACTGGCTACCTGAACAATCACCCAAAGTCTCATTTGCAATGTTGAAGCAACCAACTTTTGCTAAGGCCTAGCATAACTGACAGACTATTTTAGAAGAGGAAAACTTTTAGAACCATCTTACCCTGTCTTGGCAAGGTTTGGCAGTCTTTTTCCTTGTGTCCTGTTTATCCAGTCCGGACACCATGTACATTGCTAGTGGTGGAGGCAGGGGCAATTCCTTGCACAAAGGCCAGTTGTGCCAAGAAGAAAACAAACTCCAAATGGAATGTCTTTGGTGCTCAACATTCTCTCAGGAATAGATCGGGGCTATCAGGAGCAATCATGTCTCACAACAACATAACCCTAAATTATTTAAATGCCTTGTTCTACAGATCCTTGAAGTGGTTGAAGATTACCTATCTATAAAGAATACAATCTCTGTGTATTTAAAGAACCTAATTTATCTGACTATATGTAAAACAAACATGAGTGACTATTGACCTATGATACTTGATACCTGTATAACTTGAAAACTAAGACTTCATACTAGAATATGAACAATATTTAAACAATGTGCAGTAAAGGAGGACAATGACCTCAAAATGCAAACAATGTATAAGTATCTCAATCAGAGGTAGAAATGTATAATACAATATGATAAATATATCCTAAAAATTGTATCAATATACAAAATGTCTTAAACAGAGGTAGAATCATGCATGCATGCATACAATCTGACAAAATAACTTTGTATAGGTGTACAAATATTGTAAACAGAAATAACAAATATAATTTGAACTTGTATCAATATACAAAAACTATACCAATGTAAATTGTCCATAAATAATAGCTCATAAGTATTCACTCTATTACTCACTATAATTATTATTAGTGTGAATAAGTTCACAATAAATTACTTATTATCCCATTCAACTTTCCCTCTTTTTATTTTATTTTTTATTTTTCTGACAGAGGTTTCCCATCACACACAGAAGGTAGAAGCAGAAAGATTGCAAATTTTATGATACCTTGAACTGCATCCAAGACCCTGTCTCAAAATCAATAAGACAAACTAAGAGCCACGCCAGACATGGAGTCCCAAAGTAGTGTCTAAAGTGCAAGAATCTATCTGGTTAGTGGGCTTTTTCTTCTGGAATTCTTCAATTAGCTTAAATTTTGCCAGACTACATGCATTTGGTTTTAAGTCTGAATTTTTATTCAAATTCTTACAATATTTTTACTGTTTCTTCTAGCATGGCAGAAATTTTAGATCACATCAAAGCCCAACACAGCAGATGTATTATCCATCCAGAGGTGTGTGTGCCAGCCTCTCATGTCCTCTGGTCCTCTCTCTCTGCCTTGGTAATGGTCGTTTTTAATGTCTTAGCCACTCAGAAACACCTTCTATAAGACAGTGATTAAGTAAATCGAGGTGACTCCTAAACAGAAATCCATCATAGGACTAAACCAGATATTTAAAAATCAATTGTCGGCTATTTAGTTCTGTGAAATGAGACCTGTAAAATAAAAATTAGAGTTTCCTCTAAAATGAAAATTCCTAGTCATCCTATAGCAAATATGAAAATAAAACTTATTTTGAAACCAGTCTTTGCTTTTTCATGACTGTCATTCAGTAACGATTGCTCCATTGCAAAATCAAAGTAGGGCTTAATCTCCGGAGCAACCTCCACACTAACCAGACACCTTCTCAAGACCTGTCCTGTTGGCAGTTTTGGATCTAAATCTTACAGTCACACATGGAGACCATAAGACCAAACTCGATAGCCCATAGCCTCAAGATGTAAAATTACCTTGACAATAAAGCCTAGAAGGCAGCAAAGCCCATTGCAAAAGAAGACGAAAATTCCATCCCAGTAAGTGGACAGCTGGAGCCCTTGTGTGCAAAGGAACTTTCAGATAAGGCTGTGGGGAATGGGCGTGGAGAAATAAGGCTGAAGCTCAGAGTAACTCCAGATGCATGATGAAAGACAAAACAGGGTTGATTATCAGAATCTCATCACTTCAAGAAAAATCAGCTATTCTGTTCTCCATACAACTTTAGTTAATTTTATTGCATAATGATTTTATCTGCAAGTTCTTTAATAATGAAGTCTTAGTCAATTTTACAAAGGAAATATCAAGTATGTTTGGATAGACACACCCTGTGAGCATCTGTGAAGAAATCCTATCCAAGGGTTCCCTGCATCCCCATCACCCAGGGAGAGAGGCACCTGGAAGTCAGTGCTATGGAAACAGAAGAGCCAGGACCTCCCAGCGGCTCACACGTTTTCCCTGTATGTTATGACATGGAAGACAGAATGAGGAAAAGCTGCGGCTCATGTGTTCAGCAGCCCATCTACAGTTATGGTGCCTCCTGCGAAGCTGCCGAGGAAGGAAGGGAGGGAGGGAAGGAGGAAGGGAGGGAGGGAGGGAGGGAGGGAGGGAGGGAGGGAAGGAGGGAGGGAGGGAAGGAGGGAGGGAAGAAGGAAGAAGGGGAGGGAGGGACGGAGGGAGGGAGGGAGGGAGAATTCACAGTTCTCCTGGTCATCCTGAGCTGGGGTTCACAGTGAAGAATACCTAGGGACTCTGACCCAGATGCAACAAGAAGAAAGGCCCTACCCCTGCAGCTGCCTCACCCCAGGCGCCCAGTAAGCCAGGTCCAAGTTCCATGAATAAGTTCAGCACCTACCTGTTAGGCGTTTGTGAAAGTCAGTGCCAGGATTAATACAGTGTGGAGACTAAACATAAGTACATATTTTACATAGATATGCAAATGCATATGCACGCATATATGTGTATGGCCTGATTTAAGACACCAGACACCGGCATGCAGCCGGAAGTACACCAGGAACCTGTACCAGCCCTTTCCTGGTTACTGCTGGCTGGAAAGATCAGGCATTGCCTAGCTAATCCTTCATTGCCATCAAGACCAGTTTCTCAGGTTCAAAACCTTATACAAGATCACAGGAGAGGATATAGTTCAGTGGGCACGATTGAGGCCCTTTGCCTCTGGTGTTACAAAATGAAAAAAAAAAAGATGGCATTGTTTAGTATCGACATCAGGATCTTAGTCATCTGTATCACTGAAAGACTTAAAGGGCAGAGGGATAGTCCCGTTGGTAAGTGCTTGCCTTGTAACCACGAAGGCCTGAGATTGAGCCTCCAGAATCAGAATCACAAAATAAAAGCCAGGCACAATGGTTTGCAGGCTTAACTCCAGGGTGGAAGAAGTAAAAGCAAGCAGAGGACCCTAAGGTGCCAAACTCCAAAACAGCTCGAGGCTGTCTCAGAAGAACAGGGTGGGGCTGATAAGACACACCAGCCACCAAGCCCCTAAGAGTAATCCTCAGGGGCCAAATGGTAGGAGAAGAAACCCAACTCCTCTAAGTTGCCCTCTGACCTCCACACTGCACACAGGAGCCTACATACATTAACAAAAGACATGTATAAATGTACAGTTAATGGATTCATTTTTAAAAGCAAAGTAGTTAGCAGCATAAGAAACAAAGTCCTAATTCCTTTACATGAACACACACAAACATGCACACATGCACGCACACATGCACGCACACACACACACACCCCAAAACTAAATTATTGCAACCTACAACTTTAATTCAGTTATCATGTATTAGTGCTTCCTCTCTACGACTGAGTTAGTGACTTTCAGATAATCAGGTCTAATTATACAGGTCTCAGAGAGGGCTTCCGGAGAGCAGTGTGTCATTTGGTTGCTTTGTAAGAAGGCTTTTCTGTTGCCATTGTTTTGCTTGTTTGTGTTTGTTTTTATATGCAAGAGTTACGTGTTGGTCAGGGAGAAAGCTTGGCTGGTAAAAGTACTACCCACTTGAGTCCAGTGACCCGAGTTTGATCCCTGAAACCCACAGGAAAAGTTGGATCCAGTGGTGCACATCTGTAATGCCAGCACTCCTAAGGTGAGATGGGAGGCAGAGAGGGAAGCCAAGTCCCCCCCAGCCTAACATAAACAACGATGCTCCAGATTCAGCAAGAGAGCCCTGCCCTCACCAAGGTGGAGGCAAGAACTGAGTCCCCACACTTGCCTTCTGACTTGTACAAGCACACTGTGACTCAAGTGCACACACAGACACAAATAAATAGTGATGTGTAATGCTAATTTTTAAAACTTCCCACATACCGAATAAAAGAGTTGACCACACTATTAAACACTGGAGATCCATAGAGACAACCACCACTAGACTCTAACTGCAAGAGATCAAGCAGTCTTAGAGCCTGAAGGAGCCTTAAGTCTCCCTTCTTATGGAGACTATGAAACACAGTTTAACTAAGACAGACAGAAAAGGCCAAGTTAGTTGTGATTAGGAGGCAAGGTCTTTAGACGGCCTGCTAGCTTTTCTGCGTGACAGACTTAACGCAATTCTTTCCACCTGTTTTAGCTTTTCTCCATCGAGGAAGAGAGGAGAAAGGAGGTGTATCTTTGATTCCTCACCATGGTGGATTTAATTCTCTTTTACAGCCTCAAAACCCCACCATGGACTGATGCTCCCCGTTTTTCTCCAACTTGCCTAATGTGGGTATGAAACGTGAAAGTGATGTTCTGTCTGCCGGCCCTCAGGCACTCTCTGTTTTAAAACAGAAACTGAGTGAGCTCATTGCCACTTTGCGATACATTCATTTCTAGCCGAACCAAAACCTGTCTACCTAATAGTAAAAGTTCATTAAATGAAGTCGGAATGGGGCTGCCCCTGCCTCCAAAGGAAATAAGGTGCTCTTGTTTCCCCTTCAATGGGAAAGAGGAGCGATGTCGTTGTTCCAGTACAAGACTGATGAGCACACAGAGAGGTCGCTTCGCTTCCAGTCAGAGAGGTCAAGGCGTACAGACTTGAGGCTTTCCCGTGATAGACACATGTTCACTACCTAAGCCCTGTTTCGAATGACTGCTTTCAGCAATTGCTTCCTGTGCAACTGGAATGGGCTGATGATGTTAACAACAGTGATGATGAAGCTGGTTATGTAATCCCAAGCCGGTTGCCCTGGGTAGAGTCATGACAGAGATAGTGTTTCCAAAGGAAGAGTGCTAACATGGTTAGCATAAAGTGGGGGTTAGGACAGAACAGCCCTAGGCTCTAACAGCTAAACCTGGCTTCACAGGTTTTTTTTTTAAAGACTTTTGGGGATTATTGCATGATAATTAATGGGAATGCCAAATAGTTACAGTTTTTTGTTTGTTAAGTAAAATTGTATATTGTAGATGGTGCTGTAGCTCAGTTGACAGAAGACAGTACTCAAAGCCAGCTAAAAGCCCTGAGTTTGATCCCCCACCCTGAAGCGGCTGCTCATGTCTGTAATTTCAGTTCTTGGGGTGGGGGCAGGAGGAGCAGAAATTCAAGGCAATCCTTGGCTATGTAGCAAGTTCATGGTCAGCTTGGGACACATGCGATCCCATCCTAGGGGCTGACCAAAAGGAGGTTCTCGTCGCTGTGCTCTTACATGCCCGCTACCAGCCTGCATGCCCTGAGTTATCATTTATCATCAATACACATCCAGTTCTCTACCAATACCTGTGATTAGCTGCATGGGAAGTGGGAAGAGCTACACACTGAGTTTCCACCTCCTCAGCTGACCCAAACAGTGAAGAAACAAACACAAACTCACACTTCCAGGGTGACTGTGACGTCCACCCTGCTCTGTACCGTATTTGGGGAGTGCACGCAAGGGTTGCACAGCAACAGAGGGCCTTAGACCTAACAAGGAGGATTGCCTCTGTTCTGGAAGATTCCATAGGCTACAGTAGAGGAAAGGACAGAGGAACAGAATATCCTGCTTGTCATTTTCCATGCATGCCCGTAAAGGCCCTAGCAGACTGGTGCGGCGCGTACCGGCGAGTTACATGGAAAGACACTGTAGTCACACCCCATGACGGCTTCTTTTCATTCTCTGTGTTTCCCCAAAATGTGATTAGACTCAACATCACATGGCTTTCCTCGGCAGGTTATGGAGTGAGCCTCCTGAGCCAGCTGCCTGTGGAGCTCCCCAGCCTGGCAGTGAGTGTGGACCACAGAGAAACTGGCTTCACCTCCGGTCACCCCTGCTCTTAAAACACTGCTCTCCGTGGTGTCCAAACACACTTGGAAGGAGTCACTCCGGCTCTAAACAATCTATAAATTCTCTGCTGAAGCACCTGCTTGAACCCATCTTCTCTCAAGAGCTGACCAGTAAGGACAGTTAGAAGGGGCCTAGAAGCTGGCGGTGGCAGCACAGGCCTTTAATCCTAGCACTCAGGAGGCAGAAGCAAGTCAATCTCTGTGAGACCAGCCTCGTCTGCAGAGTGAGTTCCAGAACAGCCAAAGCTTTGGAGAGAAACCCTGCCTCCGGGGAGAGAGGGAGGGAGAGAAAGAGGGAGGGAGGGAGGGAGGGAGGGAGGGAGGGGGGGAGGGAGGGAGAGAGGGAGAGAGAGAGGGGGAGGGAGGGGAAGGGGGAGGGAGAGAGGGGCAGGGAAAGAGAGAGAGAGAGAGAGAGAGAGAGAGAGAGAGAGAGAGAGAGAGGTGCCTGGAACAAGAGGGCTGCTAACTTTTACTATGTTCACTACAAAAACAAATCATGGCAGCATGGCAGCATGGCAGCCATGACCCAGTCTTGACATTTTACCAAGAATGTCACATATACATTTCAAGTGGGGGTTAGCTTTAAATGGTGACTATTTTCTGTATTGCCCTAAGGCCCAGCCTGCCATCTGTCTACTCCCTCTCCTCTCCAGTGCTGTAGACCAAACTCCCAGTGATGCTGGAGGCTATGGATGTGTTGGAACGCCAGTGTGGTCACACACCCTATACTTACCTTGCCCAAAGCAGCGACATTATGTTTGGGGGAGATAGTCTACAAGATATTATTTACTCAGAACATTGCTACCCAATTACCACAAAGACAAAAAGGATGACAATACTGGATAGTTAAATGAGATAGACTATTAAAAAAAAACTAAAGCCACCACGACCAAACATTCGTAAAAACACAAAGCTACCCTGAATAAATGTCAATAAGTTGTGACAATTGTTCACCACCTAAACCAGAAACAAAGGTATTCAAGTCACCTTGGACCGAAATGCATGGCTAAGGGACAATTTCTTAGCCACCTTTCTGGCGCATCTTATAAGCTTCCTTAGTTACCACATGTTTTTTTCTATTTCTTAAAGTGCTGTCATCTATGTGACCCAGACACACGATGTCACCGTGTTAAGACAGTTCTTGTATGTAAAAACCACAATGTCTTAATCTTCTACCTTTTATCAGCTATTTTTTAAAAAAAAATGCGCAGAGCAAACATTATCTATTGTTAATTACCTGTGAAGTCAGGCCTTAGTCCCTCCCCAGTTCCTAAGAGCCCTGAAGTGAAACCCAAAAGAAGCTACCCATTGTTTTCCTTGGTGCAAGGGCCAGGAGCAAACAGGGCTCAAATTGCAGCTGTGAAAGGCACAGGAAATTGGTCTAGCACTAATCAGTACTCAACTATTCAAAGAAACAAAGCCCACATTCCTGCAGAAAAACTGCAGAAGAACACGCCCGACCTGTGCCGGACCGCGGGACAAAGTCGCAGAAGGCAAGTTTGTCATTAGAGTGGCTCTCTGCTCTGCGCAGCCCAGGCCATTCAGAACACGCCCGACCTGTGCCGGACTGAGGGACAAAGTCACAGAAGGCAAGTTTGTCATTAGAGTGGCTCTCTGCTCTCTGCACTTCCCAGTTCCCGCCACCACCCCCGCCACGTGATAAAACTATATAATTAGACTCTTCCGGCTTAGTAATTTGGGCAGAGATAGAGCAGGAGGGGACAGATTTACAAGATGTCATCTGTTCACTGGAGCTAGCTGAGTTACGATAAACTAAAATAATAAAAACCCTAAGGTGCTTTACACTTCCCTTTTTGTGTATTTGTGTTAGGCTCCCTATTAATGACATTGATTCTGAGCCACAGAAGTGAAGTGTGACGCAAAAACTGCGCGGATTTTCTTTCTAATTTAAGAGTAAATTTGAACTCTTTGTCAAATTCAACAGGAATAGGAATCACGTGTGTGCAGGTGCACAGGTATGTACAGACGTGTACACACATGGAGGCCAGAGGCCAACATCTGGTGGTGTTTTAGGTGCCGCCTACACCACCTTTTCTGAGATGAGCTCTCTCACTGGCCTGGAGCTCCCCAAGTAAACTAGCCTGCCAGGTCAGGGAACCCCAGGAATCCACCTGCCTCCCCCATGCTGGGCAAGGGCATACTGCCACACCTGGGACTGAACCCAGGTCCTCAGGCTTGTAAGAGCAAACATTGCTGCTGACTGACCCAGCATTCCAGCCCTTGTTCTCCCCTTAGGGCACAGCAGCTGGGACGGATCCTACCTCTTCTCCACAGTGGAGCGATCTGCCAGCAACAGGAAAGCCCTGTCTAGCCCCAGAGTTCTCCATCAAGGTGAAAACTGTTTGACGCCTGTGACCGTGCCTTATCTCTAGGTCTGTGCCAAGCTTATGGCCCCTCATTGACTTGCAAGCCTGTTGGAATGATAAAACTAAGAGAAAATAGTTGTGTTCAGCACGAAAGTCCTCCTTACTCTGAGATGATCCCATCCTAGACCACAGGAGCTATCCGCCTGGCAGATACGGAGGACCACCACAGATGCTGGGAAAGGTGATCTACCCGAAAAGCAAAGTGTTGCTAGCCCTAGTTCATTACTGAGATGGGTATCTGAAACAAGAGCCACAGTAAACCAGCGGCTGAACCGCTCGGGTGGCCTTGGCCGTTCCCAAGATTCCTTGGATCCCCCATGATGTTTCAGGTCAGAATCCGTTACTCAAAGTCACCCCAACCCTTTACAGGACAAACCAAGTGGTTTGCTTTATGAATAACTCATCCCCGGAAAAGGAAGTAGTAGATTGTCCAGGCCAGGCCTAGGCAGGCAGGTCTCATGGAGGGGTCCCAGGTGAGATGTTCATAAAGCGACTGTCACAGCCCTTAATTGTCCTCTGGAAACAGCTGATGTGACCGATGACAAGACAAACATTCCCTACAGCAGAAATTAGATAACATTAGACTTCTGTTTATGTTTGAAAGATCAAGCTGACTTTAAGTTGGATATATATCATATCAGAATATGAACTTATTAATGGAGCAAATAATCTTCTGATCAGAAAAAGACAGGAATCAAATTTACCTTTTATAGCTCAATTGTAACATGTAAGAAAAATATCAATGAATATGTATCGAACGCCTACCCTGAACCAGTTATCTGTAGGTATAGGAGGATCGTCTCTGTAATTCCAGATTGTTCCAGTGCAGGACAGAGGCAAAATTTAAGTATTAAGGGGATAGAAAGATGGCTCTGTGGGTAAAGGCACTTGTTGTGCACACCACACAGGAGAACCTCACTGTAAGCTTGGATCCCACCACCCACCCAAAAAGCTGGGTGTGGTCCTAGGAGCCTGGAACCCCGGCCCTGTGAGAGCTGCGGACTGGAAGACAACTGAGAGAGTCTGGCTCCAGGAAATAATGCAGAGAGTTCTAGAACAGGACAAGTCCAGCCTCGGCAAGTTCACAGGGGCCCACAGGCACTGGGGCACAGGTACCACTCTCAGACTCACAAGTAAACACCGAGAGCAATGAACAGTTTCCAAAAAGTAGCTGCCTACTTGTGATTCCATCAGAGAGAGAAAGGAGACTGCTAAACTAATAAGATTAAAGAGGCAGAAGTGGCCTCCCAGGGTTAGATTGGAAGGTGTGTTATACGGTTAGGAGAGAAACAATCCCAATAGATTTATGTGTCAGAGAAGTGGGAGAGAAAACAGAAAGCGGGGAGAGCGGAGCCCGTGAACCCGGTCACCAGCACAGAGCGGGACTGAACAGGACAGGGCGGGAGGCAGAGAAAACAGCTGGTGGTGTGTTGAACTGGAAAAGACTGCCTTTAATACGGTTATTTGTCTTGCAGTCATGCCTTGAGCCGGGAACATCTTATGACAAATGACACAAGCTTTCCAAGCGCCACTCATCTCTTTCCACGGCGCGCACATTTTCCACGGGGCCGAGGGGACCCGAGGTTTTTCTTGCACCCAGCAGCCCGGTGGCCTGCGTGTGTTTTCCCCTCGGTAAAATCGGGGCAGCCGGGTCACAGAATCTCTGCTAGGCTCCCCAGGTCTGTGGTTGCCTTAGTCATTTGTCCTGCCCTGGGGGTGGGGGTGACAGTTGCCTCTGGGATCTGTTTGTAGGGAGGGCACTAGCTCAGGGGAACTTCCTCACACTCTGTAGTAGAAAGGAAGAAATGTTTGTTTTGAAAGGTAGGCTTGGCTGAGTAGGAAGGAGGGCTCCAGGGCAAATACTTTGAAAAAACTGCTTCTCAAGGAATGTTGGGGTTTCTTTTTTCAAGACAGGCAAGTTGGAACAGACTTTTTTTTTCAAGAGCTCTGGCAGTTTTTCTTCTTTCCAAAATTTACCTTCTTTTTACCATCCAAACAAAGGACATCCCCCTGAAGAGCGCCCCTACCCCGACTAAAACATCCACCGAGACCATGCACCCACTCCGTGTGTGTGGAGGGACGTGCTGGCCACTGTCTGGGGTGGAGAGGCAGTGCTGACGGGCACACTTTGAGATCCATCACACACACCCCCCATTCTAATGATCACCTTCCAAGTGGGGCTTTCCAGATCTCTCCATCGCAAACCCTGGAGCCATTCCTCTTCCAGTCCGGCATCTACAAGCATTTCAAACCCGAAAACAAAAGGGACCAGTTCTGAACCCCGAATTATTGTGCTTTCAATTACTACGCACACACACATACGACTCCCCTGCATCCACTTCCTTTGCACCCCTCTCAGAAGCTGTCAATTAAGCGCCCAGATTCCGAGTATGGGCAGGTCTGTGCAACGAAATCAGCAGCCCGAGGGCGGAGCCTACACACACGTGTGGAGGCCAGAGGTCAACGTTGGCCGGCTTCCTCTAGGGCTCTCCACTCTATTCTGGGGCACAAGGTCTCTGGCTGAACTTGGAACTCGCCAGCTTAGCCAGGTGACCTGACCAGCAAACTCCAGAGAGCCACCGTCCGCACCCACACACTGCGGGGTTACAGGCACACACTGCCACTTGGCTTGGGGTGCTGGGGCTATAAACTCAAGTTCTCACGCTTCCCCAGAAGTCCCACCGAGCCAGCTCTCAGTCCAGGTCTCTCCCCACCCCACCACTGTGCACCCTTTCTTTCAGAGGGTTCTCTTCCGGACCAGCTTTTTAAGCACTGAAGAAAAAAAAATCACGTTGATTTTAAAGCCCCTCCTGGTTTAAGTTTGAGAGGCTTAAGACCCTAACTTCCAATGGCCTTGTAGACTCTTCCACAGGGAGCACTGCCCCGCCCCCCCTTCCTTCGCCAAGGGACAGAAAAACACAGCAGGATCAGGAAAGTCAGGACCCTGAAATACTGGTTTTCAGATTCTCCAATGGTGTGAAGTGCAGGGCTGGTTGAAGCCCTTGGGGATGGGGCTCCCAGGGAAGGAGAAGGAGTGGTTTGAGGAAACAGAGGGTGTGGCTGACTTGGAATGTTAAAATTCTAGGATTTGACTCCGGCAACAGGGCTTACACACTTAAAACACCTTTCTGAGTGCGAGGCAGGGAACTCCGGAGAGCTGGGGTGGAGGAATGAATTGATGATGTTGTTTCTGTTGGGGTTGGCAGCTCTCGTCTGCCTTCTTGCTTCCTGGCCGCTGGATTACTTATTAACAGTTCTGGGAGCGAGCAGTGCAGTTAGTAGACAAATGTTGGCCTTCCCAGCTCTTCATTCCTTTCTAGAAACACATCTCCGCTTACAGACAGCAGCTGCACCAGAGTCCTCCTCCAACCCCGTCACCAGACATCCCGTCTCAGCCGAAAGCTCACCTCAACGTCCATTGGGCCTTTCCTTCAACCTCCAGTCTGTTGTGCGAAGTTTTACTCTTTTGGCTTTTTGAGGGGCCCACCACCCAGCTCCCAAATAAATCACATGCAGAGGCTTATTTTTAGATATACATATCTGGCCTTAGCTTGGCTCGTTTCTTGCCAGCTTTTCTTAAATTACCTCGATACCTTTTGCCTCTGGGCTTTTATCTTTCTCTTCTATGAATCTTCCTTTCACTCTTTCTCCATGTCTTGCTGCGTAGTTGGGTGGATGGCCCCTGGTGTCCTCTCTCCTCCTCTTGTTCCTCTTCTTCCTTGTTTTTTCTCCTTCTATTTATCTTCTCTGCCTGCCAGCCCTGCCTATCCTTGTTCCTGCCTCGCTACCGACTGTTCAGCTCTTTATTAGACCACCAGGTGTTTTAGACAGGTAAAGAATCACAGCTTCACAGAGTTAAATAAATGCAGCATAAACAAAAGCAACACACCTTAAAATAATATTCCCCAACACCAGTTCCTCAGCTTTCTCCTGAAGCTTTCTCCAGGACTGTAAACTCTAAGTCTGGTCCCATTGTTCTTGGAATAGCTCCGACTTCCCACAGCACCGAGCTCACTTTCAGAGCTTACTGCTGCCAAAGCTGAGTCCTTCTCAGGTGTCCTGGTTGGCCTTTTGTGTTTTTTTCGATTGGTTTGGTTTGGGTTTTGTTGGTGTGTGTGTGTGTACATCACACAAGCTAGAGTTATCTGGGAAGAGAAACCTCAGTTGAGAAAATGTCTCCATCAGATTGCCTGTTGGCAACTCTGTAAGGCATTTTCTTGATTGATTGATGTGGCAGGGCCAGGCCATTGTGGGTGGTGCTACCCCTAGGGAGGTGGTCCTAGACTGTATAGAAAGCAGGCTTAGCAAGCCATGGGGAGCAAGCCAGTAAGCAGCACTCCTCCATGGCTTCTGCTTCAGCTCCTGCCTTCGTGGTCCTGCTTGAGTTCCTGCTCTGAGCTTCATCAGTGACAGACGTGACCTGAGAGCTATAAGCTGAAATAAACCCTTTCCTTTCCAAGTTGTTTTGGGTCATGATGTCTATCACAGCAACATAAACCTAAGACACCAGGCAACTTCCAGTCCAGACACCAAATGTGTGTGATTTCCCTCCTTGATACTTCTCTGCAGCTCGCTTCTCCACCACTCTGCCATATTCTATAGCTCACTCGGGTCTTCTCAGGGAAGCCTCCCCAGGCTTTCAGCATCCACCCTCCTCTCCCCCAGGATGTTCACAAGACCCCGTTTTCCTACTGCAACAGCACCAACGGTGATACAGAAGCCTGACCCATCACTGCTCAGATGCTGGGATCCTGAGCACATGCACGTGGTCTTTGGATACATGAACACACTGACAACAAAGTCAAACTAGTTTTATTTTTCTAAAACTTGATAATGTTGTTAACTTTAGGAACAGATTCAGTTTGCTTATCAGTCTTGGCTTGTTTCCTTACACTGAAGCTTTTAGGGGTGAATCTGAAAGTCGCTTAAACAAAAGATATTTCCTGATTTGTGTGTGTGTGCCTGCAGGTATTTTCACATATGTGTGAATGCACATGTGTGTATGTGAGCACCAGAGGCCAACATCATCTATGTCCCTCCAATCAGTGATGAGCACACCATGCCTTGCTTCCTACATGGGATCTGGGGACCCAACTTGGGTCCTGATGCTTGGATGGCAGGCATGCCCCCGACACGACCCATGTCCCAGTCCCCACTAGCTCCTTCTCTACAGTAAGAACAAGCACTGTTCCCAGTCCCAGAAGTCTGACGGCACAGTTTTTAGCGTCATTTCTACTTTCTTTTATCTCCTTCTGAATTATATTTCCAGCACCAAAGGCCAAAACAAACAAACAACCTGACCAAAAATGAATAACAAAGACTAAGTGATAGGCAATTTCAAGCAGGTTAGAAACCATGGAGGAACCTGCCTGAGCTCTGGAGAGACCTCTGACACCGCAGGGTCTCTCTCTCTCTCCTGGCAGGCAGAGGCGGTTCCCAGCATCCCAGAAAAACTGACTGTTCTTCCCTTAGTGAATCAGATTGACTGCAGCTTTTTTGTTGTTGTTGTTTTTGTTTTTCGAGACAGGGTTTCTCTGTGGTTTTGGAGCCTGTCCTGGAACTAGCTCTTGTAGACCAGGCTGGTCTCGAACTCACAGAGATCCGCCTGCCTCTGCCTCCCGAGTGCTGGGATTAAAGGCGTGCGCCACCACCGCCCGGCTTGACTGCAGCTTTTACTGCCAATCTGCAGCATGCCAACCCAGAGGGGAGGACAGAACTCAGATGTAGGTGCCGCACCCTTTGCCACCCTCGGCCACTTTCTGTCACTCTCAGCCATGCCCAGCCACCCTCAGCCACACTGTGCCATCCTCTGCCAATACAAGAATTCGAGAAACAGGCCTTTCGCTCCTGCCTATTCCTCAAGTGAACCGACTGCTTCACAAGTTTTCACAAAGGTGCTTTCTGTATTCAGTAGGGATTTTATGTGCCGACCATTTCCATAAATAAGGCACACCCCACTTGCCATAAACTCTTCCTAGTTGGCTCCTGAAGACTGTTCTTTAAGAAATCATAAACCCGGGACTGGACATAAAGCTCAGGACATTTGCCTAGCACTGATGAAACCCTGGGCTCCGTCCTCGGCTCTACATAAGCCTAGATGTAAAGTCGTATGCCTGTAGACCCTGTGTTAGCAGGAGAATCAGAAGTTCAAGGTCATCCTCAGCGATGGGTTGAGCTCTAGCCAACGCAGACTTCATGAGATGCCATCTATAAGAAGAATCGTACATGTTATCAGACCACAGTTCCTTTTCTGTAGCTGTGATATACCACCAAGCCAACTCACAGAAGGGTTTATTTGGGTTTATGGTTCAAGAAGTTCAAGAAGAGCAAGAGCCGGGCGGTGGTGGCGCACACCTTTAATCCCAGCACTCGGGAGGCAGAGGCAGGCGGATCTCTGTGAGTTCGAGACCAGCCTGGTCTACAAGAGCTAGTTCCAGGACAGGCTCCAAACCCACAGAGAAACCCTGTCTCGAAACCCCCCTCTCCCCCCCAAAAAAAAAGAAGAGCAAGAATCATGTTGGGGAAGCTCAGCGGTTACGGGTGGGCGTGAGCAGGAAGGAAGCCGAGAGCACATTCTCACACTGCAAGCACAGAACCGATGGAGCCATGAGCCATTCCCGGGGATGACTTCCTCCAGCAGAGCTGTACCACCTACACCTGCCCGGACACCACTGGCAACTAGGGACCGGGGCTCGAATACCTGAGGCTGTGGAGGAGTTCTTCTCATTCAGACGACCCCGTTGCTGAACTTGAAGCAAGTTAGAGCAGGCTGGCGAGGTGGCCCGCTGGTGAGGAACACTTGTTCCTGTACAGGACCTGCGTTTGGCTTCCAGCACCCACACAACCATAACCAACTCTAGTTCCAGAGGATCTAATGCCTTCTTCTGGCTTCTGAAGGGAACCAGGAGCAGGGATGTGAAGCATGCACACAAGCAAATAATCCATACACATAAAATAAAATAAATAAATAATGATATTTTTTTAAAAAAATCAGAGCACCTGTTTTCCAGATGGGAGAACCAGCCTCTGGGCTTGCTCCTCCAGCCCTACTTCTGGCACTCTATTGCTTACACACTCTTCCAGATTCTCAGCCTCCCCTTCCTCCTGCCGTTCCTCCTCCCCGGACTTCCTCAGCACAAGCTGTGGCTGGCTGCCAGGATCCTGACTCAGAGCTGCTGGGCCCACAGCTGTCTTTTCTATTCCTCCCTCTTGGTCCACCTGTGCCACCCTCACCGGAACCACCCAGTCTTCTGACCAGGCCTTTCAGCAAACCCTTGAGCACGGTACAGAATGTCCTGAGCCCTTGGAGAGGTAGCGCTTCTCACTGCCCCTGGGTGACGGAAGCTCTGCCTCGCGGACTATTAACTGTGCCTCAGTAACATCAAAGACCCTCGGCCCTCAGACATTCCTGCTCCACGTGTGCTGAGGTCCTGCTCCCCCAAGTGCCTGGCCAGTCCGTGAAGCACCTATCAACAGGTCCACGTCTTCTACCTTCCATGTCTTCTCTCGCTCAACATCCACTTGCTCTTCCCTCTCTGCTTTCTCGGGGCTTGCCAAGCTACTTTTTAACTAGTTTATCATACGACCGCTGCTGTTCATCATGGCTCTTCACTAGTTGGCTCACCACGGTTTTGGATGTATATTACTAATTTCTGAGAGTCTCAGGTCGTTGGTGGCTATGCCACTTACTCCTGGTTGACGTTGTGCTGCCTTCTGATGCCTAAAACAGGGAGTTCCCAAAACTCTTGAGGCTAAAGATAGCTCAGTCTGGAGAGTGCTTGCCCCACAGGCAGGAGACTCTGGGTTCAGTCCCCAGCACTGCATAAGCAGAGTGGCGGCACACACGAGTAACCTCAACACTCTGAAATTAGAGGCAGGAGAGTCAGACGGTCAAGGTCATCGATGACTACACAGTAAGTTCCAGGTCAGATTGGACTCAAAAAAAAAAAAAGGAAGAAGAAGGAAGGAAGGGAAGGAGGGAGAGAGGGAGGGAGGAAGGAAAGGAGGGAAGAAAGGAAGGAAGAAGGAAGGAAGGGAGGGAGGGAGGGAGGGAGGGAGGAAGGAAGGAGGGAAGAAAGGAAGGAAGAAGGAAGGAAGGGAGGGAGGGAGGGAGGAAGGAAGGAAGGAAGGAAGGAAGGAAGGAAGGAAGGAAGGAAGGAAGGAAGGAAGGAAAACCATAAACAGAAAACCTCTCAGTTAACCTCCTGCCACCCCCACTGCCACGCAGACGCTAAGCCTTCGCTCCCTCCCTGAACTCCAGGCCTTTCCCACGGTCATGCCTCATGATTACCTCAGTAGCTCTCAAACGTTTCTTCAAGTCCACCCACAATGAATCACACCCATTCAACAGAGCCACCGTTCTCCCGTTTGCCGGGGCCCCAAACATTTGTCTTATTCTCGGCTGGCTCCCTTGCGAGCCCACGTGTAACCAGCCCTGCGGTCCTCCAGCTTTCTGTTCTTCCTACTCTCCAGTTCCGTCCACTTCAGCTTACCCTTTCCGGACCTTCCTCCTCTGCGTTGCTGTCCTCACCCGAGCTCTGCTCAGCTTTCACAATTTCTAGGCATGCGCCTGCAAGCTAACTTTGGAACCTTTCTACACTGAGTGTCAGGAAGGGGGCCGTTTCTGAGTCAGAAGCCAAGGACCCTTTCAGAGATTCTGGGTAGGAAGGTTTTGCCCATCAGGTGGCTTGTCCTCCCAGAAAACTGACATTAGCGTCTTCAGCCGGCAAACGGAGTTGGGTTTTCTTCCATCCTTTATGTCTAGCTTCTGGTGCTGGTGTTTTTCAAAACTACCACTTCATCCACTATTCTAACAAATTCGCTCGATTTTACTGTAAACTAACCTGGAACATCCACCAAGCCCCCATTTTCCTGGTCAGCATCTCTAAGCTTCTTTCCAGCTGTTTACTATGAAGACAAATGCAGAAAGCAAGGCTCTGTTTACTTGTTTTTCAATAAAGTTTATTTTGACTGCTAGAGTGTGACTCCAGGCCGATAGCTGTCTGGCACCGCACTTCTTGCTCCTAAGATAAAGACTGGTTTAGACAGCCACTCAGTTTCTTTCTGCACGAAAATCGAAGGTTCATGACGGCTTTTTTGAATAGTTTTCAGACCGCGAGCAAGCGGTGCTGCCAGGCCACCTTCCTAAACAGCCAGTTCAGAACAGTCCTGGGCTCTCTCCTGGCTTTTGCAGTTAGAATTATTAGCATGCCAGGTATGGAATGGCCTGACAGATAACATCAATCAAGGATGCAGGAAAGCACCGGTAATGTAGCTTCTTGATCACACTCAGGAAAATGGTAAGATTGCCACCATTCAAGTTCACACCTATACACCAAGTTGCTGTTGCTTCTTGCCAAAGGTAGGACCCTATCTGGTCTATTATCACCACAGAAGATGGCACAGGGCAGGCAGAGGCTCAGCTTGACGCTCATTTTAATATTAACACATGAAAAATAAGCAGGGTAACAAGGTCATCTGTCACTTGTCCCAGACACCTGAGCAAACACACGGAGAAGACGGCTCCATTTCTTAACTCACAGTCAAGTGTCTTTTTTTTTTTTTTTTTTTTTTGGTTTTTCGAGACAGGGTTTCTCTGTGACTTTGGAGCCTGTCCTGGAACTAGCTCTTGTAGACCAGGCTGGTCTCGAACTCACAGAGATCCGCCTGCCTCTGCCTCCCAAGTGCTGGGATTAAAGGCGTGCGCCACCAATGCCCGGCACAGTCAAGTGTCTTAACTGTGAAGCCAAGACTGATAATAATAATAATAATAATAATAATAATAATAATAATAATAATAATAATAAAAAGAAAGAGGCAGTAAAGACAACGTGCAGTCAGGAGGAAAATGAAGGAAAAACTTTCTACCACATGAAAGAGTCCTGGCAAGTCCCCAGACACCACAAGCTTTTACCTTCTGAAGTCAGGGCTTTGCTTCATCTCAACATGAAGACAGCAAGCTACCTGAGTCCGTTCCCAAACTGCCTGATAAAGTCACCCAAGAAGCCTTTTGAAACAGTACAGGTCCCTTCTCTGGAGTCTTCAGACCAGGTCTGACCTATGACCTTCTACCTATGAATTTTAAAATGTTTAACCAGCAACATGTTTTCATACCTGATAGAGAAATATTAAAGTATACTGGCTGACGCCTGCCTCCCTGCTCCATGGCTCAGTCTCTGGAACCTACATGGTGGACAGAGTTTACCTGGTGCGTCCGCCCTGTGCACTGCAACATGCCCATCACTCCTCCCCCATCAATCACACAGTAAAATATAAAACATCTTCTGAAGGGATCCGTCTGCAGCTCTAACAGTCCACTGTGCATGAACACGCCTATGACAGCCACTGCCAGGTACATGTATGGGCATTTTAATTGTACTATACTCATGAATTGGTGATGGTAGAGGATGGATCTCGACTGTCATTTAGCTGAAAGAATTCAAGTTTAGAAGATGCTTTAAAAGCCCTCATACACCTAAAAACAAAACAGAACAAACAAAAAAAAGCACAGTGGGGTTTGTAGCAAAGGCCCATCCAGATTCTTCTGACTCAGTAATTGGTATGTTTCAAAAGGAGTCGATGTTCTTACGTGGTTTTATATAAAATCTGCCACAAATTCATCACATTATCTTTTAAATGGAAAGATAATAAAGCCTCTTGTTTTAATGCTTCATGATAATTTTTTCCACTGCTAGGCTCAGAAAACAGAATTTTTCAATTGAGTTTTTGTTCAACTCCAAATCAGGTTTTTTTTTAAAAAAAAATGAGTTGATTAGCTCTCAGTTCACTTCCTTTCCCACTGAAGACCACTGCTTTTGAGTGACAACTAGTGCGTCCTATGGTATGAGCTATATTTAAAGAGTCACCTTGGCCCTCAGAGAACGGAACTTATCTACTTTGGCTATTCCCCCTTCCTGCTGGGTTCCATCTCACAAGCTTTGGTACAGGAAATTGCTCAACTCAGAAATCCCACATGGCTTCCACTATTCCCAATTAAATTATCTAAGTCAACAATAAGTCTCTAAAAAAAAAAAAAATCAGCATTAAGAAAATACACTAGAAATGAAGCATTTGCTCAACACCGAGCCAGCACCATGCGTGCTTGGTACATCTATGATGCTAGCATATTGGGGGGCCGAGGCAGGAGGACTGGAAGCTCAAGGCTAGCTTTTGTTTGCTTTTGTTTTGTTTTATAGGCATCCAGTCTGCCATGGGTTCCAGCTGAAGTAGAATGGCCAAGCGTAAGAACGAAACACTTAGGCCGTATGCCCGGTGTGCCTTCCCTGCCAACATTATCAAGTTCACGGCAGTGGTCAGGGTTAGTTAGGTCCAGAAGCCCAGGCCTCCAGAACTTAGCAAACAACATCACAGAGCAGGCTGTCCTGTCTATGAAGAGTCAGAGATCTATGCTTTGCCAATCTGACAGGCTTGTCAAGAGGGCCCAGCTGTAAACCTACACCACTTCTGAGCAGTCTGAAGTTATCAGAGAAATGAACGAACACCAAGACAAGCAACAAGCCCTCTGTCTAGAGCTGGCGCTGAAACTCTACAGCACACAGCTGATGCTAACCCCTACATTCAGCAAGCTTTCCGCTAAAAGAGGTTCAACCGCTTTTAGACTAATGCTTCTTAGTCTGGTCACTCCAGCTCCATTGGAAGTCACACCAGCTCCTAACTGCGCAGTGTCTGCAACACCTGGGAAAGCCAGAGCCCAGGCAGCCTGCTGCCGACAGACTTCAGTAAAGTGCCAGCTCGGGAAAATACAAACACTGACATCAGTGAAATGGGTACTCAAGTTCCCAAGTTCACATTTTGAAATACCACGTATTTCAAAGTGCCCTTTGAACACTTTAATTCATTGAAAATTTCCCCTTGGGGGCCGAGCTGAGAAAATATTTAACTATAAAATATCATGACGCCAAGCAGCAGCTTTAGAGACCTGACAGAAAACGACGTCATTTCTCCCAGTGGCACCTTGACTGATAAAACACGAAAGCTCAGCTATGGAAGAATACACAAGAAACCACGACAGGAAGCTGGGTGGCTTCCGGTGCCCTGGGTTTGAATTACCGCCATCCTCCTCTCAAATGCAGGTCAGGGACCTGGTGAGACCGAGGTCTACAAACAAAACCTAAGATGCAGACGTCAACCAGACCGTGACTCCGGGTCCATAGTCACTTTTCCAGCCTCAGGAGCAAGGCACCGACATTTTGTTTTCCCATGTGAAGCTCAGGCTAACAGGACACGGAATGCAGCTGGGTGACGTCCACCAAAGGAAAAGGCAAGACTGCCACAGGAAGGTTGCTGGACAGCTCTCTGGCATATGAGCTTCCTTTGGCAATCCTAATTCCTAATTATAAAAATGCCTGCGGGAGTGACAGCTCCAGAGGCTCCTGGCATGTTTACATTACTAAATCATTTAAGCCCTACGGTTGGAAACTAATCTCTGAACCGTCAGAGTTAAGGTAAACACTTTTCAAAAAGTAGTTTTGCCTCATCTCAAGAAACTATGATATGAACAAAACTCACGCTTACAAAATAAAGTGGGGACATTAATCTTTAAAAAAAAAAAAAAAACACCCTTTACTTTACAAAGAACTCATTTGGATATTTGATGAAACAACCCAGACCAGAGAATTTTGACTAAATGACTTTGCAGGAAACATTCTGTTTAAAACCTGAAGCCACCTGTGCCTGGAATTTGCAACTTAGAGTCTGAAAAGGTTAATTAAATCAAGTAACACTTCCACATTTCCACAGCAGCATGGGCTAAAAAGAATGATGAACTCAAGAGACGGTTTCATTAGTTAATATATTTTCTGCATTGTAGTTAACATATATGTACTTTATGTACTTTCTTCGAGTCATCTTGTTTTTCATGAAGTAGTGATATGTTATATTCAGATATGAGTACATTTCAACAGTCTTTTGCAATAAATATCATAAAATAATAGAGATTCGCATAATAAATATTCTTTACAATAAAAAAGTTTAACAGACTTTTGTCTTAAAAATAGCCAGGATTCAACTTTGTGGTTTACACATATAATATACAAAAAGCACCACAATTTGTGGCTAAGGCAATGAAAACACAGGAAGGATTGGAAACACCCAGCTGTTAAGAGTCAAAAGGCCAGTCAGACAGAGGCCAAGGGCACCTTAGGGGACTGTAGCTCTGAGAGGCTTAGGGGCGGACCAGACAGGAATTTCAACTACAGTTAGCTCTGCCCTCAGCGAAGTGGGGGTGGGAAGTCCTTCACAGACACAGAACGCTAGGAGGAACAGGGCGGACTAGCCAGCATCATATCCAATGTGAAAACCAACATTGCAGAATGGATCTAGATCTATGGCAGAAAGGGTGGGGAGGGGGGGACTACCCAGTGGCATCTCCACAGTGCACTGTGGGGGAGAATCTGGGGGCTGGAAGGAGAGGGCAGCGAGCTGTCCATCGTAGAGCAAACGCAAATGGTGTTCTAAGGAGCAGATCCTCCCCTTCGACTGGGGGATGGGGGCTAAGATAGCTCTCATCAGAGGCAGATTAATATATAGCTTATTTAAGCACTTACATGGTTACTTTGTAATAAACCAAACCAAGTCCCTGATCCCACAGTACCCGACCCCGAACATCTCTCAGACAAGTCTGGGCGTGCATGCATCCTCGCTGGACACAGCTGGAAAGCGGGCATCACACCAACGCTCCACAGGTACCCCCAGCTCCCAGCACCCTTGACGTGGGGTGAGAGCGAGCTGGGCGCAGTATCACAGTCCGCTCCTACAGAGACAGGAGAGACTCGAGAAGAAACACCACGTTTCTTAACAGGCGCAGTTCGGAAGTCAGACGCTCCGGAGGTCTAAGCCACCTCCAGAAATCATGACGGCTTGCCCTGAGCCCTGGAGGGGCAGCTCTCCAGCTTACAATAGACAGTGTTGGAGTTTCTACACCTGCAGCCAGGGCGGTGGGTCCAGTCGTAACAACCCCTGCACATCTTCAGGCAGCCCTTGGCGGGAGGGTAGCAGAGCAAGCAGGGGAGGCACAAAGACAGGGCTCCCATGCACAGGTATCTGAAGCAGCAGTGCGACTGCGAACAGGAGCATGGGTTATCCGAGTAAGAGCCCCCGTCGTCATCATTGGAGCAGTGGTAGAAAATGCCCTTGACCAGGCACATGCAGGTCCCGTACTCCACCATGCTCTCGGCGGAGCAGAGGCACTGCCGGTCGCAGGCCAGGCAGGAGGGCAGAGTCCGGGGGGCTGTACACTCTCCACACTTGCACTTGCCACACTGCTCGCAAATGAACTTGTGCTGGGTGGGGTCCTCTTTCAAGGAACCCTTCAAGTCCTCCACAAGCAGCTGCTTGGGTTGGGTCCGGATGACCCTATCTGACCTATGACCGGGGATGGGCCTGGTGGGCGGAGACCTTCCCAAGAGGCCCTGCTCAGAAGAGGCGCTGCTGCTGCTCCCTGAACTGGCCGCGCTTCCGGTGCTGGTTGACCTGCTCAACACCGAGCCCCTGGCATTGCCGGAGTGGCTGGCAGGTCGGTGCTCGTAGCTGTTATTCACATTGGCTGGTATGATTTCATGAGTCCTTTCCTGCTTTTCGGGTCTTGGTGCAGTGCGAGGAGCTGGTCTTCTCACGACTGAGGGTCCCTCTGTGTATTCGTTGCTGCCTCTGATGGCCTTGATCTGGTCCAGGGACAGAATCGCAGCAGGCTGAGTGTCCCGGTCATAGTCTAACCTCTGCCGGCCTTCCAGAGCCGGTGGCTGAATCACCACTAGGGAAGTGTGGCTGCCATGCTGGCTTGGGGGATCCATGTGGCGTGATCTCCAATTCCGGCAGTCAGCGGAAACCTGGCAAGCATCGGAAATCCTAAAGAAGAGTGAGAGAGAAAAGAAATGAGAAAGGGGAAGGGGGGACGCCTGTCAAGTAACAAATTGCCCAAACCACCTGGTAATGATCTCCTCCATCGGCTGACTTTAGTGATGCAGAATCCTGGCAAGAATCCAACTCCAAAAAAGATTGCAGAGGACCACATCACAGGAAGCAAGCGAGCAAAAGATCTCATGCTACAAAAATTAGAAGCTGCGCTCCGGCTTCTAAAATGCAGAGGAAGTCATGCCTTCCTGTTTGCAAACCTAACAAATAATTAAGATGAAGCATGCCTTCGAAGGCAGCATTCAGTGTGCGCCCTGGAACTGTTCTCAGAGAGTTCACTATCAGTTCACTGGCAGTCCACGTAAGGAAAATGTCAGCTACTTTTAAAAGATTAAGAATGGCTTTAGTTCTGCGGCCTCTTGGCTATTTGTACGCTGTTAAGAGCTTTAGATTAATGAGAAAATTAATCAAGGCAATTTCCAAAACACTGGCTATTCCAAGCTCACTTGGAATCTCAATAGGCTCAAGTCAGGATCTAAAGCTCATCGCTGATCTGTGAGATGAGGAAAAAGAATCTAAACGGAACTAAGAAGGCTGCGGCTTTGGCTGTCCTGGCACTAGAGCGCGCGCACACGCACGTACGTGTGTGTGTGTACACACACACACACACACACACAGTGTATAAGTTTCTTTAAAGGTTAAACCAGAATAACTTTTGTGCACAAGTGTCAAGCCTAGAGAGCAGGGAGAGGAACCCTGGTCTTTTTGCATTATCTTTATCGCCTTTCATTCACCTACACGGCAGACCTTGATATTCAACAAGCCCTGAATCGACACGCCTTCTGTAAGAAGATAAATACACTAATATCTTGACACAACAAACACGTTTCCACGTCGAGAAATAATTTCCAATTTATAACGTATTCTTCCTAAAACAGACCAAACGCTGACGTTTCCGTTTCCGGGCAATAGATATCTAGGATATTTTTCACAGAAATGCCCTCCTCCAAACCCACAGATGCACCCTAAATCAAGACAGCACCCCTCTCCACTTTTCCAGTGCCAAAAGAAGAAAGAAAAAAAAAAAACAAGTCTTAAGGAAAAGCAGTTTGCTACGGATGCTAACTAATGTTCCTAGACCACACATATTTAGCTCCTTGGGAGCCCCTCTGGTATATTTTACCTTCTCCTCACACGATACACATGCAGAACAGCAGCCTTTAGTGCCAAAGCCCTAGACGATACTGGAAAGCCGCCAATCGTTACTCCCGTGCCCTATCTAATTTTTTTTTTTTTTTTTAAATTTAAAACTCCAAAACGAAGACTTTAAATGTGCCAAGTCTCATCCACAAGAAAGGAAGACGTGGGAACGGCTTGAGTAATGAAACCCCCAGGCATAGCTTTAATTCGCATTTTACAGGGCATTCCCAAGCAAGTTCGCTCTGGCGGAGCACCTCGGCGCCCCGCACCCGCCCGGAGAGGAGCCGGTGCACGCGGACAGCAGCACTGTGGGCAGCAGCGCCGGGCGCTAAGGTCCCGCGCCGAGGCCTCGGGGGCACCGAACCGCGGCAGCTCCGGCGGGGGAAAGTTATGAATGAATACAGCTCGCGGGCGGGAGGAGGCAGCGCCCTCTCCCCGCGTCCCGAGGCACTGCGCTCCGAGCACAGGCGGCCGCTGGATCCCCAGCGCCATCGGGTGCCGCGCGCTTGGCACGGGCTGCGCGACGACCGCCAGGATCGCCAGGATCGCCCGGCCCGCCCCGGCCCGCACCTGCCGCCCGCACTCACCTCGGCCTCCGCGGCGCCGGCCCGGGGCGCCTATCGGGCGGGGTGCGCGCCGCATCAAGCGCGGCGGGGCGGCCGGGCGCTCATAGCCCGCGCTGCGGCCTCGGCGGCCCCCGGGCAGGGGCGCTTCTCCGCGGTTGGCGGCGGCCGAGGGCGGCTCCGGGACATCCGCCGGGTGCGCGCGGCCCCCGCTCCACAGCACCGTCCCGTCCCGGTCGTCAGGCGCGCGGCCCGGCGTCGTCCCGGGCGCTCGGGTCCCCGCAGGTCCGCGTCCCCGCAGTCGCCACGCCGGCTGCAGACGAGCAGAGACAGAAACACGTGAGTCCCTTGCCAGCCCGGGACGCTGTCCTACTCGCGGTGATGGACAGTCACGAGCCCGGGACACACACGCGGCCGTGCACGTTTTTCCCCCACGGAATGCCCAGCAGCGCAAAGCGCTTCCGAGCCGCGCGTCTGCTCGAGGCAAGCCCGCACTCGGGACGGCAAAGTCAGGTCTGGCACGAGCGCCCGGCCGGTCGGTCGCCAACAATGCGCACAGACACGCGGGTGCGCGGCGATGCCAGCCCGCGTCCGCACCCGCGAAACTCGCTGCCCGGCTACGGGAAAGCGAAAGGAGCCAACTCTCCAGCTGCGGGGCCGACCGCAGAGCGCCGGGCACCGAGCTACGGCCAGCTCCGAAAACGTCCAGTTCCTTGAAAATAAAAATAAATAAATAAAAAAGCACCATTGTTACCTGACCTCGCCAGGTCCTCGGCGGGAGGGCAAGGCTCCCGCCTAGCGCAGAGCCCGGGGCCGGCCTTCCCGGCACATGCACGCCGCTCGCAGCCGCTCCTTACTCCGCAGAGGTCTGGCTGCGGGTCCGCCGCAAACTCCTGCGTGCTGAGCACTCGCGCGCGGGCTCCGCAGCATTTCAGCGTCGCCGCCACCTCCACCTCCACGCTGGGACCCGCCTCCGGTGATATCATGTGTCAATCACGCGGGCTGCGCGAAAACCCGGAGCAGGATTTGAGCGACGGTGGATGTGGACTCTGAAAAAGTTGCCTGCGAGCGCAACTATAGGCAGGAACACAAGTTCCAGGGCCCCTGTTAGTCTGTGACCTGTCAGCCTCCAATTTAAGGGGACCAGTGGGTTCGCCCTTAAAAATGAGTTATGGAGAACATCAAAAACCAACAACAACAAAACAAAAAAGCCTTGTACACCGCCCCACCATGCCCCAGGTAGAGGGAAAATGTGTGCTTACACAGAAAAATGAAAACAGCGAAGTTCAGAGCATGTGAAATATGAAAGTTCCAGAAAGGACATTCACTTTTGCAAATGTAATATAATGACACCACAGGGTGGGATTTCCTGCTGTGGGATTTTAGTGATGGCTCTGTTTCTGTTCGTGATACGATCCCAAAAATTACAACAACAACAAAAAAAATCCCAAGTCCTTCCTGTTTAGTAACGTTTGGACAATTTTGTCAAAAACACCAACTTTTTTTTTAATCAACTAAGAAAATCAAGTAAAATAAGCGTAACTCATCAGAAGTTTTAGTTTTAATCGCGTGTCTGCTGCAGGGTCGGGGACTCTAGTAAGTGGGAGATGCTTTTTGCTTCTTCACAAACTGTGGGATTTAGGACATCTATTACCAGAACAATGTAGCTCAGGATACAGAAAAGAGCTGTATGCGGAACTAAAAGTTCCATAGAGGGTTTTAAAAATAACCTAAGACCCCAAAAATTGTTAATAGGAAATATTTTCCCAGGCAACTGTATCAGGAATAGTATTTGGTAAACAACAGAACTCCAGGGTCTAAATCATCCGCCAATGTGAGTTTGGATGTTTTGGGTTCCAAGTAATTTTTTAAAGCAGCGGGTTTTAAAAACAGTTTTTGGTTGTTGTTGCTGTTTGCGTACTTCATTTTCGAGCTTTTAGAATTGTGTGCAGAGTTGTGTGCCAGAAATCCAGGACATTTCCCTGCAGAGAACATCAACAATCAGCAGGTCCACCGGAGCATGACAGGACATGCTGGAAGCCAAGAGACTGTCTGCTCACCCTTCTCGCTAGGGACTGTGCTAAAGTCGGGCTTTCAAGTGTAAAGTTGCTGGGGCCCTGGTGTCTTGTCTGTTTCCCACAGATGCAGGACTGCAACGAGCTTTGACAGCAGTGGCTCTATTTCTTGTGACTGGATTGGAAGGGTCAAATCAGACACACAGCATCATCCCAGAGTATTGGACTTGGCTCTTCCCAGTCATCGTACAAATCGGGGGCGGAGGTCAGTTCGCCAAAGTGATAAAACGCAGACAGAGAGCAAGGCACAGTGTTCATGACACAACGCTTATAAAAATCTAATTTCAAAGATTCCTGTTAAAATGCACTTCAAAGTATTTCAGTCAGAGACGTGCTAAAACAAATATCCTGTTTTAAAATAACAATAATAATAATTCATGAAATTTTGTCAAAAATATTATCATCATATGTCATGTTCTATTTCAAAGTGGAATATACTGTGCAAAATTGGTTCTGCTTCTATGCCTCCTGTATGTTTTCTTAGATGTCACATTCCTAGTTAGGATCAGGATAGACTTGCCGCCGTGAATCTGGAAGACATTTAATGAAGTATGCTTCATCTTTTTATTTCCTGCAGTCATGAGATTTGAGAGAAATTATCAATTTAGTTAGAAACAGACCTTCCTTTTTATTTAGTAAACTTCATTGCTGTGAGTTTAGTCTAGCAGTAAACAGCCAGTGTAGGAAACGTTTTTGAAAAAGAGGGGATGTAAGGGTCAGTGGGGAAACGGCAGTGATTTCTAGTTCTCCAAGCTAAGATCTGTCTAAAGAGAGTCGGGTGGGAAGGGAGGCCCGACTCGCTCTTCAGTTTCATGGGAAACCCAATTAGCCTTCTCTTTTGTTGAAAGAGAATAAAGTGGCAAACTCATCTGGCAGATGCTTCAGAAGTGCTGGTGACTTAAAAGGAATTAAAGTGCTCAAAGACTTGTTGATTTATTTATTTGCCCAAATAAAAACATCAGAGCCATTGTGTGTGTGCTTCCAGGCTAACAAGCAATACCTTCTACATTTCCGAGGATTTAGTCATAAGTTACGTTATTAGAGGTGGAATTAACTATATTATCATCCATAGCCTCGCATCCTGTTGAGAAACAAACTGGAAACCAAAACATCACAGAAGTTGACGCATTAGCAGACCCAAATCCATCGGTAAGGGGCCAGTGATGGGCATTTTCTCCCTTTTCCTTTTAGGGCAATAATTGCTGTATTCCTGAGCATCTTCAGAGACGCTGCAAGGATGGGCCATGTATTTTCAGTTTCTTTTCGTGACCAGCCTTTGTGAAGACACAAAGAGACTAACCTAGATGCTAAGATTTCCGTAAAAGTTCCCCTGGTTTTCAGAAGCCTAGTTCCCACCCTCGCATATACTGCACGGTCTTAAATTCTGCAAATGGGAGAGATGAAGTCTTGCATTGAGCAGATGATGCCGAATGTTCTGGACTCTCACTCAGCCCCACTGTGTACTGCTGGTCTCCAGTGATGTGGTTGTTCTGAGCCAGAGCCTCCCTTCCTAGGTGCAGGTGAATCACAACAACACGGCTGTCCACTCACGAGAGCTGTATGTCCACACGAGGAAGCGGGGAAGCGGCTCTGCCTCAATACAAAACAGGCACTTTTTAACCTAGCCCACAGCACGCTAAATCCTGCTCCCTGGCCTGGCTCCCTTTTCATTTTCTCGAGAAAGCACAAGGAGTCATTTCTTCTGCTCTTCTGACTTGGAACCAGGAGCGGAAGGTCCCTTAAAGTAATGAACTTGTTTCTTCAGCTAATCTGAGTGCTTCCTCCCACCTTTGTCATTACGGATGGGCGTAAGACTCTTCTCTGCTTCAAACCTGGAGCTCTGCCCCCTTCAAGACGGAACAGCAGAAAACCAAATTATCTTTTCAGTAAAACAAGTAAGACTTGAGATGTCTCCTAGGGCTTGTCTACTTTAATGTTTGTTTCCTCATGGAATGAAATAACAGTCAGAAACCACAGTTTGTCCTTTATTTATGGAAAAAGTCGCATATTGTAGGTCACTATAGGCAAAAATCACAAGAACATTAATAATGCATACTTAGCTTCCTTCATAATTGCCAGGCATTTAAAGCAATCCCATCAACAACAACAAAAATCTCAGATGCTCTATGGTGAGTGATCACATACAAGCACATACAAAGGTCTGAGTTTTGACTGTGCCCTCCTGCTCCATGGTCGCACATCTCAAGGGTGTCCTGTCTACCCATGTGCCCTCTCTCCAGTGTCACAGGCAGGCAGGTCGGAAGAACAGTGTCCTGAAGCAAGCTGGATGCAGGACCCAGCCAGTAGAAGTCCCAGCTCTGCCACACAGAGCTAAGTGAGATTTGGTTTCTCCTGAAGCTAACAGAAACTCTATTCTGATGTTCTGATGCTCTGGATGGAGTCAAACACATACAAGTGCTTGTGAGCTGGGAAAAATCTGTATCAATAATTGGTTGGTGTTGTATTAACATGCTTTATAAAGAAGAAATGAGAGAGCCCCCATTCCTGGAGTTTCGTCCCTAAATAATAAGCTTAATTTGCCTTATAACTGTTTTTCAGGTCAGTCAGGTTTTATTTTCGTTCTAAGACTTTTAGGTTTGACCAATTGCTTTACCATATTCACATGTAAACATGCATGTGTGTGTTCACATATGCACATGCGTATCTTGACTGAGGTTTTGTAACAGTTGTCCATTAAATTCAGGTTAAGACATGTAACTTTAACATTTATCTGGAGGCTTTAGTGATTTAACTTTTATTTTCAGTTAGGACAATGAACACTGTGAATGTTAGAAATCCTCACAAGGGCTGAGAAAACAGTCCAGTGGTTATGAGTGCTTATTCTTCTTCCAGAGGACCCAGGTTTGATTCCCAGCACCCATGTTAGGTGGTTCACAACCACGTATAGCTCCAACTTCAGGGGATCTGAAGCCTTTGGCCTCTCTGGGCACCTGCACCTACACAAACCCACATGGAAAAATACACATAAACATATGATTTAAAATTTAGCCTGGCAGTGGTAGTGATACAGAGACAGGTGGATCTCTGTGAGTTGGAGACCAGCCTGGTCTACAAAGCAAGTTCCAGGCCAGTCAAAGCTGTACAGAGAAACCCTGTCTTGAAAACACACATAGAAAAATAGAAATATTTAAATCCTTACTATAAAATTTTAAACTCTTCTATTATTAAGAGTTAAAAAAGCAAATAAATATTTAAAAAATAAATTGAGGAACTTTAAAAGTGAAAATCAAAACATTTTTGAAAAGCCTGAAGCTGCTTCTGCTTGTCGTCATAGTTTGTTCTAGACTTTTACAATAATTTTGGTCCTCCACAACAAATATCAGAGTTGGTAGCAGGTATAGCCCATCAGTTGTTGAAGTATTTTAGGATCATGAATTTTTGTGTTGGTTTTGAAAACTGAAAGCAAAGGTCAGTGAGAAGAGAGACCCTGGAATGAACAAAGACTCCTTGAAGCGCCACCTATCGTTAGAAACAAGTCATTTCAAATATCAGGGATGACAGAAAAAGCTCGGGGCTTGGACTTCAGTTTTGACAAAAAATAAATGAATGAATGAATGAATGAATGAATGAATGAATGAATAAATAAAAGCGTTTTGCATTCTTTTTCTTCTAGAAACCACCATATAACCTTGGGTGTTAGTCTTCAGCGAAGTTACAAAATGCAATCTGTGCACACGGACGGCTCTTTGAGGAACCCGTGTGAGACGTGAGACACCGTATCCACAGAAAGTCATGAGTAAAGTAGCCTGGAAGTTTTTAATTAACACGTGAGAACCGAGAACCAACAGAACCAAGAAGAGGGCTTCCCAGAACATGTATGTTCTCTCTCCAACTGTGAGTTAATCATACAAAGCTTCCGGGTTGGGTATTGTCAACTTGACCCAAACCTAGACCTACCTAGGAAGAGGAAACCTCAATTGAGGAAATGCCTCCATCGGATTGCCTGTTGGCAGAATCTGCGGGGCATTTTCTTGATTCATGATTGGTGGGGGCAGGACCAGGTCACTAGAAAAGTGGTCCTGGACTGTTTAAGAAAGCAGGCTGAGCACGCCATGGAGCACAATCCAGTAAACAGTGTTACTCCACCACGGCCTCTGCTCAGCTCCTGCCTCCAGGTGCCTTAAATTCCTACATTGACTTCCCTGGGTAATGGACTACAATTGTAAGATGAGATAAACCCTTTCCTCCCCGAGGTGATTTTGGTCATGGTATTTTACCACAGCAAGAGAAACCTAAGGGAGACAAAGCTTTCTTTACAATCCTTGTAAGAATTATTTGGGCTGACATCACAGTTTCTTGAAAGATCTAATACTTTCTATGTGAGATGTTGTATGGACTGAATAACTTCAGGATTGGAAGCCCATTTCCTTCTGAGGCTGGGTTTGGATTTTATTCATGGATTCAATAGTATCAAGTATACTGAGTTAGAAGCTCTTAGGCTGAGAAACAGTTTGGGAACATGTCAACAGAAAATTAACAAGATCCAATTTTCTAGTTTGGTTACTCTAAATCAAATGAAGGCACTTTCGAGACGCAGGGTTCCAAAATGCTTTCTGTGGGATGGTGAGAGGGTTCAGTGCCTAAAGGCACTTGCTGCCAAGGCTGATGAGCTGAGTTCAAACCCCAGGACCAAAAGTATTAAGATCTCTCAAAAGAATAATAGAAGGAAAGAACCAACTCTTATAAGTTGTCCTCTGGTCACACACACATTAGCATACAACTGCACACACACACACACACACACACACACACACACACTGGATTTTAAAGAAATGGCAGTGTCCTGAGGTAAGCATGCTGTACCAGAACAGGAGGGAGCTGGGATGCGGGGGTCACAGGAGAGGAGCTGGGATGCGGGGGTCACAGGAGAGGAGCTGGAATGTGGGTATCACAGGAGAGGAGCTGGGATGCGGGGGTCACAGGAGAGGAGCTGGGATGCGGGGATCACAGGAGAGGAGCTGGGATGCGGGGATCACAGGAGAGGAGCTGGGATGCGGGGATCACAGGAGAGGAGCTGGGATGCGGGGGTCACAGGAGAGAAGCTGGGATGCAGGGGTCACAGGAGAGGAGCTGGGATGTGGGGATCACAGGAGAGGAGCTGGGATGCAGGGGTCACAGGAGGGAGCTGGGATGCGGGGATCACAGAAGAGGAGCTGGGATGCGGGGATCACAGGAGAGGAGCTGGGATGTGGGGAGCACAGGAAGGGAGCAGGGATGCAAGGGTCACAGGGTTCATTTTCCTTAAGGATCCCTCCCCACCAGGAGAACAGTGGTGGAAGGGAAATAAGGCATCTGAGAATGGCAAACCTCTCTTTCAGATTTTCCCTTTCTCTGGCTGAATTACATCTTCAAATCTCCCTCCTTGAATACCAAAGGGGTACTTGTGATTTTACTTCAAACTCAAAATTCATGGGATAGGGAGATGACTCAGTGAAGCTCTTGTTTTTTAAGCAAAAGAACCGAAGTTAAAGCCCGGAACCCATTTTTAATTTTTAATTTTTTTGGTTTTGTTTTCAACCACTGGGCCTTGTATATGACTGTAATCCCATACTGGAGAGTCAGAGACAGGCAGATTCTTCCTATGGTTCAATGACCAGCCAGCAGAGAGTACCCAGTAAACTCCAGGCCAGTGAGAGACCCTGTCTCTAAAAACAGGGGACAGCTCCTGAGGAAGGAATCCCAAGTACACTTGCATGCATGTGCACCTGCGCACATATGCACATTATAAAAGTAATTACTAATAAATATATATTTATCTAATGTGTATGACTGCATGTATGTCTGTGCATTGCGTGTATGCCTGGTACCCACACAGAATAGAAGGCATTGGATTGACAGGTAATTGTAGGCTACCATGTGGGTGCTCATTCATTAGTTCTAAGACGGCTCAACAGTGAAGAGAACTGGCTGCTCTTCTATGTGACCCAGGTTCAGTTCCCTGTACCTACATGGTGGCTCAAACTCTCCATGATTTCAGTTCTAGATCTGATACCATTTTCTAAGATAGAACAGGGTACATGTTACATAGCTCTATAAAATAAAAGGCCTATTTGGAAGACAAAGGTTTTTTTTGTTGTTGTTTTTTTTTGTTTTGTTTTGTTGTTTTTTTGAGACAAGGTTTCTCTGTGGTTTTGGAGCCTGTCCTGGAACTAGCTCTTGTAGACCAGGCTGGTCTCGAACTCACAGAGATCCGCCTGCCTCTGCCTCCCGAGTGCTGGGGTTAAAGGCGTGCGCCACCACCACCCAGAAGACAAAGGTTTTGAGACTCATTGCAGAAAAAAAAAATAGAGCTTACGGAACCAGAAAAGAAAAGGACAAGTCATTAGCAGGCTGTAGTCACTTTGGGATTGCAGCCAGATTGCCAGGGCAGAGGGAGAGCACCGGAAATTTCCTTTTGTAAGGCTGTAATTGTCAAAATTGAGTAAGTAAGCTAAGGACAAATTACATCAGAATTTCAATGCTACAGTGAAGATTTGGGCTCCCTCCCAAAGACAATGCAATTTTAGTATAGTCAGTCCAAGGGAGTTAGCCTGTGCAAGGGTCTCTTCCCAGAAAATCCATCTGACCACACGATTGCACCAAGAAGAAGCTGCTGTCCTGGGCGGGCTTAGGGGTGCAGTGGTAATCCAAATGGGTTGAAGGGGAGCCTTTGGAGCAGCGGGGAGTGGCCGTGTAAAAAGAGGAAAAGGGTCATGTCTAAATTACTGTCCCTTCCCAAATGATGTCATGGCAGGAGACTGAAGTCTCCCCCATAGGTCTTAGCAAAACCTGAAAAAAATGGTAAGTTTACCGACCTTAGTCAGTCACGCTAAGGGTCCTGACTGGAAGTAACCAGTCATGTAAGGAGACTTGAACACGCAGAGATAATTCGGCCCTGGGGTCTTTAGGATGAAAAGGAGACTCCCCGTCAAAGACAAGGAGTCTGTCTGTCTCTTGCGTCCAGCCGTCAATGTTTGCAGGGAGATTAGTAGTAACGAGAGCCCCTACTGTGTGCAGGGAGATTGGAAGTAACGAGAGCCCCTACTGTGTGCAGGGAGATTGGTAGTAACGAGAGCCCCTACTGTGTGCAGCTGTATCTACTCACTCCAGGGTCAAAGTGGACCGCCTCAGGTTGTTACAACACACGAGTCAAGCAGTGTGGATGCGTCATTGGAGTCAGTCAGGGCATCAAAATGATTACCCCAAATTCTCCAAGTTGGCACATTGAGGGTGTAGGAAGCCTTCAGCCGTAACTCAAGTCCTATGTTTCAGGAAATGAAAGTCAGATTGATACATATCTAGTACATGAAGAGATAGTATTGTGGTGAAATCTTTTTGAATTTTATCACCTATGTGGGTGCATGCTCTCATGTACAGGTGATACAGAGCCCGTGTGGGGGTCAGAGGACAATTTGTGGATTGTCTCCCAGAGAAAATCCTTCTGCTGTGTGGAACCCAGGGCTCCATCTCAGGTCATCAGCCTTAGCAGTAAGCTCCTTTACCCACCGAACCCCTTCTCTGCCTCCTAAACTTCTTTTAAAACTTTATAATTCATTGTCAAATGGTGCGGGAGAGTCATGGACCTTGCTCACACATGGTGCTCTAAGCCTTGAAAGCAAGCTCCTGGCCCGGAGGTGCAGCTCCATTGGTGCAGTGCCTGCTTAGCATGTTCAAAGTCCTGGGTTCAAGCCCCCAGCACCGCACAAACTCAAACTTCCAGGTGGACAGGCCTGGAACCCTGCAACTCAGAAGGTTGATCACGAGTTCACGGTCACTCTTGGCTACACAGTGAGTTCAAGGCTGAGACCACATCTCAGATGAAAGAAAGGGAAGTAAGACAAAGAGAGAGAAGAAAACAAGACAAAAAAGAAAAGCCAAATTAAAACATACAGCTCCATCTAACAGTTGCTGATGTAAGGGGTGAGAACAGTAGAGAGAATTAACTGGTCCAGGCAGGAAATTACAGAGAAAATAGGCAATTACCTTATCAATCTAAAGGCACCAAGTAGTAATCCAGAGCTGGGTCTGACTTCTTCACTGATTCCTGCCCTGGGCTTCCCACACCGGCGTTCCATAGACACCATGCATGGTACTGCTGGATGGGAGATGGTGCCGTGAACCACCAAGGTTTTCCAGAATGATGACATAGGAAGGAACAAGATCATGTTACCACTCACCACTGCAGAAGCATCACTTCGGGACCGGGAGCACCACTCCTGTTCTCCAGGAGACAAGTTTGAAAAGCTTGTATCTGATGGCAGGAAAACAGCCACCTGTCTGCAGCTGTTCAGCCTGTGTGCTGGGTGGACACCTAGAATGGGTGTGGTGGATGGATCCATTGTTGTAATAAGAGCGGCGGGGCTGCGTCCCCGGCACCCGGCCGCCCACATGGCTTAGCTTATGCCCCAAAATAATTACACGGAAACTGTATTCTTTTAATCACTGCCTGGCCCATTAGTTCCAGCCTCTTATTGGCTAGCTCTTACATATTGATCTAACCCATTTCTAATATTCTGTGTAGTACCATGAGCTGGCTTACCAGGAAAGATCTTAACCTGCGTCTGTCTGGAGTGAGACAATCATGGCGACTCTCTTACTCGGTTTCTTTCTCCCAGCATTCTGTCTGTTTTCTCCACCCACCTAAGGGCTGGCCTATAAATGGGCCAAGGCAGTTTCTTTATTAAATGAAAGTAATTCCTCCATCAATCCATGCAATCCTTTCCTCTCTTTTCACTATCTCTGCTTGGGGCCAGATTTGGTTCCTTATAACCAATAAGCCTGAGAGACATCAAAGAACATACCGTCATTTATTTAAACAACCCAATCCCAGTTTTTAAGAAGAGAAGCAGGGAATTACCTTTGTTGTTAGTGGATCTTCCTCTGACTCAAGCTTTACTGGGCCTGATTTTCCAGTGTTCTCAGGGGTATGTGTTTCCCAGAATTGTTAGGTCACACAGGACTCGGAGAGGCTGAGCAATAAGAAGCGATCTAATGGGGGATGCGTGAATCTCCCTAGGGAAATAGAACAGGCTTTGCAGGTGGACTGGAAGCAGGTGGGGATGGGCATAGGAGGGATCAGGTGGGGAGGAGGTGTCATGGCTTAGGTTTCTGTTGCTGTGAAGAGACACCGTGACCATGGCAACTCTTATAAAGATGAGCATTTAATGGAGGCTGGCTTACAATTTCAGAGGTTTAATCCGTTATCATCACGGCTGGACACGGCAGCATGCAGGCAGACACGGTCCTAGAGGAGGGGCTGAGAGTTCTACACCTTGATTTGCAGGTAACAGGAAGCGAACTGTGACTCGATTGAGCATAGGAGACCTCAAAGGTCACCTGCTTGTGACACATTTCGCCTAATAAGGTCACACCTCCTAATAGTGCCACTCCCTATGGGGGCCATATTCTTTCAAACCGCCACAGGGAGGAATGGGGGGCGGGAGTATTGTCGAGATGACTGTAAATGGAGGGTATTTGGGGGGCAATGTGAAAACTTAGGGCACTGAAAACTTCCAAGAATCTACGAGGGTGAGCCTAGCAAGGACTCCCAGTAAAGGAGGAAGTGGAGCCTGAACCAGCCCTCTCTGTAACCAGGCAAGGCTTCCAGTGCTGAAACTGGGCCACCAACCCAGCCACAAAACCTCTGGCCTATAAACTGCCCTGTCTGCAAGATGTACTGGGGCAAAGGTGGTGCCAAACTTGTGGGAGTGGCCAATGAATGTGATAATTTGAGGCCCACATCATAAGAGAAAGCCTATGCTTGGTACTGCCTGGGTGACCGGGACCTGGAGGCTGGATAGCCTGAGGCCTAGGGTAGAAAAAAAATCAATGAAATGACTCTTAATGGTGTTCTGTTATACTCATAGATCAGTACCTAGCCCAATGATCATCATGGGAGCAGATGCAGACATTAGGCAAAGAGAGTCCAAACTGGAGATCTTCTTCGGGTCCAACCCCCTGGAACTTGGGGAACCCCACAGGAAGAGGGGTAAGAAAAATTGTAGGGGCCAGAAAGGTCAGGACACCCAGGAGAACATGGCCCACAGAATCAACTAAGCAAGACTCAGAGGGGCTCATGGAGACTGAAGTGGCGGTCACGGAGCTTGCATGGGCCTATGATGCACCCTCTGCATAACAACTATAAGTTGTGGTTGTTAGCTTGGTGTCTTGTGGGTCAGCTAGCAGTGGGAGTGGGCGTGTCTAGGATTCCTTTGTCTGCTCTTGGGACCCCTTTCCTCCTACTGGGTTGCCTTGTCCAGCTTTGATATGAGGGCTTGCACCTAGCCTTAGTGTAACTCGCTATGTCGTGTTTGGTTGATATCCCTGAGAGGTCTGCTCTCTTCTGAAGGGAAACAGACGAACAGTGGATCTGGAGAGAGGAGAGAGGGACTGGGAAGAGTGGAGGGAGGGAAAACTGTGGTCAGGATATATTGTATGAGAAAAGAATTAAGGGGGGGGGGGAGATAGAGCCTAATAAGAGAAATCAGGCACTCACGAACTGCTTCCCAGGCTACCATCAGGCAAACAGCCTCAACACACTCCTGTGGCTGTGAAGGCTGCCGCCATGTCTCCCAGTCTTTTTTTTTTTTTAAAGATTTTATTTATTACATATACAATACAGTGTTCTGCCTCCATGTATGCCTGCATGTATGCCTGCATGCCAGAAGAGGGCACCGGATCCCATCCTAGATGGTTGTGAGCCACCATGTGGTTGCTAGGAACCGAACTTAGGACCTCTGGAAGAACAGTCAGTGTCCTTAACCTCTGAGCCATTTCTCCAGCCCCCGATGTCTCCCAGTCTTGACAGGCTGAAATCCTTCTGAGACTGTGAGATAAGACAAGCCTTTCCTTCCCCAAGTTGTTTCTGTCAGTATTTCAATTACGGCAATGTGAACGCTAACCGATGCACTCAGGTATAGGAGACGATTGAATCCTATCCCACACATTACAGACGGAGTGAGCATGAGACTCCCATAGGCAGCTGACTTGTTTGTTGTGAAGGTGCATATTGATTACCAACTTGACAGGATCCGGAATCACGGGGGCAGCGCTGTTCTCTCGGCTTGGGTCCTGGACTGAGTGAAAAAGGCGAGAACTGAGCACACGCCAACACTTACTGTTCTCTGCTTCCAGCTACAGAGGCAATGTGACCAGCTGTCTCCTGCCACCAGGACTTCCCCGCTGTGGTAGAAAACTGAGAGCCAAAATGAGTCCCATTCTCTCTTGTTACTTATGTTATTCACAGCAACAGAAGAGAAATGAAGACACACGTGCTCACAGCATTAATGGATCCAGCCAGGAGAGCCATGCGCATCCCCACATTAGCCATCTGAGAGCTGGGCAACAGCACTAAAACGCACAAGAAACATACTATTTTTTTTTTTTTACTAAAATATATGCTACACAAAGCCCCATTCTTGTGCCTTCTCCAGTGGTGTTTTCATGCATATGTGACTGACGTGGGATGTCCTTCTGTATATGTGTTGCTTTTATTGGTTAATGAATAAAGCTGTTTCAGCCTATGGCAAGGCAGAATATAGCCAGGCTGGAAGAGATAGAGTAGGCGGAGTCAAAGAGATGCCACGTAGCTGCCAAAGGAGAAGGACATGCCTGAACCTTAGGAACCTTACTGGTAGGTCACAGCCTCATAGCGATACACAGAATAATAGAAATGGACTAATTTAAGATCTAATAGCTAGCTAGATATATGCTTGAGACAACGGCCAAACAGTGTTGTAATTAATATAGTTTCTGTGTGATTATTCGGGTCTGAGTGACAGGGAAATGAATGAGCAGTCTCATCAATATGCTGTGGTTCCTGCTGTATGACCAGCTTTCTCTGTGCGTGCAGGTGAGTGAGTGTCTCTGTAGCTTTGAGTTCAGAGGTGAAAACAGTGGGCATGGCAAGAAAGAGGGAAAGGAAGACTGGAAGAGGGGGAGAAGTGTCCTGAGGAGAGGACACAACAAAACAAAGTGCAGGTTTAAGTAAAGTTTCTACCTGTGCAAAAACTGCAGATCCCAGTTAGCCCACAGACTCATATTGCTGCCTGACTCTTTCGACCCTTTTAAGCTGTATCTTCTACTGTGAACTTCTTCTTCCAGATCTGAATTATTGCCCTTTCCAAAGTCGGCCCTGAATCAATGAGATTTTTAAAGAGCTTCATGGGGAATTTGATCCTGGGACAGGAACTCTAGGTTGCCCCACTCTCAGTGACAATGTGCCATTTGATGGGTCTATTTTTGTAAGGCCCTGTGCAAACATTACTAATTGGGTTCTCCCTCGGCTGACAGAGACAGTAAACACGGTGGGCATACATCACCGTAGCAATCCCAGTCATCACACATGAGCATGGGTGGAACTGTTCATTACGTGGCAACTCCGGGGAGAGTCTGCAGGGCTCAGCTTAAAAGACATGATCGTCTATGACGATGTCCTAAGAGGCTCACAGCATAAAACAGTTCTCCAGTTCACCAACTGAGCTCACAAATGTCTGTGGCAAAGCTCACAATTTGTCCCCATCACCTGCTCAGACTTAACATTAAGATCTGATATCTCAGAAAGACCACGAGGCTTATGAGATGGCTCCTTGGCACCTACCACCAAGCCTGACAAACTGAATTTAATCACCGGATCCCACAGGGTTGAAAGAGAGAACCCATTCCTGAAAGTTGTTCTCTGACCTTTACACATGCACACACACACACACACACACACGAGGCTATTGTACACTTGCCTCTCCCCTCAAAAAAAATAAGTGCCGGGCGGTGGTGGTGCACGCCTTTAATCCCAGCACTTGGGAGGCAGAGGCAGGTGAATCTCTGTGAGTTCAAGACCAGCCTGGTCTACAAGAGCTAGTTCCAGGACAGGCTCTAAAGCCACAGAGAAACCCTGTCTCGAAAACAAAAAAAAAAAAAAAAAAAAAAAAAGTGAATGTAATTAAGAATAAGTGAACAAGGCAGACATGGTGGTGCACACTTTAATCATGGAGTAGGCAGATGAATCTCTGATGGTTTACATAGTGAGTTCTAGGCCAGGCAGAGCTTCATAGTGAGACCCTTTCTCTAAACAAACAAACAGAGACTATTTGATTGTCTATCTGGCTATCCGAGCTCTCTGAAGTAAGCTACCTAAAAGCTTACTTCAAGATAAAAGCACAAGACAGGCACTGGGAATACATGGAACATGTATATACTGGACACATACTTACACCCAGAATTGTAAGTAAGCATAAATTGGAAACAAACCAAGAACCAAACGTTTAAATGGACCAAAGACTTAACACAGTACAAAGAATATACACATAGTGTTATGGGATGGATGTGGGAAGTTCTTCACAGTCATGTATGTTTGGATACTTGTCCCCCCTTGGTGGTGTTATTTTGGGGGGATTTTTTTGGAACCGTGACCTTGTTGGGGGAAGTAAGTCTCTGACCATGGGTCTTGGAGGTTGTATCTGCTTCTGAGTCCTGGCTAGCAGCTTCCAGTCAGTAAACATGTAGCACATACTGTTGCCACCCCAGTTCCCAAATCGTGATAAACTGCAAACTATTGATACTGTTCACCAAGCAAATTCTTCCTCTCTTACATTATTAGTAGCAATAAACCCCTAAAAACCTGATCAACCACACATGTCCAGAAGACAATCGGAAATAAAGAGATGCTATTTCCTACTGCTAGTCTGGCTAAAACTATACACGCCAGCCAGTCAAGAGACCACGAGGAAGTTGGGGGGGGGGGCTTCAGAGTTCCTATATACATATATTAGCTTTCTGTTATTTATTGTGTGTGTATGTTTGTGATGTGTCTGTGAGTGTGCCCCCACACACAGATAAATAAATGTAATTTTAAAATGGAAAAGGAAATGGGTCCAATTTCTCTCCTATACTTTTCTAACTCAACACTTAGAGAGTTTGTAATACCCACAAAATGAAAGGTGATCTCTCTAACACTGGGGAACTTTAAATGTGCTGGAAGGAAGCTCTACCCCCTGTGACTGTAGCCTGCAGAGGCAGGGGAGAGGCGCCAACCTCAGAAAGGCTCTAACTTAGAGGAGACTCATAGGGAAGGTGATCCAGAACCTTCTTCTCGCGACAGTGGAGGAAAAGATGGAGAGACTGGAAAAACAAAGGTGAAAACGCAAAGCTCAAACCCACCACAGCCTGACTGAGGAACAGGATGCAACTGTGCAGCATTCTGAGTGCCTGCCGCTAATGTTGTTGCTTTTGTTGTTGTTGCTGCTGTAAGGCGGGGTCTCACTGTGTAGACCAGGCTGGCCTTGAAAACAGAGACCCACCCGCCTGCCTCTGCCCTCTGAGTGCTGGAATATGAGCTGAACACCACCAGGCTCAGCTGATGTTAACATCTTAAGCCTCTCAATTCATTTGCCAAGAGCAGAAGGTCTTCTTGTTCTTAAGCACCAAAGCTCTATGTGCTTGACTTTTCCCAGTAACAATGATCTGGCTCCAGGGCCAGCCTGTCCAGTCCCATCCTGTCTTCCCACTCAATGTCCCTCTGCACGTGAGAACACGTACACACACACACACACACACACTCACACATACTCACATACTTAGTGTGGGAAGTCCTTTTGTATACGTGTTGCTTTTATTGGTTAATAAAGAAACTGCCTTGGTCTGTGATAGGGCAGAGTAGAGCTAGGCGGGGAAAACTAAACTGAATGCTGGGAGAAAGAAGGTAGAGTCACGAGACACCATGTAGCCACCAGAGGGGAAAGATGCTAGCTGCCAGCTGGAACCTTGCCCACCGAGCTTTGTGGTAAAATATAAAATAATAGAAATGGGTTAACCAAAGATATATGAGCTAGCTAACAATGTGCTTAAGTGATTGGCCAAGCAGTGATTTAAATAATATAGTTTCTGTGATTATTTTGGGGCTGAGCAGCTGGGAACAAACTAACAGCCTTCATAAGACACATACTCTGACACACTCATACACACACACACACACACACACACACACACACACACCACTGATAAACTTTCAAGCCAATGTTTGTCTTCTTCTACTTTCTCCCATGAGGGTTGACCTCCATGCTCGTTCTTTGAAACCCAAGAGAGTGCTGTGAAATTCCACATGCAAAAGCTCTTATGAGAGCAGTCTCTTCCTCTGCCTTCAGCATGGCGGGCTCCTGGTTTTGACTTTCAGGATTTGCCTTGTTCAAGCTTTAAACATTGACAGGGCTCTGCTTCAGCCCTAAAGCTCATATATTCACAACCAAACTGCCCTTCTCATCCCGACTCATTCTCTAAGTGATCCCATCACTGCCCGCTTCACCTGAGGGCAGTCTGACCCTCACTCCTGACCCATTCAGTGAGTGCTGGCACCATCTAACAGGCCAGCAGGCCACTTAGTAACTTCAGAAGAGAACAGGCAGAGATGGCCTCCAGTCTTGCTTCTCTTGAGCCCCACCCTCATCTTTTGGAGGCCCCGCTCCCTAGAAACACGGCGCTGCCCACATTCAAATGTGTCTTCCTACCTCAATTAACTCTGTTAAGAAAAAAAAAATCCTACACCTTAGGCATTGTGGTGCACACCTTTAATCCCAGCACTTGGGAGGCATCGGGAGCTGAGTCTCTGTGGGTTCTAGGCCAGCCTGGTCTGCATAGTGAGTTCCAGGCCACTCAGGGCTATGAAATGAGACCCTATTTTTTTTTAAAAATTCCCTCCCAGGTGCACCCACAAACCAACTTGACTGAGGCAGTCCCTGCTGAGACTGTTCCTAGGTAATGTCAGGTCAGCAATGGTGTCCATCGCACAAGCCTGGCATGCGTGTGGGTGTGCTTCCCAAACTCACGGCTGCTCGTCCTTTTCCAATCTGAACAGGCTTCGGTTGAGTCCCACTGTGCACAGTGTCTGGTCCTAATGCTGATATGGCTGTGATCTTGGGGCTCGTCCCGCCCCTCTCTCCAGCCATATCCCACTCCTCAGTGCTGTCACCACCTGGAAGTCACTCCTTAGGATTTTGTTGCCTCTGACGGTTTATACATTATTCCTTCCTCAATTATGTGACTTTTTTTTTCAAACATTCTGTACTTCTGTACACAATTGTAATTACTTATTTTAAATAATTTATTTAAGATTCTCCTTCCTAAAACTGGGCGGTGGTGATGCACACCTTTAACCCCAGCACTGGGGAGGCAGAAGCAGGAGGATCTTCAATTCTCCATGAGTTCAAGGCCAACCTGGTCTACAGAGTGAGTTCCAGGAGAGCCAGGGCTATTAAACAGAGAAACTTCGTCTCAACCCCCATCCCCCACCCCCGCAAAAAAATTCCTCCTTCATTTCTGGTCTGTCTAGAGCTCCAGGATACATCAATGCATCTGTGAATGCCACAGTCCATCCCTAGTGCACAGCACCAACCTGAGGCTCAGTAACTGGGCTTGCAAGCTCTTTCTGCCTCCCTATCGCTCTAAGGAAAAATTTATGCATCACCAAAGTGGGAATTGATTTTGTAGCAATCAGTTCAACAAAGCTCAAAATAAGGATTGTTTTTCTAACCAAGCATATTTTTGTAGCTTACTGTCAGTGTGGGCTCATGTTCCCGCTGGAGATAAAGAAGAGGGAAGTTCAATGCATTTCCCTCACACTGTCTGCTCGTGTGTGAGCCACAAGTAAAAAATATAATTAAAAATAGTAATAAATAAAGTGAAAACAGAGAGGCAGAAATGAGGCAAATCACGGCGTCAAGCCTGGGTTTTGTACTTTGACGAGCCGGAAAGAAGTAGCCTGAACTCAGTGATTTCCGTCAACTGTTTCCTTTCAAAACAGAGACACATCACAGGAACAAATGCCTGAGAAACATTTCCAATCAAACATCGCTAATCCCATTGATTGCTAGATTCAAAAACCTAACAGTGAAGTCCTTTGTATTTCTTCTTTAATGAGTATTTTGCAAAACAATGTGGCAGAGGAGACGTCTTGCAGGCAGAGAATCCAATGCCACTTGCTCACAAGGCGACCGTTGGGATGTGAAGTAACTGAACATCTGTTTTCAATCCTGGGTCAAGATTTCTTTTAATCCAGGATGTAATTAAACCCCTGTTCTGTACATAGATACTGATTTCACATATACAAGTCCCGGGACGTCTAATTATAAAGTAGTTGCAATCATTTGCGCAAATCAGTTCCCATTTTGATAGCCTGGCATCAGGTTTGTGTGTCTCTGAAGGACACACACAGGTTGAGGTGGCAGTGGGTGGGGGTGAGGGGTTCATGTCCTGTGTCCTGCTCCGTTGTACATCCACAAGGCTGGCTTCCTGGGGTGCTGCTGCTGCTACTGGGGGAGAAGCCCCAAGTCTCTGAACGCTATAACAGTGAGTCACCTCCCTGGGTCTTTATTGTAAGGAAATCGTTCTAATTCTTTGTTAAAAAGTACAAATACTTTTTTAAAGCTATTAATTATATGGCAACAAACAGTCACCTTAAGAACAACAACGAAAACACCCTTAAGTGGGAGCCAGTAACCTCTTGTTCGTCCATGTCACTCCGGACGAGAGACCGCCCAACTGTACGTTGACTTAATGTCTTGAGTTCTTTCCAAAAGAATAACCTGAGACTGTTCCTCCCGACTTAGGTTTCTATAAATCTGAAGTCACAAAAAAGGACATGCCTTCTCGTGCTCCCCAGGGGTTCCCCAGTAACGTCTCTGTGCCTACCCAAAGGCTGAGAACCATGGTGTGTCAACCATTAGGACGCTTACGGAATCAATAAACCTGTGCCCACGATTGAAGAAACAGAAAGAAGCAATGGAAGCCAGGGGTCAGGCTTCCTTACATGTTATCTTTGAAGCCTGAGTGCAGGGGTGATGCCTCTTCCAAGAGTCAGTCTCCATTTGAACATTTTATAATGACATTACTTTCTACTAGTGACTATATTACCTTCATAAAAAGACTGCAGGGGGGCTGGAGAGATGGCTCAGCGGTTAAGAGCACTGCCTGCTCTTCCAAAGGTCCTGAGTTCAATTCCCAGCAACCACATGGTGGCTCACAACCATCTGTAATGAGATCTGGTGCCCTCTTCTGGCCTGCAGATATACATGCAGACAGGATATTGAGAATACTGTATACATAATAAATAAATTTAAAAAAAAAAAAAAAAGACTGCAGGGCTCAGGAGGCTGGAGCAGAAGGTTGTTGCAAGCTTGACACTGACCTGAACTACAGAGTGAGACATTGCTTCAAAATCAGAACACAGCCCCTTTATATTCTTTATATTAATCACAGAATCTAGAACAAGAAACTCTTAATCAAAATGTTTAATTTTCAAGAGGTAAAGAAACCTAGATTTTATTGTAGGAAATGTGTTCATGCTATCACTCCAAGACTGCCAATAAAGTTAAACTTTGATTCAGAGGGCAGAGTCCACTTTCAACTGGCCAGAATAAACCATAGAATTTTTTGGTGGATACAGATGAGAATAGAGAGGCACAGGAAGGAATAAGGAAGGGCTTAGAAAGATTCCCCTTTTGCCCTGGGACGGTGGAGAGAATTGTCAGCTGACTGTTTCTCCATCGCTCTGTGGTTTTATCAGGTTTGTACCTTAGTATCTGAGTTCCAAGTTTTATTTATTAATAGAAAAATAAAAGTAGTCACTTAATCTGGCATCCAACACATGGTGTCAGATCACACCAAGGCTGTGGAGCCACCACCTTTCCATCACCACTGTGGTTTTCTCTCCCTCACCAGACCCTCCCAGCAAGTCCTGGGCCTTTCTCATTCCAGTCTCTTTGCAGCAATCTCTGCCCACTGTCCACCCCGACCTCAAACACCACAGGTGTCTGGGCTGGAGTCAACAGCCCACTGTCCACTGGCTCTGTCATTCAAGCCACCCCATGCCCTTGCATTCCATGCATCCTCAACCTTGCTGCTGCATGAGCAGGTGCTCTCAGCCCAGCCATGCACCCTTTGCCCAGCTGTGCAGCACAGTGACAGCCAGTGATGTTCTCTTTACATTTCCCGGGAAGCAGCCCACCTCCACTCATTGTCAGGGGCCTGGTGCCCTCCCACAGTGCATCCCTGCTGTGCAGGCTCCTCCTACCTGTCTCCCTAGGTCTGCTTTTTAGGCAGCATCCCCCCTTCCTCCCACTTGCAGTACATGACCAGCTGTAGGGGGCCTTGGCCTGGGCATGCAGCACACCTAGTCTGGCTCTGGGCATCTGCCCACACAACCAAGCATCATCAATGCAACTGGCTATCCCTGAATAGCTCCACCTATGCTATCATTGTCAGCAGATCTGCTGAGATACCTGGGTATTCTTAAAGGGGAGAATTAGGTTTTTATAGAAGAAGAAGAAGAAGGAGGAGGAGGAGGAGGAGGAGGAGGAGGAAGAGGAGGATTTAGTGCAGATTATAATTATTATCAGTTTGGTAATTAATGTTTTATTCTTTAAAAAGCAGTTTGATATCAGTGCCAAATATGAAAAATTGACTGATAAGATACAATCCTTAGAAAGACCTACTAATAAAACTAAAAATATATTTACATACAGAGGAGATTAGAGCAGAAGCTACTGTACCACTGCATTATGAAACTGTAGAGGAGCAGCCTGAGGTTATTAGAAACCCAACCTTAATTCATCCAGCTACCATACAAGAATGACCACCAGAACTCCACATCAGACAAAGAACTGATCTCCAAAATATATAAAGAACTCAAGAAATTAGACATTAAAATTCTAAATAATCCAATTAAAAAATGGGGTACTGAACTAAACAGAGAATTCTCAACAGAAGAATCTCAATAGATACTTAAGAAAATGTTCAGAGGCCGGGCGGTGGTGGCACACGCCTTTAATCCCAGCACTTGGGAGGCAGAGGCAGGCAGATCTCTGTGAGTTCGAGACCACCCTGGTCTACAAGAGCTAGTTCCAGGACAGGCTCCAAAACCACAGAGAAACCCTGTCTCGAAAAACAAAAAAAAAAAAAAGAAAATGTTCAGGGCTGGGCAGTGGTGGCGCACGCCTTTAATCCCAGCACTTGGGAGGCAGAGGCAGGCGGATCTCTGTGAGTTCGAGACCAGTCTGGTCTACAAGAGCTAGTTCCAGGACAGGTTCCAAAACCACAGAGAAACCCTGTCTCGAAAAACCAAAAAAAAAAAAAAAGGAAATGTTCAGTATCCTTAGCTATCAGGAAAAAGCAAATCAAAACAACTCTGAGATACCTTACACCTGTCAGAATGACTAATATCAAAAACACTAATGACAGTTTATACTGGAGAGGATGTGGAGTAACGGGAACACTCATCCATTGCTGGTGGGAATGCAAACCTGTACAGCCATTTTGGAAATCAGTATATTGGTTTCTCAGAAAATTGGAAATCAACTTACCTCAAGATCCAGCAATACCATTCTTGGGCATATACCCAAAAGATGCTCAAACATACTACAAAAGCATTTGTTCAACTATGTTCGTAGCAGCATTATTTGTAATAGTCAGAACCTGGAAACAACCTAGATGCACCTCAACAGAAGAATGGACAAAGTGTGGCACATTTACACATTAGAGTACTACTTAGCAGTAAAAAACAATATCTTGAAGTTTGTGTATTCTGGGTGTATTTAGTAGATTGAGGTCCCTTTAACCTCTCCAAGATCTGCTGCATATGGTATTTAAAATGTTTAAATTTTCTACAGAACCTTGGCCATTTCTACAGTGACCTTCAAAGTCTCGAAAATGATGCTGGGTCCCCACAATGACAATTCCACCTGGATTGAAGTAAATGCCACAAAGCTGACAAACACCACCCAAAGATCAGCTTTGGATGACAAACGGTTCAGAACAATTTCAAGATGGTGAACTAAGATGGTCCAGTCTCATAGACTGTAGAGAGCTGCGTGGAGCCACACCTGATGGCAATGTGTAGAGAGCTGCGTGGAGCCGCACCTGATGGTGCTGGCTTCTGCCCTCTGCTATCCCGAAAGTGAGTGCTCTGTAATAATCAACTCCTTATATGGCTAAGGCCTGACTTATGCTATTATCATGCAATGATCGTCAGCTGCTTGCATATGCGTGGACCTATGGACAGTGCCCACGTGGCAATCCAGGGTTGGCGGCCCCTGCCTTTTAAGGGCTGGGAGAGGTTTGCCCAGGGGGAGAGAGAGAGAGAGTAAGGGAAAGAGAGAGAAGCTGTAAATAAGGTCCTGAATAAACTGCTTGCAAGAAGAGCTCCGGTGTTGTGTCTTCCTTGCTGGTTGAGGCGGGCAATAGACTACTCCAGCCAGGAGTTTGGACAACAGCTAGCTCTCCCTGGACTTGATCATTATCTCAATTTTCTCAGGGTCCCTTACAGATGATATCAATGCCAGACATAATGCCCACATTCCCAAGATGTGGGATAGATGTGTTTTGGTTGTTTGGTGGATGTTTGTCATCATTTAGGGGAGTTAGTTGCAAGTTGTTATTGGTCATAGTCAGGGAGGAAACTAAACAAAGGAGATTAGATTCAGGGATCCTGAAAAGACAAAAAAGGGAGATATAAAAATGATAGGATAAAAGGGTAGATTATTGAATCTATTTTTAAACTAAAAAAGCAACTACTAGTCTTAAATGTTTTACATTGGTATGAATTTTTATATACTAATACAAATTTAAGGTTATTTTTGTTATCCAGTATATATGTTTCTACTCTTGTTTGAGATATTTTTGTATATTGGTAAAAATTTAAGGTTACTTTTTATTATATTGAATATATGTTTCTATTGTTGTTCAAGGTATTGTACCTATGTAGCTCATCTTAAAATGTAATGTAAAGTTCTAGTTCTTGAAAACTATTTAGAATAATTAATAAATATAGGTTAGTAGTCATCTATAATAATCAAACTTATAGTCATGTTATGTATGTTTTCAAGGTCAAACAAAGACATATATATATATATATATATATATATATATATATATATATATTTGGTTTTTCGAGACAGGGTCTCTCTGTAGCTTTGGTTCCTGTCCCGGAACTAGTTCTTGTAGACCAGGCTGGCTTCGAACTCCCAGAGATCCGCCTGCCTCTGCCTCCCAAGTGGGATACATGGTCTTCAAATACTTCAGAAACATACATAATATGGCATTTAAAATGTTTTACTAACATAAGGCTTTTCATGACAATAAGACATGTCTGCTCCTGGCAGCACCAATTTACTTCATGAAAGGATGATGGGCATCCAAGACCCTCCATATGAAGTTTTCTTTCATTGTAACAAAGTTAGCCACTGGGCGAGAAACTGCCCTTGCCTGGGTTGCTGACAGTATGCTATCCAAATGGACAAGCAGGACACAAAAGGAGATGACTGCCAAATTATGACAAGACAAGGTAGGCCAAATATGGGCATCCAAATGTTGCAGAGGAATGTTGGGGATGACTGTCCAGGCAACCAGCTGTTACTGTCATTTCCATAGTTTTGGAAGTTGCTTGCTCCGCACTGTCTGTTTACTCAGGCAGTATTATGTCCTCGGGTCTCTGATGGGGTTGAAGACTAGATAGAGTTTTCCCTAGAATGCAAATTAGGTACAAAAATTTGGACTCACCAAGATATAATCGATTATGGAGCATTTTCTCTGAATTCAGCAAATACAAATGACTGTGTACCAGGCTTTTTTTTTCTTTTGGATTACCAACAAGTTGCCAAATCATGACACAGAAACGTATTAGTTTTGAGTGCTTAGCCTAGCTTAGGTACATTTCTGGCTAGCTCTTTTAACTTAAATTAACCTTTTTCTCTTTATCTACCTACATTTTGCCCCTGGGTTATTTATCTTCTTCCTTTTTTTTCTGTGTATCTTACTTTCACTGCTTCTTGTGTCTGCTGGCTGATGGCTGCTTGGTTTCTGGTCCTAGGTGTCTCCCTCATTCTCTCTTCCTCTTTCTTCTTTCATTCATTTTTTTTTCAGCCTAGATTTCTCCTCTTCTTTATCATCTCTTCCCAGCACCCCTGCCTATCCCTCTCCTGCAATTTCTCCTCCTATTTATTCTCTCTGTCCAGGATCCCTGCCTATCCTCCACTGATCAAGCCTCCTGAGGTCAGGGCCTCAGCGTGGTGAAGGGACAGCTCCCCACAGACAGTTGAGCGTTACTCAGCTTCTCGTTTTTTTTCATCTAGTAGGGCTGACAGCTAGGACAGACCTGCTAAATGGCCTTACATCTGTGTTCCGAGTGATTGCAGTCCATGTGGCTGACTGAAGTCAGAAAGTTGACAGTGTGGAAGATAAGCCTTCAAATCTGTATCCTGCACAGCCTTCGTTAGGTTCTTTCTGGACAATTCTTTTTCGGATTCACACGATTTCCTGGCTTTTGTGCAATGTAATTATGATAACATGTGTTCGGCGTTTGTTTATCGTGAGTCATGTACCATTATGTTCCTGTCCAATTCATGTTTTGTTTGTTTGTTTTTAAGTAGAAAATGTTCAGACAGCTGGAACTTTTAACCCCTGGAAGGTCACAGGCAGAAGCTGGTCATTCACAGACAACCCCAGTTCAGGAAGTGTTGGTCACTCACTCTACCTGGCCCTTGGCTAGACTTGGGGACTCTCCTGGGGAATTGCTTGGGATACTGAGAATCTGGATGAGGACTACCAAATTCTCAGCAGTGACACATTGCAAAGGACACATCAGTTACAGTTGCTGCTGTCGACATGATCCTCTGGGGCATAAGTGTGTGCGTGCGTGCGTGCACACGTGCGCACACGCATGCACAGGTTCACACACATGCATGCCATGAGCACTTGCCTGGGAGGACACAGTGGAAGCGACCGGTTGCCGTCAGGTGTCTTCCTCAATTGCTAGCTGTCTTGATTGTTGAGACACGGTCTCCCACTTAGGATGGAGATTTCAGATTTACCTAGATTGTTTGGCCAGATGGCCCCTGGGATCCATCTGCCTCTATCTCCCCAGCATGAGGTTACACACTGGACTGCCAGGCCTGGCTTTTCCATGGATGCTGGGGTCTGAACTTGGTCCTCACTCCTGTACAGCATCTTTACCCGCCAAACCAGCTCCCCAGTCCCCATAAGGGACCTTTAAATTCTGGATGTTTTAACAGAGTCACACGAGCAGCCTGCTTGCATGCTTCCTGGAGCCTGTTCTTGGGAAGTGCCTCCCCTCCTCCCCGGGGAGAGGGGAGTTAGGAAGCCCTTGTAAAGTCTCAGTGGGAAAGAAGCCAGGAACCTCCCAGCCATTACCAAATTCAGAACCGCATGAATACCTGATCTACCCCAAAGTCACAGGTCTAAGACACACGGAGCACAGGCAGAAAAGCTTCAACACCATTGGCGTTAGATGGGGAATGTTGGCAAGCGTATGGTCAACAGCAGGTAGGTAATTTGCCCACCCTTGATTTACAAAGGTAAGGAGAAATCTGATAAAACAAACAAAAAACCACTCATGTCACAGCTTGAGGGATTTCATCGCACGAAGTCACATGCCTTTCCCTAATGCCATTTCACTTGGTGTTTAAAACTAACAACCACTGCCAACTGAAGCCACCTTGCATGTTCTTTTCGGTTTGGTTTTTGAAATTTTTCTGTACAACCCTGGCTGTCCTGAAACTTGCTCTGTAGACCAGGCTGGCCTCAAACTCAGAGATCCACCTCCTGAACGCTGGGATCAAAGGCCTGCGCCACCACCGCCTGGCAGACGTGGTTTGTTCTCAACACAACCTTGTTTTCATAACGTCAGAGCTCCAGACGTTCCATAAACATCTACAGCTGCTGAGGGAAGAGGAAATGAGTGGCAGGACGTGCAGCCCAGGTCGGAGGATTCTTCGTGTGTTCACATGGATTTCTGCTCGGGTTCATGGTCTAGGCTGTATTCCTGTGGACCAGAGAGAAAATGCTGCTTTGCTTGGCAGTAGGATCGCACTGTATGGTGGTGCTCGGTATGCTTAGCTGTCACTGGCGGACATGACCTCCGCACACCGTACCCCAACACCTCACTGCACAGCCTTTCCTTTCCTAGTTGGGCCTTCTTGCTACTTGCATGTGGGATTCTGCGAGATCCTTGTATATATACTCTTGTGGGGGTTCGCTTGGCCACCTGTCCTATGTGGTCTGCAAGTGAGCAGGTGAGGGATGCTGATGACGACCCGTGTCTGCTCACACTGCAGAGCCTCTTGTACCAGCTTCCAGCAGGGCCAGGAATGCTCCAGGAAATGTAGACATGCTGTGGGTATGCCACGAGGGGCTGGAGCAGGAGTCAGTTCATACTATCTCCTCCCAGAGAGACAGAGAGCATCAGAGAAAACGGGCTTTGGGAAGCAGTAATGTGGGAGGGGACAGTCAGCCATGATGGTGCAAAGAGGTGACCTCCTGATGGTATACTGGACATCTGTAGCATGAATTCTACTTGGTCTTAATAATAAAGGTCCAGTGTCAGATACAGGGATTAATGCTGGAGATCAGAGAAGCTGAGAGGCCAGCCACTAGAGAGTTCTTTTACCTCTACCAATGTTCAGACAGAAGAGGCGGTCCTGCCCTCAGACTGCATCTCCAGACTCCGTCTGTCTCCACCAAACCTCAGACGTCCTGAGCTCCTGTCTCCTCCTGCCTTATATTCCTCTCTGCCCAGCCATATCACTCCTGTCTCCACCTCCCTAGTGCAGGAATTAAGGCATGGGATCTCAAATTCTGTGATCACCTTTGTGTGAGCTCTGTTTGTCTTTTAGAGAGATTCCATCTTGTGTAGCCCACTAATAGAGATCTGTCTGCCTCTGTCTCCCGAGTCTTGAAATTAAAGGTATATGCCACAGCTCCCTAGCCTCTAGTGGCTTGGCTCTGCCCTCTGATCTTCAGGTAAGTTCTAGTTGTTCAGACATGAACAAAGTATCACTACGGACATCTGTATCTTCCTGCCCACCTTCTGGCCTTTACCTGGCCTCATGCCTCCCAGTACTGCACCCCCCATGAAAATACATTCATGAGTCCTTGTGCGATAATTCTCTCCTAGAACACTGGGTTAAATTAGCTACATATATTTTCCCCAGAAAAGCACACCCAAGCAGTTCCGAGAAATTAAGTGCCCATCATCCCCATTTATAATGGTAAAGATGAGTCTTGGGTGTGAATGACTTAGACCAGCGATTAACGCCGATCAGGCAGTACTCAGCCCTCATCACCAAACTCAGAATTACTTTTGAAGTTCAAATGCTTCCATCTGGAAAACGGAGCCATAAGGAGAGTGAGCTGAGCGCTCAGCAGATTCTACTGTTGCCCTCTGTGCGTTTCTCTTCCTCCATCACTGTTAACACTGCACTTACCTGCTTTTTTTTTCCCATATAGAACAGAACACGAGAAACACTTTCCGTGTACTGATGCACAACTTGCCCAGCAAGAAGGAAAACCCTGCTAAATCTTCTGTCATCCATGCATGGAAAGCTAACGTAAACAAACCGGCAAGTCTGTCCTGTGAGTGCACCCAAGTGTCCTCAGAAGAAGGAGGAAGGAGCCACTGTGGGTGTTGGCGGGATTTCGTCCCTTGTCCTTAGCTCCTTTGCTGGGTGGAAGCTGGTACTCACGGAGGGTACCCTGTGTGACTTAATGTCACAAGTGACTTAGTCACGGGCCATTCGGGACACATAGAAACAGACCCATTGTCTCATGACACAGAAGGGTCATGGTGGGTTATTAATAACAGCATCGCTCCCTTTTCTTGCTGTTGGAAATGTAGAATTAGCCAAAAGTGGAACATTTGACAATAAGGAACAGGAAGAAGTACTTCCGGGGCCTGGGAAGGAAGGGATGGTGCCCAGACACCAGGCATGTGCAGGTGTTCCCGCACAACAATGTGCCAGCACGGAAGGACTCTGCCTCTCGCAACCCTGACAAAGCTCTGTGATGTCACCATGTGCACCACTGCGAATTCCCCACACTGCTAATTTTAGCCAAACTGTTTACATAGACAGGGGACCCGGCCACACAGATGTCAGTGTCTGACTCAGTGATGTTCCCAAGCACATTGTACTCCGCAGTCTCCAGTCTCTATTTCACAGTATAGCAAGGTTGGAGCTGGCCTTGCCTTCTACATGTGAGGCCGTGGGTTCAATCGCCGGAGAGTAAATAAAAAGCATGAGTAAGTTCAGCATCTAGTTTAGTGAGTAAAACAAATCGGAACTTTGTTTAGAACTGGCAAAGTAAGTGCAAAGTCCTTATGAGGTGTGAGAGCCAACTTGGGGATGAATGAGACATCCTTCCAGATTTAGGAGGACAAGCCTCACTCCACTGTCCATCTCTGGACCTGGACATGGGTACCTTCAGGGGTCATGTCTTGTACTCTGCCTCAGTCTACCAACTTAGACCTTGAGAACTTGGGAACATCTTCCCTTATCATGGAGTACTTCAATAAAACGCTTACCCCCCAGAGAGAATCACTCAGAGACATAATTCAATTTGGAAACAAAATCATTTGCCGGATGGATCCCTGGCATCTGTAGCCTGTCCCTGCCCCTGGATTCCAGGACAAAAGTTCTTCCTTTAGCTTCCTCAAAACAAATCTACCTTGCAATTAACCTCGGCTCTCACTGTCTCTAGACAATTCCCCACCCTGCCTTCTAAAACAGCAATTCCTGCAGGGCTGTGTCCAGACAAGCATGGTGGAGACTGAGCATGCGCTGGAGAGCTTCCCTCAAGTGGGTCAGGAGTAATCGTGTAACATGTTAAGCACACGCTCCTTTTCCAGACTCAACTGAACTTCTGCCAAAATAGCTAACTGCCTGTCCTTTTTACTGACCCACATAAAACATGGTAGATGCATCACCGTTTTTGAACGGCACACTGAAAAACAAAATTCCACCACAAACCTGACATTCAAGTGACGTCACAGCCTCCCGTGAGGCACCAGATTCTCGCTGAAGAGTTCTGGGAAGGGGTCCAACCACCCTTAGGAAAGTTGGGGGAGAAGAAAAACAAAAAGCAAGGAAATAAAGAAACAGAACCGGCAACAAAGACCTACTTCCCTTGGCCCACTGACTTGGCCCCAATGACGAAAATGATTCGAATAAGCCACATGCGCTCTAGAAAAGCCATGAAGATAGGCCCGTGTCCACGTGCCTAAAGGCCTGAGAAGCAGGTCACAGACCTGAAGAGGTTTACAATTTCCTTCCTCCGCTCACTGTCTGGTCTGCAGAGTTTTGGTTTTAAACGAGAAAGTCAGTATGGGCACGAGAGAAGCCCTTCCATCCTCCTAGGCAATGTTCCACAGAGAACGCAGGAGAGCTGCACCTGTGTGGAGCTCGTGCCCACTAGGAGGAGGTCAGTGGTGCGAGGCAGTGGACTCTGAGATGTGTGCAGCTCTCCCGAAATCCCTGACCAGAGAATTCCTCCGGTGCCTTGAACTCAGTCTGAGCAACAGTTCAGGCAAAATCCAAGACAGCTACACGAACGGGCGAGGCAGCTTGTTAGCGCCCTCGCGCACCGCTAACAAAAGCTAGTTCATCTTTGGGTCTTAGCACCAACAGGAAAAGGTGTGACACAATCCTCTTGTGTTCTATCCGGTTCACTCAATTTAGAGTGCTGTCATGAGACTTTAAGGTTAATATAGAAAGGGAAGGGAGCATCGTGGCATATGAAGGATACAGCCATCCCTTGGCCTCTGCAGAGTTATTAGCTCTAGGCCCCGTGGGGATACCAAAGTCAAGGAACACTCAAGAATCGATGTAAAATGGTGAAGTATGTGCACACTCGCACACATATACTCTCATATCCTTTGAATCACCACCATCGTGAGACTAACTCTATAGTAAATGGACGAGAGCCAAAGTGAGTAAAGGCCTCAAGGGCTCTGGGGAACAATGAAGGGTCCATAAAGGGGCAGGTGGCGGCATGTTGCTCCATTTGCAGGGATTTCAAAAGATACACTCATAAAGTCTCACCAACACGACCACCTAGACATTAGCCGAACATGGACAACGACAGACATGTTAATAGAGACAGGGAACTCCTGAGAGGCCTCAACTCTACACAAAGAACTACAGGCAGTTAAAGAATGCTGAGATGGGCAGAAACTTCCAGGGAAGAACACAGCAGTTGGTTATTCAGTACCAAATGGTCAGCCCTGAAAACATATATACAAGTAGCATGATACAGACTGAGCGGGTTGTATTTACATATTTAGGAGTATGTATGTATGTATATAACAACAATTAATGAAAAAGGGGCCATGGATTTGGTATCTGAAAGGGTTTAGAGGCAGGAAAGAGAAAGGGGAAATGTAATTACATTATAATCTCAAAAAAGAAATGACTTAAAGGGTTTCTACAGATGACGCCATCCTGATCTGTTGACAGCAACTCTTTCTTCCTCCTCTTCGTTCTGTCCTTGAGCAAAGTCAAGACAAGCACTCACTGTCGCCCACTTGATTTGCGTGAATCAAGATCTGCTTGTTACCAGGAGTGTTGGCACACATCTCTAATTCCAGCATTTGGGAGGGAGAGGCAGGGCGATCTCTGAGTTTGAGACCAGTCTGTTCTCAAGGAAACGCTGTGGGAAGGTGCAATCGAAACCCAAGTAAAAGTGTCTCCTCGCTAAGCCTCACCACACTTGTCTGTGGGCGATTCAAATAGGAACCCCTAACTTTAGAAAAGCTATGACCTCCAGGCTGTTTTGCATATTGACTTTTAGTCCAACCGTTTCTTCTGTGTTCGTTTGCTTTCTGGCCGTAGGCATGGGGTCGGAGAGGCTAGTCAGAACAAGGGCTGAGGTAACTGAGCCGGGTCTCTGCCCTTGATCTGAGCAACTTCTGCCTGAGCTTGGCCTTTTTCTGGTCAGGACAGCTATGGCCCCTCAGCAAGGCAAGCTTCCTGAATGCATTGACTGTCTTATAAAGCGCCACACAGATATGTGCGCCAGCATGTCCCAGTGGCTAGCCAGGTGTGGAAGTGTGCACGCTCACACATGCTCACCCCCCAAACGGGGGATGAAGAATCTGGAGAACAGGTCCAAACCAGTTTTTATTTTCTCCTCCGAGACTCCTCAGTGGGAGCGAGGCACAGTGGCCCAGACAAGTGAATGTTTCCTTTGCTTCCAGGGACACATCCCCTCGGCAGAGTTGCGGAGGGGAGCAAGGTGGGGAAGGCGTGGTTGCCTGCTTCCTCCAGCCTTGTCTCCCTGCGGAAGGAAAAGCATACCGCCCATCATGGCTGCCTGCCAGCCCTGGCTCCCTGAATGCCTGGGTGAAGGAAAAGGCATCTCTTACTGAGCATAGCACAGGATGGTTGGGCGTGCTTGCTAAGTGAAAACCTGTGGCTCCCAGGGGCTGGGGTGAGTATTGGGAGGACTTTTGGAGCAGCCCAAAGACGCTGAGTGGACCACAGAACACAGAGACAAATGGGAATGACGTATTTTCTAGATTCTAATCCTGCTACAGAAAGACAGATCTTCCAGTACGGAACATTGCAGGGGTGCAGAGAGCTGAACCTCACCAAGTGCATGGACTCCAGAGATGCTGAAGGGGACCAGGGGCAGCTGGTAAGCCAAGCTGTGACAAGCTACAGTAACAAACAAATTGATGCTTCTGACAATGGCCTGTTCGTGTGGTCCCATGGTCTCCATGACAACCTCTAGGATGGTGTTGCTGTTACCCCCATCTTTACAGATGCAAACCCTAAGGTTCAGGCATGCAGCAGCTTCTCCTGGTCAGAGGGCTGATCCACCAGTGAGCCCTGTGGTTGGGAGCCAGGTTCTGGGGTCAGGACCCTAGCTTTGCTATCAGCCCCTCCCCCCCACCCCGCCATGCTGCTTTCTGCCAATCACATACTCTTGTGTGCTTAGGTTTCCCTATCTATAAAGAGGGAGCTAATGACAGGACTTGCCTCCTGGAGTTGGACAATGGACAAGGAAGGGCTTTACCAGTCAAAGCCCCAGGGTAAATGCGGGGCCAGTGTGGGCCGTGCTGTTTTCCCGTGTTTTCTCACTCTGAGGGAACTCAGGAAACACTTCTTCAGTGCCAGATTACAGTCAAGCAGGACAGGTGTGATGGGACAAGCTTCAAAGGTCCAGATCACACTGGCCTTGGGTAAAGGAAACGCAAGCCCTTGCCAGTTTCATGATGCTCTCGTCACCAAGGCGGCAAAGCAAACAACAGGAACTTCTATTCTTGACTTGAGTTCTGATGAAAAAGAAACTGATGGGCCTTGAGCTACTTCCAGGAACTTGATGATGAGCAGGTCATCGCGGGTCTGGAGATGAAGGTGATGTCCGTCAGGCCAAGCTGACCTGAGGTCTGGAGGAGCTTCAGGAGGTCCAGAGAAATGAGCACTAGGACCCCTCTGCTAGGAATACAGCTCACAGCGGAGGGAAACTCTGAACAAACAAACAAACAACAAAAAAAAAAAAGAGAAAGAGAGAAAGAGAGGGAGGGAGGGGGAGGAAGGGAGGGAAAGAGAGAGGAAGAAAGAAAGAGAGGGAGGGAGAGGGAGGGAGAGGAAGGAAGGAAAAGAGAGAGAGAGAGAGAGAGAGAGAGAGAGAGAGAGAGAGAGAGAGAACGAGAGAGAAAGTAGGTAGGTAGGTTGGTTTGTGTTAAGTTTCAAATCTGGGACAAATGGCTGATAAGCCTATTTAACTTATCAAAGAGGACACTGGCTGCCAGGTTCTCCCTGTCTCCCTCTGTCCATAACTGTTTCAGGTTCCTCCTGGCTGGTAACCCCCACCCCCACCCCAGAATTCTCTAGCCCAGAGGCTGGGCTGCCCTTCCTCCCATGCCCTTTCCTATATAATGCAACCATTTTGATTACTTGGTCCTTTTTGTCTACTCTAGGCCTCCTGAGTGCTGCACCTGGTTCCCCTCTCTGCCCTCCCCTTCCCCTCACAAAGCACAGCTCAGTCTGGTCAGGTCCACTCTGGACCCTTCCAGATGTCTCTGCCTCTGGCTGTGTTTTCCCACATAGTCACAATAAACCTTCTCCATGATACCTCTGACTGGCCACTTCCTTTTTATTTCTTTTTCATTCAGTGTGTTCCCCTAAACATTATAAAATAATTTCAGTGAAAAAGGGGCATGAGACAGTGGTGACAGAAAAGCTCCCAACTTCTCTGATTTTAAAGTGCTGTATGTAAGGGACAAAGGGCAGCCACTGGGCTGTGCCCCGGGTTGAGCATCTGCAGAAGAATGGGCCATGAGCTGCCATCAAAGGCCAGGCTGGGGCATATACAGTATGTCACCTCACTTACATTTCGGTCTTAAGAAGTAGCTGCTTGGGGTAGAGAGAGACTCAGTGCTTTTGCAGAGGCTCTAACTTCAGTTCCCAGCACCCCTGCAGGCAGGGTATCTCACAATTGTCTGTGACTTCAGCTGTAGGGGCGGGGGTAACAGATAATACAATCAGTAAAGTGCTTGCTTTGGGAGCAAGAGGACTTAATTCAATTGGTACAACTGAAAAAAGTCAAGCCTACTGTGGTGGCATGTGCTTGTAGTCTTGGTGCTGGAGCCGCAGAGGCGTGAGGATCCTAGGAACTCCCAGTCAGCCAGTCTAGGCAAATCAGTGAGCTTCGGGCCAAGAAAAGACCCCTTTCCAAACAAAGAAATAAACAAACAAAAAGGGAAGATGGGGACCGAAAACAGCAGTTGGTATTGACCTCTGGCCTCCACAGAGGTGTACACAATAGCACACACACACACACACACACACATGGACGATACAAGTTTCACGTTTTGCTGGTAAGAAATGTATGCTAGGCACGTCTATAATTTCCTGAGGAACACACAAAACACGAGCACAGCAGGACTCAAATCCAGAGTCACCGTGAGGTCCCTGTTGCTCACTCAAGGGTCTGGAGAGGGGTCAGGGGTGTTTCTGATGCCAGGACACTGCTGTTCCTGTGACTTGGCTGGTGCCCTCCTTGTGCCCTATCCACTTGCGAGGGAAGGTCAGAGAGACCGAGTTCAGATTCAAACCCTCCATGTCTAGGGCTGAGCAGGCAGAAGGCACCAACACTGGAAAGCACACACAGGAAGCCACACTGCCTTCGGGCACCTCTCTCTCCACGCCGCCATGTCCCCAGACTTGTAACTTAGAGATTGTGTGCCATGGCACCCTGGAGACTCTTACTGAGAACTAGATGAGACACTAAGTGAAACCCAGCTGTGGTCAGCTCTGAATCCCCACCCTGATCCCTTTCATAGGACAAACAAGGATGTCTCACGGGGCACCCACAATTGCCTCTTCCCAGCCTTGCCCATCTGATAGTTGTCTTAACTGCACCAGCAACACTTCTTGTTTGCCTTCAAGGCTCTCCAGTAATCTCTTTTTAGATCTTTAAAACCTTTTGATCCCAGCACTTGGGAGGCAGAGGCAGGCGGATCTCTGTGAGTTCGAGACCAGCCTGGTCTACAGAGCTAGTTCCAGGACAGGCTCCAAAGCCACAGAGAAACCCTGTCTCGAAAAACCAAAAAAAATAAATAAATAAATAAAATAAAACCTTTTGGTCTCTTTCCTCTGAAGTCTATCTGAGGCCATGGGCCACTGGGGTCTCAGAAGGACGGGGTGCTGGCAAAGGGAACGTTTTGCTGAGACTTTAGAAATTCTCTGCAGTGATCCCCCTCCCCCCAAGGTATATGAAACCAGGAGATAATCCATGTAAGGAAAGGATTCAAGAGGTACAAATAGCACCGACTTTAGGTTCAAATCAAGCCCAGGATCCCAGGCAATCTCTCAGTTGAGCATGTGGGTACCTCCATATAGGCCAGGTGGTGGCCTGGAGACCTGACAGCAGGTTCCTAACATTGGCCACGGAAAGGATCAGTTCAGGCATAGGAAACTCTGCTGTTGGGGCCTGGGCAAGTCAGTAAGAAGTATGCCGTTTGGGAAGAAAAGAGGATCAGTTGTAGGAGACACCAGGGATACCGAAGTCAATGGCTCCAGCTGCTTTGGGCTACTAACCCCTGACCATCTGCTCCCTCAGTCAGGATTGCTCCATCATGTTTACACTGAAGGAAGTTTAGTGTGGGAGGTCCTTCTGTCTATGTGTTGCTTTTATTGGTTAATGAATAAAGAAACTGGCTTGGCTTATAGCATGGGAGGAGGAAGGTGGAGCTAGAGAGATGCCATGGAGCCACCAGAGATAGATGTTGGGAACTTTACCTGGTAAGCCACAGCCATGTGGTGATATACAGGTTAATATAAATGGGTTAAATGAATATAAGAGTTAGCCAATAAGAAGCTAGAGCTAGTGGGCCAAGCAGTGATTTAATTAATACAGTTTCTATGTGATTATTTCAGGTCTAAGCTAGCCGGATGGCCAGGAACCAACAACAGCCTCCTCCAACAGAAGTTCATCACCTTGTATGACTCTGCCTCAGGCCAAATCCCCATAGGCTCAGGCATTTGAACACTTGGCCCTCAGTTGATGGCACTGTTTGGGAAGGTTATGAAACCTTCAGGAGGTGGAGCCTTGCTGGAGGAAGTGTGTCAGCCGGGGCAGGCTTTGGGAATACATAGCCTTGCCCGCTCTCAGTTTTCTTGAAGACTGACTGCTCCTCTTCCTGATTGGCTGCCTACTGCCCTGGCTCCCCTGCCATTACGGACTCCTCACCACTGACCGCTTAAGCCAAAGCAAACACCCTTTGGATGTTTCTTTTGGTTACAGTGTTTTATCACAGAATAGAAAAGTAATGAATACAGGATCTTACCTTCAGGTAGTTAGCCTTTTTTTTAAATTTTCTATTTTTTAATTTTTAACAGAAATGAAACTGGGTAACTGGAAGTAGTCAGTACAAAAGGAGGGAAAGGATGCTGCGCAGAAAGACAGAGATCCCTTCTCCTTTCCCTTCCCATCCTTTTCCTTTCCTTCCATCCCGTGCCCACGCCCTCCAGTCTTTTAGAATCGTCCACACTCCCGCTGCCTTAGACTCACAGCCGAGTTCACATCTTGGTGGACCATGCCTTAGGCTCTCTTACTCCTATGCTTCTGCTCTGACTCCTAGCTCTGCTACTCTACCAGTTGTGTATTCTTTGGCAACTCACGTTTCCTCTCAAGTCTCCCAAATCCCACTCTCCTCGGCTTGTCTAACATTACAATCCATTTCGTTTAAAATAAACAGTATAGCTTCTGTTAGCTTTCTTAGGGCGTGTGGCTTTTATCTAATTCCACGTTACCCTGAAAACAATTGCACAGCATTGGTCATAACCACTTGTTTCTTCCGGATACACACATAGGAAGTTTGCCATATTATCTCATTCTTACTAAGGCAATGCTATATGTAGTCTTGTTTATTAAACTTAAAAAAAAAATTGTATTCCTACGGTAGGTTCCAGGAAGAGAAGAGTAGTGCCTTGGCTGTGGTATATTTTTCCTTTTCTGTTTTCATGTGTGTGTGGCATACATGCATGTGTGTATTTGCAGGTGTGTGTACTCATGCATGTGGAGACCTGAGGTTGATGTTCAGAATAAGCTTCCATTGATTCTACCTCACTTATTGAGGCAGAGCCTTTCAATCAAATCCAGAGCTTACCATCGTGGCCAGCTTGGTAACCAGACAACCCCCTTTCCTGCCTTTTCAGGCTGGCATTGTAGGTGGCGCTCTATGTTCACCTGGTATTTATTTGGGTTCTGGGAATTTGAACTCCAGTCCTCACACATGCATGCCCAGCACTTTCCCCTACTGATCCATGTCCCAGACCAAAAATTCGGCACATTTTAAGTGTGGACAGAGATTGGCAGCAGGAAAGACAGCTGGGATACAGTAATTGCTGTGAGGAGGGGGAGACTCCAGATTGCCGTAAGGACCTGTAAGCAACATCCATAATCAATTCAAAGTTTCCTGGGTAACCAGAATGGTATTCAGAAAGCCCTTAACTGAACCTGTAGCCTGAAGTTTCTCCTAGAAACACTGTAGCCTAGTGTTTCTCCTAGAAGTTTCCGAGTTTCAGTGCTAATACTGAGGTATTTGATCCATTTGGAATTGACTTGTGTTCAGGGCGAGAGGCAAGGTTCTAGGTCCATCCATCTATACACAGAGATGTAGTTTCCAGGCTCCAATGGTAAAGATGCCAGCTTTTCTCCTGGGTATGTTTTTGGCACCTGTCAAAAACCAGGTGGCAGCCAGGTGGTGGTGGTGGCGGCACATACCTTTAATTCCACACTCAGGCTGGGCAGTGGTGGCACACGCCTTTAATCCCAGCACTCGGGAGGCAGAAGCAGGAGGATCTCTGTGTGTTTGAGGCCAGCCAGCCTGGTCTACAAGAGCTAGTTCCAGAACAGGTTCCAAAGCTACACAGAGAAACTCTGTCTCGAAAAGGCAAATAATAAAATAATAATAATAATAATAATAATAATAATAATAATAATAATAATAATTCCACACTCAGAAGGCAGAGCAGGTGGTTCTCTGTGAGTCTGAGGCCAGCCTGGTCTACAAAGCAAATTCCAGGACAGCCAGGACTTGTATAGAGGAATCCCATTTTGAGAAACCAAAACAAACAAAGGAATTCATGTGTTCATGGGCTTTTATCTGAGTCTATCTGATTGATCAGTGTGCCTGCTTTTGTGTTCTGTAATCTTTTACCGCTATGGCTCTGTAGGGCATCGGAACCAGGCATGTGAGACACCTACAGAAGTGCTTTTGTTCTTCAGGATTCTTTTGGGTATCTGGGTCTCTGTGCTTCTATATGAAGTTTACTATGTTGTCAATTGCTGTGAAGAGTTGAGTTGGAGTTTTATGAGGATCTGGCATTGGACTTATAAACTGTTTTTGGTAGGGTTCCATGTTCACAGTTATTAACCCTATCAATGCATGCGCACAGAAGGCGTCTCTCTCCCCTGGTGTTTTCTTCAGTGTTTTAAAACTGTGTAGGCCTTTCTCTTTCCAGGTTAGATAAATCCAAGGGTAACCTGGTTTCTTTCTCATTCTGCTTGTCTTTGGTATATAAGTATATATTCATAGAAAAGAGTTTAATGTGAGGTCCCTGCACTGGGGTTATGCGAGCCCCAGAAGTCAAAGGTTGCTAAGTGAAAAGCCCAGAGCCAGGTATGGAATACCTCTCCTAGAACCGGTGGCCAGAGGCGATCTACAAACTCCTATTACAGGCTTTTGCCTTTGCTACTGCTTGCCCGCCAGGACTTGATGCTTATAGCCCTAATGCTTCAGCACAAGACACATGGGTCACAGGTCAAGGAGAAATCAAGCTGGCACTGTTGAGGAAGCTTCTCTCCCTGCTGCTGGCAGGTGCTGTGCAGGCCACTGCAGGGGAAATCATCAACAGCCTAACATGCTTGTGTGAACCCCATGACCTGCAATGACTTGTATGGCCAGATTGCCCATGGGTGCAGTACTAGCATAAAAAGTCTAGGGGTAACTGTGGTAGTCTGAGTGTAATTGGCCCCCGTAATTTCACAGGGAGTGGCACTATTAGGAGGTGTGGCATTGTAGGAGTGGATATGGCCTTTTTGGAGGGAGTGTGTCACTGTGAGTTCGAGACCAGCCTGATCTACAAGAGCTAGTTCCAGGCTCCAAAGCCACAGAGAAACCCTGTCTCGAAAAACCAAAAAATAAATAAATAAATAAATAAAATAAAAAAATTAAAAATAAAAAAATAAAAATAAAAAAGACTTTCAGAGAAAGATTCCCCACCTCCCTGAGTAGTCTTTCTGATTTTTTCCAACTTCTTTTGACTGTTTTCTTCTATTCAAACATTTAAGGCAGAAATAAGAAAAAACAAACAAAAACCATGTCAAAACCTGCACTGCAGGGTGCAGGAGAAAAACAACTGCAACTTGCACCCCAGCTGTCAGGGGCTGTAAAAGTCAAGAACTCAGGGTGCTGTTAGGGACCCAGTGTCCCCTCCCAGAAGAGATGTGTTGAAGTCCTGGCCACGGGTACCTCAGACAGTGACTTCAGAGAAAAGGTCTTCACAGAGGCAATTTAGGTGAAATGAAGGCAAGCATGGCTTTAATTCTACACTGTGTGTCTACTGCCTTTCTAAATGAAGGGGATGCAGCCATAGCAGAGGGCACAGGAGTCATGTGATGCCTGCCAGTAAGCTTCCCTGCAGCTGTAGGCGGAGAGCAGCAGTCTTGGGGCTCCTGGACATGTCCCTCCAGAGCTGTGCAGAGCTGTGTGACGTGCCCCCTTCATGATGTTTTGGGCTACTTGCTTCAGGGTTCTTACTTACATAATTGTCCTTTGCATGCTTAGTGTGTAGGGTCAGTCAGGATCTTTGATTCATCCTTTGTCATTACTGGGCAGGAACATCTAGTTTTTATTCAGCTATAAGGTCTACATATTCCTGGCTGTCCTGGGATTGCTGTCCCTGGAGCTGTGTAGACCAGGATGGTCTGGACTTCAGAGAGCTCTGCCTGTGTCTGCCTCCCAAGTGCTGGGGTTAAGTGTGTATGCCACCACACCCAGCCTCACTTATTGTAAATGTAGTGCACCTCTGTGTGATCACCACCGAAGAATTTACATTTGGTGCAACATTATTTCATGTTAAGGCCCTCCCTTATATACAAAGAATATATAAGATAAAAATAAAATGTTTGTGTATACAAAGAATATACAGAGAATTCACATTTGATGGAAGGTTATTTCATGTTAAGGCCCTCCCTATGTTTGAGTCCTCACTGTTTTCTGCTTTTGCCTTCGTGGTTTTTATTCCTGAAGTGTTTATTAAACTGTTTAATAAGCTTTAGAATATACAAAGGGCAAGAGGGTTCAGCCTTGCGGAACTCTTAGATGCTACACGACTGCCTTGTTGCTTTGCTACACAGTCTCTCACTGTTCCCCAGCAATGGATCTGAGTTCTGGCCCCACCCCACAGCTCTTACTGCTTCAGTGCAGAGGCCTGACCAAGACTCTATGTGGTCACAGAAGGAATCCTCTGGTCTTCACACCATGGGGCTCACAACTGAGGGTCTGTTAGTTTTATCAACCACAACCAGAGGAACTACTTCTTAACCAGAGGACAGAATGTCAAGGGACCCACATTGTCCAACTTCTGAGGGGGAGAAAAAGAAGCATCAGTGTGAACCAGAGCTTACAGATTCACATAAACAACCCAAAATGGTCTTTTCTCTCCATGTTTCCCACAGGGAGACAGATATGCGGGCAGGGGGAGGGCCTAGTGGTCAGAGCCATCCACCTGACTGTGTGACTTTGGGCAAGTCATGGGGTGATGTGTGTTCAGAGACCCTTTGATTCTAATGCTAGGGTCAGAGGCCACAGCTCAAACCCAGGTCCATTTCAGTTCTTAAAAGGAGCCAGTGGTGTCGGTGCAGGAGGACAGATTCCCAGGACTAAGGTGCTGGCGGCGGGTGAGCACTCAAGGTGACTGTAAGGGCCCTCTCACCCTGCCTGTATGCCCAGGAGGCTTTGGGAAGGCTGCCCCACTGTCTTCCACTGGGTGTTATTTTCTAAAGGTTGCTTAAAGAGCATGTTCAGAGATAGGAAATGGAGGAAGAAAGTCTAACCAATACAAACGTCAAAATAACATGACCTCTTGGCCACAAATTAGGGGGCTGGAGAAATGGCTTTCTGCAGCTGGGGTATTTGATGTGCCGAATTTGCTGGGCTGGCAGATTAATCACATTTGTACTGGGAAAGTATTCCGGGACATTAAAGGATTTATTTGTTTGCTAATCTGCTTCAGGCCCCAGAGGCCTTCTTACAAAATAAGGGGGCGGAAGAAGGAAAGGGGCTGGAGGGAGGGACTGGGAACAGGACAGGGTTTCTTCCCCATTGGGCAGGCAGTTTTGTTAACCCAGGAGGCCAGACCTCAAACGCCATAGGAACCGTGCCATGACTGCTTATAAGACAGACAGAGGAGTTTGTTTGTTCTCTCCCCCAATCTTAACATAGTCCTCCTCGGTAAACACATAAGCAAGGTTACTTCTTCCTTGTTTTTAAAACTAGGATTTGGAAGTGCCTGCATGACAGACATGCAGACGGAAAAATACACAGAGAATTCTGTGAGATTTACTGAGGACTGCCGGTGGAGGCTTTCATTTGAGGCGGTTCCCTTTCTTCCCGTTTTTGTAAAAAACTAAACTCTTTTCCCTCAAATACAAACAAACATTTGCTTCCCTGTTGCCTTTTCCCCCTACGGACAGGCTACCAAGAGCACTAGCCAAAGAGTCCCCTAATCTCTTTCCAAAGACTATAACCTTCATTTGGCAAAGCAGAGATTTTATTTTGTCCCCCGGCACACCTTGACAATACTCAGAAAACATAATCCTCCCCTTACAATGGAACCTGAGCCTCGCAATCCAAGTGATGGTATTAAAGGACAGTTAAGCTTTTTCCAGCGAGGCACTTCCTTCCTTGTGGTCCTCACAGAAAAGTCGGCTTTATTTTTAGTACTATCCTGGCTCCTGGTATTGTGTTTGTGCACATAATCCCTTCACAATAACGATAGCTGTCTGGTGCACGTCCCTCCCACCCCCCAAGGAACTCAAAGGCCTTTACAGACGTTAATTAATTCTCCCAGCACCCGGGTGAGATGGGCGAGTGTTCCATTCCGATTTCTGTATTATTATTCCCATTTTGTGATTTTGCCAAAATTCTTTTGCCTTCTTCCCTGGTGTGCTTCCGAATGGAATTCATCCTCAATGCTGAACTGGCTGGTCAAGTCCACAGGGAAGGTAGGAACCAGAGTAAAAGGAAACAAAAGAGGAACGTGAGCTGCACTGTCAGGATGGCTGGGCTGCTGGCACACAGGGTGCAGGGTGTGCGGTCTCCCTGGCTTCTCCACAGATGCACCAGGAAGTAAGAGAAGAGGGACATACTGACCTCTCCTTCCCCCAGAGCAGAGCAGAGCAGAGTCAGGGAACAATGGTGGACAAGGTGCTCCTTAACTAACAAAGAAGCAGAAGAGAGACTTCTTAGATTCCCAACAAGGACATTTGGGAATCTTCGGGGTCTCTGCCCTACCAGAGCATTTGACACCCCCCGTTCTCATCGGTAATAGGCTCTCCTAAGGAGGAAATGTGTCTCTGGAACCCTCGTCAGGTGAAATGTACTGATGCCGTTGACTTTTCTCATGATAGAGGAAAAACTCTTTTGAGGGCAAGGATAGTTAAAGAACTTAGTCCAGGGCTGGCAAGACGGCTGAGCTGCCGAAACCTTCCCCGTGCAAGCCTGACAACCTGAGTTCAATTACCAGAACCTCCGGACAAAGAAGACACAGAATCCTCCAGAAAGTTGTCCTTTGAACTTTAGATGCCCATTGTGGAACAGGCATGCTTGCACTACACAGGCATAAACACAAAACTAGTAACTTTCAGTTTTGTAAAAGTAAAAGCACAACTAACTCCTCCACAATAAAAATGGTTGAGACTATTGACAAGTGACATCATAGCAGAGGGCACAATGGGCTCAGGGGTCCCAAGGAAGGTCACGGACTGGTTCTTGCAGTAGAGCAGCAAGGACCTGGAGGCACACAGAGGAACAGATGTGTGAGCACGGGTAGCCAAGATGGACAAATCCATCACAGGACAAATCCATCGCAGGATTCACCAGGGAGCTGGGAAAACACTTGAGGAGGTAAAATTTGCAGAATGAACTTCTGGATAGTATTAGGAAAAAAAAAGATGTAAATTGTGTCTGAGCCAGAATGTGACCTTGTTAGAACTGACAGCCAAGTCTAGGGGTGTGTATCATGTGGCAAGCCTTGCTATGAAGTTTGTGAGAAGCATCCACCAGGTCTCCGAGACCAGATGGAGCAAGGGTATCGAGCAGGCCTCTGTGCTGAGACTGCAGGTTCATATTGCTGGCTGTGTATTTTCACATACTGTTCTGAACCTACACACCTTCTTAATTTTACATTTTCTTTTTACTGAGGTTCACTTTTCTTGAGTTCTGTCATCTTCTAAAGATCCAGCTGAAAGTCGTATTGCTTCCTGTTTCTGCTATGTATTGCCACTCCAGTGGAGTAAAGTGATACAAACGGACTGTTAGCTCACAGGACTGAAATGGGTCCTTAAGCCAAGTTATGCTTAACAGAGGGGTTACTAAATCAATCTGGAGACTCTAGAACTTTCTTGCCTTTTCCGGAACCCTGCTCTCCCTGGCTTGCAGCCCATCTTTCAAGCCCAAAGTCAGCTGTGCACCTTCACAGTTCTTTGGAGCCTTGTGACCACAGCAGGACGACCTGGGAAGTCCAGGACTGTCACTTGTGCCAGTTGACAGTGAGGCCTTGCATCCAGTTTAGGTTAAGAGGACCTTTGTAAGTGAAGAGGCTTTTTGTAAGGAGCTCATTCTAACTCACACAGAGCAGCATGCTTTGGGGTTTTGCCTTCCAAAAAAACTGCGCTGACGGCTGTCATTTCTATTGTTTTTCATGTGTTAATTTCTACTTTAATGTTCAGCTTTTCCCTGGGGCTAACTCCACCACCCACCACAAGTGGAATGCTTAATCCAGCCCGTGTCATTCACTGTGTGGTGGTACTCATGAACCCACTGATCTTCACATCTACATAACGACTTTTCCTTTGGCCAAGGGATCATTTCAATTATGTATTGATCCTATACTGGGTTTCTGTTTTTCTGTGATGTAGTTAAGCATGAATCACGCAAGCAAACAGCCGTGCTTGAGACTGTAAGGTGCTGGGGTTTGCTGTTCAAACACATTTGCCTTGGATTGTTATTCTATTTTGGGATAAGGTATCAGGTCAGAGAAGAACTTTTCTTCCCTTTTTAATAGTAGTGTAATGTTTTATTATGTGGATAAGATACACAGATTTAAATCACCCTTCATGTTAGGTAATAGAGCTGTTTAGAATACTGTCATTATATAAATAAGGCTGCAGGCTTTCCCTTTGCTATTCCTCCCCAAGGATTTGCAGAATAAAGTAGGTAGTACCTGGAGGGATTACCTTTGTTAATTCCTATTTTTTTTTTTTTTTTTTTTTTTTTTTGGTTTTTTGAGACAGGGTTTCTCTGTGGCTTTGGAACCTGTCCTGGAACTAGCTCTTGTAGACCAGGCTGGTCTCGAACTCACAGAGATCCGCCTGCCTCTGCCTCCCGAGTGCTGGGATTAAAGGCGTGCGCCACCACCGCCCGGCTGTTAATTCCTATTCTTAGTTTAGACTATTTTTTCCTGTTTTTGGAAAATACTTCTCCCCTGCACTGTTAAAGTTTTTTTGGTCCCTACTAGATTATTGGCATAGTCTCTGCTAGGTCCATGTGGGGGACTTCAATCTGTGGTTATTCCCCACTCAAAGGTAATCTTAATTCTGTTTGCACACCTCTCATGATGAGAACTGTACTGGCACAGGAGTTTAGCTGCTATCTTGAGTCTACTCTTCAGCCCTACCCTTCCGGTACTCCTTCTCTTCTGAGTCTTAGTGTGCACACGGGTCAGCTTCAAGGCCTTGGGGTCAGGAGCTGTGAAATGCCACTACTGAAGCACAGCCGTTCTGTGGTTTTCAAATGAGGAATTTTTTTGTGTTGTCTGAGATGTACCCAGGTTGGCTTGGGAGGAACAAGCGAGTAAACAGAGCATTAAGCTGTCAAACATCCCTGAACTCACTCTAGAGAGTGATCAGGTGCGTATTTGCACTTCTAGACAGGACTCCAGGAGGGCAAACAACCAAGTACCTGAGGCCTCCACTTTGAGAAAGTTACCTAGTCACAGACCAGAAGATAACTTCATTTCAGATTTCTATAGTTGTCTTCTGATCAGGATATATCCAGCAGATACTCAAGCCTAAAATCCCAGGACTTGGGAGACGGAGACAGGAGGCTTGCCTTGAGTTCAAGACCAGCTTGGGTCCTAAAGTGAGACCTAGTCTTAAGCAAAAACAAACTATACATTTCTCTGAAAACCATTTCACAGATCAGTGATAAAACTGAAGGATTTTAAAGAAAGATCAGGGTGAGTTATCAGACTCGAAGATAAAAGGTGGGAGCTGTTTTTTAAAATTTCAATGTTAGAAAATAGCCAGAAAAAAATCCAAATTATTTAAACGTTTTGGAACACTACTGACATCAATATCAATATCCCTGAAATGCCCCCCCAAAAAAAAAAAAAAAAAAAAAAAAAAAAGTACAGGGACAAACTCTTGACCAGATGCAAAAAGTAAACCGTATGAAGCCAAGAAGCTGGTCACTTTTGTGTTAAATAGGCCATGACCTGTATGTACTATGTATGCATTCCACCACAACACACAAATAGCAGGATCATGCATCACTTGTCCATAAACATTAGCCTCTGGGATCAGAAATGAAACCTTTCAGACAAAGCTGGCCTGGTCTTTTGAGTGCTTTGTAACAGTATTGGTATAAAATGGACACAAGTCAAATAAGACTATAGTTTTGGGGTGGGTTACTGCAACCCGTGTGCAGCTTGGGTCCTGGAACCTTGACTAGGGGTGAGGGGGAAATGGAGAAAAGACAGACACCCAGACACATGTGCAGGAAAGCTGCGGCCAGGTGGGGGTGTGCATGCTGATGGAGGATACTTACTACTGCCAGCAACCCAGAACCCACTGTTTATTCTGTACAGCACATGTGAAGGGGCTGGCTAGTCTTGGTAGGCGAGCAGGCTCAGGCTGTAAACACCAGGGAAAAGGAAGCTGCAGCCACTTGTTTACACTGGAAGCCCCAGGAAGTTTAGCCACTCATCCTGAGCATGGCCCATATGAAAGCTTTGCCAACTGACTATGGGGATAAGGGCTTAGGAATCTTTATCATGGCTGTGTCTATGTCAATGATTTAGTCACTCAGAACTTTACCACTCAGAGCTTCCTTTATCTTCAACAACTGGTGCTCTGAAATCTTAATACCACCACTGCCTGGCTCTAAAATCTGTTTAAACGCTTACCTTCCAACTCCTTTCTTTGCACTAACACCACACCACTACTGCCCCACCATTTTTGCAAGAGGGTTTACACAGTATTAAAGTGTCAAGGAATTTAGAGGATATATACCTAGAGGCATCAACATACATATTTAGAATACAACAGAGTTATAGGTAAAATTTGTTAGTTTTTTTTTTTTTTTTTTTTTTTGGTTTTTCGAGACAGGGTTTCTCTGTGGCTTTGGAGCCTATCCTGGAACTAGTTCTGTAGACCAGGCTGGTCTCGAACTCACAGAGATCCGCCTGCCTCTGCCTCCCAAGTGCTGGGATTAAAGGCGTGCGCCACCATCGCCCGGCAATTTGTTAGTTTTTAAACTACATTTATTTATGTGTGTGTGTTCATGCATGCCATGGCGCACATATGAAGGTCAAAGGTCAGCTTGATGGGTTCTCTCTGTCCACCAGATACCAACCCAACCTCAGGTTGCCAGGGTTGGTGGCAAATGCCTTTACCTGCTAGGCCAACTCGATAGCCCCGTTTGATTTCCTGTTCTGGCTCAAACTGGCCCTACACTTTTAACTTTTCTAAGCCTTTTTGTATGTGATAATTTCATGCTTTCTGGCCATAAATGCAGGTGTCAACAGCAGCGAGAACTACACATTTACTAAACCTGGCTGGCTTTTTAGAGTGCAGATTTGGGAGAGGAGACGTGGCTTGGCTGGTAGACTTGCCTAGCATGCACTGGGTACAATGTCCAGCACTGCATAAACAGCACAGTGGAAAATATCTGTAATCCCAGCACTTGGGAAGCAGAGGCAGCAGACTCAGAAGTTTAAGGTCACTCCCGGCTATACACAGAGTTGGAGGTCAACCTAGGCATCATAAAATCCTATCTTTAAAGCAATGACCTGGCTAATTCTGGAGTACAGAAATAACACAAGGGTGAATGTATGCTGTTGAAAATCAAGATGGTCTGAACTCATGCCCCGAGATAGGTTTATTGTACTTGAGTGATTCAAAAACATTTAGGGGAGGCTCTTCAACTCCAATGAGGATATTTCAAACATTTACCTATTAAGAAACTGTAAACACTCAAGACAAAATTTGCAAACTTTTCTCTACAAAATATATGCATATAAGTATGTATTTCTTAGATGGTGTGTAGCCCACTCTTTTCTTGGTAATCTTCATAAAAGCGCATCAGTGACTCTGGGATTCTAGGTGTCACAATGCTCAAGGCTTGAGTGAAATGCTTCTTCATAATGCGGTCAGCTTTAATGTCTTCTTCCAGGGCTAGGAGAGCGGCCTCCTTACAGACGGCTATAATCTGAAATTGAACAATTAAATGAGGGAGAAAGCAGTTAAGCACTCCTTTGTCGTCAAACTGTTTTCAACATATTTGTGGTGTGACATTTAAAAAAATCTTTTACATCTGATATTATATTATAATTACATCTTTCCCCTTCCCTTTCTTGTCTCTTTAAAACCTATCAGGTACCCCCCCATCTTTCAAGTTCACGCCCTCTTTTCTTTGTTATTTGTGTGTGTGTGTGACGGGAATAGGGGTGTGATTCTAAATATGTACATACAACTTGCTCAGTCTGTGTAGTCTTATTTGTATGTATGTTTTCATGGTTGACCATTAGGAACTGGATGACCAATTGGGTGCTCTCAGCATTGTTTAGCTGCTGTGTATGGTTAAGGTCTTGTGGGCTTTCCATGTTAGGATGTCTATAGGTTGTCCTTGTTCAGGTCATATTCAGGCAGCCATGCTGATGAGACTTCATATTGGGTATAGCTTCTGACATGTGGTATGACTTCTGCATTATGAGCATATCCCTGTGGGAGTTACTCAACTTAAGGCTTGGTTTTTGATGGTGCAAAAAATGGACCCAGGGCCTTACATGTTAGGAAAATCCTCTACTTTAAGCATACAAATAGAAAAAGCAATTACATCAGAGTGTTATTTCCAGAGCAGACCAGAACCAGCACAAAGATGAATGACCAGCATCTCACGTTAAGTGTGTGGATCGGATGTGTCACCCTACTTCTATCCCCACTCCCAACACAGGATGGCCTGTGAGCTGGAGGGACCCTTAGAAGAGGTACCATGATGCACAGTGGGCCTGCTAATCAGTACTCTTGTCAGGCACAGAGTTTATACATTGCTTTGCTGTATAATCAGAATAGGTAGCACTCCTTTCTCACATCTCTTTCATGAGCTCTTGACTCCTGGTAATATCAGAGGAGTGGACTGTTTCCTCAGGGAGGGAAGGTGAGCATGTGAGAGGGAAATGCTAGGGAAGAACAGTTCTTTGGATTTCAGAGAGCTGAAGCAGGCCCAGGCCACTGTCATTTCAAACTGTATTGATGTGGTGAACAAGCTTACTGGATGAGAAGAGGATTTCAATTTTCAGGGCAATAGGGAAAACAATGAGCAATACCAACCACACCTTATATAGGTGAATGAAAGGGCAGGGGAAAAGTTCTAGCCACGCAGTCACACAGTCTGCCCATTTACTACAAATGGCTCTTCTGGTTAGCTGGGCTAATGGTGCCAAAGCAGTTGGATAGTTTTCTAGGGGATTTAGCAGCATGTTTAGACAGTTTTCAAACACACACACACAAGGCAGGGATTGATTGATCTGAGTGACTTTGTCAAATTCCAATAATGTAACTATTAGTTCTGGGCTTCATTAATGAGCACATAAGCTAACTGCATTGACATGATGTCAATGCTTTTCTGAAAATAGAGTGGCCACCAAATTGCTAAGGCAGAAAACAAAGCAAACGCTCCCCTGGTGATCTCAGTGGAAATTTGAGCCTCCACAAAGGAAGGTGAGGGACCTCAGCTAAGAAGCTCGTCTTTCATCTTGACAAGGTTTGAAATGCCACTGGAGAAGCAGAGAATGCTGGGTGCTGGAGTATCCCTTCATAGTGCAGGGAATATCTCCAGAGTGTGGCTCTTTGGTAAGGGAGAGCAAAGTGCTAGGCCTTGGGTCCATAATATTTTCCTTACCTCACCCGAGTCTTATACCAGAAAACACAGAGCCCAGCACGTAATTATTCTGAACATCTCCCATAAGTGCTAGACAGACACTTCTTTACTCCTTCATTTGCTGTTACTGATGCTCAGGTTTTGCACCCCGACTGAAGCATGTACTGAACCACAGGAAACATATGTGATGTGGTGTTGGGGAGGGGAACGTGGTAAGAAAAGAGATGCTAAAAAAGATGCCTGGAACCTGTAAGTTTTGGGTTCTCATGGTCAGAAGGTGGATGGATAGCACCATGGCACACTGGGGCAAGGGAATCAATGGTCTGATCTACCAGGCTTCTTGTTAGCATGCAATGATTAAACTGGGATAGAAAAAATGACTACCCTGGCTGCTTAAATGTAAATGCTTATAACTTGAGGTTCTTACTATGTATCATTATCTGAGAGTGGCCTTGATTTATTAAACTTCATTTAATAAAATTTAATTTATGTTGTGGGATAGAACTTTGAAAGAGTCCACTGGGAAATAGCTGGATTAGATGGGATGTTCTGTAGAACCTTTGAAGGAAGACAATGTGAGACAGGTGCTGAAGACCAGGCCTGATGGCCCCATGCTGCCACAGAGCCCCAACACAGAGGAGTAAACTGCAAGCTTTATGAGGTGTTCAGGTAACTCAACTCATGGTTCTCAGTTCATCTCTAGATAAAATATTACCACAATGCACCAACTAGACACCTCTGGAAGGAACTGCTACTCTATTTCCTACTGGTAAGTTTAGTACTTACTTCGACAACTTTTACCTTGTTTCTTTATCATGATAGGGAATGCTTGGAAGAAACAATTACATAATCCTTTTTGTAAAAAAAAACCTAATCTTTTGCTTTCCTACCACATTTACTTAAACAATATACAATCACCAATAGGACAGTATGGACTCCTTAGCCAGGCTTCCACTTTTCAGTCAGTACCAAGGGGCTAGCTGCTCCGGGCAGCAACTACATAAGGTCAACTACAAGATTCAGGGTGTGAGGAACTCTGTCTTCCTGTCCCCACACACCAGCAGGGGATAAACACGGGTTGACTGTCAGGAAGGAAAAATTATGGTATTTTGTGTGGAAAGAAGACACTGTCATCTTGTAAACCAAAGTGTGAAGAACAGAATTTACACTTACACACACACACGCGCGCACACATACATGATTAGATGAAACAGAAGTGAGCAAAGATAGTTGGAGAGGTCTCTCAGTGGTAAAGGTCTCTCTGCACAAGGCTGAGTTTAATTTCTAGAGCCCATGGCGGAAGGAGAGAACTGACTTCTAAAATTTGTCCTCTGACTTCCATGTGTGCTATCGCTTCAGGAACCAAAAAAAGGATAATTAGGATAATTTTGAAAGGAGCTTTTGAAGTCACCAATAGCAGCAAAACTGCTGATACCAGTCCCCTGAAGCCCTTAACCCAACCTGCTGACACTAAGGTCCTCTTTTTTTCTCACTTGTTCCGCACAGAAGACCTCCAGTAGGAATCCAAAGGAGAAGTGTGATTACCAGCTCTTTTCTTCTAACCTAAATAAAGGGTGGGTCTGGAAACGGGTTACTTCACGACCAGGGGTTTCCTCTTTTGTTCTAGAGACCACCCTGGCAAGACTTCCAAGATAGCATATTTCTCAAGAAAAAAAAAATGCAACTTAGCTCCATGGATCAAGCCAACATGGGTGATATCAATGGTCAGTACTCCATGATCAAAGAATTTAAGCCAACATAAACCACATTCTGTTCCACCCAGGAACAGGTAGAGGAAGGGAAGCTGACGAACTTTGCAGTTCAGCAATGACAGCTGCTCAGTCTGCTCTAATCTTAGTGTTTTGTCCCCAAGGTGGTGGTTTGAATGAAAATGGCCCCTATAGGCCCACAGGGAGTGGTACTCAGGAGGTATGGCCTTGTTGGAAAAAGTATGACGGGGGCAAGCCTAGTGTAGCTCTCTTCCTGTTGCCTGAGGATCCAGGTATAGAACTCTAGGCTACCTCTCCAGCACCATGTCTGCTGCCTGCATGCAGCCACACTTTCTGCCATTGTTGATAATGGACTAAACCTCTAAACTGTAAGCCAGGTCCAATTAATATTTTCCCTTATAAGGAGAGTTGCTATGGTCATGGTGTCTCTTCACAGAAACAGAACTTTGACCATGACACCAAGATTCACACACTGGAGTCTAATCTCCAAGACAGCAGCACTGGAATGCAAACCACTAGATCTCCACCTGCATGGACAGGCCTAATACCCTATAGAAGGGTCCTCAGAGCTGGTTAGATCCATCTACTACATGAAGACTCAAGTGAGAAAGTTCTGCCTTGGAGGAACAAATCCACGTGCCTGGTTTGGGGTTCCACAGGCACCCAATTAGCCAGTCAATCTAACACAGTACCTGGGATCAGATAAGACACCCAGTGCTTCCCACAGAACTCTTCTCCCCTCCTAATTTTAGCAGACCACCAATAAGTTGTTTTATTACTGACCTTTTCTGTTTCCTTTGGAAAAAACTTTTTATTATATTTGATTATTATTTCTGGAGGTGGTGTGTGCATGCTACAGCACAAGCAAGGAGGTCAGAGAACAAAGGGTAGAAGTCAGTTCTTGTGTGCAGTACCCTGGGGATTGACCTCAGGTTGTCAGGCTTAGCAACAAGCCACCAGGCTTACTGGTGATCTTCAGCATGGCTACACCAGAAAACTTGCTCAAAGTCAACAGTGCAGTTCTTTTCCATTTTATATCCTTTCAAACTCTGTTCTCTTGTATTTCAGAATAGAGACCAAAGGAAAGGGGCTGAGGGCAGATGCAAGGGGAACGGACATGCTGAGGAGCTAAGGAGAGGACTACAGAGCCAGACAAGAGCCACAGCTCTCCCTTACTCATGCTTCGTACTGAGCATGTTTGTAACTATCATCAGTTCTACATGTTCAGCTATGGCACTGTGGTCAGGGTCTGTAGAGCCTTTACGTGTATTGTATATACTTTTGCCAATAATACTTTTAAGTTTCTGGAACAAAGAGGAATCAACGACAAACACTTTCTTACCACGCTGTGTTTTGGTCTGGAGTGCTACTATGGCTTCAGTCACTTCTGCGTCTCTGTTGAGAACACAAGTGTGTTCTGAGGGTACTTCTATAGGTTATCAAGATTTGTCACACAGGGATAGGGATGTTTTTGCCAAAAAGTACAGTAATATATATTAGTCTGGAGGGCTTAAATGGAAGTTTGCTAAAAGCAAACATGCAGATGGGTATTTCCCCTGGGGAAGGAATCTTGTAACAAGGAACCTGTCCTTGGCCTTCTTCCCGCGGTAAGCACTGGGAGGGTGAGCACATTTTCTAGATAAAGTTGCCCACATGTCTCTCTGGGAATCAGAAATGACAAGGAAAGGCTTTCAGTCTAACTACGATTGTATGGTAGTTTATATAATAAAGTCCATAAAAAGAAAATCCAATGCCGGGCGGTGGTGGCGCACGCCTTTAATCCCAGCACACGGGAGGCAGAGGCAGGCGGATCTCTGGGAGTTCGAGACCAGCCTGGTCTACAAGAGCTAGTTCCAGGACAGGCTCCAAAACCACAGAGAAACCCTGTCTCGGAAAACAAAACAAAAAACAAAACAAAACAAAACAAAAAAAAAAAAATCCAATGAGAGAGCTTGTGTGTGAGATCTGGACGACTACCTGACAGAGCACATACACATTACCCTGTAGGGATACAGCCCCACCCATTGGGGGCGTGTTCGCCTTGGGCTAATGTTTACTGATAAATCTGCCGGGCGTGATCCCAGCAGCCCTTTTTTGCTCTGCTTCTCCTGTTCTCCGCGGGAACCTGTGGTCCTGTAAGTCTATTTCCTTATTAAAGCTGTATATATTTTTATAATCTTTCTGCATTCATTTACGCCGCCACATTTTGGCGCCCAACGTGGGGCTATTTTGTCCCCGCCCTGGCACGGGGGGAAGCAAGCTCCATCTTTCCCAGCCTTTGCAAACAAGTTACCGGAGCTCAAAAAGTGTAAAAGCCTGTTAGCTTTTACAACGCGCTCCCTGCTCGCTTTCCCTTCCCCCACTCCAGGCCACGACACAGTCGCAGAACAGCGACCCCCATGGAACAGTTAATAGCTCCCTGCCCATCAAGGTATTGTGATTGTATAGTTCATTTAAAAATGTAATGTATATAGGTTGTTAATGGATAATCATCGATAATTGTCAAGCTTTTAGTCATGTTAGATTTTCTAGATGTGCATAGATATATTTCAGTTAGACAGGCATTCTTCATATCTTTCAAAGATTGCAGAATATGGCATTTAATGTTTTAATAGCTTAGGGCTTTTCATGATAATGAGACACGTCTGCTCCTGGCAGCACCAATCTACTTCAAGAGGAAGACGGGCACCGAAGAGGCTCCTTAAGGAATTTGATAGCCATTTGGGCAAGAAACTGCTCTTGCCTGGACTGTTGCATAAACTGGACACAGAGAACCCGCAGAAAGAGGACTGCTAAACTTGCCTAAAGGTGAGATGGTTTTTCGGGGTTCCTGACTCATAAAAGAGTCTACGAGACATTCTACAGGACAGAAAGTGACTGAACTGTCTTTGAAATTTCCTGCTTGATGAAAATGTCTGCTGGATACTATGGGCCTGAAGGCTGAAGATGGATGCCCCAACAGCACAAAAGAACTTTGGGTGACTGTTCAGGCAGCAAGATATCTCTGTCATTTCTAGAGTTTTCTTATTTCTTGTTTACTAAGGTAATATTATATCCTTCTGGAGTCTTTGATGGAGTTAAAGAATGGATAGATAGTTATAGTTTTCCTTAGTTATGATAAGAGATAAAATAGATGTAAATATTGTAACTGTAATTCTTACTTAATAACTGTTTTGCTATATGTAATCTTACTATGTTAAAGTGAAAGCCTTTCTTTTTTGTTTAAACAGAAAAAGGGGAAATGATGGAGGTGGGTCTTATATTAATCTGTTGCTTTCATTGGTTAATTAATAAAGAAACTGCCTAGGCCCATTTGATAGGCCAACCCTTAGGTGGGTGGAGTAAACAGAACAGAATGCTGGGAGAAAGAAGCTGAGTCAGGGAGTCGCCATGATTCTCCCACTCCAGACAGACGCAGGTTAAGATCTTTCCTGGTAAGCCAGCTCGTGGTGCTACACAGAATATTAGATATGGGTTAGATCAATATGTAAGAGCTAGCCAATAAGAGGCTGGAGCCAATGGGCCAAGCAGTGTTTAAAAGAATACAGTTTCCGTGTAATTATTTTGGGGCATAAGCCATGCGGGCAGCCGGGTGCCGGAGACGCAGCCCCGCCGCTCTTATTACAACATTACCCATCATGCCCCAAACCAGACAATGTCCAGGACTGTTTTAGTCACTGGGATTCATTTCAATTTTTCCCTTTTTCCATGAGGCCACAGAAGAACTCTGCTGAAAAGATGTGTAGATAAATGGATGACTTTGACTCACAGTCAGGAATATTAGATTAGACTGCTCAGAAAGAAAATCCTTGGCCATTTGAGTTTTCTAACTGCTCTAGCAAAAAGGATTTTAGAAGCCAGCCTTAATTTCTTCAGCATCCTGACCTTACCCCCGATAGTGCAGGCTACATATTTTAAAGAAGTTTTATCAGCAAGCTGTCAGAACGGTGTGTGTGGGCGGGGTACAATAGGCTACAAAATGAGTGTGTAATATTCTCATTCAGTTTTGACTAAACAATCAGTACCTAAACTTTCATAGGTGCCTTTGTGAGGTTGAAAACGTGTTTGTGGGAATAAGAAAATGAGACAAAAACTATGGGACTGTGCTAAGCTCTTTCTGTCAGATCCAGACTAAGATGTGTTTACTTTGGCAGCTACCACACACTTTATTTGATGTCTATATATTACAAATTTTCTTTCCATTCAGTTAGCAATTAAAATATATCTGCTGACCTAACAAGAACACAAGACAAACAGGAATACAATGTGAAAGAGTGAATTTCAGATGGACACCTAAGAGGAAAACTTTGTTATTAAAAACATCTACAAATTACCAGGTTCACTAACAGAGAGGAAAGTAGTCAGCAGTGGAGGCTCAAGCGAGTACAAATTTCATTTTCTGTGTGCACTCTGCAGCAGCAGTACCCTTAGCAACACATAGTAATAGAGCTGCAGCAGGCTGCATGGCGAAGCAGTGCCCCAAGACGAGAAGGTGGTTGACCAGTGAGCCTTGGGAAATCTAATCACTTCACTTCTAGATGCAAAAGGGCAAAAGAGGCAATTGTGTGGAATTTTGAATGCCATCAAGAATAAATAATGTTGCACTTCACTGTGGGAGAAAAAAAATGAAATCTCTTATATATAAACTCTGGTTCTTTCCCCAATCTACCAGAGCAGTAGGGTTTGAGCAGGTGTCTTGGCATAGCAAGTTAGAAGCAGGACAACAGCAAAAACTAAAACCAACACAGCTTCTGAGCAGACAGTAAAAGTTTTTAAAAACGTGATAAGTAAGTCAAGGTCACCACTGTCTAATAAAAAGTAGTCAATAGAAACAACTTGACCATGCTTGGCAGTTTCCTGGCCTTTATTCCCTGTGTGCTAGAGCCCTCTCTTTTATTGCTTGTTTCAGCTTCATAAGTGGAATTGGCTTCTTTTCTGGTGCATTTAGCAATCAGAAACAGTGACTTAAGCAGTTCCTTCCATTTCCAGGCATGGCCTGGGTGAACCTGCTTTCTGCTACCAGACAAGCACAGGGAAACACAAGACAAACAGAGAAACATGCACACAAGTAGGTTGAATGTGTGGGGATGTGGCAGGGTGGTGTGGAATCTGCTTCCTGCCCTAAACACCAAGTGACACAATCAGTAAGTGAGCCACCCTGCAGACCTTAGCCTGGACAGAGAACAGAGGCAGATCTGGAGATAATAGAATCAGGCTCAATGGGCAGAAGAGAACAAGGTGACTTTAGATGGGAAAAGTCCCCCCGCCCCATTACACTCTGGCTAGAACTCACAGAGATCCGACTGCCTCGCTTCTCCAGTCCTAGGATTAATTTAATTCGTGTGCTACCATGCCCGGCTCCTTTTTTTTTTTTTAAGTTTATTTTATGCCTAAGAGTATTTTGCCTGAATGTGTGTGTGTGTGTGTGTGTGTGTGTGTGTGTGTGTGTGTGTGTGTACTACGTGTGCCTGGTGCCTGAGAGGTCAGAAAGGGGAGTTGAATCCCCTGGAACTGGAGTTCTGTTATCTCTGCGGGAGCTGGAAACCAAACAAGTGCTGCCCACTGGGCCATCTCTCCAGTTCCTTTTTTAAATTTTGATGGCGAATGAAGTGCCTGTGTTTCATGTGCTCTTATCACCAACCTACACATTTTTAGTACATCAAAACAAATCTCCACCCACCAGGGTCTTATGTATCATAGCTGGCTCTGAACTTGCAGGAGCTGAGAATAATGTTGATTCTCTTGCCTCCACTTCCCCAGTGCTGGGATCACAGGCAAACTCCATCATGCCCTGTGCTGGAGGCCAAACCTTGGGCCTCCTTCATGCTGGGCAAGCACTGTACCACTTGAGTTTCATCTCAACCACCACCCTTCTCCGTTGGAAAAGTATTTCTTGATAGCTGAACTCATGCCCTTCTTAACAGCACTCCTCAGGACATGCAGAACATACATGGCAGTTCAACTTCCAGCATACGGGCGTGATAGGGACTTCAGAGTGCAAAGGCACAGACATACTGCTGCTCCGTGCTGGAGCTGCTGAGCTGCCCCCTCAGGCAGACTGAAGACAGACCCCTTCCTTCCCTTGCAGCTGCACAATGAGCTCACAATGGCCCAGAAGCTGTCTGTGCTACTCCTGCTGTTTGGCAGGAAGAAAGCACACCATCTAGCGAGGCCTAATCTCAGCTTCTTTGTATTTCAAGTGTAGTAAATAGCTTTTAAAAAATCCACCAAAAGAAGCAGGCCATGGTGCTTAAAAATTCTTGTATTCTCAGAAAGTGGTTTTGTTAAAAGCGTCGTCTGTCTGGAACACCTGTGACCTGTTGAGCTTAATTGGGCTGCAGCTGGCGCCGATTGTGGCGCTGCCACTGGAGCACCAGCGCAGACTTTGTGCTGTCCTGGCTCACCCGCCCCCCTTCTCTTTTCTTTTCACTTTCACAGTCCTGAGACCTCCTTCCCCTGTGTGCTGGAGGGATTAGGAACCCAGTGAGAGTGGTGTCTTGCTGTTCCTGAACAGCATGCTCTGGAGGTGCTTCAAGGAGGCTACCTGGGAGATTATGCTCCTGTGCAGGGAGGGGGGAGGGCCATTGAACTGCTGAACTGACACTGAAAGGCCAGCTTGAAAGGTGGGTCTGGGGCAGCACAGCAGGCTCGGCGGGTGTAGGGGCAGTTGAAGTGGGGCTTTCACAGACACAGGGAGGCAAGCCCAGCACTGCCGCCAGCAGCTCAGGGAGCCACGTTGCCTTGCAGAGGGAACTAATTAATTAAGAGTCACTCACAGCACCTATTCTTTAAAATGTTTCTTCACTGAAAAACTTCCAAGTGGTGAGGCAAGAACTGAAGTTTAGAGTAATAATACCTAACTATGGTCTTATGCTGAATTCTCTTGCGAACAATCTTCACCACATTTACTACATCTGGGCTTAAAGTCATATACTTTAGAATGCCATACATAGCACTCCGTTCAAAATAAAGCAAAAATGTCTATAACACACATTCACATCCAGTGACAGAGATGGGGAAAACATTTGGTGATTTAACTTTGCTGATTAAAAGCTACTCTGAGGTCTCTGGGACGTGGTTAAATAACTTTGCTTTTGGAGCAAAACCTTTCATTATTTTCCACAAGAAAATGCCTGCAATGGCTTTTGTTTTTTTCAAATTTACACATCATCTGGGCACTTGAGAAGGTTGATGCAGAAAGACTTAGTCTGAGGCTAGCCTGGTCTAGACAGTGAGTCCCAGGCCAGCCTAGGCTCAAGACAAAAGAAAACACAAAAGAAAATTTACACACAGATCAAGTATCCTGCAGAAGTTTTGGGCTGCAAAGAGCCGGAATATTCTTTGTTCCTATGGAATTTCAAGTGTTTCTACTTTCAATGGAACCATCATAACAAGATAAAAGAGGGGTATTTTTGGTTTTGAAAAGAAAACTATCGTGGAAATGAACAGGGCAGGAAGCACTCCAGTGCAATGCTAAGAAGGACTAGTTGGCAGAAGCCCCGTTCTCTGGTCTCAAAGAATCTGCTGCCTACAGGGAACACATCAGTAAAACCCAAAAGCTCATGTTAACGCAAGGTGCACAGGGCCTCTCTCTAGTATTCCTTCAGTGTAGTACTGGTGCCTCAGTGGCAGGTGTTTCATGACCCATAAATAACTCTGGTTTCAGATTCTAACTAATTGCCTGCTGCTTGAACTGTTTCCACTACCACAACTGTCAAGATTTAGAGTTACCTATGCTAAATGGCTATTCCCTACAAGTTCTGTGAAGGCCTTGCAGGTTCAGCCCTGTTTTACTTCCAAGACACACTAGGTTAGAACATTAGACCTCCTGCTGTTTATTGTCTCTGAAGATACACATGAGCTAGCTTTTGCCTTTTTAGTTGTCCTCAAGATAATTCCTTACCTAGAGTAAAAGAGCACCATCATCCTGGGCACAATGAACAAGCTATGATGCCGTGTCATTTATGAGACCTCGCTTGCTGGGAGAGTCCTAAAGCAGGCACCAGAATTTTTGTTGTTTCTGAGACAGGTACTCTTTATGTAGCTCTAGGATTCCCTAATAAATCTGGAGGGTCTGATCCTCTATGCCAGTATTCTGGAACCGTGGATGGAAGCGGCTGCTGTTGAGGTAGTTTTAATGTGTGCTATGTTTTCATCTTTATTGCCAATCATTATCTTTCCTGTGTGCTGGCCTGATGATCAGCAACTGACTGGACACCACTCATTACACTCACTCAAGACGGATGTGAGATGTACTTCTCTATATGTATGACTTTTATTGGTTGATGAATAATAAAGTTGTTTTGCCAATGCCTTAGCAGAGTAAAGCTAGGTGGGAAATCCAAAGAGAGATACATATAGAGAGCAGGCAGAGTCAAGGAGACGCCATGCAGTTCCTGAAAGAGACAGATGCCAGAACCTTAATGGTAGGCCATAGACTCGTGGTAATACACAGATTAAGAGAGATGGGTTAATTTAAGATGTAAGAGCTAGCTAGAAATATACCTAAGCCATCCACCAAACAGTGTTGCAATTAATATAGTTTCTGTGTGATTATTCGTGTCTGGGTGGCCAGGAAACCAAAAAGCAGTCTTGGCTTACAACATAGCACCCACCGTCTGACATGTATAAGACCAAAAAAAGAAAAAGAAAAAAAAAAAAAACTTAAAACAGTGCTTCTAGACCCACAAAAAACGGGAGTCAATTGGAGCATCTTGGTAGCTGCATTTTTTTCAGAGAGGCTCTGTTTTCTGGAGGTGAACAGAGGCATGGCTCCTTTCAAAGAAGGCTTCCTGACTCAGCATTAGCAGCAAAACCTGTATGGCCTCTTTAAGAGACAGCTTCCTGGTTTGTGCTGGCAGCACCAACTCTGGATCTTTCGTGAGGTCCTAGGGTTTATGAGCAGTGGGTCAAAAGCTGCTTAATGGCAACACTGACCCAATGCGACCCTGGACCTGGGGTGATGAGCATGACTAGTAGAGGCAGTGAGCATTCTGCAGGACACAGAGAAGAAAGTGACTGACAAACTGATAATACAGGCAAAACAGTCTTTCAAATTTTCTGCTTCATGAAAAAGTCTGCCAGATACTATACACTGCATATGGATGCTCCAACGTTACAGAAGAACTTTGAGTGACTGTCCAGGCAGCGAGATGTCTTTGTCAATTCTAGAGTTTTGGAAGTTGCTTACAATGTACTTCCTGTTTACTTAGGTAATAGTGTATCCTTCTGGGGAATTTGGTGGAGTTGAAGACATATATAGATTTTCTTAGTGATGATAAAAGGTAAATTAGATATAAAACTTTAAACTGTATTACAAAGATAGGATAGGTGATATTTTTCTTAATTTGACAAATATAAATAGATTTAATATTTTAACTATAATTCTTGCTTAATTCTTAATGGTTTTGTATATGTAATTTTACTATGATAAAATTAAAGCCTTCCTCTGTAATTAGACAAAAAAGGGAAGATGATGTGGGGTGTACTTTTGTATATGTGTTGCTTTGGTTGACAAATAAAGTGGTTTTTGCCAATGGCTTAGCAGAGTAAAGTCAGGTGGAAAATCCAAACAGAGATCTATAGAGAGAGAGTAGGCAGAGTCAAGGACACATCATGTAGCTGCTGAAGGAGACAGATGTTGGAGAATCTTAATGGTGGGCCACAGCCTTGGGGTAAAACACAGATTAATAGCGATGGGTTAATTTAAGATGTAAGAGTTAGCTAGAAATATGCCTAAGTCACCCACCAAACAGTATTGTAATTAATATAGTTTCTGTGTCATTATTCGGGTCTGGGCTGCTGGGAAACCAAAGAGCAGTCTCTGCTTACACAAGACAGCTTGCTCCATAGCCTAGGCTAGCCTCAATTTCATGGTGATCTTTCCGCCTCAGCATCAGTATTGAGGTTAGAGATTAGAGAGATATGTTGCCCTATCCTGAAATTATTTTTAGTATGGTATGGTATTTATGGCTATTTGTGTTAAGAAGGAGGAAGAGAGAGGCTAGATATATATATAGTCAGCTAAAGTTAGAGATAGGTCCTGGGACAAGTAAATGTATTCATCACCTATCAGAGGGAGGAGACAATGTCACTAGCTCATACTTACTTCACATGTGTCACTCTAACTGATAGTGGAGTCTTCTGAAAGGAAGGATGTCCTCCCAGCATAGAAATACATCTTATTTATGAGAAGGTACATAGTTTTCATTAGCTAAGATATCCTCAAATATCCAGGACACATTCCATATACCTTTGCTTTGGACTTTGAGGTGTGTTTCCTCTGACTGGTAATGTTTATAATGTTTTACATTTGTATAGACACTGACACCATGAAGCTTAAAATTAAAATAGTCATCTGTCTTAAATATACTTATCAATATTTCAAGTGGTATCACCAGTTTTACTACTGTTGTACTACTGTTTACAACACTGTGTACTACTGTTGATCATATATTAAAGTCTTTTAGGGTCCATGGCTATCTACATGGGCCTTAGCATATAGCTGAAGCCTGGGAAGACACCTACTAGCAATAAACATTGCTACCTGTCTAGACTCCAGTGGGTTCAAAGCTCTCATCACAGAATAAAAAGGTCTCATGACCTAAAAGAGGTTAAGAACTACTACACTGTTTTATAATAACCACATTTCAAACCTCCTTAAATTTCACTGAGTCACCAGAAAGTCAGACATTATAGGGACACAGTAAGGAAAAGGAGTCCATCACCCTAGAGTCTAGTTGCAGCCTCTCTCCAGCTGAGAAAAGAGAATTAATACTTGCTGTAAAGGTTACTGACACTGAGATAAAATACTGCTTTCATACACTAGCCATTTCATTTAAGATATCAGTGAACCATACTTACAGCCTACACGACCTTCAAGTGTGGCCTTACTCGTCTCCCAGAAATTCTTGGAAATCTCCAACAAGACTATGAATCTGGCTTACAGTGAAGAACCCAGTGTTTCCTTTCTCATGATCTATATTTTTGCTTTGTCACCTGTAATCCTGTCAGGTACATCACAGGGACCACTTTGTGATCTCATTTATTTCCTCAGCAACCCTTTGAAGATATCAATTTCTAAACCAACCAACCAAAAAAAAAAAAATCAGTCAAAATCCAATATATGATTATTTTAAAGACAGTGAGTTGAGACTCATCTTTGAGAAACCAACACCTATGCTCTGGGGTGTGTCTTATTTTCTTTCAGAGTACCTCTCTTTCTCTTAACCCCTGAGCTTAAAATCTGTGTTGGAACTTCTTTTTGTGTATGAGTGAATGATGTATGTATGTATGTGTTCATGTGGGTGTGTGCAGAAGCATGTGCCCATGAAGGCTGAGGTTGACACCAGGTGTCCTTTTCCATTGCTATTCAGTGTTGCATAATAACCTTTCTGTACACTGTGAAGATGTGTCTTTGCCAAGGTGCCTTTCTGATTGGTTAAAAAAAAAAAGAGCTGAATGGCTAATAGCTAGGTAGGAAGAGGTTAAGCAAGACTTTAGTGCAGAGAGAAGGAGGGGAGAAGAATCTAGGTGCAGGGAGAGACACCAGAGAACATGGAGAAGAAACAAGAGGTGCAAGATGGAAGAGAGAAAAAAAGTCATTGAGACAAAATGTAGATTAATCAAAATGGGTTAAATTCATAAGAGTTAGTGGGACAAGCATAAGCTATTGGATGAACTTTCATAATTAATGGGTCTCCATGTCATTTTTTTATGAGCTGGCAGGCCAAAGAACAATCTGCCTATAACTCAACATTAAGTTTTTAAAGTTGTATTTTATTTTATGTGAAAGGTTGTTTAAAGAAAAAAAAAAAAAGAAAGAAAGGTTGTTTTGCCTGCATGTATGGCTGTGTAGCACATACATGCAATACTCATAAAGGCCAGAAGAGGGCATCAGATTCTTTGGAACTGGAGTTACAGATGGTTGTGAGCCACCATGTGGAAGCTGAGAATTGACCCTGGGTCTCTAAGAAGAACCACCAAGCCAACTCAGCAACTCCTCAACATGTATAAATTTTCTTTGAGGACAAGTTCTTCTCCTGGAATTTGGAGTGCATCAATTTGGCAAAGCTGGTTTGTCAGTAAGCTCCAGAAAACTGCATGCTTCTCTCCCATAACTCTGAATTGCAAATATGCGTTGTTGTGCTCGGCTTCAACATGGGTGCGGAGATCGGAATACAGGATCTCATTCTTACCTGGCCAGCACTTTGCAGGATACATCATCTCCCAGTCCTTTAAATTTTATTTTAATATAAAATAACTCTGCTTCATACTGGCTTGTCTTGAAATTCTTTTCTGGATTAATGGCAAGCATCCTGAGCTTGCACTATCCATGCTGCCCTGACTCACAAGACCTCTCTACCCCACTGGGCCAGAATCCACATGCCTGTAATTATTGAGGTTGGAGAATACAGAGTAAAAGAGTTAGCTGAGCAGTTTTTCCTTTCCTAGCTTCTACTTTCTGTGTCCAGAAAATTTCTACAATTGTTCATACATAGAAATTAGTGCATTTATTTACTGGAAAGATTTATATCCTATCTTTATTCAAATAAAAAAATGCTAGGACAGTAGACACTAAGATTACAAATTATATATAGTAAGGGACTTGTAAAACCAAATCAATGGCCAAGGTAAGATTAGAATTTACAAGTGGCAGGCATTAACAATGTGTAATTAGAGACAACCATATGTAATAGAGGGGGAAGGCACACACATGCCTGTTTTGCTGATTTGGTAACAAGATACCCATTTAGTAACCCAGAGTCTCATCTGAAAACTGTTAAGAACTCTTGTAAACTTTAAACTCTATTTTCTAAATGTCTACTCAAAAGGAAAAAGGAAGTCTCCAATTTCACTGAGTTAGAGCCTAACAGTGAAATCCAGTTCCTGCTTTTAACAATAAAAATGATAGTTACTGACATCATTTCAAAGATCATAACAAACTTCAGGGACATTTCCAGTATTGTCCTGTTTTGCCCAAAGTGGGTTTTGAATGATCTTCAGGTGGAGAAAAGCCTTAAACAAAACACACTTTTCTCTTTTGGCCACTGAGTACAAAATGGACAGCAAACTTACGGGTCTTTCCTGACTGACCACTCAAACTTTTTAAGAATACTAATGAAAAGGTTTGCTCTGAGGTCTAATGGTGAGGAAGCCTAAGGATGCTTGCTGAGCATACAAGCAGATAAAGGAACATCCACTCACAACTAATATAAAGATGGACTAGGTTTTAATGGGAATGCAGCAGCTGTTGTTTCTGATGGGTTGAGGGTAAATTTTAGGACATACTGTTTATCTAATTCTAAAAATCTAAACATACAAAATTAAGTGAATTTTGAGTAAATCTTAGGCCTGTACCCATGCACGTTATAGCATTTTAACTAGGTAAATACTCCTCAGACTTCTAACCACAGAAAAAGAGAAGAAAAAGAAAAAGAAAAAAAAAAAAGAGGATCATTGGCAAGAGATCAGTAAACGTTCTTAACTATCTTTTCCATAGAGATATGAATTCACTGGACACGGGGATCATGATATGACTGAAACTACTGATCTCCAGTGTATTCAACATGTTTTATAAAGACAAGTAAAGAATGTGGAAGCAAGCAGAGATTCTCCATTTCTTCATCAATCTGCCCTGCTCATTTCCCATCAATTCTGGTCTCTCTGAAGTAACAATATCCATATTCATTTAGCACATACACATTCACCGGGGGACCAGAATGCTCTGAAGATGTGGTATAATTTAACTATATTGTGAGACTGCAAGCAGTTGCCAAGTTCTGGCATTTGCCAATCATTTGAATGAACCAGACTGCTAAGCTCACACCTTTCTGGTAGCAACACAACACAGTTGTACCTTTAACAAAAGAAGCCTGCCATAAAACACTTTAGTTGCTGAAACAAAACATTCTAAACATCTTTCTGACAACTTCTCATTTTGGTAGTATTTGTAGATTTTGACCTTTCCTATACTTAAATCTTCCCATGTAAGTTATGTTAAATTCAGGGTTAACCTCAGAATTATGAATTTTTAAATCCTTTTTAAAGCAATCCTTGTGATTTATTTTAAAAGAAATCCAAATCCTTAAGTCTTTAACTGCACTGCAAATACAAACAGGAAAGTTGTACTCAAAAGGTCCTCAGGTGTGACCTCACACTGCACCTGCGCACACCCTTCAGCCAGCTGCTTTAATTTCTGCTTCAACTTCTTTATTTCTCCAAATATATGCAATTAGTTGTTATATCTGTGATGTACTAGGATTTAACTGCCAGGGACAGAAATGTAACCTAAATTAAAGAAGGAATTTTTAGGACAGACTGTGTCTACTATAAACTAAGTATGGGGGTGGCAAGCTTCAGAGTGCCAACTGCAAGAAGGGCCCAGAATGCCACCAGGGATTCTCTCAACTGTTTTTCTTCATGGGGAAGAGGTATCACAGGCTGGCCTCAAGTGAGCCTTTTGTCTCAATCCTGGGAACAGGGAAGACTGTAGATGCATGCCACTACAACTGGTCCTCAACCACTGCTCTCTGTACTTTCTTCCCCCTCTGTGGTGGCAAATACAGTCATGCATACTTCCTGTGTTCTACAGACCACAGCTTTGGCACCAAAAAGTCCTCATCTCAACAGCTGAAGTGACCAAAAATCCCATAAAAAGTATTGACTGGCCTAAAGTGAGCACTTATAAAGTAAAGTGTGTGCTGTCACTTTGTGATGACAAGGTAGTTGTTTCCTGGGTGGGAAGAAGATTCTTGGGTTGGCTGGACAGGTGACCGGAGCCAGGTCTTTGGCTTCTTTGTGCATCTGCCAACACGTATTGCTTACACATTCCTTCCTCTTACAGCTTTGGTGACAAACTGCTTCAGAGTGAAGTGCTGTGTGCCACACTGCAACTTATGCCGTTCTGAAAGCAGCGCTCACTCCCAAGAACCAGTGTTCTGTGTGCCATTAGGACTCTACCTGCCTCCTAACACCAGGACCATGCAACTGATTTCCAGGTCACAGACAACATTCAATTCATTAGGCTGAAAATCCTCGAGGGACACCAATCAATAACTTTGGAAATTCTTAAGGAGGATATAGAAAAAGTTAAGATATTCTTTTGAAATTAATTCTAACAATATGTCACAGTCAGTAGCAGCTTCTTTATGTTAAATTCATTCTTTCCTTGGCAACCAGAGATGTCTACATAAAAAGCAGACATGTGCCAACTATCTTTTTTGTTGGGGGAAGTGATCAAAATAGACTGATTCCAAAGTTCTAAAGTGAGGCTTTTCAGTTTGGAAGCTTATGGAAATTTTATATGGAGACAGTCTTTAAAACTAATTAAGATTACACATATAATCAGAAATGCATGTTGACAGAGCTTAAAAAGAAGAATGAAGTGGACAGCATCCTAAGAAAAAAGACCTCTGATTGCATGCTATAGTTTCTGAATAGATGGAAATGACAGCAAATCCTCTGTACACTGTAAAAATGTGCTGCTCTCATTGTTAATAAAAAGCTGATTGGCCAGCCAATAGCAAGGCAGGATTTGGGGGGCAGAGAGAATGCTGGGAAGAAGGGCACAGTATGGAGAGTCTTGAGCCAGATGCTTAGAAAAAGCAACATGGAAGTTCATAGATAAGGTGAACAAACCTCAGGGCAGCACAAGATGAACAGAAATGGGTTTATTTAAGTTGTAAGAGTTGGCTGGAGACAAGCCTAAGTTATTGGCCGAGCATTTATAATTAGTATTAAGTCTCTTGTGGTTATTTGGAAGTAACTGCTGGGACACAGAAAAACTCTGCCTACATAACCCACTTTCTTTCAAGAAGTGTAAGGGAAGATAGAGGAGACTTAAATTATCAATGACCATTTAGGGAGAGAAAACACTCTATGGAAACATAGTACTTAACTATAAAAAACTTACGCACACGCCTGCTGGGGCTGGAGAGGAGAGAGAGAGAGAGAAGAGAGAGAGAGAGAGAGAGAGAGAGAGAGAGAGAGAGAGAGAGAGAGAGAGAGAGGAGACTGAACACAGAGAGCACTCGTTCACCTGTGAGCTTTTACACCGACATATGCACAATTGATTTTCATTCTCCTAATCCCTAGGAACACATTGGATTTTTAAAAATCCAGAATCAGAATATCTAATTACTAAGTAGTACATAACTTTAAAATAATACTTTCCACATTAAAAAGTGTAAAAAGTACACTTTTATTATCAGTAATCAGTGATTTAGTAATCAGTGTTAAAATCTTGCCAATTAGCAACAAATGTTTGAGTTGGGATTAAAATAGTTACAGCATACTGCATTGAGTGCATATAGCTCACATCCACCGCAGCAAGTTAGCATGGCTCACATCTACCGCACCGAGTTAGCAGAGCACACATCTACTACACGGACTTAACATGGCTCACATCTACCGCACAGAGTTAGCAGAGCCCACATCTACTGCACGGACTTAACATGGCTCACATCTACCGCACCGCGTTAGCAGAGCACACATCTTTCTCTTACCACTTTGTTAAAGGGACTGGTTCATAGCCTATGTATTTTCTCATGTCTACATTAATGGTTTTTTTTACACTTATTTATTTTTATGTGTATGTTTTTGCAAACCTGTAGACGACAACTTTTGGGAGGTACTTCTTGTATTGGGTAGATTCTGCCTCCACTGCCCAAGTGTTGTAATTGCATGGGTATGCCTTCATGCCTAGTTTTTGGCCATTGTCTCTAAAGGGAAGCTTTCCTATTCCTAACTCCTTAGGCAAATGTTAGCACATTATCTTACACAGTCCTCTGCCTTGCCTCTTCAGATAACAATGTACCCAAGAGCCCACTTCACATTGTATGTAGAACTGTTTCTCATTCCCTTCACAGCTGCAGCTTATTCAACCCAGTCCCCTGTAAAAGGCATCTGAGCTGTTTCCAGTCCTTTGTTTCCCTTTTCTCTTAAGACTTATTTATATGCCAAGTGTCAAGGCAATTAAACAGGACAAAGAGCCAAACCTAGTTAAATGTTCCCTTTCACAGAACATGAATATGCCTATATGATGCCCCTTCCCCAAGACAGGGCTTGTCCAGGAACACTGGTTGTCCTGGAACTAGCTCTGTAGACCAGGATGGCAGAGAACTCGAGATCTGCCTCCCAAGTGCTGGGATTAAAGGTGTGTGCCACCACCACCCTGCAACCTGCACCCCCTCATAACATTTTTATTTATTTTCTGGGAGTTTAACATCATGTATCCCATCACAAGCCCTTCACAGTTCTTCCATGTCTGCTGTCCTTGTGACCTCTCCAAAAGATGTAAAAAAAAGTTCACTTTGTTCTGCTTGCTGGAGCATGATCAAGTTCTTAGTGGCCTGCCCTTTAAACAGAACTGAATCCTTCTCCCACACCTCTTGCCAGCAGCCAGCAGCATCTCCATCACACTTTTTAATGTTCTCTTTGGTGGCTTCCTGTCTAGAATGTTACTTTTTAGAGGTGGGGGTGGTGTTGTCACAGAAGCCTTCCCAACCTGAACCTATTTTTTATTCACGGTTCATCCAAAATTTTACAAAAGATAATTTCAAAAATCATCCCCACCTGCCCACTTTCCTTTTTCTCACCAGTTTTCCAAGGCTTTGTGCCTGCCAGCTCTAGGCACAGTTTGTCTCTACATTTCTCCAAGGAGTGTCATATACATACACGCGCGCGCGCACACACACACACACACACACACACACACACACACACACGGCACTGACTTGGCCTTTCTCCTAGCATGGCTACTAGAGTTAGTCTTCAGGGGCTCACCATGGCTGTAGACGGTCTGCTGCAGAAGCCATGCTAATGAGGCTCAGGGTGTCTCAGGTCAGCTTAGTCTGAGCTCAGAAGTTCTGGAGCAGCAACAATAGGCTTATGAAGTGACAGAAGAAGCTCAGAATGATCTTGCTTAGGGGTTATTAGAACCAGTGTGGTATGACCACATCGACTTGTCATGTACATGGTAAGTGCAGGTGTATCTTCTAACTTCCAGATGATCACACACTTATGTACCATAGCTATGAACATAGGTAGGCATGTGATGCACAGACATACAGAAAGGCAAAACACCCAAACACACAAAATAATAAAACAAAATTAATTTAAAAGGAGGGATTTGGCAAAAACTAAAATAACTTCAGCACCACCGAACTATACAACAGTAAAGAGCTGCCTGTGACTAGTTATTTAATGTTTGTGGTTGGCGGGAGTTCTACAAAATTGGGTTGCGTTAAACACAGAAAATAAAAATTCTAGCAATTAAATAGGATTAGACTAAACAAATGTTAAATAAAGATCTCAACTTTGACACTATTTACGCTCCACAGTGGGTATAGTTTCTCCAAGTGTTCCAGTGTGGATTCAGTGTGGATCTCAAGTAGGCCCCAGGTCCTGACCCACCACTTTGCTGAGCGGCCTTTCTGAGCACTGATCAGCACCCCTTCAGCAGCTGGCATGCTGGTACTTTTAAGAAGATACTCCATGTCTGATCTGTATGCCAAATCCAAGTGAGTTCTGTCCTGAGACAAGTTCAGACTTGTGGGAACAGAGCCTTCAAACTAGCAGCAGAGCCTAATCTATACTTAGCTTTTAGATGACAAGCTAGTTGGCCATGCGTGATTTGTGAAGAAGTGTTATTTCTCCAAAGCAGAAAAGTTATGTTTCAGAAATATGCTAAAGAAACAACATTTGTTTAAGAAAAAAAAATACGTAGATGGAAAAACTACTGGTATTTAAAAGCTGGCTGACCTTATAAAATAAAAAAACTAAAAAGTAACTTAATGCTTGGATATATCTTATCTCAAATATTTTACTTCTGACAGCATTTGTAAAAGTGATATATGTAATTGAGTGTGTGTATTCGGATGGGGGACAGACTCACACTAGTGGAGGTTAGAGAACAACTTGCTGGTACTGGGTCCCAGGAATGAAATTAGGTTCTTAGGCTTGGCAGCAAGTACCTTTACCTGCTGAGCCATCTAATGGGTACCAAAGTGGTTATTTTAAAAGAATTGCTAGTTGGGCGTGGTAGTACACACTTTAATCCCAGCACCAGGGAGGCAGAGGCAGGTTGGTATCTGTGAGTCTAAGGTTGGCTTGGTCTACAAAGCAGTTCCAAATTTGTAGTCCCAGGACAACTGGAGCTACACAGCAAGTATGTCTCAAGAGAAAAATAAAATTACTCAGAACAGATGGAAATTTAACTACAAAGTAGTAAATTAAAAAGCTGGTTTGTTTCAAGCTTCAGTATACTAACATAAGAGAAAACACAACTGTAAATTTTGTACCTCTGAATTGTACGAGCACCATATAACCAGCATTCACCTGAACACACTTATGAAAAGTTTTGTGACAAGTCATTGTGTTACACTCATGGGAAATGGATTAGAAAGAAAACCTCAACATCTGTGGAATGCAGATGGGAAAATAAGCCACCAATGCCTGTTCAGAATGTGTAACAACGTGGCTGACATGAGAACCGTGGAGTGCTGTCAAAGGAGAATAGTACTAATGACAGTCAGGACTACCGATAGCACCACCACATGGTGGTGAGAAGTCTCAAGGGCCCCAGGCCTTCATCTAAGCTTTCCATCAATCCATCATGCAGACAGCATCTTTTCCGGATATAAACACACCTAATAAATGAAAACCAACAAACCAGGTTCTAATAATGTATTTGAAGAGATGGCCCCAAATCACACAAGAGCTATGTGGTAGCTCCAGGTTTAGATGTCCACATGCCCACCTACAGCAACTGTTCTCTCTAATCCAGCAGACTGCCCTGAGGTAGATGAGTAGGGAACATGCGCTGGGAGCTGAGCAACATCCATGAGGAGCTCTTCAGGGCCTGAGTTTTAAAGACCATGATGATGTTGTTCACTCCCTGCGAAGTTGGTCTGTGTGATACACAGAAGTAGCAGAGGCTAGACCATCTTCAAGCAGTAGAGGCTAGACCACCTTTAAGGAAGTCAGAAGCAGCTGGCTAGGACTGGAGTAGTTTTTCAACTATGCTTATCTGCAGGCTTCTTCTAAGCTTACGGTGCTGGCACTTGGAAAAGTGCAGCCACACTGGTGTGTCCAATCTGTGGGTGATGGGTCACATGCAAGCAAAGACTGCTATGAATGAGGTTCAATACTCAATACAAAATTATAAGCCTTAAAATATTTCCATTTTGTGTGTGTGATGTATGCATGCTTGTGTAAGTATATGCATAATGCACGTCCTTCTCAATTGCTCTCCACCTTATCTTTTGAGATAGGATCTTTCAATGAACCTGGAGTTCACCAATCCCCAGTGCTGGGGGTAGAGACATGTACCACTACTGTACCTAGTTTTTACCTGGGTGCCAGGGAACTGAACTCAGGTTCTCATATTTGCATGGCAAGTGCTGTACTGACTGAACCATCTCCCCAGCCTGTCATTTTCTTTTTGTGTAAAGTGACCGAGCAGTTCTCACATATGAACTTTGTCAATGACAATGCTGTGACACAATGTCAAAAGTTTGAGCACACTGAGGAGAAAAGATGTCCAAGAAACAACCTTGGGAACATTTAAGCTCATCTCCATACTAGGGAATGGGGTCTGTATGAAAAAGGAAACAAAGGAACACGAAGCCTGAAGGTCTTCAGAAGGTTATCTGGCAGATGGGGCAAGGACAGAGAAACTAGCTAGGACTGATTCCCAGCAGAAAAGAGCTCCAGTGAGATCGGATCAGCAGTGTGGGGAGGGAGGTGTGAGCAGACAGTCTCCATCAGGAAGGTGCAGGCAGCAGGTGTTCCAGATCCTTAGGAATGTAGGTGGTGAAGAGGAGGTAGGCTGTAACCTCAGAGGAATCTGTCAAGAGGAATATGCCCCCCCCCAATCCCTTAGGAAGCACAGAATGTTAATTCCTGAGTCCACTAATATAAAAATTTCCAATCATTTCGGCACTCACATACATACTGGTGTGGGCAGTTGTGGAGGTAGAGGCAATAGTGGTTCTAAGGAAAGGCTCTGGAACTGCAACTTAACCCAGGCCAGAGGGCACCCAACCAGCACACCACAAGTATGGCACAGAACACCTAAGCAGCAGTGATTCAGAAACCTCAGCTCTTTTCTATTGGCATATACTTTTCCTTTGTATTAACCTGTATTTGTTTCACCTTAAATCGCCCCCAATCACGCTGACATCTACTACTGATTATATTAAATCTAAAAGTGTTCTTAAACAAACGAAAACTACTCACTTCCATTCCTGAGAGCCCTGCTTCCAATTTTCAGGAGGAAATTAAATAATGTATAAATCAAATACTGGGCCAAAGCCCAGACAGCTGAACATCGTTTTGTCCTTTCAAGGCAAAGAGGAAGTGTCTGCTGAGGGAGGGACAAGCCAAAAGAAATAAAGCTTAACCTCAGTCCATGTGAAAGCGATCTCAGATAACTGGGCGTCTGCAAGTAGGTTAAAAATGAGACCACATACTAACAGAACTTTCCATGGAAGAGAAAGACCGTATCCGGATCTAACTCCCACCCTGAAAACAAAAACATGCTGGGAAAAAAAGGAGCCACCTTAGAAATTCTCCATAAAGATAGAGGGAAGGAAAGTCACAGGAGGGAGGCAGACAACCACTACTCTGAGTACTTACTGCAGAATCACAAGGGATTTCACTGTAATTGTAAACAATGCAAAAGGAATGAGATGTGTTCATGTGTGTACACATGTGAAGCCAAAGGGAGGGGAGAAGAAAAATCCAGTGTGTAGGTGAGGGTAGGGAATGGTGAAAAGATCAGTGGATGGCAAAATGATTCTGTGATTTTTTGATAAGCAGATCTGGTTTAGGGAAGAATCCAGTGTCTCCTATAAGCACTGTCCCTGCAATGTGTCACAGGTGAAGCACGGTGAGGATGCAAAGATCAAGCAAGTGTGATGTGTTCCCACGAAACTTTATGACACTGATATTTGAATTTCACACATTTTTTAACATGTGTATTGGCTAGTTTTGAGTGTCAACTTGACATAAGACAGTCACTAGAGAGAAGGAGCCTCAGTTGAGGAAATGCTTTCACAAGATCCAGCTCTAAAGCATTTTCTCAGTTATCATGGGGGAGGGACCAGCCCAAGGTAGGTGGTGCCATCCCTGGGCTGGTGGTCCTGAGTTCTGTAAGAAAGCAGGCTGAGCCAGCCAGTAAACACCTCTATGGTTTCTGCATCAGCTCCTGCCTCCAGAATCCAGACCTGCTTAAGTTCCTGTCCTGACTTCCTTTGGTGATGAACAGCAATGTGGAAGAGTAAGTTGAATAGATCCTTTGCTCTCCAACTTGCTTTTTGGTCATGGTGTTTGGTTGCAGAAACAGAAACCCTAACCATAATAATGTGTCACAAAATCTGTTGATTTTTCTCCACTTTTTAAAAATGTAATTCTGTTTCTAGCTTTTGAAGTACAAAACAGGTTGTGGGCCACACTGGTTCCTCAGACTTTGGTTACCTCCCTAGGATGTAGTAAAATCTTCCTATGGAACTGACTTGATCTTCACTTGAGATTCTGCATAAGAAAAATTGTTCTTTTAATTCTTCTAAATTACCTGAATTAAAAGATGGCAGAAAGAATTATTTGAAAAATATGATTTCCTCTCTAGCATCTCTATACATTAACATAAACATCAAAGTGTATGGATGAGAGATTATGAGGTGAACTACTACTTAACCCTTAACACCATGGCATCACTCAGCGGCCAAGACTGACTTAAAAATGTTCCTCACTTAAAGCAGAATCTCACATTGCTCTGGCATCCTTTGTAGCCCAATGCTGGATCGGAATAATACCCAGCGTATCACTCTATAAAAACTAGAAAGCTGACGCCTAGAAAGATTTTCTTGAACACATGGTGTTTCGATTACAGGTAAAGGTTTTAACACCTGACCTAGCTTCAGAAACCAAGCAATCCTAAGTCTGTGACACACTTAATGTGGCTATGGTTCTTAGGAAGCAAATATTTTTTATATATGATCTCTGATCAAAAAAAAAACCAAAGCACTGTTTTTCTTACTCTGTCAATGTAAAAAATCTTGTAAAGCACACCAGCAGGTGCCTCAAAACCACGATGCAGAGAACATGGTGTCGTGCCTTTACCCCCTTTTTCTCTTCCCTCTCTCCAACCTTTCTGTTCTGACCCTTCAGTCATGTATTTGTAAATAATTCTAGTAATTCTTAGCTCCTGAACAAATGAGACTGCCTTCTTTAAGAAACTGTCCTCAGCTACTCCAACCCTTCTTAAAGATCAGCCTTACAGCCGTGTTCTGTAATACCATCTGGCCCAGGCTAATGGCATCTGGGGGATAACAATGAAGAATGACTTTCCTGAACTGTTTTTATAGGCCAATCACTCATGGCATACTGGACCTCCGTGGGTAGAGTACACTTGCATTCCAGAGAAAGTAGACCATACATTAAAATGATAGCAAGTTCTTCCTCAGGAATGCAGTTCTTAGTTATGAGATAGCAGTTCTAGAAAGATAGGATTCTTTCCATCAGAATCAACTTTGCGGTCATCTATCTGCTTTGTGGAACTAAGAACCCAAAGGGTAGGAAGAGGCTTAATCAGTACACTGCAGAGACAAAGCTGAGCGAGAAGACTGTGGGAAACTGGCAGTGGAGATGGGGCAGAGAGAGGTATTTAACTTTCTCACCCACCTCTTATATTTTTTTAAAAAGGTGCTTTTTAGAGTAGTTTCAAGTCCAGTTTAATTCCTAAGTACAGAATTCTCATATATTCTCTGCCCTATACATACAGCACCCTTCTTCATCTACCCTGCCCAATCAGTACACCTGGTTATATCTGAGGCCATACTGATTGTCCTCCAGGCTCACAGCTTACATCAGAGTTCACTGTGTGCTCTATTAGACAGCATTAGCTTCACTGTATCTATTAGTCATACCTTTTGGCCCTATGCAAATCACTTAAAAGAAATCATCTAAAGAAGGACTCATTGTTTTGTTGCCTAGTTTTGAAAGGTTCAGTCAATGGTGAGGCAGGCCTGTGGTGAGGCAGAACATCCTCATGCTAAGGGCATGTGACTGGAGGCTACAAACCTCAGGATAGCCAGGAAGCAAAGAGATGGGTAGGAATGGGCTAGGGAACAACCACAACCTCAGGTGGCCTCCTTCCAACCAGATACCACTGCCTATCCCTTCCCCTCCCACACCATCAGACTATAAACCTGCTCATAGATTAAAATCACAACTCAGTCATCTCTCACTGATGGGCTCCAACGCCTGAGTACATCTGAGTTTGGGGGTGGCGGCATTTCATATTCAAACCATAACAGTGACCCGAAAAATGCTTTTTCTCTGTCTTCTTACTCCTTCCTTCCCAAACCTTTTCACTCTCTCTTATCTTTTCCAAAATGCCATATATTTGGAATCATAGTCTCTATATTTGTATCATGAAATATGGCCTTTCAGATTGGCTTTTATTACTTAGTAACATGCCCCTGAGGTTCTTGTGTGTATTTTCCTGGCATAATAATTTCCTTATTTATAATGTATAATGATATTGCACTGTTTGTATGTATCACATCTAAAGCTTTGGACCAGAGAACTGGGTAACAGGATACACCAGGGCTTAACAAAACACGAACTTTTTTTTTTTTTTTGGATTTTTTTGAGACAGGGTTTTTCCGTAGCTTTTTGGAGCCTGTCCTGGAACTAGCTCTTGTAGACCAGGCTGGTCTCTAACTCACAGAGATCCGCCTGCCTCTGCCTCCCAAGTGCTGGGATTAAAGGCGTGCGCCACCACCGCCCGGCAAACCACGAACTTTTAAATAACTGATCTGAACCTTGCCCAAGCCAGCAATTACCTAAACTTGTTATAATCAATCACCAGAACTTATAACCAAGGTAAAAGGAAGTGACTATGCTTTATTTTATTTTCTAAAAAACTTGCCAGCCTTGGTGAGTGTCCAGATGTCACAAAAGAATAAGTACATGGATGCCAAGATCCTGACAAGGTCCAGTGTCAGTGGTAGAGTCTGCAGCAAGGCAGTAAGAGGGTGGGTCTAACAGGCTACTAGGAGGTCATAAAGTCAATGAAGCTGTCAGTCACAGCACGAGCGAGCACCAGTGAGCCTGCTTCTTCCTTTCTTTTGCCTAATGGTCATGAGGTAAAGTAGCTTGGCTTTGCCACATTTCTGCCATGATTTCCTGTCTCATTACAGGTCCAAAAGTGATGTGATCAAACAAACTGAAACTAACATGTTGTGAGCCCAAATAAACCTGTTTGTTAAGCTGAGCAACTCAGGGATTTGTAATGACAGAAAATGAATGTGAATGGCTGCAGAGGTTCTAAAAAGAGCACATGGTACTTCTTCCCAAGTGAAGTTTAAAAAATATTTTTAAAATTATTATTATTGCTTTTTAAAGACAGGGTCTCTATACAGTTCTGGTACTCACTATGTAGACCAGGGTGGTCTTGAACTCACAGGCATCTGCTTGCCTCTGCCTCTCAAGTACTGGGATTAAAGGTGTACAGTGTATTACACCACACCTTTTGAAATTATAATTTTTAATGACAAAATTTCACAAAAAAGAAAACTGCATCCATGCATCTACCCACCCATCCATCCACCCACCCACCCATGCATCATCAAACATTCATGAAGTGCAAAATATGGGCCCAACTCTCAGTCTTGTTTCCTCTTCCTTTTTTAAAGAAAAGGTCTCGTATCCTGCCCCAAACTTGCTATGTAGACAAAGAAGACCCTGAGCTAGCTGGCAGTTCAAGTATGAAGCCACCATGCCTGGTTTATGTGGTGCTTGGGAGGACACAGGACTTCTAGCATGCTAAGCAAGCCCTCCACCACACTGAATTTCAGTCCCATTACTTCTTTTGATCAATCAATTTCTTTAAATTCTGAAGAATTAACATTGCATTACAGAGACATTAGGTTTGTAATGTGGTAATGGTTCTCAGAGGACTGCAGGTCAATTATTAAAACAGACAATTTTTAAACATTCTTTGTGATATACATGACTAGACTGCACAACAGGTAAGAAAACAACAGTAAGTTAGAGTTTAAATTCATCAGAAGCATTACATGAACAATGTCTCTAGCACAGGGGGGTCTTAAGAAACTAGTAATTACATAAAGCCAAAGTCTAGTGCTCAAAGTACATCCACTCCTAGTTAACTTAGAGAAACATTTAATTGAACAACGCCCACCAGTAGATTGCCATCAACACACACAGGGCTGCTTTCTCCTTTCTCTTTATGGAATCGATCCATACAGTGACTAAAATCGCACAGACTGGATATTTACAAAGGAGTGGGGAAAAGGAAACACAATGTTTGGATAGCTGGAGATAGAAGCTCAGTAGAATGCTTGTCCAGCATATGTAAAGTCATGAATACAATCCCTAAGCTCTTCCTCAACACACACATGCACGCACGTAAGCATGCATGCACGTATCACAGATACATACACAGATGCATACAAACACAGACATAGATATGTACATACACGTACACACAGAGAGTATGGAAATCATCTCTAAGATGAGTGTGGAGGCCAAGGGTCACTGAGCCTGGTGCTCACTGACTGGTTAGGTGGTTGGTCAGCATGTGCTATATAGAGCTCCTCCTGCCACCTCCTTCCACCACTAAAGGCTATAGTTAGAGATTCATACGATCATGTGCCCAGCTTTGCATATGAGTGCTGGTATCTCAGCTCAGATCCTCCCTCTGGGCAGCAGACATTTACTAACCAAGCCATTTCTCCAAGTCTGAATTATTGACTTAAGATTTTTGATCAAGGACCTTCTGTGTTCACTTCAGTTCTCTACAATCCAGATTCTTCCTTCACTATTCCATGGGAACATCTTTCAGTAAAGACATAACTACCTGCAGACTGCTTAGTACAATACTCAAACCTTCTAGCTGTATGCTTAGCTGGTTTTACCTCACTTACATCTAGTTTCTTGCTGTTTTATGTGTTCTGAGGTGTCCTTTTCGGGTGAATAACTCTTATTTTATACAGCACTTTGAGAGTACTCTACTATACCATTTTTGCTCTATTACTATCGGTCAAGGGAATTACTGTATTCATTCTATTCTCATGCAAAGTAGTCCACTTCAGAAAAGGTAGTTAACATAACTACTGCATTATATTTATAGGCAAAAAGTTACAGGGTTTGTTGGTTAACTACAAATCTGATTTATTTTATAGTGATGTTAAGAACTATATATAAAAAGAGGGGATTTGATGCTACTATTGTATTCTATAAACCAGCATCTTCCAAGGCAAGATGGAATCAACAAAGTCATGGAACAAATGAGAACCACCAGAATATTACTAACCTGAAGAACAATAGTACTGTGGTATCAAATAGGAAGTTACTCCTTAGTTGGGGAGAAGAATATTATAGCTACTCATAGAATAAGTAGTGTATTAGTTGCTTTCTTGTTACTCTGACTAAATACAACTCAAGAAAGGGGCAATTTAAGTGGGGATGTAGTTTGTATTAGTTACATTTTGTTGCTGTGATAAGATACCATGACCAAAGCAGCATAAGAAAGACAGAGTTTATTTTGGCTTTGGTTGAAGAGGAATAAGAGTTCATCAGGGCAGGGAGGGAGCTAAAGTAGTATAGCAGCAGAAACAGGAAAATGAGAGTCCACAGATTCAAATGCAAGCACAGAGCAGAGAGCAAACTTTCTGAAAGGGGCTTGAGGCTTTAATATCAAACCCTGTTTCCAGAGTGATATACTTCTTCTAAGAAGCCTGAATCACCTAAACCTCCCTATACAGCACCACTAACTGAACACCTGAGCCTTTGGGGACATTCCTCATTCACGCTTCTACTTTTTACTTCCTGAATCCTATAATCTACTAGCCATATCACGATGCAAAAACAAAACATTCAATCCAACTTCAAAAGTCTTCATGAGTCCTTTCACAGTATCAATACAATTTAAAAGTCTAAGGTCTCTTCTGAGACTCAAGACAACCTCTTAATTATGCTCTTTTTATTCATTAAAAAAAAACGCAAAGACTAACTATATACTTCCAACATACAATGGTACAGACTATATGGTATACATTACCATTCCAAACAGTAGGAAAGCGGGCATAGTGAGGAATACTGGACCAAAGCAAGACTGAAACCCAGCAGAGAAAACATGGAACCCTGTAGTTTTATGTTTGGTATTAAAGGACTTAGATGTCTGTCCTTCCAGCTTTGCTGCCTGCCAACACTCAATTCTCTCTAGGGTTGGTTCTACTTCCTCATGCACCTCTCCATGGAAAATCATCCCACTGTTCTGGCTTCTCCAGCACCTAGGTGTTTCTACTGCAAACGCAAGCTTCACTTTTCGTTTTCCATGGAAGCCTCTTAGTGCTTTCATGCGGGACTGCCATCATGACTAGGTACTGAACAGAAAGATAAGTGTGCCTAATTTGTGAGTTCAGGGAAGAGAACACAAACACGTTGAATCAATGAGATCGGGCCTGTCTGACAATAAATTCTTTCTTGCTCAGATATGTCCTTAAAGATAGTATTCTAGAAGGTATAATCTTGTTCCTTAAGAATATTTAGAAGACAACCAATTGTCATGTGAACCAGAAAGCTTGTTACCTACTACTATGTTGGGAATCACTGACTCTGAGGTTTTGAACAAAGTTTCCACTGTTAGTACCTTTGTCACCTAAAGACAAAACCATTCTAAATATATAATGCATACCAAGAAAATGTGGACTTCTGGACACAGACTGTGGAACTAGACTTCGGCTCACATCCTGGTTATACTGTGGGACATTGAGAAAGTTACTCTCATCTGTAGTTTCCTGTTCTATAAAAACAAGTATCCCAATTTTGTACCTTAGCTGTAGTAAGTTGGATAATTTACAAACTATACACAAAGATTGTAATAAACTATCCTGAGTGAGGTAAGCCAGACCCAAAAAGAGGAACATGGGATGTACTCACTCATATTTGGTTTCTAGCCATAAATAAAGGACATTGAGCCTCGAATTTGTGATCCTAGAGAAGCTAAATAAAAAGGTGAACCCAAAGAAAAACATACAGGCATCCTCCTGAACAGTAACCTTCATCAGGCGATGAAAGGAGACAGAGACAGAAACCCACATTGGAGCACCGGACTGAAATCTCAAGGTCCAAATCAGGAGCAGAAGGAGAGAGAGCACTAACAAGGAACTCAGGACCGCGAGGGGGACACCCACACACTGAGACAATGGGGATGATCTATCGGGAACTCACCAAGGCCAGCTGGCCTGGGTCAGAAAAAGCATGGGATAAAACCGGACTTGCTGAACATAGCGGACAATGAGGACTACTAAGAACTCAAGAACAATGGCAATGGGTTTTTGATCCTACTGCACGTACTGGCTTTGTGGGAGCCTAGGCAGTTTGGATGCTCATCTTACTAGAGCGGGATGGAGGTGGATGGTCTTTGGACTTCCCACAGGGCAGGGAACCCTGATTACTCTTAGGGCTGACAAGGGAGGGGGACTTGATTGGGGGAGGGAAATGGGAGGTGGGGGTGGGGAGGAGGCAGAATTCTTTAATAAATAAATAAATAAAATAAAAAAAGATTGTAATAAACATCAGTATTATCTATCATCAGCACAAAACTGGAGCTCAACGGCTCTAGGGGTTGCCCATAGCGCTTTCCAACGAAAATCAGACATGAATGAATTTAAGTGGATATCACTGTGACTCATGTAGGATGTTTACACCTCATGAGTTATTTTAATACCTGGCAGGTGGATACATTCTTTTTGTTTGTACTTGTCTCCTATTCCTGAAGCTCAGGATATGCTGAAGCCTCTTCCCCAAGAGACGACAAAAACTGCTCAGTGGAAGCTCTGAGTTAAGATGACTACACCACACACAGCAAGACCAAACCAGTTTTGTAGTCACAGCACGCACTGGTGAGAACAGAGAGTGAGCAACACCAGAAACAATAAATCCAAATGAGGAATGGAGGGAAGGTGAGGTCAAATACGAAATTGTATACACCAAGTTTTGCAGCTAATGAAAGTCTGGGTGGGCGCTGAACACATTTTAAAGGAGGTCTGCAGAGCTCAAGGTAATACTTTGTCATTAGGCTTGGTGGGAGCAGGCCTATAATCCCCACCATGAAAGAGCAAACTTCAAGACCAGCCTGGGTGACTCGTGAGGCACTGTTCAAGATCATCCTTGCCAACTCCTTGAAGAGTTCCACTTGTGATACAGTGTGATATTGTTTATATCTTTAGTCTTGGCATGTAAAATGCGAGCCCGACGGTGGTGGTGCATGCCTTTAATCCCAGCACTTGGGAGACAGAGGCAGGCAGATCTTTGTGAGTTCGAGGCCAGCCTGGTCTACAGAGTGAGTTCTAGGACAGGCTCCAAAACTACACAGATAAACGCTGTCGCCAAAAAAACAACAAAAAAGCATATGAAATGTTAATTAAGCCTTTCAAAATGAATGTTAGTAAATTTCATTCATGTGCCAATGAAAAAGAGAATCCTGTCCACACCTCCTGTGGACTGATTCCTCAGACCACCCTCCCCTATCCCCACACAACTTCTTTTCCTGACTCATAGCTATGTCTCAGGTCCCAATTCAGGCAGACACCCCTAGCTCAACCACAGGTCACACCCGCTAGAAGACCAGGTAGGCCGCACATGGACCTTCTCCAGAATCTGTTTCCCAAGACCCAATTTTCAAGGTTGTCCCCAGCAGTGCAACAGACTATCTCCCTAGGCCTCCCCTTCCCTCAGCCTCCAACACCAGCAAGCATTCCCCACAAACATACCACACAAGTAGGACAATGAAGCAGACAACACACAGCCAACACATGCTCTGAAAATCTAGAGAGGAAACAGAAACCAATGGACAAACAACTACCCAATAAAAACAAACCCAGAAATCAGTACCTAGATCACCCCAAACCCAGATGCCTAGATGCCAATGTGAGAACACAACCAGTAATAACCAGGGCAACGTCTCACCAGAGTCCAGCTAGCCTACCATAGCAGGCTCTGAATATTCCAATATGACTGAAGCATAAGATAAAGACCTTAAAACCAACTTTATGAAGATGATAGAGGTCCTTAAAGCAGAAACAAATCTCTCAAAGAAAGCTAGGAAAACAAATAATTGGAGGACATAAATTCCTTATAGAAAAACAAGAAACAAACACAAAACAGTTGAAAAAAAAAACAAAAAAAAATGAAAACACAAACAATAAAAAAAACCAAAAACTGAGTGAAATCTGGAAAGGGAAAATTTAGGAATGTGAACTGTAGAAGCAAGCCTGACTAACATAATATAGGAGGTGAAAGAGAATCTTAGGCATTGAAGATACGATGGGAAGAAATGGACATTGGTCAAAGAAAATGCTAAATCTAGAAATTCCTGACATAAAACATCCAGAAAATCTGAGACACTATGAAAAGACCAAATCAAAGAACAATAGAAGATGGAGAATCACAGCTCAAAAGTCCAGAAAATATTTTTCAACAAAATATAGAAGAAAAATTTCCTAGCCTAGAGAAAGATATGCCAATAAAGGTACAAGAAGTTTACAGAACACCAAATAGATTAGACCAGAAAAGAAAGTACCCCTTACACATAATAATCAGAATACTTATTTATTTGTTTGTTTGCTTGTTTATTTATTTATTTATTTATTTATTTATTTATTTATTTATTATGTATGCAATATTCTGTCTGTGTGCATGTCTGCAGGTCAGAAGAGGGCATCAGACCTCCTTACAGATGGTTGTGAGCCACCATGTGGTTGCTGGGAATTGAACTCAGGACCTTTGGAAGAGCAAGCAGTGCTCTTAACCGCTGAGCCATCTCTCCAACCCCTAATAATCAGAATACTAAACATACAGAACAAAGAAAGAATATTAAAAGTTGCAAAGGAAAAAAACCAAGTAACATATAAAGGCAGACCTGTTAGAATTACATCTGACTTCTCAATGGAGACTCTAAAGGTCAGAAGGGCTTAGACAGATGAGATCAAGAAGAGAGCATAGATGTCAGCCTAGATTACTATATCCAGCAAAACTGTCAATCATCATAGAGGGAGAAAATAAGATATCACGCAAGGGCTGGAGAGATGGCTCAGTGGTTAAGAGCACTGGCTGCTCTTCCAGAGGTCCTGAGTTCAATACCCAGCAACCATCGGTAATGAGATCTGGTGCCCTCTTCTGGCATGTGGGCATACATGGAGGCAGATGTTGCATACATAAGAAATAAAGAAATAAATCTTAAAAAAGAAAAGATATGACATAATAAAAAATAAAATTAAAGCAATATATATCTACAAATCCAGCCCCACAAAAGGAGCAAGAAGAAAAAATCCAAACCAAGGAAATAAATACACTCATGAAAATACAGAAAATAATCTAATACCAGCAAAACCAAAAGTACACTCCCCCACACCACCACCAAGAACAACAACATAACAGGAATTAACAATCAATATTCACTGATATCTATTGCCTCAATTCCCCTAATAAAAAGATACAAATTAACAACATATTCAAAGGAAAAATTCACCAAGATGAGATTTCAATTCTTAACATCTACACTCCAAACACAAGGGCACCAACTTTTCTAAAAGAAAGACTACTACAGCTTAAATCACATACTGACTCTCACACATTGACAGTGGGAGACTCTCACTAATATACAGGTCATACAGACAAAAACTAAACAGAGAAATTGCAGAAGCTAACTGATGTTATAAATCAAATGGATCTAACAGATATTTACAGAACATTTCATCTAAACACAAAAAAGAATGTGCTTTATTCTTTGTATCTCATGGAACTTTCTCCAAAGTTGATCATATGCTTAGACAAAAGCAAGTCTCAACAGATACAAGAAAACTGAAGTAACTCCCCCCATCCTATCAGTCCAGCAGGGATTAAAGCTGCATATCAACAATAACAGAAACAACACTGATCTTCTAAACTCATGGACACTCAACAGTTCTCTACTGAATAAAAAAATGGTTCAAGACAGAAATTAAGAAACTAAAGACTTCCTAAAATTCAATGAAAATGAATACACAACACATCCAAATGTATGGAACACATGAAAAAGAGGAAAGATCATAGCACTAAGTGCCTACATTAAAAAAAAAAAAAAAGGAAAAAAGATGGAGAGATCTCATTCTTGGAACTTAAAAGCACATCTGAAATCTTTAGAACCAAAAGAAGTAAGCACACCTAAGAGGAGTAGATGACAAGAAATACTCAAACTGAGGGCTGAAATCAATAAAACAGATAATATAAAGAATCAATGAAACAAAGAGTTGGTTATTTGAGGAAATCTCCAAGATAGACAAACCCTTTATGGGGAAACTCTGTTAACCAATCACAGCTAATAGGGGCGTGGCGACCTGGATCCCAGGAAGAAAAACTGGGAGATCCAGGTGCTTGCTCTCTCTGCGCAGGATTCTAAGTCGGACCTACTCTTATAGTGTGAGTTCCCCTCTTTAACCATTAAAGTATAACTGTTATTCTTGAGCTAGCCTGGTTATTTATCGTTCCGACCTAATTCCCAACAAACCCTTACCCAAACTCACTAAAAGATGGAGAGAAAATATTCAAACTAATAAAACCAAAAGGAGAACATAACAATGGACACCAAGGAAATCCAGAGAATCATAAGGATACAGTTTGAAAACCTGTATTCAAATTTGAAAACCTAACAAATGGGTAATTTTTCTCCATAGATATCACTTACCAAAGTTAAATCAAGATCAGGTAACAATGTAAATAGACGTATAACCCTAGTAAAATAGAAGCAGTCATTAAAAGTCTCTCAACCAAAAAAAGGCCGGAACCAGATGATTTCAGATGAATTCTATCAGACTTTCAAAGAAGAGCTAATGCCAATACTCCACAAATTATTCCACAAAATAAAAACAGAAAGGAAACTGTCCAATTTATTTTATGAGGTCTCAGTTACCAGGGTACTCAAACCACATAAAGACTCAACAAAGATAATTATAGACCAATTTACCTTATGAACACAGATGCAAAAATTCTCAATAAAATACTCGCAAACTGAATACATCAAAAAATCATCCACTATGATCAGGTAGGCTTCATCCCAAAGATGCAGGGATGGTTCAACATAGGAAAATCAGTAAATGTAATCCATCAAATAAATAAACTGAAAGAAAAAAAAATCACACAATCATCTCATTAGATTCCTAAAAAGCCTCTGATAAATCCCACACTCCTTCATGATAAAAGTCCTAGGAGATGCAAGGGACATATTATAAACATAGTAAAGGCAATTCACAGGAAGCCTCTACCCAACATCAAATTAAATGGAGAGAAACTCAAAGCAATTCTACTAAAATCAGGAACAAGACATGCTTATTCACTCTCTCCCTACCTATTCAGTATAGTATTTGAAGTTGTAGCTAGAGCAATAAAACAACCAGAGGAGATAAAGGGGATACAAATTGGAAAGGAAGAGGTCAAAGTACCATAATTTGTAGATGATATGATAGTATATATGTGACCCTAAAACTTCCACTAGGGGAACTCCTACATTTGATATAAACTTTCAACAAAGTGGCTAGATACAATATTAACTCAAGAATATCAGTAGCCCTTCTACATACAAATGACGAATGGACTGAGAAAGAAATCAGGGAAACACCTTTCACAGTAGCCTCAAGCAATATAAAATGTCTTGGGATAACTCTAACCAAACAAATGAAACATCTGCATGAAAAAATTTCAAGTCTTTGAAGACAGAAATCGAAGATATCAGAAGATAGAAAGATCTTCTACGCTCACACATCAGTAGGATTAACATAATAAAAATGGCCATTATACCAAAAGCAAATCTATAGATTCAACAAAATCTCCATCAAAATTCCAACAATTCTTTACAGACCTTGAAAAGACAATTCTAATTTCATGTGAGAACACAAGAAACCCAGCACAGCTAAAACAATCCTGAACAATAAAAGAACTGCTTAAGGTATCCCTGATTTCAAATTGTGCTACAGAGTTACAATAATAAAAACTGCATAATACTGGCATAAAAACAGACACACTGACCGATGGAATTGAAGATGCAGACATAAATTCACTCATGTATAGACACCTGATTTTTCATTGAGAAGCCACCAGAAATACACACTGGAAAAAGAAATCACCTTCAACAAATGGTGCTAGTTCAACTGGATGGGTGTATGTAGAAAAATGTAAATAGATCCCTACCTATCACCCTATATAAAACTCAAGTCCAAGTGAATCCAAGACCTCAACATAAAACCAGACACACTGAACTTGACAGAAGAGAAAGTAGGAATAGTCATGAACACATTCGCACAGGAGACAACTATCTGAACAGCAACACCAACAACACAGGTACTAAGATCAATGATTATTAATAAATGGAACTTCATGAAACAGAAAAGCCTCTGTAAGGCAAAAGACACTTATCAATTGGATAAAGAGGAAGTCTACCAAAAGGAAAAAGTTTTTTATCAACTCCACATTGAGTAGAAGTTTAACATTCAAAAAATATAAAGAACTCAAGAAATTAGACATCAAAAAACCCAAATAATCCAATTAAAAATGGGGTACAGATCTAAACATAATTCTCAATAGAAGAAACTCAAATGGCTGAAAAACACTTAAAGAGATTTGAACAATATCCTTAGCCACCAGGGAAACGCAAATCAAAATTACTCTGAGATTCTATCTATCAGAATGGCTAAGACCAAAACCACAAATGACAGTTCACACTAGTGGGGATGTGGTGCAACGAGAACACCCCTCCATTGCTGGTGGGAGTGCAAACTTGTACAACCACTATGGAAATCAAAATGGTGGCTCCTCAGAAAATTGGGTCTTGAGCTATCTCAAGACATAACTAACACTCTTGGCATAATAGGCAGAAACTGAAAACAACATAGACATCCTTCAAATGAAGAATGAATAAAGAAAATGTGGCACATTTACACACTAGAGTATTACTCAGCTGTTAAAAAAATTAACATCATGAAATTTGCATGCAAATGGATGCAACTAAAGATTAAGTGAGATAACTCAGACTCAGAAAGACAAATATGTAATATGTACTCATTAATAAGTAGATATTAGTTGTTAAGTAATGATAATTAAGCTACAATCCACAGACCCAGAGGGTTGGTTGTGTGTGTGGGGGGGAGGGGGATGCACGGATCTCACTGGAAATGGGAAATAGAATCAATTCTGCAGGTTGACTGGACATGGTTGGGGATAAAAGTGGGAAAGACCAGGTGGGAAGGAGTGGAGGGAGAATATGGGGAGACAGCTAGAACCGAGGAGCATTAGGGAAAATAATGAAGATGCTCAGGGCAGTGGTAACTCTGTGGAATCTATGAAGGAGACCCTAGACAGGACTCCTCGAAATGGAGGATACAGAATCTGAACTACCAGGCAAGGTTTCCAGAGGTGAAACTGGGTGGCAATAAGTTGAGGTTGTTGGCCAAGGGTCCCACGGAGATTCCTAAAGAACCCAGGCTGATGCTAGGACAGAAGGATGCTTTCTGATATAATTCCTCATAGTTTTAGGTGTCTCCCCAAATATTCATCCCCAGATAGACTGAAAGAAAAATATATTTCCTATGTGTTCCACTCTTCTTGGTATCCTACGTAAGTTATATCCTCAGCTGAAATGCTAACCTGTACTTCCACTTTTTATTTTAACATAAATAGTAACATCTCAAGCTATGATTCAGTGTTCTCATTGTACTTTGATCAAGTTTCAGGTTAAAATAATTTGTTTGCCAAGATAGGCACTTGCTCAAGGTTGTAATTCTCAAAAATTTCAGGTAGGGACATGAAAGAATTCCAAATGTTTCTTTCTTCTTAAACTTCATGAAGGATGTGTTCTACAAGATTCATTTAAAGACTCTAAGGAGAAATGGGTGAGCAAGCAAAACATTAATTTAAAATTTTGATGCCTAACAAATAATATTAACAAGTTGACAAAAATAGTTGGATAAGTTACTTCTCACTAAGTTCTTTACAGTGAAGGCACTTTTAATATAAAGACAGTTGGCACTTAATATAAAGGACAAACATATTTTAACACTAAATAGTCATGGCCAAGTTCTACTACTGTGGCATTTGTATTTCCAAGGTGTAGAGGCAGGTTCAATTATGATGTGACAGACACCTCACAATGATCACAGCACAAAATCCAAGTTTTCAAAGCATTGAGCTATCATTTTTTTCATTCTTTAACTCCATGTTTTAGTTCTATTTACCAGAGAAGATTATAACTGAAATACTTTCTAATTCATCTTTTAAATGTTGCTTTTACTGAAGTGTCATGGCATCAAGAGGTTAAAGGGCCTATTATAAGAAACACTGAAAACTCAGGTTCTCTTACCCCAAACACAGTGCTTTTTGGGTGTTCTGTGTTCATTCCGTGTCACTGTTAAAAGGGAAAACAAATTACTATCCTAATGTTCTTTTCAGTTGTCCTAAGTGTCCCTCAACAAATGAATGGATAATGGACATACAACAAACGAAATACAATATAGCTATAAAGGAAAACGCAACCATGAAATCTGTAGGTAAATGGATGGACTTAGAAAATATCCTGCACGAGAAAGACAAATGCCACATAATTTTTTTCTCACTCATGGTTCCTAGATCCAAATTCTCAGAGAACATCGAGTAACCACAGATATCAGGAAATTCTAAAGGAACAAAGATTGGTAGAAACAAGGGCTTGAAAGAGCAGGATACAGATGATATAAAGGGAGAGACAGAAACACAGAAAGGAAACAGAAGTCTGTGGAGGTGGAGAAAGGCTGGACCATTTCCACCTTGTCTGATAGTCAGTTTGGAGATTGACAAGCAGAGCTGAAAGTCCTAACTCAGGAGATGATTCCTTGGTTCTTTTGAAATTAAGATAGCTCAATGCCACCCTGACAGGTGGTGGGATATGCAAATGTACTTCTGCTCCTTCTTTTGTAACTATGAGGTCACCTAGGGAAGGGAAGGGTAGTGGTCTTCAGCATATAATGTGATCTAGAGCAGCTTTGCTACCTATACAACAGAATGCTAATGATTTGATGCCTCAGAGTGATAAAGTCACTGACTGTGTGAGTTATCCTTTTGTATCATGTTGATAAAGTCTTTTGTTACCTTCTCTCCCATTTATGTTGGGTATAAAAGCTGTGGGAAAATAAACGTGGGCAAATTTCAGGATTTCAGTCATGGGAATGTCCTCCCCATACCTTCTATGGTTTCTGTCCTGATATTTTTATGTGTCTTGATATTCTTTACTTATATTTCTTCAATTTCCACGCCCCTACCCTGGTAAGGAGAAGTATTTTTGTTAAGGATGGTCCCCGACAGAAGTCAAATAACACTAAGGTTGTTTGATAAACATTTAATGAATCAAATAACTTTTACATTTACCTAAAATTATGCAAAATGCATCTAAATGTATGTGTGTGTGTTTCCATCTATAGCTTAAATGAAGAAATGCCACTTTGGAGGAATGACAACGACCCCTATAATACCACAGACTAACAAAAACCCCAGTATCAGTCATGAGAGACCTCCTCTTCAGTGGTCATATTTCAAATGACTCCTCTAAAACAATACAGGGCCTTTGGATGTAGCCTTTGGATAACCTCTCAGAGGCTGGAGGTAAGCACCTATTGCTGAAGGTAACACACACTTAGGAAACAGGACATGGATTAGAACTCTAACATGAAAGTCTCCTGTCTGTGGTATAGCCTCCAGTGTACCAGAAAGTACTATGTAAGCAGCCAAGGGAGGGCAGTAATTAACAGTACTTACCCAGCTGAGATAACTATGAAACATTATAATGACCAGCAGGGCAAGACATCCACTAAGGTACAACAGAAACACTCACCTGGTGGTGGTAACCACCAGCTGTCTTTAATCCCACTCAACAGGAAGGAAATAATGCCTGGTACTAGAAATACAGTCAACTTCCCAGGGCTGGTGAGGTCATGGATCTTAGAATTTACTACTACCACCATTTTGATCAGTATAATTCCTTAACTAGATTTAAATTTTATCCTAATACCCACAATTAAGTGTAGCTATCAAACCTTGTCAAAAGATTTTCTCTCCACAGCAAATGGAATCTGTTAAGTCGGGAGCGCAGCCCCTGGAATCCATCTCAGCTCCCTGGCCTGGGAGTTGCACTGGTCTGGACTCCAAATCCCAGCATGCCAGTCAGGACCACTCCCATAGGGTATTTAAGTGGGCTCCCAGAGAAGGAACACATGGTCCCGGGTTTGCATGTTCTCCCTGCTTTTCTGTCTCCCCTGCCAAGCTCTCGGTCACCCAAGAGTGCGCTACTTAATAAAACATGGACATTTAATTTGATTTAATCTGACCTAATTGGATTTCTTAGTGTCGGCGGAGCGGCTCATGTTAGGATTTTTCCTAACATAATGGAGGTTCCTGGAGATAACCTCAACTGGACACCATGCAAAGATCAATAGCATTTAAGAATGATGAGTAGTGGTGTCTATTTTGGGCTGGGAATGAACACAGACAACTTTCTGGGAGGGATGATATGGTGGAGGGGGATTCAAAACCAGAGTTCCATAAAGCTGCAATGTCTCTAAATATTCCTGTGTTTCTCACCCAATTTAAAAAAAAATCTAGCCATATGTGGATTATGGTGGTGGTACACACCACTTAAAAAGTTACAGAAATAACATCAGCAATCAAGACACTCATGCACAGAGAAGAAAGCAATGAGGACAGCTTTAAAAGTAAGGCCAGCAGAAGTTTCAACCTTTAATGTGCTCATGTGAGTGGAAGGTATCTTCTGAAGGCAGCAAGAAAGCTTATTAGAGGAGAAACAATGAAGGTTGTTATCAAGCCTCCAGAGAACATGAAGAGTGCTGGGGTAGGGATGCTATTAGAGTGTCACACACTTATTACAGATTTGTAGAGAAAGCATCTTTGGGTACTAGAGAAGGTGACAAGGCCGTTTTAACTTAAGGAATGTCTGAGTCAGTAAACAACACGCTGTGTATATTAAGTGAACTTTAGCTCTAGTTACAAAAGTCACAAGCATTATTAGCATGGTTCCAGCAAGAATCAAATAAAGAACAATGTGTTATATCAGCACATGAAGTAAACTGAAGCCCAGTAGTTAGAGCATGTTTTTATATCTTCTGGATGCTGTTTCTCTTTTGCTTCTTGGCTATTAAGTCTGCTTCCCCCCTCTTTTTCTCACAGAGGAAACAAAGAATTCTGGTATAAGGCCTTCTAATGTGGGCAGAGTAATTAAAGGAAAATGAGTTCTGCTTCTTTATACACATGTATAAAGGCCACTGTAGTTCATGCATGTAGTCCCAGCTCTTAGAAGGCTAAGGTAGAAGGAGCATGTATTTGATTGAGTCTAACCTCAGATAATGAGACCCCTGTATCCCAACCCCAAAAAGAAGTTTGTAAAAGGTGATGCCACTAAAAATTTCTCAATTCTCTTTTAGGTTTCAGTAAGTAGAGGATAAATTACTTCCTTTAAATATCAGTACCTTTTATTTTCTTACTCGCTATTATTATTTAAAAGAGAGAAAGAGAGAGAGAGACAGAGACAGAGAGAGACAGAGACATAAACACTGGCCTCAAACTCACTATATACCTAGCTAGTATTGAATTCATGTTCTTCCTGCCTCCTTCTCTTGAATGCTAGGATCATAGGTATGCACCATCACACTTGGCTTGACCTTATTATCTTAAAACAGGGCATTGCTAGAATTTCTGTAGACAATTTCCCCAACATTAGCTCTGACATCATTACAAAAAGTAAGCAATATACAATATACAAATCAAATACTGGATATAAAACATCAAATGTAAGCAATAATAATTACCAAAGAGGTCATAAATTCAAGAAGGGGGAAGCTGGAGGATTTTTAGAGGGGAGAGAGGGATAAAAGTGATATAAATACTTCCACAGGAGATTTGAAAAAAGTAGTAATAAACATTCAAATTAAAAACAAAACCATGAGAATTTTATCGGTTCTCAGGGAGAATTTCATTCAAGCCAGAGAAGCTAAAGTACAGAGTGTTAAGAGTTAACCAAGTCTGTCTCAAAAAACAAAACAAAACAAAAAAATTAACCAGGTCTTAACAGCTACGAATCAGCAGCACTAAAGAGTGCCAGGTGGCTTCTATGTCTGTCTCTCTGTCTCATACTTAAAGTACTCTTTCTTTTGCCGACCAGAACACACAAAGCATCAAATTTGCCTAATTTAGGACCCAGAGACTTGGGTAGGTAGAAATGCTTGCTCTATACAGTAGCATAATGTTAGTTAGAGGAAGAAGAGGGAGGTATGAAGGTTTACTTCTCAGGTAATAATAGTTTGAGGGGGAAATCAGTCTCCTTGACATTAAAAGCTATAAATTATCACACTTATAAATGAAGGCAAAAACTATGGAGTAACTACAGTGATTCTAAAGTTAATTTCCCCTTTGCGAAAGACCAGATAATAAAGGACAGATAATAATGTTCAGACTAAGATAGAATCTGTACATTAAACATTACTGGTAAAGAACTGGAATATGAAATAGAAAGTCTAAAACTAAACAAGAAAAAAAATCAGATAAAAAAACAGGCTAAATCTCTGAAGTGACACCTTACCCATGAAGACACACAGCTGGGAAGCAGGCAAACACCAAGATGCTCCACAGCGTGTGTCACTAGAAAGTCACAGCACTACTTGGACACAAGCCACCACAGCAGGAAAGTTGGCAAGAGTGGGAACAAAGCAGCAATCACTGCTGCTGAAAATGAAAAATGGTGCAGAAATTTTGGAAGACAGTTTATCAGGAAACAACTGCCCTACTCTATCATATAACCCAAGGACTCTTTAGCGTCCACTCTTTAGAGTCAAAACTGTAAATTCAAGAACAGGCCCATACACAAACATTTAGGGCAACTTTATCTTCCTGTGTCTAAACCTGGGAGCAACCAAGCTGTCCTCCAATATGCCAATGGATAGTCAAACTGGCATAGCTAGATAATGGAATGATACACACAGAAAATATTCAAGTGCAACCTACTAAGTGAAAAGACTCTAATGATGACATGATACAAACGGTGAAGTCACAGACAGGCTAGCTCTCTGTTTTTTCAAGATGGGGTTTCTCTGTGTAGCTCTGGTTGTCCTGGAACTCACTTTGTAGACCAGGCTGGCCTCAAGCTCACAAAGATCCTCCTGTCTCTGCCTGAGTGCTGAGATTAAAGGCGTGAGCCACCACTGCCCAGCCAAAGCCATAGACATTTAAAGCCAAAAAATTAAACCAAAACTGTTGTCTGGGATTGGGGCAGGTGGAAGAAGGATGAATAGACATAATTCAGGGTTCTCAGGGCAGCAAAGCGTTCTACATGGTACAGTTATGGTGGACACATAATATAACTGTCAATACCCAAAGGATCTACAACAATAATGCTTACCTAAACTGTAATAAATGTAGCATACAGACTAAAAAACTTAAAACCATCATAAGTCTAACAACACATGACATACACAGGACAGCAAAAAACAAATGTTCAAGCAAATGCTAGAGGAAGACCATGTCTCTATGGAGGGCAGATCACAGCAGGTATGCCTCTATCATGCCGTTTAAAGTCAGCACACTGCCTGGAGCATGATGATTTGAGTTTTGCATTTTGGAACTGTTTGCATGTCTGGGGGATGTTTTTCCAAACTGAAGACACTAAAGGCTGCCTATCATTGCCAAGGTGACTTCCGCAGCAGGAATTTAATTTCTCATGTATCTTGGGGCTGGAACATTCAGATCAAGTATGAGCATGACTAACTTCTGGTCAGGTCTCTAGTCTGGCTTGTAGAGAGCTACTGACTGTGTTCTTCCAATTGCTGCTTTGACGTCCCCATGGCTTTATTTAACTTGGTACCTTTCTATAGCTCTATGTTTAAAAACAGTTAAGAGGGGAAAAGGGCTTCACTATGAATTCTGTGAGGGTTCAATTCAGCCAATAGGGAATTCTTAGGAGCAATTACCATTAGAAAGAAAAAAAGGCAAGAAAGCACCATAATTAGGCACTGATTCCTTTTTCCTCACTCTGTGGCTTTCTCTGTGAAGTACTACAAAAACATTCTTTCACTTTACCCTGCTTTTGTGTGTCTATAATATGACTATAAACATTAAGGACATGTATCTTAAGTATTCGCTGCCAAAGAAGAAAACCTATGGTTGATTTTCCTGGGTGATTAGCTTATGGACAGTTGACACACAAAGCTGTATTTAGACAAATCATTACAGACAGATTAGATTTCAGTAAATGTACAGATTTCTCCACACCTACAGTTACATTGCAGCTCATTACCAGAATAATAAAAACAGTTCAAGATAGTACAGATATCAGTGCATGGATCACAGTGAAGCTTTTAGTTAATTTTATTCGTAAACAAGAAACCTTTATTCTGTTTTCTTAAAAAAAAAAAAAGAAAACAAAAGAAAAAGAAAAAAGAAAGGCACCGATTTTTAATTTTCTTAGGATTGGATCAGACTGGGCCTTGTGCTTCGCACAGAAGTGCCCTATCACCACATCCCTGTGTGCAGTTCCTGTGGCTCCTTTCAAGTGATATTATGTGAAGGGGTGACTTTTGCTACAACTGAAAGAATACCTTGTGCAAATGCTAAAAGGATGACAACTTTTGCATTCTGAAGAGAAGATACCTCATTCATGAGGACTTCCCATGACAGCAAAGCACCATGTGCATTGCATCTACTGGTCTAGTTAACACATAGAAATTATTATAAACATAAATAATGTTGGAAATATCCAAGGTTCTCCAAGCATTTTAGAAGGATATCCAATCTGTGTTAAAGAACATCAGAAAAAATATAAACAAATAACAACAAAGAAACATAAAAGTTCTGTATAGAGAAACAATCCGCTTTCCTTTCTTAGCTCAAGGCAAAATTACATTACAGAGTAAGCAGACTAAAAGTCCAAACACTCACTGTAAGAGTTTTAGAACACTCTGATGGGATGAAAGCTCAGCCCTGGAGGAGACCAAACATGAGAACCTGCTCTACATACAACGGACAAGTGACACAACTCTGTTCCGCCCCTGAACACAGGGTTCAATCCCAGTCTAAAGAAGAGTGTTGTAACTGAATGCTTCTTTTCTTCTTCTTCTTTTTTTTTTCCTGGTTTTTCGAGACAGGGTTTCTCTGTAGCTTTGGTGCCTGTCCCGGAACTAGCTCTTGTAGACCAGGCTGGCCTCAAACTCCCAGAGATCCACCTGCCTCTGCCTCCCGAGTGCTGGGATTAAAGGTGTGCGCCACCACCGCCCGGCTCTGAATGCTTATTTTCTAAACAACTATTTTTGTAGAATCAGAAATTCTCAGTTATACGAAGTTACTAGTTTTAGTAATTTTCTTAACTTAGGAAGACTTACATAAAAAGAGAACAAAATTAAGCTCCAAGTCAGGAAAATGAAATTCCTGAAAATATACTGAAAGAGAGATATTTAATAGTTTAAAAAGAAACATTAACTTTGGCTTTAAAGATATAAAATATCACATATTTTTAACAAAGAAAGACTAAACTAAGAATCAAAAGTACTGATAAGACAGTTGAAATAAACACTACATTCAACTATGAAATATAAGCTCAGTGACTTAAAACTGAAAACAATACGTGTAAAATGATTATGAATATTTAAAAATCCTAAGATAAAATAGAAAAAGCTTAGGCTAAGTTGCAAATGTTTAATATTATAAAGATCAAATATGATTTGCTGATGATAAAAGCATTATTCCTGGAACACTTGCCCTATGCTGACAAAGAAGAGCAGCTCTCCAAGAACTGTGCTACTGAATCCGACAAGAACTCTGTGGGCAGGGTTGTTATCTGGTTCTACAATGTCCTCATTCCATAATCTGTACTTACACAGCATGCAATTTCACGCAGTAAAAAAAAATTGCTCTTAACACAAGAATCAGTTTTCAAATAAAATGAGGGCATGTTTTTCATATAAAAAGATTAGAAATATAACTAACTGGAAATTAGCTTCCCATCACCTCAGAAAACCAAATAAAAAGAACTGATCATACAACGACTTGAGTGACAGAGCTAACATACTTTATTAGACTTCATAAAAAAGAAACCATAGGGTCTCATAAGTTGGAAAAAATTCCTAAATTTTATAATTCCTCTGAAGATGGAGAAGCAAGTGTACTTCAAGAATTTTGAAGACCTAGCCTGAAGAAATAGAAAATTTGGCACAAAATAAACAAGGGTGAGTATTAAAAGCTAAGTCGTTATCACCACAAGTTTAATCCTCCACAGATACAGGTTTACCTTGAATTCAAGCCTTGAGGTAGGTCCTAATTTGTTGATGGGATAGGCTTTCCTACAGTGGGGTTTATATGTCTGGATATAAAATACTGTTTTAAGCTTGCTGCTTATTCGCCATCCATGTCCTTTCTGACTAATGCTTCCTGAAAGATGACAGCAGTGTTAAACACCTGCGAAGCAGCCCAGAGTACAGGTACAGCAGCACAAAGTGTTCTGGCAGGTGACTTGTTGTGGTGTAAACACACATCTAGGACAGACCGAGGAAAGTTCAAGTGGTGTGTTCTTTTCAGATTAAGTAAAAACTGAGGTATGGAAATACAAAAAAGTGACTGTGAACTGGCCGTATGTTACAATATATTAAGTTTCAAAAACAAAGTTATAATGAACAATATCATAGCCTTCATTTACTTACTAAGAGACCGCAAGGAAGAAGTTGGCTGATATGTACTTCTATTTATATTATTTATTACAGTATCTTCTAAACCATAGCTATGAACCTGATCAGGTACTGAAGGATACTGAAGAGAAGAACCAAAGAATTCAGGACACAAAATGAACAAAACCACATTGTGCATTCAAAAAAGGAACTGAGACCTAGGCAAGTGAGAGAGCCACTTCTCTTTATTGTAGAAGTGTTTAAGTGTCCTAATGAGACTTTCATTGAAATATGAGTGTAGAGCACGGTCTGTTAAGGCTCTTACTCCTCTGCCACAATGGGGATCTATAAATCACACAAGAAGTATTTAGAGCACTGGTTTTCAAAAGCATCTTAAGCATGGCCATGTCAAACATCATTCAAACCTCTAGTGGATTCCTATACAAGAATGGTAATCCATAATAATAATGGAATCATATTTTTAACACTGAAGATCAAATAGACCACATCCTACTCCCCTTATTAAAATATGAGAAGACAGTCTAAGAAGAGAGAAATGCTTTAGTTAAAAAAAAAAACTCATACTATAGCTAACAGCTAAGATGGGTCTTAATTTTTACCATGTTTGAACACTTAACATGTAGATCACAAAGTATAAAGGAAAGGGTGAGAAGAGAGTGAGCTGGCTGAAAGTCATTCTGACATATCTACCTCTTGACGAGGGAAGCTCTGTTAACCAATCACCTTTAAGAAGTGGAGCCTAGTTAAGGCGTGGCTACCTGGAGCCCAGGAAGAAAAACTGGGACCAGGTGCACCCTCTCTCTCTCAGGGCGATTCCCGCTGAACACAGCGGGACTCGGACTTCCCATTCTTGTGGCATGAGTTTCCCCTTATAACAATTGAAAATATAATGTTTATCTTTAAGCTGGCCTGATTATTTCCCGAATCGAGCTAGCTTCTACAACCTCTGGTATGCAAATATACTGAAAAGCTGCCTTCCTGCTCGGAAGGATGCTTCTGTAATTCATTTACATCAAGTCTGCAAATAAAGTCTTTGCCATAGAAGTTATACTCAAAGTTTATGTTCTATACACATGTTCTATAATTAGCCGGTAATTCATGGCAGTATTGTGAATACATGGCAGGTTTGAGGTGCTAATACAGTTATGATTTCTTTACCTCTAAGGTCATAGAAGGCAAACCTTATAGCCAGAGTGTAGTTTATCTACCTGAAATATAAAATATAAATTGGTCTGCTCAATGAACATTTACCATTCTATACAAGGTAGTGTGCTCAGTAATACGATTGGTAAAAGTAAACAAGACAAAAGGTACAGAGATTTCTCCACTCATTTCTTACACAAAGGTGTCAGATAAGAGGAGAAAAGAACTGAAATACTCTAAATGTACTAAGTGATAGATAAGCTTTGTTTTTCAAGGAAACTCAACAACAATAACAAAAATCAAACAACACCCACAAAACAAAGCAAAACAAACAAACAAAAACCCATATTTACATAAAGATGCTTGGCCAGCTAGCTACTTACGCCACTAATCTAACAGTAACATACATCTGGTAACAACCTCACATTTTCCCAAGGACCTCCATCAGGCAGACTATAAGTTCCCTTCTAAGCCTGACCTACTTTTTCTGCCTCATCTTCTATTCCTTGAATATAACTCTTCCATTTATGTTCAACCTAGACTGTTGGCCACTAAGAGCAAATGTGCTTGTGAGTTCCCCTTCTTTACTCCTGTGGCACTCGCTGTGCACATCATGGGATCTGGCAACATAAACATGCCAGTACAGAATTTAATTTTTACATTCCTTTTTCTCTAAACTGTAAATATTACTCATAATGTTTGGGAAATTAAATAAATGAATTAAAACCTTTAGATTCTCAACTTCAAATAGGTTGTACATTTTGGGGGGTTAAGATTTAAAAAGGTAAAGACAATTATTATGAAGAGAAATATAAATTCATTTAGTACATAGTAAATCCATTTCATATACGTTTAGTTTGTTAAATTGCTATCATAACAATAGGCAAAACTTCATCAAATGTTTGGAGAGGTCAAAGGTGAACCAAACAGCTACAGAGAGTCTACTGTTGAAGTCAAGGAATCAAGAGGTCATGAGTCTTTCAAAGGGAAGGCAAGATCTAATTTTGGTTGTTTTTGCTTAGCTCTAGCTCTTTTTAAAAGATTTGTTTATTTTATGTGCATTGATGTTCTGCCTGTGTGTCTGTCTATATGAGGGTGTCAGATCCCCTTGAACTGAAGTTACAGACAGTTCTTAGCTGCTATGTGGGTACTGAGACTTGAACCTGGGTCCTCTGGAAGAAGAGTTAGTGAGTGCTCTTAACAGCTGAGCCATCTCTTTGGACTGCTTACATGGAGTCAGAATACTTAGATAGCATGTGAGAAAAGATAAAACTAGAGTGCCATTTTAGTGAGTATTGAAGCCAACCAGTAGTTTTGGTTGGAAAATGATATAAGAATCATCCATACCAAGAGGTACAGACCTAGCCTCTGTCCAGAGAGTCCAGGGGAGCCTCTGTCCAGAGAGTCCAGGTACAGCTCATATAAGGCTGTGAACAATGAGCTAAAATGAGAACAATGAGAGTAAAAACGTCAAACAGAAACAGGAGTACAGCAGCTTAGAGAAAAGGCTACTCTAGAGTAGGTGCTCCCGATGCTCTGAAGACATCATGCTGTTAGCAGACTGAGCAAGGAAAGAACATTGAATTCTGGTGTTAGGCTTTAGGGTATAAGCTCCAGGAAGAGCAGAGATGATTAAGGGAGATCTCAGATGTGAATGGAAGGCTGATTGGTTATGGCAGTGATCTTCACAGGGCTCCTCCCTAGGGCTGGGAGAAGATTCAAAGAGGGCTGAGGGATGCTGCAGTGATGTGTTTTGCAAGCTGTGGAGATGGGCCCTGAAATCAGCCGTTTTTTACTAACACAAATGGAGAACCTGAGACACAAAAAGGCTTTCCTGTCCTGATGCTCAATTCTTCTTTCAATCTAAGATGTGCTGCTAGGCAAACTGTTCAGATGAACAGTATATACATGCCAGATTCTCAGACGTGGGTTCTGATTTAGTGTGCTAAGTAATGCTACTACAGGAGACTTTGGACAGGGTAAGAAAAGACATTCCTACTTGACAGTTAACTATTTCTATTTTCATTCAATGGTAATGATGCTAACAGGAACAATAGTGAGACAAAAAGTAACTCAAGGCACTTCTTTTGGCAGCTACCACAGCTCCTCCAAAGTTAACAGAACCTTGAATTAATGACGCCCACTGAGGCTCCATTCATGTCAAGTAGGTATGGAAACTTCAAGAACCCTTATGGGACCACAGGGGGTCATAAACTACAAAACAGGTTTTTAGATAAGACATATCATTTAAATATTGAAACAAACACAAAAGGCTTAATTTAAGTTTTTTAAGAAGTGAAAGCTTTGAAAACTAATAAAGTGAATGATACAATAATTATTCTGTTTTTAGAAAAGTTTAGCTATTGTGTCAACACAAATATATTGCCACTTCATAACAACATCACATGACATTTTAGTGGGAGACAGAGGCAGAATTTTTATGCCCTGAAGCTAGCCTGGGCTACACAATAAGTTCTCGGTCATGTCAAAAAAAGCTAGATAGCAAGATCATGTCTCAAAATACAAAACCTGATAGCAAATAAGCAAATGAATAAATAATCAAAACTAAAGGTGGAAGCATGGTTTGTGGCTTCTGTCAAGTGCTCATCTTTTTTTTTTTTTTTTTTTTTTTTTGACCATCAATCAAGCTGAAAAACCTTGTGAAGTCATTCTAACTTGGGGAACCATTTTACAAATGCCCCTTACTGAGAAAACCACTGAAAAGAAGGTGACATTCAAATGCAAATAAGAATTCAACCCAAATGCCACAGACCCCCATGGCTATTGGCCTGAACTAGTACTTTCTCCAAAACACAGGAAATCATCACTTAAAACCAGCTCTAGTTTACATGTCAGAGATAAAAGGTTTCCAAAACTAGCAGGAATAACTTCATAAAAGGATGACTGTTGAAAAACAACTTTAAACAAAATCAAAGCAAAAGAAAACAGCTTCCAAGATTAATTTCCATCTGCTTAAGGCAACACTGTCCCATTTGCCATGGGGCAGCCAGAAGACAAATAACACCCTTCCAGAGGAACTCAGCAGCTAAAGACCCAGTCCCAGACAGCCGACCACACCCCATTTCCTTCTGCTAGCAGTTTTCAACCTTCCTTTAACATGTGGTGACCCCAACCATAAAATTACTTTCATTCATTTTTATAACTGTAATTTTGCTACTGCTATGAACTGTAATGTAAATATCCGTGTTTTCCAATGTTCTTAGGGGACCCTTGTGAAAGGGTCTATTAACCCCCAAAGGTTAAGAACTGATGATACTGCTAGGGCTTATAATAGACGTCCTTTAAAAATAATTTTTTTGTTGTTGTTGTTGGTTCTTTTGTTTGTTTTTTGCTTTTCAGTTTTTCAAGATAGGGTTTCTCTGTGTAGCATTCCTAGTTGTCCTGGAACTAGCTCTTGTAGACCAGGCTTGCTTGGAACTAACAGAGATCCACCTGCCTCTGCCTCCCGTGCATTGGGATTAAAGGCATGTGCTACCACTGCCTAGCATAGACATCATTTGGTAAGTCCCCTCCAGGAGAGAACACGGAGTGTCTCGGGAATTACAGGGTCTGCTTCATGACAAGGCTTTCATGGAACAACACTGATTGGGCAAATGAAGACACTCATTTGAAAGCAACCTTACCCAATCCCAGTCATTAAAAGAGAATCATCTATACTTCAACCACAGCTATACTGTTTTAATTAGACATGAAAAGAAGAAAACGTTAACAAGAGCTAAATATTTTCAAAAATGGAACGTAAGTGTCAGGAATTTACTCATCTCTACCCTTCATGTGGCCGACAATTGTCAAATACAATCAATCTTATCTAAGTTCAAATTTCATTGGGCAGCTCCTGTTGACAAGTGGAAGCCTATTTTTCCCAACTGTAAGTTAAACCTTTTCTTTTCCCTCCCACTTTAGCAAGCATCTGTAAACACATTCTGTACTGAAGGACATGGCCTTACCCTAGGGAGAAAGTCAATCACAACAGAGTTCACAAGTACTGTTTGCAGTATTAGATGACTGAGGTTATCATCTTAAATTTATTTTACTATAAAAAAAAAATCAAACCTAATTTTGGCCTTCAAACACTGTAGCACTGTTGTCATTCTGATAAAAAGACAGACAAAAAAAAAGAGAGAGAGAAAGAGAAAGATGAGATCTTACATTTTGGTCTAAATTTAAGGTTTGACTGTTAAATTTCCTGTTATCAGTCTTAAAACTTAAAAATATGTCTGTGAAATTAACTATTTAACCAACCAACCAACCAAACAACCAACCAACCAGACAGATGTACCTTCCCATCCCACCAAATACCCCATTGTGGAAGAAGACAGTCTCTTCTATTGTTGTTTTGTACTAAAGTGTGAATATCATGGATTAGTTCAATATGAAAGGCACATTAACACCCTGTTAACTACTCTTCCACTTTGCTCAAATGAGGGATTTATACTTTCTTCTTCTTGTTTTTTCTTGTAACTTGACATGTTACATACTCAATGCCAGAAAATGCTGGAGTATTCCGCCATATTAACTACAAGCTCACGCTGACCTTATGACCAAAGAGATGATCATAAAGACCGTTGTTTCAAATGGGACTAGGTCAGTGCACTCCAACTGCCTCCTAAACTACTTGCCACAGCTCCTGAGACAAAGTGGAGAGTAGATGCAATAGCTGTTATGGGTGCATGAGACACTAAGGACAGCTCTATGGAAACCTGCCTGATTATATGTGCTTATCACTTCTGATTTTATGAAGTTGGATGACAACAGCAGATAAAAGAGGGTATGGGGCCCCTACCTACTAGCAACAAACAAAAGAATATACATTTTTTAAAATTTAAAATATTAAATTACCAGTAAAATCCACTTGAGTGGTATTTTGAAGCTATTTCTCTGCTGGAGTATACGGTATATATACTTTTCAATATATGTGTGTGTCACACACACACATACACACACACACACATACACGAGTTTGAGGGTGTGGTTCAGTGGTAAAGTCCTTGCCTGGCATGCATGGGAGCTGGGTTCAAGTCCCAGTACTAGGGGGCGTGTTGAATGAAGAAAAGTTACACAATTACTTCATGGAATTTTATTTTGTAACAAAAATAGACTAAGAGGAAGATTTTCTAAGAAAAGGAAAAATGCTTATCTTCCATATATAAAAGTGATCTTAGAGGTTTTAGAGGTCCTTCAGTTACTGATAAGGGTTCTTTAAGAGCTGGGTGGTGGTGGCGGCGGTGCGAGCCTTTAATCCCAGAGACAGAGGCAGGTGGATGGATCTCTGAGTTCAAGGCCAACCTGGTCTACCAGAGCTAGTTCCAGGACAGGCTCCAAAGCTAAAGAGAAACCCTGTCTTAAAAAACCAAAAAAAAAAAAAAAAAAAAAAAAAGTTCTTTAAGATTAAGAGCAGATGGTCCCTTTCACTATTTTTTGAAATAATCTCTGTGACCAAAATTAGATCTGAATAGTTAAAACTGTCCACAATTATAAAAACTAGTAATATTACCTCTCTGCAAAGCCCTTTATGTTTATGATATCCTAATATCCACAAAATTTAGCTGAAAAATCTATACTACTCTCCTAATTTGTAATTTAACAAAAGGAACCAAAATTCAGTAAAGTGTATGTTAGCTGACTAGCTAGAAAACAGAGTCAGGAAGCCTGATGGGGTCAGCTACTTCTAGTACAATGTTCCTCCCACTGTGCTATGTGGTAAACTGAAAAAATTTAGTTTGAAAAATACTCAGAGCCAGATAACAATGAGATTCAACAGAGGTCAATTGTAATGTGACTCAGTGGTTTCTTGTTTTAAAATTTGATGGTTCACAGTAAATTCAAAACAGGTGTTATTAACAAGTAGCCTCTCTTTATGGAGCTACTTCCCTTCCACACCCAGTTTTTTCTTTTTGGGGTATGTGGGATGTGGGTGTGTGCTTGGGGATTGAATCCAGGAACCCTTTGCATGCTAAGCATGTATTCTACCTCTGAGCTACACATGCATTTTAGGGAATGATCTTACCTCTGCTCCTGAATAAGTTTCAGTCTGGAGAACTAGTTCATCCAGGTCAACCTCGTTACTGATTGGCATCGAGTGGAACTGCAGGTTCAGTATTTCCCTTCTTGTTGCTGCATCTGGCAAGGGCACGTAAATGATCCTGTCAATTCTTCCAGGCCGCATCAAAGCCTATACAGATGAAACAGCAAGGCTCAGAACTGACATTCCATATCAAAGGCAGGCAGAGAAAAGAGTACCTAGTTTTTCAGAAATACCCACATAACTATTATCCTCAATTAAACAAATAAGACAAGTACTAGATACTCTATAATTTCAAGATATAAACAGTGTCTAGTTGATTTCTGGGGATAGGAAAACAGTAGTTCTGGGAAACTTTCTATACAACTGCCAAGATAAGTAAAAAATGATAACAATTAAGGAAATGTATGTATGACTTGTACTTTTATATGAAAAAAATCCAACATCTTTTAAAACTTCCTTCAATAACTCTTAAAAATACATATTAGGCTATTTGCTGTTTCAGAGAGTCCTAAAAATAGCACAGCTATGATAAAAGAAGAGGCCCAGAGATTAATTTAATCAGTTGAACATTTTTTAGCGTTTTATTGGTGGCTAATGCCTCCAATATATTATGCCAGACTAATGAACTTAGGAAGCTTACTGAGCATGTGTTACTGGCCAGAAAGTTTTGGTACTAGAAAAAAATAACAAATGTGTAAAGTATACATGTGAAAAGTTAATGTAGTAACAATTACACACACAAATACCTATGAATATGAATCCATAAAAATGTTTTAAATGAGTGGATTTTATGGTATATGGCTTATCTCAATAAAGAAACTGAATGTACTATTTTTTTTTTTAAGGGAATTGGGTTGATAGGACAATCAGAAAAGCCTTGCTGAGAAGGCAATTATACAGATACCCAAAGTAGCCAGACAAAGAGATGTGGGAAGACCATTGAAGGTAAGGAGCAGATCAAGTACAAAGGGAAACAAGTGGCACATGGTGGGAAAGAAAGAAACCCAACAGACCCAAAGCATAGTGAATAAAGAAAGCAAGAAGTGAAGTCAGAGAGACACACACAAACACACTAAAAAAATATTCTACTGCTTAAGCTTGGAAGTAAAAAAATGAAAAAAAATGTCATAATCAGAGATCTAGAGGAAAAAGAAAGAAAATTTGGCACAAAAAATATCTGTAGAACTAAGGGCCTCAAAGTTCCCCCAAATAAGCAGGCAAAACACATTCACAGTCAAGAAGCTCTAAGAGGATAAAAAAAGTTGTTTCAGTCAAACTGCTAACATCAAACTCAAGAGTATCTTGAACACAGGCGTATAAAGTGACACTGGACTCACTACTCATCAGAACACTGTCAAGAATGGAGCTGTTTGAGGGGAATTCTGAGTACTTGTGAGAAAATTCGAGAAAACAAGTATTGTGACCTCAGTTTCTTCAAAACACTGAATAGTTCTTCCAATGGGTTTTCATGCCCCTCCCATGTGTGGTGGGTAGGAGTGAGTTTATTTCAGCTGCTATTCATACGCCTCTATGGAAAACATGCTTTTGCCACATGCAGTTCGTCCTTGTGTGTATACTTTACTCAGATGATTTTTTGTAACCGGCAGAGTATAAACTGTCTGATGTTCTGAATAAAGTTGGCTATTGGCTGAGACTTTAGACCCCCTCACTTTCAGGCCCTGGTTCACACCACCAATTAGAGCAGCAAACAACTACTGACTTTCCAGCCCAACACATCGGCAGTAACAGTTTTAAAGTGCTAAAACAGCGACAAAACAATCTACCACAAAATCGTATTCCTAACAAAAACAGCTTTCAATAATGGACAAACAAGAGTCTTCTGAGATAAAAAAAAAAAAAAAACAAAAAACAACAATGTAGGTCAAAGAAGATCTGTGTCACAGAAATAGCCAAGAACCTTTCAGATTGAAGGCAAATGGTACAAAACCTTCAGCAAGAAAAGAAAAGCACCAGGAAATAAATACTTCAAAAAGGGGGAAGGTCTCCTTCCCCTTTCAAAACTGTTAAATTAAACTTACTGCTGGTATAATCAGAAACAATAGTTTTAAAGCTGGTCATCTGACGAATGCCAGTCAGTCCTCCAACAATAGGAGCCAAGGTAGCATGCAAAAGCTCAAGACCCATCTAGACTACCGAAGAAGTTCAAAACTAGCCAGGATAACTTAGGAAGCCCCATGTTAAGAGGAATGAAAGCGAGCTTCAATGCCCATAACAAAACAACAACAACCCAAATCCAAAAAATAAAACATTAAAACTATACAACCATTTCGGAACACAGAAAGAGACATACTCATTAAATTGTTTTATAAGGTTAGGCTATCAACCTCAAACTTGGAAAAGAATGAAAATTACAGTAAAATGGTATTCATAAATATAGACCCCAAGATCTTCAAAATACCGGCAAACAGAATCTGATTTACAAAATGGATAAATAATCAAAACTAAGAGTTATCTCTGAAAAGGCTGGGTGGTTAGCATTTAAAATTTAATCAGAGTGCTTCACTGCAGCATTGATTATCGTAGATTAAAGTAGAAATGCTACAGTCATTTTGATATGTGCAGAAAAAGCACTTGACAATCAATTCAAGACCTGCTCATGATGCTAAACTCTCCAGAAACGAAGAGCAAAAGGGATCTTCTTCAGTATAATAAAAGGTATTTTCTTACTGAACACTTGTAGCCAGCAACATACTTAACACTAAAATAATGAATGCTATCTACCATCTCTTATACTGGAGATTCTAAAAAAAGCAGTAAGAAAGAAAGAAAAGAATATATAGACCATGTAAAGTGATAAAGAACATTTAAAAAATCTTTAGAGGATGTGTTTGTATGAAAATTCTTTTAAAAAGTATAAAACTATACAAACACCACACAGTACAAGTTTAGTATTTTTTTAAAAAAATTAATTGGTGCTACATAATAAACAGCAAAAGATCTCTTATTTGAAATACATTATAAAACTCAAACACATCCTAGAAATAAAAATAAGCAAAGACTTCTTTACTGAAAAACACAGAACACTTTTGGGAGAAATTTAAAAAGATCTAAATAACTGTATGATGCTTATTAAGATTAGAACATTCAATGTTACTAAGATAATTATTCCAAAATTTATAGATTACATGCAATTCCCATAAGATATTTTAAATAAGAAACTGACACCGGGTGTGTTGACACACATCTTTATCGTTGTATTTTCTTCCTCTCTTTGAAAAGACTATTTTCTTTGACTAAGCAGTTTCAGAATTTACATAAGAATCACATAAGAGATGACAATTTCTAAGCGACCATATGACTTGGCTCTAAGTGCAAGTGACAGCTATTACAACTGTTTCAATTCCACAGTAATCACTTCTTAATTTTCAATCACAATGTTAATACTCAAGAGTCTGCGCATGTGTGTGGGTCATTTTAGTGGCAATAAAACAGTCTAGTTAGTGCTAACAGGAGTAAGGCACTTTAATGTATATGCGAAACATTGGGCAGAAAAAAAAACTTTAAAGTTTATGCTTCTAAATTTTTAACTATGTGTATGTATGTATGCCTCTGTGTAGATATGTACACATGAGTGCAGTTGCCCAAGGATTTCAGAAGAGGGAGTCAGATCCTCTGGAACTAGAGCTACAAGGGGAAACTTAAAACAGAGAGAGAAAGAAAGCAAAGGTAAGTCTTTCCCTGTTGCCCAAATAACGACTCAGACTGGACACTGTTTAGTTGTTGGGGATACAGCTGTAAGAAGAAAAAAACACCATAAATTCCTTGATAGTTTAAATTTTCCTTTCTAATGCTTAAAAACAAAACAAACAGGGGGCTGGAGAGATGGCTCAGTGGTTAAGAGCACTGCCTGCTCTTCCAAAGGTCCTGAGTTCAATTCCCAGCAACCACATGGTGGCTCACAACCATCTGTAATGAGGTCTGGTGCCCTCTTCTGGCCTGCAGACATACACACAGACAGAATATTGTATACATAATAAATAAATATTAAAAACAAACAAACAAACAACAAAAAACCCACAGCAATGACTAGAGTATGAACAATGGCTAGTGCTGGATTGTCCAGCATGCACCTGTGCTCAGTTCTGTGAAGGTTGCTCCAGGGCTGTGCAGGCTGAGTGCATGTCAAAACATCTGGGCCTACGGCCAGAGAGGCCTTTTCTGGTCTGATCTTGTCAGTGAAAGCCAGACTTTAAAAAGAGCAGGAAAGAGCCTTCCTTCCTGTAGAACTATGAATGAGTTAACACCCTTCCTAGATTTTTTTTTAAAAAGTACTGTTCTGGGATATGAGGATAGATATATTGAGTGATGAGTACTCTGTGAAATCAGCATAGTACTTGTTGAAGAAGTTGGCCAGGTCTTTTCTAATACTGAACTCTCCCAGCTATGAAGTCACACTGGATGCTGTAGCGCCTTCATCTAAACAGCATTAAAAAAACCAATCAGAGGGGGCTGGAGAGATGGCTCAGTGGTTAAGAGCATTGCCTGCTCTTCCAAAGGTCCTGAGTTCAATTCCCGGCAACCACATGGTGGCTCACAACCATCTGTAATGAGGTCTGGTGCCCTCTTCTGGCCTGCAGACATACACACAGACAGAATATTGTATACATAATAAATAAATAAATATTTAAAAAAAAAACCAATCAGAGAGCAAACTGCTGCTGCTTCTTTCTTTTTCCACTTGGCATGTATATGTGGTATGTGTGTTTTACAGGTATATAGTCACTGAAGAAAGGTCTCCCACTCAAACCCAGAGCATGCTGATATGGCTAGTTTTGCCAGCCATGTTTCTCTGGGAATTTCATGTCTCTATAGTCACTGAATGGAATGACAGTGGGGGTTAACACAACAACCCAGCACTTACATGGGTTTCTGGGGATAAGAACAAGGCAAAAAGGCTTTAATTGCTGAGCCATCTTCCCAGCCCCTAACTGCATTTTCTGAGAACTCATTCAAATTTTTGGGCAAGTTTGTACACCTCTAACAGCCTTGGTGTCTTTATGGATGAGAATAAAGGGTTACTAATCAGAGGGGCAGTGTGCATCTGACAGACATCCTCAAATATTTAATATGCAAATTCTCACTTTTGTAAACACTTTGAGGGCGTCACTGAATTCTGCTTCTGTACCCAGATAAGGAATGACAGTATTAATACATGAACTTTGTACATATTCATGTGTGTGCATATATTCGGATTGTATGTATGTATTTGCAGTACAGAAATGGAATCCAGGACTTTGTACATGTTAAGCAAGGGTTCTCTATTAGAGCCAGAAAGCCTTTAAAATGGGCGTCCAAGACTCCAGTTGTAAGAGTCTACATGGCATTCTACATAGCTTACAATACATGACCATTAAAGAAAACATGCTCTTTTTTTTTTTTTTTTTTTTTTTTTTTGGTTTTTTGAGACAGGGTTTCTCTGTGGTTTTGGAGCCTGTCCTGGAACTAGCTCTTGTAGACCAGGCTGTTCTTGAACTCACAGAGATCCGCCTGCCTCTGCCTCCCTAGTGCTGGGATTAAAGGCGTGCGCCACCACCGCCCGGCAAAACATGTTCTTTATAAAAAAATAGCTGTTCCCTTTCTGATTTGTACAAAAATTCAAAACAATGCAAATATTTTCGTAAAGCCTAGTAGCAACGACACGGCTTCCATTTCTGTTTCACAAGCTCTAAAATTTAACACTTGCAAGCTTGGATTTTATCAAACATTCCAACTTAATTTACTCAGTATAGAAATACCCATGTAGTTCAAAGTATTAAAATAGATACTCTGAAACCAAAAATGGTGCTATTACACCTGTAATCTCAGTACTCAGGAGGCTGAGACAGAAAGACTGCTGTAAGTTTATGCTAGTGAGGGCTACATGTAGAGACCCTGTCTAGAAAAAAAAAAAAAAAAAAGAAGCCGCCAAACCAAAAAAGCAGAAAAATCAGGACCCACTGGCTCGGGTTCACTGAACATGAGAAAGGGCATTGTAGTACAGGGTGTGCACTCTTCGAGTACAGAAGGGCAGACAGCCCTCATCTCTCAATCAGAACAGCCCACTCAGCCACCCACCATTCATGGAGAAAACTTCCAGAAGAGGGAAGAGGTAAAGCTTGGTAACAGCTATGGTCTGTTTCAGAGAAATCTTGGCGTTCTGTCACTCCACTTTTCCTCTAAATCTAGCAAAGCAATATGTGTGGTTAATGCCACTCCCAAGCCTCTATTGACACCATGGCTTCTACTGTGTCCTTCATTATATTTGTGTGTTTAATTATGGTCTTTCTTTCCCAACAGACTGCAGGCTGAAAGGAATGGCAGAAACCACACTCACTCATCTGTTCAACCATGGCACACATGAGCCACTTAATAAATGCTTTCTCAATTAAGCAAGCCAATAAAGCCGCTTGGAACACTAACTGCCTTGCTGGACACTTTTCTGCCTGCAGTCTTGTTTTGTTCCTTGTCTCCCCCCACCCCTTTTTTTTATATGCATGACTACATAAAGTGATTGATTTCACTGAAACATTAATTTCCTGTTTTCTAATGAAATCCCAATCTGCAGCTCCTAATCTTTTCTTCTACTGAAGCTCCCGCCGCAAATTGACCACAGGGTTTTCTGCCTCCCTGTCCTCACACACACTTCTCTACTCAGAATGAGATGTCCCTCTCCCCCGTTATCATGCAAGCACAATCTCTTGCATAAAAGCTCAATTTTATTATGTGTTTTCCTTTATAAAAAAATTCCTGAATCTTTGTGAGTATATAACTGGACTTTAAACTTATAATCTGGCAGGCTACATTAAAAGTGAGGGTAAAAGATCCACCTAACTGAATTAACATTCTAGTTGAATCATTTAACAACTATATTTTCAGAAAACTCATTCCAACCTCTTTCTAATTCTTCACTTACAGCCTTCAACTCAGCGGTCCTACTCGGATCTGCAGTCTAAATTTAGAGCATTAGAGTGTGCATGTTTGTACTTTCCTTGGAGATTTCCATTTGAAAATAATGGAAAGTATCATCTAAGGGAGAAAGATGCTTCTTAATTCTCAGAACTCGAGGCACTGCTAACTAGCATTTTATTTGTCTTTTCTAAAAGTCCATAATTAGTTCAGAAAGCTCAGCAGGAAAAAGTGTTTATTATAAAGCTTGAGGGCCTGGGGGTCCCCAGGTGCTACATGGTGAAAGGAGAGAATTGACTCCTCTAAGTCGTCCTCTGTCCTCCACATGTATGCCCACATTTACACCCACACCCAGAGTCTTAATCACTTTTCTATTCCTATGATCACGATCAAAGCAACTTATATAAGAGAATACTTGAGGCTTATGATTTCAGAAGGTTGGAGTTCGTGACCATCATGGCAACAGGCATGGTACTGGATCAGTCTGAATATGAGATGTAAGAACTCACATCTTGAGACACAACGAAAAGGCGGCTGAGGGAGACACTGGGGATGGCTGGAGTCCTTTGAAACCTCAAAGTCCACTCCCAATGATACACCTCCTCCAATAAGGCCACCCCTCCTAACCCTCCACAAACATTTCCACCCACTGGGGACCATGTATTCAAACATATGAGCCTATGGAGGTCATTTTCATTCAAACCCTACCACCCACACTACCCCACATAAATAAATGTAATAAAAACTTAACAAATATAAAATCATTATTGATATATTAGGTAATTAACATTAAAACCAAGTTAATATAACTGGCTCAGAAAATGCAAAAATAAGAACTTCTAAGTTAAGATTTATTTATTTAAGATACTCTGGAAACAAACAAACAACAAAAAGGTCGAAGAGATTTAAAATATTTACAAACATTTTCTAATGACAAGGAGTTAGGCCATAAATCACAAAGTGAAGATTACCATGTTGAGAAGGCCAGGTGCTACAGAGGGAATTCTGTGAGCAAATGAACTTATACAGCAGCATGTAGTCCATTCAGGGAGATATTCTACACCAACAATGGGCAGAGCAGGGGCAGAACACTCCCAAGACACTGCTTTCTTCAGCTTCAGAGGACCAAGACAGTAATGGATGGTGATTTCTATCTATGATGATGAACATATCTGAGAAACACTGGAGGATACACAGGATTATGGAGATACATTGTAGGCAGGTGGAAAAAAAATCATAGGCATCAACGGCATTATACATTAGGCAATCTCACAGTTCACAGACAATTGTGGAGGATTTTTAACCAGGTGAGAGGTTTGGTTTTGGGTTCTAGATGTAGTACGGAAGAAATACAGGAATAAAGCACAACAGCATTTCAGGGAACAGGACCTAATTTATTACCAGACACTCCCTTCTGATCATACCTCTTCACTGTGAAAAGGAGATAAAGACACAGAAGCCTTCCTTCCTTTAAATGGACTGGTAATTCTGCAAAGAAAATAGTGCTTGCGAATCCGAACCCTCATTAGCCACTTCACCTTCAAATGCCAGTGAAACTTCCTTAGTACTGAAATTCATAACACAGCACTTCAGGCAATAGCTCTACGCAGCCCGAAGTTCCCAAAGCAGATCCGCTGAGTGTCTACAATGTGCCAGGCATAGCACCAGGAGCTAGGGTTACAATGTTTTTGGAAAAACAATTTTTAAAAACAGATTTCTAGGTGTCAACATCTGAGCATATGTTTGTATTAAAACAAATCAATCAATCCACAGCTTTCTGTCTATTGCTGGGCTTGCTCAGGTCTGTAAAAACCCCATAGTACTGTGCAAGAAAAGACTTGATGCATGTGAGAGCAGGTGTTCAGAAGGAATGCACCTCAGAGCACTGCAGCCTTAAGGGTGAAAACTGAACAAGAACAACTCAGTCTCCGATCTTCCTTTATTAACCTGACATGTTCTCACCTACATCTAAAGGACAGGTCCTTTTATAAAGTCAAGATACCATACATCTAGAATTATTTTAATTTTTCCATTATATAATGGGAATCTGATTTTTGAAAAGCTATAGGAGGAGGAAAACGATGCAACTAATCTTTCAAGCATCCCTATAAACTTCACGTTGTGAAACGGGTTTCCAGAGGGTAGGAAGGAGCAGGAAAATCCATCCACAAGCTGTGGAATGAGTGGACGGTAGTGGTGAGCAGTTCTCGGCTTAGCTCTCCACCACCCCTCCATATCCTTACAACTCTCAGAAGACAGGACTATTCTCCAGGAGTATCTGCTGGAGCAGTACTGTTCATACTCCATGTCCTGTCCTCCAGACAGACTCCAGTCACTCCTCCAAACCACCGATGTAAACAAGAAGAAAAGGCCTTTCATTTTCTGTATCTCTCCTACACATTAGTCACATTTCTAGTGCACATGTTACAGAAATGTATTTGCTCATCTTCTAAGGCCCACTGGAGAACAGTTATTCAAAGGACATGCTTGTTTCAACTTTTAAGAGATGGATGAGGCTGCATGCATCTGCAATACTAACATTCCTATGGGTCCCTATTTCTGTGTTCATATGCACACACAGCTGAAGATCACTGATGAGTGATGTTCTTTACCACAGCCATCCACTTTGTTTTCTAAAGAAGGGCCTCTTGATGGCCCCGAGTGCAAAAATTCAGCTTTAATGGTTGGCCACCGTTCCAAACAATCCTCCAGGCTTCTCAGTATTGAGACTGCAAGCAAATACCACCATGTTCAGTGTTTTTTGTTGGTTCTTGGTATCAAACTCATGCCTCACAGGTTTCTGGGCCATCTCTCTCCAGCCCCTAAATTTTGATCTAACTAAATTTTATTATGTTACTTTTTCTAATAATTTAAGTTTTTAATGTTCACGTCAAACTTTTGTTATATTAGCAAAAGTAACCTGAGTTCTTTTTCTTAGTTTTATTATAATTATTTAGAAAATACATAGCTATGTCCTCATATTAATATACTGTGTATAACAAAGAGGTACATATTAAAATCTGAGTGCTGCCAAAACTAATTACAAACCCAAATCTGCTTTTTTTTACCTTACTGTGTTCACATCCAAGACTCAGTTTCCAAGTGGAGCACAGACCTGAGCAAATGGCTCCACCTCTGTGTTTATAAAGAGCCATGCCGTCATCTACACACTCTATCATACTATATGCTATGGGTATGAGGGAAGAGGGTGTGAGGGTTATGATGATGGATAGCAAAAATAGTATTTGGCTATGAAAATCTCCAGACTCCTGATGCTATGCTAAGCATTTCACAGTCCAGAGTTAATAGTCCCAAGGATGGGGCACTATTACTACTCCCACTATACACAATGCCTAACTTGCCTAATGGTATTTTGTAGACCGCCTCGACGGGTTACTCTGTCTAGGGTTTGTAACCCGCCTGGCTGGTCAGTTATTCCAGGATCACAGAGAGGCACCACCTGAAAGACATAGGCTGATAAGGGGAAGGAGGCTAGGCAGATTTGTCAAAGCCTCCCTTTATTAGAGTCATGGTTACAGCTTATATAGCCCCTGGATGAGGAGCTTGGGGGGCTGGGGCACGGGGTCTTGCCACGTGGTCCATGCCCGTCACGTAGTCCAAGAGGTTACAATGGGTCAGGTCACGATTCCTTGGTCAGGAAGTCACAAGGTGACACACCTAGTTGTCTAGATAGTTTGAAATGTGAGGCAGGTTCCGTTAACAGATAGCTCTCTATTAACAGTTAATTTGGGTGTGAGATAGGCTTGGTCAATAAGACTATTCTCAATACAATTGAGAAGTAGAGCTCTCTGCAAAACTCCTCATGGCGGTGCTTCCTATAATAATTTGGGGGGGACACGGCTCCTGACAGTATTTTATGTGGTGAAGCCAGGACTGCAATGTGTCTGTCTTGCTCTAGAGTCCATATTTAACGATTGCACCACAATACAAATGAGTGAAGGCTCAAAGCCAAAGGAACACAGATTCTCACACAAGCAGAAGTGAGATCTTTAACTCAAGGGAAAGTACTTTTCCTTCACTTGATATAAAGGTCATTATAGAACCACAGGGCATTACTTACTCTAAGAAGCTTTCTACACCAACTGAGACAAGCAAGAGTCAGAAGGCAAAACTTGACTTAAGGGATGGAATAGATCAAGCATGATGAGCAATAATTATGATAAAGCCACCAAGCTTCCACTGCATATTCCAACTATGTTAAAATGGTGTTTATGCAGTTTTCTCAACAACATGCAGAAATAGTTTATAAGGAAAAAAAAAAGGGAAGCCTAAAGAGATGAACTGTCAAATCAAAAAGGACATGAGCAAGAGACTGAATACACTTTGATTCTGTGTCCTCAGCCCTGGATTACTAAACTGTACCTTCCCCATTCCAAGGTGCTATCACCTTAGACTGAGCATAAGTTAAAATATAATTTCTTTATAAAAGTGGGAGAAAAACTGTCTGTAGACTAGTTAGTATTGAGAAGTGCTATACTTGGAATTGCACACTTCACCCTTTTTAGAGATGGGGCTAATATAAGAACACTTTTAGAAAAGGCAGCAATCCGAAGTGTGGAATACAGTCTCAGAAGTGCCTGGCAATGGACTACCTGCTGCAAACCATTGGCTGCTTCTGTCATGTACCTGGGCTAGCTTAAAAAGAGTCTATGTTTAAAATCTTTTGCTTTTGTTTCTTTTTGCGGGGGGGGGAGGGTGTGTGTGTGTGGAGGTTCGAGACAGGATTTCTCTGTGTACCCCTGGCTGACCTCAAACTCAAAGACATCCTCCTGTCTCTGCCTCCTGAGTGTTGGAATTAAAGACATGCACCACCATCACTAAGCTCTTTTGAAGTATTTTAACATATCCACAATAGTACGTATACATGCAGAAATAATGACAATAGATTTTTGCAATATAAAAACAGAAACACACCCTGTGTGTGGAAATGGAGAAATCATCTTATTGCATAAAAACGTACTCAGAAGTAAAATGAATCTTTCCTTTTTAGCAACAGGGAGCTATCTACCCTTTAGCAGAGATGTTTCCTGTTTTTAAAGCAGTAGGGAAGAAATGGTTTCCAAACTAAATACTCAACTTGGCATGCTGGTGCTGTGCGGGCAGATGATTTTTTACTAACTATTTTTCTTTTAGCCTAAATTTCAGTAAGAAAGAAGAAATAAGTTTCTTATTCTTAAAAAAAAAAGTAGGAAGGGCAGAAGAGAGAGCTGAGAGAGAAGGAGAGATAAGTATTATCTGAAGGGACAGATGCTAGAGACCAGTGACATTCTGACAGAAGTAGTGGCAAGTAAACATCTCCTGAGGTTGGAGATAGTAATCCCCCCCACCATGTGTGTGTGTGTGTGTGTGACCTCTAGCCAAATACTTCAAATCTTAAAAAGGTTTGGAAGCTTTGAAACTGTACATGTTACAAACATAACACGTTCTCCTAATAAGGCATTTAAAAACATCTTCTACATGGGTCATTAGATTAACACTGCTCAGAGCACTAAAATTAATAGGACTATGGATATAAACATTCCCACAAGACAGTAAGACTTCACTTATTTGAAATGCGTGAATGGACTTGTTTATCATTATTCAGTCTTTCTTCTTGATGTCATTTCAGTGATTATTTACTTTTGGTTCACTTAAATAAATTTTTATTTTTATTGATTTTTTTATTATCTTGCTTTGTGCATTTGTTTTTTATCTTTCATTAAAATTTTTAAATATATAAGGTTTTTATATATATATAAGGTTTTCAATAAAGTTTTTACTTAAAACTACAGCTTTAAATATTTATCCACTTTTACAAAAGGTCAACAATTTCTATCAAAAGCAATCTTTTGTTTACCCTTCAACTACCACATGGATACAATGCTCAGCTCCCTTGGCTGTGGCAGTTCTCAGCTTTCCAGGTTGTTCTCTATTGCTGTCTACTGTTACTAGAAGTCTTGGTCTAACACTTCACATTGTCTCAGCTACTGCTCGACCAACTCTTACACTAACAGTTGAAGACGTGAATAAGTGATAGCTTTCTCTAGACTCTTCACTCATGCAATGCAATTTCTTCTTGGAAATTGCAGCCTGTGTGTCAAACTGCGTATCTGACAGGCACAACGTTACTATAAACACACAGCTCACAATTTCCCTCCAACTGTGCCATTTCTAGCTTTCAGAAAGCTGTCATTTCCATCAACTCACTCAGGAACTGTGCATTAAATTTGAGTATCTCTACCCACTTTACTTTATGTTCTCACATCTATCTGGTGTCTATTCTTGTGTCATATCCTCTAAAGCTGAGTTATAGTTCTGCTCATTAGGACTGCTCCAAATGCTTAAATAATATTTGAAATCAGACTTCAAGTGATCTATATCACTCTTGTAATCTCTGACTTTTCAAAAGTTGGAGGCTCTGAATAGAGTTTTATTCTGTACCACATTCTGCTCTTGGCCAATAGTTTATTTATACTTCAAATTTTGCTTTAAATTCACTGGCAAAGTCTTCCATCTGTTTAGAGGGCTCCAAGTTTTGAAAGGACAGAGGTTAGACACAGTGATATCAACACCTGAAAATTTGTATTCAAATATTATTTAATCATTTAAGTAATCTCAATTATGCAAATAAGGACACAAGGAAAATAGTAAAACATTTCACTTGTGGGAGACAAGGCATGTTTTACTTTAAGAGAATCACAGAGTGAATGGTAACTACCAAGGGCTAGGAAAGAAGGAACATGGAGAATTAGTAATCAACAACACAGAGTTTCATTTAAACAAAATACATACGGTCCCTTAAGCCACCAACACTTTAGAAATTTAAAAAGTCAGACCTCATATCAAGTGATTTTTATTACAATAAGATTTCTCTTTTTCAATATCTGCGCACAGTTTATTCTAATGTTCCCATACAACTTCCTTCATATAGATCCAGAGTAGTATTTATTGAAAAACCTCCTTTTTATCATCTCTGGAGATTTTGTGGCTGTTAATTTATTCAATAAATCTGAGACACTGGAAGAGTTTCAGCTTCAGTGAGAGGTTCTATCTCAAAAATAAGATGGAAAAACTTGAAAAAAAGTAAAAATTGTTTTTGTTTTTTTAAAAAAAGGCAACTGGAAAAAAAGGATGGAAAGCAACAGAAGAAGACACCTGACATTAATCTCTAGCCTACACAAGAATATGCATGGGTGAATGCACTCTGTCCACATGTGCACACACATGAACATGTACATACACATACAAGAAGAAAAAGTAATCAAAAACAAATTTAACATGATTTAATATGGTACCAGATTAATAAAATCACCTGTGTCAAGGAGAGATAACAGTGTAAGGATCACCTCTTAGAGAAACTGCAAGTTTATTTTTCAAGGCAAAATGGGTAACTTTCCATAACAAACACCTCTAGATACTTTTAAGTTCATAGACAGACCAGTGTGTAGTTCAATAAAGTGAAACTCTTGTTTTCTTGTATTAGTTGCCAGCTTTTATCACACCTAAACAGAAGTCAGATCATACAGAAAATCTATGTAGTACTTTCTGTAAGACTCACTGCTGTACCTCACAGCAAAAATGTTACAGGAGTTTAAAGTCTTCAGGGGCAGATGTGGAGATGGCAATCTTAGCCGAGGACCCAATTCATCACCCTTTTCCCACCCTCTGATTTTCCTATTCCTTGCTTTTGAAAAAGAGGCACTTTAAACCAACTTTTTCAGGTACTTGCATACACACTGTAGGCCATCCTACACAAGACTTCAGATTTACTGTCTTAGGTAGAAGTCTGGTGTCAATTCAGGGTTTACTCTAAGTCCCGGGGAACATCTGCAGCTCCAGCTGTTAATATGCTACTTTCTTCTTTCTCAATGATTTAGAAATAGACTTTTATTGCCTCATATTACATAAGATGAGGTATGGGAGGCCATAATGCTCAAAATTACATGCTGCATGCTAGGATAGTTTTAAACCCCTCAGGGTAGATGACAGTGTACTATTTTAAGAATGTTATGATTTCTAAGAATAGCCAGAGAAAAATCACTTTTGTTTTAATGTAGAGGTTCTGGGGTAGGCAAAAAGAACGTGACTCACATGGACACACCTTCAGCTCAAACACTGTTTCTGTCAGCTCCCCATGTTAAGGCTTTCCTTTGTTATTTCACTGTTTTTTAAAGCATTTATTTGGCTTACACTTCCACATAACCAACTAAATTGAACACTGTAGTGCAAACCTCGACAAGTCCAGCACGCCTCTAATGGAGATAGGAAGTAGACAATCTCAGAAAACTTGTAAGGAAAGTGGGGACTGACACCTAAGGTTGTCACCTGACTTCCAGGTACAGGGTCTCAATATGAACATACACCATACAATAAAACTAAGACCAAAAACAGTCCTCAAGGGCCGGTATCGTTCTACCCTGTGCCAACGATGCTTTGCTCATCTCACCAAAGCTGGTCCACTTTTTGGGTCCATTAATCTTTCCAATCTCGGTCAGAATTTATTGCTGACAAAAAGTCTGGGCCTCTGTGAAAGCATGTGATGGTAGAATGGGAATATGCCTGACATTTACACTCAAGACTTTATCATTACCTTCCTCTTACATGCACAAAAGTTAAAAGTTTCATAGTTAATAACCTGCAAGGCTATGGACATTTGGTTAAAAACAAAAACATTTTATCTACTTAAAATCATACCTGTACAAAGACATTTAATTGTGTGTGTGCGTGTGTGTGTGTGTGTGTGAGAGAGAGAGAGAGAGAGAGAGAGAGAGAGAGAGAGAGAGAGATTGAGATTGAATGAGATGTTCCCTGTTAAATGTGAGGCATCTGAATACTTGATCCCTCATTGGTGAGTACGTATTTGTTCTGCCATCAAGTATTCTAACCCATAAAGAACCATAAGACTAAGTAAACACTGTCTTTTATAAGATGATTTGGTCATGGAGTTTTATCACAGCAGTAAAAAAGTAACTGTAGAATATGTGCATATGGGCACGGGTGCCAAAAGAGGCCAGAGGCATCAGATTTCCCTGGAGCTGGAGATACAGGCAGTTGCAAGCGACCTGACCTGGGTGCTGGGAACCAAACTCTAATCTACTGTGAGCAGTACACATTCTTAGCCATTAGGCCATCTCTTCAGTCCCTCTTTTATTTTAAAGATTTAGTTTTAATTAAATGTGTGTTTGTGTAGGTATGCTCATATAAATGCAGGTTATTTATTCTTTATGTGAGTATGTGCACATGGACGTCAGAGGGTAATCTGCAGAGTTGGATCTCTACTTTTACCTTTATGAGTTTCAGGGATCAAACCCTATTTGTTAGGTTTGTGCTGTAACAATGTTTAACCCTGAGCCAAATCACTAATACAACATTTAGTTTTAAAACAACTTCATAGTTTCTCTGAACATAAAGTTAATTCATATTTATCATAAAGGATATTGATATGTGTTAACAGTAAAAAGAAGGCTCCATTAATATTTTGAGAAAAGTTTTTTCCAAACATAGTTTTATATAATGCATTTATGACTTTGTACATACATGGTTTGTGTGTACTTGTGTGGCTTCTTCAATTGTTTACCACCTAATTTTAGACAGGATCTCTCACCAGAGATCATATGATACAATTAAGGCTCAAAGAGGTATAATGTCTTGACCAAGGTCAAGTATAGGGCTTTGAGAAAGCCCTGAGGGAGTGAAGTCCTCTTAAGAATGTATATTGTTGACATGGGCACAGCCATAACAAAGACCAAGGGCTTGCACTGATGTTAAATAGGTTATGTGCCAGGCTCAAGAGAGATGGAGCCCCAGGAAATGTAAATAGGATGAGTAAATGCTACCTAAGAAACCTGAAGGCCAGAATGTGATTTGACACTGAACAAAATAATGTTTTTGTTTTGGTTTTTTAATCAAGAACTTTTGAGTGAAATAGAAGCAAATTTTCAATAGAACTTTCTGGTATACATCGTCTTAATCCACACTTTCCTTCCCCATCACCTCATCTCCCCACTGAAGACTCATTTCTTTTGTAACCTATGCCTCCAGCAGGATGGTATGCTTAGTTCAACAAGTTGACTTTCTTTTTTTTTTTTTTGGTTTTTTCGAGACAGGGTTTCTCTGTGGCTTTGGAGCCTGTCCTGGAACTAGCTCTGTAGACCAGGCTGGTCTCGAACTCACAGAGATCCGCCTGCCTCTGCCTCCCAAGTGCTGGGATTAAAGGCGTGCGCCACCATCGCCCGGCAAGTTGACTTTCTTTTGAGTTAAGTTCTTCAGTACATGAAATGTATCAGACAGTAAAAGAAAAACAATCTAGCAAACTTTTCAATACTTTTCACCATCATCATTTTTCTGCGAATATCTAGGCAAAAAGATATAGTTGGGGTAAATAACGGAGCAGTCCGTGTTCTTTCTGCTGAGCAATCTCTCAAGGCCCTCAATTATTTTCTTCCACAGTTCTTGGCTCTTTTTACTAGTAAAGGGCTATGAATATCTTACTACATTATGTTTTTTTCACAGTAGGGGAGACAACACTAATTCAGAATGAGCACCAGCTCCCCTAACATAGAATACTCCTCCCAACGTGGTTACTAACTGTTTAAAAACAGACTTGCAGAATTTCATAAAGTTTAAAAAGTGTAGAGGAAACAGCTTAAGCACCTAATTGGGTCCAATTTTAAATATATCCAGACACTCACAAAACTCAAACAGCTCTTAAGTCATGACTATTTCCCAAGCAACTGGAAGGTCTATAAGCCCTTATGAGAAAGTCACAATTGTAGCAAAATAGTGTAACTCAATGAATAATGGGTTCTTCCTCTTTAGAACAGTGGTTTCTAACCTGTGTGTCATGACCTCTTTGGAGGTCAAATCACCCTTTCACAGGGATCACATTTCAGATATTTACATTACGATTCATAACAGTAGCAAAATCAGTTATGAAATAGAAACGAAAATAATTTTATGGTGTGTGTGGGGTCACCACAGCATGAGGAACTATATTAAAGGGTCACAGTGTTAGGAAGGCTGTGAACCATAGCTTTAGAAGATAAGGCAAATCTACAGAGGGCAATATTGAAAACCGGCAAATACCAGCCAAGGATGTATATTTAAAATACACAATGGACTCTCAAAACAATAGTAGATGAATGAACAGTTTAATTAGCAAATGGGCTAAAGCCATAAAAACATTTAAACAACTATGAAATATAAGTGGTGTAAGTATGTGTGTTTATTTTACTTTTTGGAGATAGGTCTCACTTAGTATTCCAGACTAGCATCAAAATCATAACAAACTTCTAGCTTGAGCCTTGTAGGAAATGTGATTAAAGGCCTGAGCCATATGGCTTTTCCTTCTTCTTTCCTTCGTTCCCCCCCTTTTTTTTCTTCCCAGTCTGTACGACTCAGGATTAATGCAACCAACAGTTCTGGAAATCAGCAGAACACACGGAACTAAAAGTGAAACACCCAGGTTTGCTCAGCAAAGCATGTTTGTAAAACATTCTTGCAAAGTCCTGACCTAATTGATAAACATTGGCAAACTCAAGTGCAACATATTTATAGACTATTTTATTCTAAATAAATTGTGTTTGTATTTAACCAGTGATTGAGAAATTATACTGCCTTAATGAAAAAGTCTAACTCATGAATCTGGAATAGGACCTGCCAAATAAGGATTATTGTTAAATATTAATAAATTAATAAGGCTAAGTTACAGGTATGTGAGGAACTGCTCAGAGAAAATTTAACGTAGTTCCCCCAAATTTCTAACTTGCTGGTGAACATCTAGCAAGTGTTAAACTGTTTACAACAGAGTTTCTTGAAATATTTAAATTTACTTCTCAAATACAAAAATGTTCCCACTCTGACTTATATTTCCTGACCTGGTAAAGAAAATACCAGATAGAATTTCAAATATATCTTCATTTTGTCCCCTTCGGCTCACGCTGTTAAAGACAGCTTAGTGTTCTATTAGTGTTTTCCTCTGGGTACCAGGCTGTCTAAAATGTACTGTTAAAAAGTTCTGCTTTGAAGGTAGAATACTCACCAAAAAGCTTATGATTCAAAATTATGGAATGAGAAAGTCATGTGAGGATACAGGATCATTGCTATTAGGATGAAACTCAAAGTCTGTGATTTATTTACTGTTGAAAGTAACTGACACCTTGTCACAGCTCCCCTGCCTTGGAGAGGTTAACAAGTTATCCGAGCTGCAGACAGGCAAAGAGCAGCTCTGTCAAGAGTACAGCGTGCTTGGGCAGGAACTTTCTTCATACATGAACTAACAGGCTTGCTTTCTCATCACGACCCAAGTCAAACAATGAAGGAGCCATTCCAAACCCAGAGTCACAACAGAATGAGAGCACAGCCCTTAGCTGAGTATTTCCAAAGAAATGTTCTAACAGATTTTGCTTATGTATCAGCCCCCGAGATGCTCTCAGCTCTATCAAATCAGGATCTGTAGGGACTGTTTAAAATACAAGCCTATAAGTAACAGACACTGCTAATCTGAACACATAAGGTCCCCAGGCTCTCAGATGATTCTCAGGGAAGCTGTAGAAAGCAATGCAACTTTCCTCGTGACTCAGTGCCACAGGCAATGCTTCCAACAGGGCTGATGAAGACAAAGCTAGGCTTGCTTCTGCAACAGAGAAACCAGCCCCATGTTTCATTCTCATGGAATCGCCATACTGTTGATTGAACAAACAAACCTGATTCCATTTACAGCATTCACACAAGAAAATATTTGAATTTTAGAAATGATGGTCTTAGATGTAAAAATGTTTTTTCTTTTTTGTGACAAGCTCAGGAAAATTATATACTAAGTTACTGTAAGAACTACCAACAACTCCCATATACATGTAAGAGGTACTATGTGTTTTAGATAGGCATAGAGGAACTGGGGATGGTGAGATAAATTACCAGCATATCTAGACGGAGAAAGAGTGTGGGTTTCTGTCAGGTCAGACTGGCTGTCGCCACCCATACTGACAGGAACAGTTAGTGGAATGATCCTTTAGCAAAGGGGAAGGATGCAGAGAAAGCAAGAGAGGAAAATCCTACCCCAAAAGCCCTGTTGGTAGGGTTTTGCTTTGTTTTTCTTTCCATAGAGAAATAAGATGTTCATCTGAATAAGGTATCAATCAACTTGAATTTTATTAGTTATGCAATGTAGATTATAAAACTGTGGACATGGTAAACATATAATCCCTCGCTTTACACATATTTTGAAATTTCTACTATTGATATTATTTCACCTACCAAGAATTACTTAATAGTTGAATCTACAATTTTAATGAACATTTTAAATAATTTATTTTAGTGTCAGCAATTTATAATGCTGACTTGACAGAGCTTTGTTTTTGCGAGAGGTTGTACAGTGATTCTCATCAGTCAACAAAAGAGATTACATTCTGAGGACAAAAAGCAAGTGCAAGAAAAAGGAACAATTTTGATCAAATACTCAGCAGTTTGCCATGTTTATTTCTTTGCTTTTTAATTGACTGACATGGTTTAGAGAACTGTGCCAACCATTCATGTGTTTGTTTTAGTTTCTTAACTTTCTACTCAAGTCACTATATGTGGTTTTAGACTATTCGAGAAAGTAGAAATAAATAAAAGAAGTGAATGAAAGAATGAGAAAAGTTTTTTTTTTTTTGCTTTTGGATTATTTCCCCATTTGCTCTTTAGGAACAGCAGTGTTATGGGAAGCATTCTGAAAGAAGATGGATAAGTAAGGAACATTATTCTGAACTCAGGTTTCCCATTTTACAATTAGTACTCAGAGCACACAGACTTGTCTTGCCATCATCATGAAAAGATGGTGATTTTGTATATAACATAATGCATCAATCATCCACTTTTAACATTAAAAAATAGAAACATCACTCACAAATTCAAATAACCAAGACTGTAATGAAAACGTAACCAAAATTCTTTGTATTCTTTATTTCCTCACAGAGGAAAACATCTTTTACAAAATGGCTCAACTGAACACAAGTTCAGGTAACCGACAGAAAGGTACTAGAAAAACTATGGTGGACATTTCACTGCGTTTGTTCTCCAGGCCTCACCCATACTTGTTCTCTCCCTCCCAGCCCTGCTGTTTCCTATGGTAGCAAGCAAATGACTGGGGTCACTTCGTGACTTTGCTCAATAAAGCTAAGTAAGGATGACCTTGAACATCTTGATCTTTCTGCCTCAATCTCCTGAGGACCAGGCCTATAGATATGCACCACCACTCAGTTTATGCAATGCTGGAGCTTGAACTCACAGTGTTGCACATGCTTGAAGAGCACTCTACTAGCTGATCTACACCCCAAGAAATATACTGCTTGTTAAAAGCTAGGCACAGTAAAATCTTAAGTGTATTTACACCAATGACAGCCTTACTGAAAACCAGGAACACTGTTTTTATCTGCAGATCTCATAACTCTTCTCCATAGAATCATGTTTCAGCAAAGTTTTACTAAAAGTTTAGGGTTTTCAAAGCCTCTTGTATTCACATGGAGTTTATTGGTATTCTCAGAAGCATTAAAGACTGAGCAAGCAAAGAATATAAAAATAAATGAACCATGCATTTTCCAGATAACGACTAGATTTATTTCTTATTTACTAACATGAGTAAGACAAACATTACATTTTATGTCTGAAGTTAATGCTGAATTCAACATTATTTAAAATGCTTTCTTACATAAGCCCAAATCAAAGGTAGAATGTAAAAAAACTGGATTTGAATTTAAAATTCCCTTAATAATAAAATCCAATTAATAATAAGCTCAAAATGAAAAAATAAAAGACTCAAATTGTTAATGATGTTAAGCATTACTTTGAAGAATCTAAGCTTGAGGCTGGGGCTCTGGCTCACTTAGGAGAGTGCTTGGCCAGCATGCAAATGCCCCAGTTCGATCCCCAGCACCACATCAACTAGTGGAATGGTGCACATCTGCAATTCTAGTACTCAAGAGAAGGAACAAGGAGACATATGCATTCAAGACCATCCTCAGTTATATTTCTAGGACTAGAGACAAGCCTGGGCTACATGAGAACTTGTTTCAAAACAAAAACAGAGACAATAACACCAAACCCTGATGAACTAACAAATTAAGAAAGCTAGCAGGTAATGATGGTATCCAGGACTAGAACTCAGGGTTACCTTTTATGTGGCAGCAGTTCTAATATTTGGAAGGAGTTAATAAAGGATGAAAAACTAGCTCCCTACTCAACACACTTCTAGGTCCAGGAAGAAAGGAAAGGGCATCACAACCCAAGAAGGCCATCTAGGTTAAAAAACAAACAACCCCCTGCACACCAAAAGCAAGCATAGAGAAGACTGCATCTGCATTACAGAGAGCAAGCACACCCCTGTATTCCACAGTCCATAGCTGCATGGGAAGATGTGCAAATAAGTTAGTAGCAAAAAAACCCCAGACAGATTAAGAACATAAAAATGCAGTACTTTAAAGAGTTTTGTTTGTTTGTTTGTTTTTGTTTGGAAGTCTAACTCTGGCATTGTTTGTTGCTTTCCTAGGACTGGAGTTCCATTCCCAGAACCCACATCTGGTGGCTCTCAAGTGCTTGCAATTCTAGGTCCAGAATATTCAAGCATCTACTGGTCCCTATAGGAATATCATTTTGCATGCATGCACACACACATACTTGTAAATAAAAACGATTGAAACGTATAATTTTAATGTAAAGGGATTATAAAGACAAAAATAAAAGCCATAAGGTAAAAGATTGCTAAATTTAACCACAGTGATGAGCTCTTCTATAGTAAAAGACAACATTAAACAAAGAACAAAAACAATAGGATAAGAAAACAATTATCTTCATATATCTGGAAAAGAATTGCTAACCATTAATATACAAAAAACCCCACCAAATTGATAGGAAAAAGTCATTGGAAAGATGGAAACAAAAATGGCAAAGGGAATGGGTAATGTTTGGGGACAAGGAGTATAAAAAAAAATTATCTTCCCATCCAGGCTGTGGGGGCACACACCTTTAATCCTAGCACTTTGGAGGAAGAGGCAGGAGGATACTTGAGTTTGAGGCAAGCTTAGTCTATGAAGCAAGTTCCAGGACACCCAGGGCTACACAAAGAAACCCTGTCTGGATTCCCTCCCTCCATCCTATCTTCCCTATTTGAACACAAGACAGATAGACAAGGAGAGGGCGTGGTGTGAGAGATATGGACAGATATGAGGATAAGACTATAGAGGGTCTGTGATCAAGCATTAAAACACTATTAATTATGATTGGCAGATGTAGCTCACATCCACAGTTATGAGGATTTGCTAATATTTTACCTTCAAATTACATAATCACAGGTGCTAGCTGCTGACTTTCTTCTCGGGCATGGGATAGTAGGTATCAGAGAAACTGTGGGGCTCTAGGTTGTTCCAAGAGTTAAGGTGGTCAGATGCTTAAAAGAAATCCCACACTAGCTCAGAAATAAGAAATAGGCATTTATTAAAGGGTAAACTCACAAATTAGAATTTTCTGCTTGAACGGTTGAATCACGTGACCCAAAGGAGCAGCTGACTGTGAGGCTAGAGATAATGGGCCAGGTAGTGTTTAAATGAATACAGTTTCTGTGTGATTATTTCGGGTGAAAGCTAGCTGGGCGGCCGAGACAAACAAAGGCCCTCACTCCCTTCAACACTAGGTAGCTCCAGAAATAGCCAATAATGGGTCAAAATGAACATGACCAAGTCTTTTGCCCAACACAATCCATCAGTTAAGAAGTTCCTTTAAAACAAATATTCGTTTTGCTATGTAGTCCAGCCTGACCTCAAATCCAGGATCTTCCTGTTTTGGCCTTTTGATTGCTGGAATTCCAGACATGTCCTACCACATACAACTAGCTGAAAATTTATTATTATAGCTGATACTTAAAGAATGGAGCTAGTTAATATGTGAAGACAGGCTTCCACTTCTGCATGGTACCATTTTTATGAATTGCAGCATGTTGAACACATATTTATTGATCGAAGTCACCCTATGCAGCTAACTACAATTGATGTAGCTACATGAGAAGTTAGAAGTTCTGAAAAGTACTTCTGAGATAACTAAGTGAAGGCATTGCTTAGTGCAATGTCTCTGCAAAGCATCATGTTATGAAAGCTTGATGTGGGATTACCCACCCTCTGTATGCTATGAATGTATTTATTATCATGGGTTAATAAAGAAGCTTCTTGGGCCTGTGGTAGGGCAGAACAGAGCTAGGCAGGAAAACTAAAATGAATGCTGGGAGAAAGTAGACAGGGTCAGAAGACACCATGCAGATGCCAAAAGACACAGGTGCCAGAACTTTACCCAGTAAACCACAGCCTTGTGGTGATACACAGAAAAATAGAAATAGGTTAATTTGAGATGTTAGAGGTAGTTAAGAAGAACCCTAGCTAATAGGCCGAGCACTGCTTCAATTATTATAGTTTCTGTGTGATTATTTCAGGTCTAGGTGCCCAGGAAGGAATGAGCAGTCTCAGCCTACAAAATGGCATCCAAACGTTCGGCAATGTACATTCACATAAAGCCTAAGAAAGCTTAAAAAGAGTGCGTCCAGACACACAAAAACAGGAGCCAAGCACAGCTTCTTGGTAGTCGCATTATTTTCAGAAAGGCTCTGTTTGTTGGCAACAAAGATATGCGGCTTCTTTAAAAGAGGTCTTCTTGATTCAACAACAGCAGCAAAAAACACACAGGTTGAAAAGGTAGCTTCCTGGTTCATCCTAGTTGCAGAGACAGCTCTGACTCTTCCAGGAGGCCAAGCACTTAAATGGGGTCTGTGAGCAATATGTTACAAATTGCTTAATGGAGACATAGACCCACTGTGTCCCTGGAGTTGGGGCAGAGAGAACACCTTGCAGAGCTGGTGGTAAACAAACCTCCACCTATGGTGAACTGGGTGGAGCAAGCAGGCAAGGCCACAGAGCTGGTGCTCGCCACACCTGCTCAGCATTCAGATTTTTTTTAAAAAAGAATTACAGATACATGGTCAAAAAATAATTACAGATACGTAATAAAGTCAGATGAAAAAGACCTCAAATGAGTCATGGTTGGATAAATGTACATAGGCATGGGAAAGAGAATAGTTATAAAATTGTTTGTTTTTTAAAGTAAAGTCTCTGACAAGTCATAGATTAAAGGAGTAAAAAAATAAGTCACATAATGATGAGAAATACACAGAGAATCTGGATTATGTATATTACTGTGTTTTCTTTGAATTTTTTGACTGTGAATGAGCTAAGTACAGAGAAACATTTCATTGTACAGGAATGCTAAGGCAAATCAACATACCTATTTTAAAGGTATCTTGACTTCAAATTTTTGGTTTAAGGATATGTTGCTTTGGAAAAGAGGTTCTGCTTTTGTTTCCATAAAATATGAGAACCTGTGGTTTTCTTCCAGACTAATGTGGTTTGATGGACCAAGAACCACCCTCCTCCCAGAAAGGTCTCCATAAACCACCCACAATACTTTGCCCACCAAAAAGTAGAAAGCAGTTTGGAAAGAACTACGCCTAAATTTCAAAATATTGTTTATAAATGTTTGTTTTTCATTTAAAGGGGTAAATGCTATAAAGGTAAATACTTTGCATTGGTATGAATCTTGGTTTATTGATACAAATTTAAGGTCAATTTTGATATACGTATATTAATGCTTTTGCTTAAGGTATTGTGTTTGTGCAACTCATTTAAAAATGTAATGTATAATTAAAAAATACAAATTAATAGTCATTTATAATAACCAAACTTTTAGTCATGTTGGTTAGGTTTTCAAGATGTACAGAAATATATTTCATATGGATAAGTATTCTTCAAATGTTCAAAGACTTATAGAATATGGCATTAATATATATGGCATTTAAAATATTTAAAGAACTTAGAGGGGCTGGAGAGATGGCTCAGTGGTTAAGAGTACTGGCTGTTCTTCCAGAGATCCTGAGTTCAATTCCCAGTAACCACATGGTGGCTCACAACCATCTATAATGAGATCTGGCGCCCTCCTCTGGCATGCCGGCATACATGGAGGCAGAATGTTGTATACATAATAAATAAATCTTTTAAAAAAAAAAGAGAGAGAGAGCTTAGACTTTCCTCCACAGTGAGACACATCTGCTTCTGGCAGCACCAATTACTTCAGAGAGGCTGGTGGGCATTGAAGAAACTCATTATGGAATTTGCCTTCAATGTGAACAAATTGCCTCTCTTGCCTGGACTGCTTGATGGTATGCTGTATAAACTGGACATGCAGGATCCACAGAAAAAATGACTGCTGAGCTTGCCTAAAGAAGGTAAGACAGTCCTTCAGGGTTCCTGCTTCATGAAAGAGTCTGCCAGATATTCTGCAGGACACAGAAGAAAGTGATTAACAGACTACCAATATAGGCAAAACTGACTTTGAAATTTTATGCTTCGTGGAAAAGTCTATCAGATACTATGAGTCTGAAGACTGAAGATGAATGCATCAGTGGTCCAGAAGAACTTTGGGTGACTGTCCAGGCAGCAAAATGTCTATATCAATCCTAGAGGTTTGGAAGTTGCTTACAATGCATTTTCTGTTAACTTAGGTAATATCTTTTTTAAAAGATTTGTTATGTATATAGTGTTCTGCCTGTATGTATGCCTGTACACTAGAAGAGGGCATCAGATCTCATTACAGATGGTTGTGAGCCACCACGTGGTTGCTGGGAATTGAACTCAGATCCTCTGGAAGAGCAACCAGTGCTAAATCTCTGAGCCATCTCTCCAGTCCCAACTTAGGTAATATTATATTCCTCTGAGGTCTTTGATGGAGTTGAAGAATAGGTAGTTATAATTATAGCTGCCCTTAGTTATGATAAAAGATAAAATATATATAAATATAACTGCAATTTTTACTTGATACCTGTTTTTTTATATGCAATTTTACTATGCTAAAGTTAAAACCTTCCTTTTTATTTAGACAGAAAAGAGGTGATGTGGGATTCCCCTCTGTATGCTGTGAATGTGTTTTATTATCATGGGTTAATAAAGAAGCTGCTTGGCCTTGGCAGGGCAGATTAGAGAAAGGTGGAAAAACTAAACTAAATGCAGGGAGAAAGTAGGCGGAGTCATGAGTTGCCATGTAGCTGCTGAAGGAGACAGACACTGGAACCTTACCCAGTAAGCCACAGCCTTGCAGTGATACACAAAATAATAGAAATGAGTTAATTTAAGATGTAAGACCTAGTTAATAAGAAGCCTGAGCTAATAGGTTGAGCAGTGTTTTAATTAATACATTTTCTGCATGATTATTTTGGGTCTGGGTAGCTGGGAGCAAACAAGCAGCCTTTGTCAATAAAAGCTGATTTTAAAATCTAAACTTTCTAGATGATTTCAGGTAATAATGGACAGAGTTATTGCCAATGGGTAGAGAAAGGAATGAACTGTGATTTGAAAGCATGGGTCTTCAAGAAACCAGGCTGTCTTCATGTGCAAACTGGTTTGCTTTCTTCTCATTACAAACGATACTTTATAAAAAACAAAAAAACCAAAAAGGGAAACAATATTAAGAGACTCTTCCGACTCCTCCATCATGACTATGCATTATAGAAAACATGACTGATAAATTAATCTGTAGCACCCAATTTCCTTTAACACTAGTCAATTCCTCCTTTATTCCTGTGCATATCAAAATTATTAGCCCCAGCTGACCACTTCTCATGAGAGAAAGTCCTTTCAGTGGAGGGGTGGGGAGGGGAGGGGAAGGAGGGAGGGAGGGAGACACTCCTCAGGCTTGTCTCATTCTGTTGTTCTATTAAACAAACACAGGAAAGATAGAAATCTAGAAAACTGATACTTCTAAGTCCTCTATTCATCTCCGTGAAATCTGGCCTCACTATGAAATCAGGTGAGTTTAGATAAAGAAAGTAGATTGCTTTAAGTCCTTTATCATTAGTGCTAAGACAAAGAGTAGACAAAACAAAACGTGACATCTACTTTTCTGAAATGAATTTTAATGTTGGTGTGTTGCCAAGTGTAGTTACTGAAGAAGAGATGTATCTCCTACATTAGCAGAAAGAGTGTTCCATAGAACAAGCCTGGAACTGCTATTAAACATTTCAATCAACATGTACTTTTGAAAGGAGAATGAGTAATCAATATGGTGATAATATCTCAGGACTAAGACCAATTCATTTATAACATTCTTAGTAAATGAATAAAATGTACTCAAATCAAATTAACAGAATTCAACTAGGCAATAAGTCAGAAAAGAACAAGCAGAGCAGAGATAGAAGTCCAAAGAGGGGTCAGGAGAGCAGCCACGGTCAGGGATCTGGGGAGAAAGACAGAAACCCAACAGAATAGCAGCTTTTTCAATATCAAGGGACAAAGCAGAAGTTCCCTACCTGTAGTTTAAAACTAGAAATGAGTAAGACCAGTGTAACCTGGTCACTAGGTTGGAAAAGCAAATCAGAAAAGCACTGGGTTAGTAGGTGCATGGTCTACGAGTTGAGAAGATGACAAAGAACAAACAAGACACAAACATTCCCAGGTAACAGAGTTTCTCTAAGAGGCAGGGAAGTAAAAAACCAGAAATACTAGAAAGCCATCTTTCTCAATCCAACAGTACTGCATGGGCCAGATAACCTGCCTTGAGAGGCCAGCTCGCCTGTGCACAAAAAGATCCTTAGTAGGTGCCAGCAATACTCTATCTTGACAGTTAAAAGTACCTCTAGATATTCAAGAAAGAGGGGCAATCATCCCCCAGTTACAACCATTTCAGTAGACGAAAAAGTACTAATTTTAGAAATCTCTTCCTCTCAGAGGTGATGCTTGTGTTAACCATTTTCTTAGTAATTCGGTACGAATAATACCAGACAACCAGAGTTCATAGGACAACTTGTGGCAATCAGTTCTCTCCTTCTATCATGCTGGTTCCACCATAACGGTTCCAGCCTTTCAGGTTTGGTGGCAAGTGCCCTTACTGGCTGAGCCATTTCACTGGAGCTTTAATTTTTAAAATTAAATTATTGTTCTCCCTCCTCATGTGTATGCATGCGTGCTTGTGTGTGTGTGTGTCTCTTTGCATGTAAAGACATGCATGACAGGAGGCACATTTCTAATGTTTTATAAGTTTTAAAAGTAGCTAGGTGTTAATGCATGCCTTACTGTATCATGAACTTAATCTCAAAGCAGACCAGCTCCGATTGCCTCCTTCATCTTACCTCTACAGTGTGCTCCAATAACCCTGCTGTGCTCAGTGCACATGCTGCACACAAATAATGATGGTAAATGATGACCATCTGAAACACACGTGTGAAGATAAAGTGTGCATTTCAGAATCTGTGGTAGAAGCACATTCACAGCCCTTCATTTATCTGGGCACAGCAATATTAAACTGAGCACATCCTATGTCAAGCAAGTCAAAGTATTAAGGTTAATAGATAAAGACAAATTTGGTCATTGCCCAGATGGAGTATGCAGCTTACTGACAAAAGACATGTTAAGAGAAACGGATAAAAAAATAAGCAGCATAAATAAAGGAAGTGACCACAAATCTACTGACAAGGTATAAAAAGGGAAGGGAGTTGCTGTAGAAGGCAGACACTTGGTAGCTAGGGGTGATAGCATGCACCTTTAATCCCAGTACTAGGTGAAAAAGGCCAGCTTGGTCTGCACAGTGTTTCAGCATAAACAAGGCTATATACAAAAACCATGTCTCAAAAACAACAACAACAAAAATAAAAGAAATAATAAACTTATAAGTTTTATAAAATGGGTGAGGCATGTTAGGCAGGTTGAAAGGCAGGACATTCCAGGGAAGGATAGGTAGTACTATGAACTCAGGAAAAGTCAGGAAGATGGATTTGCCATTCTTTTCTGAACCCAAGGATGGGGAATCGAAGATTTAAATTTTCTCATGTAGCTCTGAAAAGCATTAAGACCCACTTTATACAGTGAAATAATGAAATCAAGAGAGACAAAGATTGTCTTTAAGTTTTAAATTCTAACTCCTAGTAATTAGCTATTTAATAATGTTTTCTGGAACTCAAATTTAAAAAAAAATCATCAAACTAAAACACATTCCAACCCTGGACTCTGAAACAGGATTTGTATCAAAAAATAAATATATAACCCAGCAGGAAAATCTGTGGCCAGAAAATTTTTTAATAGTTTTAATAGTTAACACTATTTTCTGTTATTTTAATTTACTATGGGTTTATACTGGATTTTGCTCAAAAACCAAGTTAGGATACCAACAAGCAACTTTTTTCTTTTATTGGAAAACACATTTTTTTCATACAATATAATAGCCTGATTATAGTTTTCCCTCTCTACCCCTCCCCATTCCTCCCACCTACTTTCCCATCTAGATTCACCCCCTTTCTGTCTCTCATTAGAAAACAAACAGGCATCTAAAGGTTACTAATAAAATAAAATAAGATAAACAAACAAAAAACAACTAACACTAGAATAGGACAAAACAAACAGAAGGAAAAGAACAAGAAAATGCTCAAAAATCAGCTATAGATGAAGAGACCCATTTGTTTGCAGACACAGAAATCTTCCACTGCCCCCCCCAACACCCACAAAGACAGGAGCTGTAATAAATATGCAAAGGACCATGGTATAAAAGAGAGAAAAAAGGAAAATTCTGGAGGAGCCGGGGAGGGAGAAAGAGCCCTGACAAGACCTTATGAGACAAGGAACCTCCAAAGATGCTGCTGAGTTGAGTTCATTTTCTGTTGGCCGTCTACTGGGCATGCAGTCTACCCCTAAGAGTACGTTGGTTCGCCCAGAAAGAGGTGTAGACCTGTGCTGTGCAAGCTTGGGCAAACAATTTCTAATACTTTCTTGTATCACCTCTTCTATTCAAATGTTTACTTTTCTTTACATTTAAGTGGGCTACCATGAGATGACTAAAAAGACAAATGTATGTGGGCTGATGTGTGCAGTACTTCTCAGGCATTTGGTAATACCAATGAGAAAACCAACTAATAAGACAGTGCATGGAGATGAAAACAAACAGATCATGCTGGAAGAGACTGAGTCTCAAAAAGATGTCAGTGAAGCTAAAGCCAATCATACCAAATGTTCAAACTTAGTCTGGAGAAAAGCTGTATCAAGAACTAAGGTTTCAAAATGAGTAGCTAGTAGCATACTATAGCATACTCAAGTTTAAAATAAGCATCAGAAGGAGAGAAGATTTTGCAGAAATCATATGTGGTCCACACAGCCTCAAGTATTTATTTATTCACCCATTAAAGAAACAAAACAAAACAAATGAACGAAATCCCCTCAGAGTTTCTATGTGTAGCCCTGGCTGCCCTGGAACTCGCTCTGTAGTCCACGATAATCATAAACTCAGAGATGGGCCTGGCCTGCCCCACTTCCTGGTATGTGGAATGTGTATGACTTGCCTGGCTCTGAAGTATTTATCATGTGGCCCTTTACAGAAGAGTCTGTTGACCTCTGTTTACCAGGAAAACAGCTTATAAAGGGTGAGAATACAGAGCAGCACCCATACTTTTGTGTGTAAGACAATGAGTCAATTTTAGAGTTTAGTTAAAAACTTCTTTATAGAGTACTAGTATAAAATCAATTTCTCTTTCAAAACTCTTGAAATATTTTAAGACTAACTGATTATGGATTTTAAACACTTTACTCTCAATAATTTCTCTGAGTGGAAAAGCCAAATTTACTACTTATAAAGTACAGATCACAAGAACCAGGATTCTCCTATGAACACATATTCACCATCTATAACAGAAATCTATTCCCGCTCACAACAGACTGTCCTGTGCTCCCTGCCATCCCAAATGTGCTACCTAAGAACCACTGAGAATATGAAACCTGTCTCCTACTATTAAAGGTTGAAGCAGTTTTGGAGAAAAATCAATCTTAGCTCCCAAAATGAACCTAAAAATAGCTAAGGAAATGGCTATATCACCAAGTTATTCACTGTTTTTTCCCTTCCTTTGGAGTTACATAGTTTGACTGCCCTACACTCTTTGTAAAACTCCCCTGGGGTAAAAAAGCAACACCATTTCAGGCTCATGATTTTAACATAAAGGCAAAAGAAGACGATGTTTATTTTGTTGTGCATGAAATGTAAAATTGTATCAAGTTTTATTCTGATAAGCAAATAACTTACATTATGTTCTACTTAAAGTGAGTGTGAGTCAGTCAGTTAGTCATTCAGTCAAGGAAACAACTAGTTTGCTCTACACTTCTCTCCTGACAGAGTCCTAGGAAAGATGCCATGGCCCTTGTCCAGCAATGCATGCTAGCTTGAGAAAAAACAAAAAAACAAACAAACAAAAAACCCCTTCCCAACAAGTTCATTTGTTTTGATTTCTTACTGAGCTTTAAACTGGGACAAATGTTAAATAAATGTTATATACAGTAAATATAAACGATATATTTAAAAAAGAAAAATTTGGTGGGTATGCATACAATCACGACACCATCATTTCCCTTTGTTTCATAAGCTCAGTGACACATCTTTTAATGGCAATAACCTTAGATGCCCAGCATGGGGGAAGCTGTCTGCAGAAATGCATAGAAGTAAAGGAGCAGGGTGAAGTGCTGGTCTCTGCTCTTGCAGCACTAGTTTTCTACAATTCTTTACTGCAAATAAAGTATGTCAGTCATGTTATATGCCTCCAAGGAGATATAATTCACCTCTCTTTATTATCATTTTTAAATTATAGTCTTGTTTTGTAGCACAGGCTACCCTCGAAATTTGAATACTTTTCTGCCTCAGCTTCCAGGGTGTTCGAATTTAGGTGTATGTCATTATATCTGGCTATATTAGTTACTTTCCTATTGTGATGATAAAAGATCAGGGCAACTTATAAAAGAAAAAAATTATTTGGGATTACAGTTCCAGAGGCATAAGAATTACCATCATAGTAGGGAAGTGTGGCAATAGGCAGAATGGCAATTATGGAAGCAAGCTGAAAGCAAAGAAAAAGGGGGCAAGGAGAGGGCAGGCAAACTAGGGATAGAACATGACTTCCGAAAACATCAATTGGGGATCAAGAACTCAGATGTCTGCTACTAAGGAACATCTCATTCAAACCCCCACAACTACTTTCTTTGTAATATTTTAAGAGATAAACAAGCTGTCATCCTACATACATAATCTGAGCACTCAAAAGCTGTGGCAGGAGAACAGCAAGTTTGCTGCTAGGTTCTAGGCCATCCTGGGCCTATAGGAAGACACCTCAACAACTTCGCTCAAAAGTGCCTTTACCTACTGAACTATCTTGTTCACCCATGAACAGATTTTTAAGAAACCAATATAATGTCTCAAGAAAACATACATCTTGGGTTGAAGACATAGCTCAGTTGGGAGAGAGCTTGTCTAGCACTAACTCTCATTTCCAGCAGCCTAAAAAAACCTGATCTCAGTCCAGCATGTCTGTGAACCCAGCACTTGGATGGCAGAAGTATTTTAATGTCATTCTCAGCCACCTAATGAGTTTCTAAGTTCAAGGCCAAGCTGGAATTATATAAGATCCTGTCTGGGAGGGAGGACGACAGATTTTATACAGAGTAATATTTTATAGCTTTTATTTTAATAGACAACGCTACAGAGTAATTCACCAGTTACCAATCAAAAGTACTGCTGAAGAATGTAAATAAAGGTAAGAAATAAGGAACAGAATCCAGATTTAATTTTTTTCTTTTAAAGAATTCTTTTTACTTCATGTGTATAAACGTTTTGTATATATGACTACATGTATGCAAGGGGTGTGCATAGCTGGTGCTCAAAGAGACCAGAAGAGGTAACTTGGATCCCCTGGAACAGGGGTTACAGATTGTTGTATGCTACCCTGTAGGTGCTAGGAACAGATTCTCTAGAAAAGCAGCAAGTACTCTTACCTGCTGAGACATCTCTCCAAGTCCTAACTAGTTTTTAATCCTCAAAGGGAAAGTTCTGTGATTTGCTCCTATATAATATTACCAATTAAGCAAGATTTGAAGGAAAAATAAACTAATATAGTATATAAATTCCCCTATCTTGACTATAAAACGACACAAATTAAGAGAAAAAATTTTTTTAAAGGGACTAGGTTTAGAGAATCAGAGTACAAGGTCTGCAAGCATGATATGGATTTGAATCCTCAGTCAAACATAGCTATGTGCGCTTATACTCCCAGAAATGTGGGGTGGAGACAGGCAAAGCCTAGGCACTAACTGGTCAGCCAAACTAGCAAGTATTGGGTTCAATGAGAGACCCTGTGACAATAACAAGACACGCTTTCCAAAACACCACCAATGAAGAATAATAGCAAAATACTACAGGAAGGCAACCCTGGATGTTCATGCATGGGGACTATTCCCCTGAGGCCAGCAGTCAATATGGCTTAGACACTAGAAAGCCGAAGGGAAAGTCCTGAGGAGCCACAGTGCTGCGAACTACATCACTACCTTTTAGTAACTGAGCGGATGTGTTCAAGGTAAGATTTCTTTCTGTCCTGAAGCAGCAATACAATTACTATCCACAACCCTGACTGTATTTATGAAGGAAACAAAAGGCAATTCATTGGAGACAATCAGAACCTTAGTTTTAGACAACCACATCTAAGACCACACAAGTTTTCCCAAGGTTAAGAAGTAAACAATGACATAACATGACTACCAGCAATAACTTCAAGTTTTATGAAAAGATCCTTTACTGAATTGCAATAAACTGTGTTTCTCTGAGCTGAGTTGGTTTATTCTTCTTTCTTCATTTGATTTTAAACTTTCAAAGCTTTTGAGTATGGTTAAAGCTAAGTCAAGTTCCCACATGAAATATTAATGCTTTGTTTTTATTTTACTGGTGGGCATGTTTTATTTCAACAAGCACCAACATGCTTATCATTAAAGCAGTTCATTCCTGCTAGGGGAAATGAGAGACTTGGGAAAGACTAAAAGCACCCCACCAGGCAAGAGACAGCAAATCTAGCAGAAGCTAGGCCACAAGAATCATCCTTTTCTGTGGAAGTGCAGACTGGCTTTGATGTTGGCTACTGAGATAATCTTACCTCTGTAGTACAGAACATCACAAGTACAAGACAGGTATCAATCCCACTTCCATGTGATAGAGAAACTGAAGTACAAAGAAGTTCCTATGGTCACAAAAAGTAAAGCTACAATGTCATCATATGTTGATCTTGAGATCATTTAGTTTCAGCTTAACTGCTAATCATTTCATGATCTCATCCAAACCTCACTACATACTCATTAAATAGACAGGTGATAATGGGAGGGAAGTAAATGGTAATTGAATAAGTTAAGAGATGTCTCCTTGCATTAACTAACATCTGGAAAAGGAGCAAAAAAAAGCAAAAAAGAAGAGAAAAAGTACATCATCTTTATTTTTAGGAGATGGCATTCCCTTGGATAAAATAAATCTGGTCAATACAGTGTCACCAGTCAAAAGAGTTGATGTTTTCTCTTTGAGTTACTTGCTCTTTTTCAGATGCACTCACTCAACAATTTAATGAATCACTTTCCCATCAAAATTCATTTTTATTATCTTCTCTGTTAGGACTGCCACGAAAACTCAGGTATCAGCATGTCAAAGAGGTCCAGGACTATATGATTTGTTCTTAGGTTGAATCTGACAAAAACAAATCCTCTTTATAGTGTTTACATTTTATAGCTAATTATACAAGTATCTTCAAATCATTTTAACTTGCCTCCTTATATACAAGCAAATGCTTATTGAGTTTCATGAAAATAAAGATACACCCTTATCTGTGTGGGTATAGTGTTACAAACACCAAAAATTCCTCTAAAAAACACTAATTCAAGATCCAGTTTCCTGCATTATGAAGTAAAAGCCTTCCCAATGATTGGGAAGTCTTCTCAGAATACCACAAGAATCACTAGTTCAAAGGCACACCAGATGCAGATTAGGGAAAGAAGGTAATTAGTGCCTGCCGCTTTGTTTAGGGTTCTAAGTGCCAAGAACTTTGGTCAGAGCATATGCAACCAGTCCGTGCACATTATAATTAGAAGAAGGAACGGATACAACTCTATATTATGATTACTAAAAACACCAAGTGTCATAACTGCTGAAAGGAACTCACCAACTTTCCCACCACATCACCTTCCAGCTTTTTCTTCGTAAATACTTTCCTAAACATTCTTTAGGAGAATATTTCATGGGTATTTTGATTATATATTGCTCACCTACTGTTCAATACGAATGCCCAAGGACACAAATAAAGCAAAACTTGTTAACCTGAAAAAAAGACTTGGTACCAGTGAGATTGATATATTAGATTGGAAATGGTGAGCATTAAGGCATAATTATTTGCTCTGCCTGCACTTCAGATTTTAAAACAGAGAAAAACTATAATCGATACAATTCAAATTGGCTTCTCAAGTTTCAACTTGGTCTTTGTTACTTATCATTCAGCTGATCTTTGAAATAATCTATTTAACTGGTTTAGAAACCCTTTCACTATCATCAAGCCATCATGTCAAACTTTATTCTTCCAAGACAGTGGAGCACATCCTGTGTTGACTTATTTTATCAATGGCAGGGGCAACAGTCCAAATAACATAGTAAAGTTAGAGCAGGAAGTGGCGGAGCAGTGTCTCAATTCAGGTATGCCTGCCTGAGGTCAGCCAGTTGTTTTACAAACAATGCCATGATGACCTATTATAAATGAAGTTTGTTGTATTCATTTTAAGACATATTTACTATTAAATACATGAGCATCTAAAAGTCTAGGTATGTCTTTATATTATGAAGTGCCCACGCAATAATACAAGTCAGTTTAAAGCTATTAGTGGTCCATTGACTATTTTTTTTTGGGGGGGGGGATTACCAAAAGATGTAACATATTCATAGTCTGACCTTTTGAAACATTTGGTACTGTCACCATCCTCTTCTCATATACATTTTCTGTATTTCTGATAGCCAGCTAACATTGATAGTGAATTATTTAATGTTAAAAAGTTGTGGTAAGAGAGACAGTTTAACAGTTAAGAGAGTCTGATGTGCAAGTATGAGGATCAGAATTACCCCAGTACATACACAATTAGATGGGTAGGGGATGGGACAGTTGACAGGACAGTAATGGGACGGATCACGACAACTGGGAGCCAAGTACTTGTTGGCTCTAAGACTCATTTAAAAACATAAAAGAAAGCTTTAGGTTCAAGGAGAGACTTTGCCTCAAATATAAAGAAGGATATTGGACATCCTTCTTTGGTCTCTGTGCATGGTATTTCACATCCCACTCCCACACTCAAACAAAACATACTCAAATATACACTTAAAGGGATGGATGGGAGGGAGGGAGGGAGGAAAGCTATATACAACTTACAAGAGTTTTTATGTATGAAGGTAGTTTAATATATTTACATCTTTTCTAACATGGCAGACCTTGCAAGTATCTAATGATGAGAATTCAAATTTCTTACAGGACTCCTTAATCATAAACTAAATGTCTCAAAATATTTGCTATTTGGCACAGACCACTTATCATGTTTCGTTCAGACTCCCTGGAATTAACTGAAGAGGGTGCTGTCTCTTCTAGATAATTGTCCCAACACCTGAATTTATTTGTCAATCCTTTCTTCAAGTATTTTCTCCCTTCCAGATACTCAAGAATTGTACATTTAACCAGGATGAAGATGCTATTTCTCTTTAGCACTCAAATCCTGATGACTTTCATTTGGATTTACTCTGAGCTGCTATTGTTTTCTTTAAAATCAGAGATGAAATGTGAGTTGACCAGCAGGTAGTACAGACCCTTTTGTTTTTATTTAACTTCTTGTTTTCATCTTGTAATTAACCACTAGTGACTTACTTCTAGCCTTTAGTGTCTGTCTCTTCTAGTTTAGTACAACACTGAATAGCTTTTATAAAATATGAGTTTAGTTCAGAAATTATTTTCCAAAGGCCTACTAAATTTCAAACTGTTTCACAATGTAATTTAAGCTTATTTCCCAGCTACTAATACAGTAACAATTCTGACCCACAGAACTCGGAATATACACCATTCTCCAAACGTATTTCTTGTTTTCATTAACAGTGTAATAACTAACCTCCCCCCCCCCCCCCCGCCACCATCAGCTAGTAGGCAAAAACAAAACAATCTACTATGGACAGCTACTGGCATTATCACTTCATGGCAATTACATACCCTTAATTGCCAGCTTAGCTTCATAAAGTTACAGTAAGGTTAAGTAAGTGCTTTACACAGACATTAAATCATTTCACATTGCTTGTAAGCTTCAAGATTTTGAGAAGTGCTCGCCCATTTTCATGACTTATTTTATTTCTTTCTTTTGTGTGTATGTGGTTGGTAGCAGTAGTTATTAGTAGGGATGGACCTCACAGCTTAGGAAAGTAACCAATTCAGCCACAGCTTCCCCTACTCTTGACTTCTGACACTTCACTGTGCTCACTGTTGAACAGAACCAGAAGGCTGAAGCTCCAGGCATCTTGCTCTCTTCTGTACCTTGTCCTTTGTCATAGGGTTCTATTTCTGTGAAGAGACACCATGACCATGACAACTCCCACAAAGGGAGACACTTAACTGGGATGGCTCTCTTACAGTTTCAGAGGGAGCATGGCACTATACAGGCACACATGGTACTGAAAAGGGAGCTGAGAGTCCTACATCTTGCAGGCAACAGGAAGTTGACTGAGACACTGAACTACTGGTATCCTGAGCATAAGAAACCTCCAAGTCTGCCCTCACAGTGACACACTTCCTCCACTCCAACAAGGCCACATCCCTCCAACAACACCATACCTCCTAACAGTGCCATTTCCTATGAGATTATGTGTGCTAATTACATTCAAACTACCACATCTTCACTAGCTGAACCTCCTAGCCCAACAGGCTCCAACCTTTCATTTATCTTACTGTGCTCCTCACAAGCTTGATCTACCTGAGAGCCCTATTGCTTCTCTGCTGCCTTCCCTTCAGGAAGGATTTGGCCTACCTAGCCTTCTATGCTCTGTATCTAAATGAAATAATGGAGCACATTTCTTATCTATGAGCACCTGGGACTCAGATCAACACACATTATGGTATAACTAGATGACTTTTTTCTTTATAATCTATAAACAGTGATTCTTATAAGTAATGGGCCATAACTGAAAACACATGTGTGACTTCAACTTGACTGCACTGCAGCTATTACAACACTTTCCTATAAATCCATGCCAACTTATCAAAGCTGGAATTGAGGAAGAAATATGAATTTACCAGAAAAAAACTAAAAGGAACACCTGATCCCACATGGTCAAATGACTGAACCTAAAATTAATGGAGTTAAAAAGCTGTAGATGAGAGCCAAATTACTTGTGGCTATCTGTCTTAATGAAGGCCAATTATTCTTCACTTCTGTATTTGACCTAACATTCTAGAGATTATCAAAATCTATAAAATGTATTCTTAGCAGAACATAAGCTTTTGCCAATCTAACAGCTAAGAATGCCATCAGCTGCCACTTGAACCTACAGAGTTTGCTCTGCTCTAAACCCCATACCTGTGGTCCCCACCAATGTATCTGTTAAATACCTAGATTTATGACTTGTTGTGTAACTAAACTCATACAACCACTCTTACAGTGGAACATGTCTTTGGGCAACCTGAATCCCTGTTCTTGGATCATGATTACTAATATCTGGTTCAAAACTATATTGTATTTATTCCCTTGGAGGTCAAGGCTATTTTGAACAGACAACTGAGACTTTGTGAGTATATATACTGGAACACTGGATTAAAAACTTGCAAAAACTTAAAAGCAAAAAACACCTACTAACAAATTATTTGCACATCTGTGAGAACTATCTCTTCAGAATCATGGAACAGCTATCAGTAAGTAGTAAGGAAACTTGCTTCTTACTGGAGAATTAATTGCCTGAACTCTGAAAGCGATGTGTCAGAATGACTCTTCTTCCCACAGCACGAAGACAGAATGCTGAAGCAGGGAGAAAACAACACTCACTGATCCAATATTAACATCAACTGAAAACAGAGGGGTTAAACAGGATTTCTAAAGTTTATTTTAATGCTATTGTCTACTTTATTGGTATTAAATAGATTTTGAAATCGACACCTTTGTAATTAGAGCAGCTAAGTTAGAAGTCTGCTCTCCTATAGGAATCTGGTTCTCTTGTGCTGCAGTGCTGAGGTACTTGGGCATTCTTGCTGGCTGACTTCCTTCCTGATTGTGGCAGGCAGGTCATAGCAGGCACTGTTTTCTTTAGGAGGTTTACTGTGCTAAAATGTGTGTCTGTGTTTTTTCCCACTGACATACAGCAACAGTTGTTGTGTTATATTCCACCTGTGTGCTATATTTCTTGACTCAGCTATCTTTGAGAAGCTACCATACAACAGTTATTAGCACACCTTGAACTTGAAAATGAAAACACTGAAAGGAGGTTTATTCATCCCTACTGTTATCAAACTACACAGAAGTTAAGACTATACCAGTAAACCTGCACTTTTATAGTATGTTTATATGAAATTGTATCAAGATCCAAGATTGGTCTTGTGAAAAGACTCCCCAAATTGAAATGTTAAAAGTTGGCGGATATGAAGATAGATGGAGGACAGAAATTAACCTATGATCCAAGTTAGTCATTTTCTTTGCCAAAGTGGTTTTAGACAAGCTCTTTCATCTTCTCAAAGCTGTAATTGTCACATTCATGTAAAAACGAGGATTCAGACTGGCAGCAATTTCAATCTGTTCTCTGCTGTAACACGCCAGCAACATCACCCACCACTGCTGCCATTCAGTTCCTTCCCTAGCAGTGCTGTGGAGAAAGAGAAGGATGTGGTGGGGCTGGTTTATGTGTCTATGAAGTCCCCAGGTGTATCTGATAAACCTAGAGGAGTGAATGTCCCCGGGGGCTAGAGTCTATTTGAACTTCTCACAGTTTCTACTGCTGGGGACTACATCAGGTCCAGTTTCCACGACAGGAAAGTACTTTCCACAACAGCATACTTCAGTTTACTATGAATGAATGGGCTTTGCTCCTTCAGAGTTGGTGATGTTTACTTACATTTCATGATAAAGGAAGCTGTCCTTTTTAGTAAAAACTACATAGCCTGTGATGTTGGAATTTGTGAGCTTAACTAGGGATTAGTTTTATGTTAATAGGATGTGCATGAGTAATACTTTGTTATATAAATCATGAGTTAGAATTCTTTTCAGGGTGACTTACTCTTAACAGTAGCTTGAGAAAACAATGAGTTCATTACTGTGCCCATCAAGCAGGAAAAGTAGAGCTTTTTCTAATAAAAAGGTTCTTGCAAAAAGATTTTTATTTCTTCTTACCAGAACATTCTTTCACAGGGGTCCTTCACCTTTTTATTGTTAACATGTCCTTTCAAAATCTTGAAAACTGAAACAGCTAAGTTCAAAAAAGAAAACCCTATATCCTTTTCCTGGGATCTAGCGTCTACTCAAGAGCCGCTGCTCTGTTCACTTTTATTTTTACGAGAAAAGACACAGATTAGGGTTCCACACATGAAGTGAGCCTGAGGGGAGGGAGAAGGGATACGGGCAAAGGAGATCAGTGGAGAGAAAAGATGCAGGCTGTGCAGTCTCAAAGTACTCACCCATACCTTCTGATCTCCCTTCCTGAGGTCTCGGCCAGAACTTGCTCTAACTTTTTACCCCCGTTAACAACAGCAAACACCCATGCCAGCATCAGACTTTATCTATGTTCTGCTTTGTGTTCCTGGTTTCCACTGTAATCCTAACCCACAATAACTATGCCACAATCTAAATGCTTGCTGATGTCAAAGTTACTCCAGCAAATCTGACTGTCACATTTTTAAAGGACTTCCACAAGGTTTCAGAACATAAAGCCTAGACCAATTCCTTGACAGAATCTAAAATGAATGGCTTCAAATCCAACCACCCCACCCAAGAGTCACTGTTTTTTTTCTTAAACATCAAAAGCACAGTCTTTTCTGTGTGCCTGTCTACTAGAATTCTGATCTTCTACAGCCCCACCAGAATTTCTCATCTAGCTCTGATTCTCTACCCTCAAGCTGCAAAACCTTCCAAATTCATCCTGAAATAACAGTTCCAAAAGACTAAGAACCACATGAACAGGTTTAATCACAGTGGCCTCATTTCTTTGTCCTAATTTCTGCTTTCATTTTTCTTGTTACTGTGAAAAATGACTTTACTGATACCACTAACAAAAAAAAAAAAAAAAAAAAAACCCAAAAACCCACCTTAGGACAGGTAGGGTTTGTTTACTTATGATTTCAGAAGGGAAGGTCTGGCAACACAGCTTCTACCATGATGCAGGGGCGGGGCAAGGTGACTTTAAGAGGAGGTTCCTTTGTGCTTGTTTATTCTACATATTCTTTGAGTTACTGTTATATACCACATTGCTATTTCTATGAAAACTTGAGGCATTACTGCCTGAAGCTTGTTTTCTGATCTTATTCCCACTGCAGTGCCAGAAATCTAATGTCATTTTTGTTAATCACCCACTCCGCGTCCTGCTTTACTGATGCTGTTTGTCTCTTCTCTGAGGGTGCCACTCACTGTAAACAAGGTCACTGCCAACAGCTCATCTGTTTACTGTTCTTTATTTTGCATTGTCTCATGTGCTATTAAATAGTGAACGTTTCATTTCCAATTGTGATTTTTGATATCTAACAGTGTCTGTCATATAATTCCCTTTCAAAAAGCAAGAGTTCAGAAAGGAAAAGTGAAGGAGAGTCCTGCCTTCTTTATGGCCTTTCCTATTTGATTTTTTTTTTAAGGCAGCTTCATCTCAATAAAGCAGACAGCTTCTGTAAAGCATTGGAATGAAGTAACTGCAACCTCCTTTCTACGACATCACTTAAGTTGAATTGCTTTAATGTCAACACTGAGAAAAGATTCCTGCATGATCCAAACTGTACACACGCCCATTTATTCTTTATCTTCACCTCTTTAACATGCTCTCGTATTAAAACATTATCCTATTATCAGATATTCCTTAAAAACTGCCATAGGCAGGGCACAGACAAATCAGGCTCTATCACAAATAAACAAGGTAAAGAGACCTCTAATAGAATCTAACAATAGTGACATTCAGAAAGCTACCATTGATCAGAGGCCAACTCTGCTCTCCTCTCATTCACATTCTGTGACCAAACACTTGACAAAGAAAAATTGGACAGCATGACAGCATAGCTGCTCAGTAAAATACTGCATGACCTGAAACCTTCAGGGTGGTTTCTTGCTTTCTTTTTTCTTTATATTTTGTTTAAATAAATTATTTTTATTTTATGTGCATTGGTATGTCTGTATGTAGGCATCGAACTCCCTTGAACAGAAGTGAGCTGCCATGTGGATGCTGGAAATTGAACCTGGGTCCTCAGGAAGAGCAGCTGAGCCATCTCTCCAGCCCCTTCAGGGTGATTTCTTATCATCATGAGACCCTTGTCTACTATGCATTAGAAGCACAAAGGTCATGCAGAGGTGCTTGCTCCAAGGTATAACACAGTTGCCAAGATGAACCTGACACAGACACATAGGTGGATTACAGCAAACATTTTAGAATACTAAGTTTCTAATAAAAAGAGGAAGCAGGAAAAGATTCAATAGGCAAAGCATTTACTAGACAAGCATGAGGGTAGGAGTTCAGAGTCTCCATTCATGTAAAGTTAAGACAGGCTTGGTGACCACCTGCAATTGAACTGGATCCCCAGGAAAGGCTGGGTTGCCAGAATAGCTGAATCTGTGAAGCTGGTTTCAACTGAGAGCCTGCCTTAATATTTAAGACAGAGAGTGACTAAGGAAGATTCCTGTTATCAATCTTGGGCCTACACACGCAAAAGGATCCATGTGCATCCACTCACCCACATGTGAACATGTATATAAATGTGACATACACACACATACACACATGTACAAGACAAAAGGAAGCTAAGACAAGGCTTTGTTACTCAGACAAAAATAAAGCTAATTCATTTTCTGAAAGATGAAAGCAAGCAGGAAGAACATTGGAATATTTTTAGAAAGTAGGACAAGTACATGGTCAATACTATGAAGACAATTCAGCATTTGTAAGTTATTCAGGACAGTACGTTTAAGAAATGTCTGCTTTTACAATTAGTTATTTAAAAAATTCTCAAATTATCCCTTAAATTTATTATTTTAACTATGAAATGTCAGCTGTTGTTTTCTATTATTGGGTGATTTGGCCAAAAGAAGCTTTCTCTTTTCAAATGTGCCTAAATGCACCCATCACAGTCCACACTCAAAGCATTCCATCCCATCTTCCTTTCCCTTTAAAAATGATGGAGATCTGGGCCACGGAGATGGTTCGGAGAGTAGAAGTGCTTCGCCAGCAATCTTTAGCACCCACATGGTGGAAAGAGACAACTGACTCTCTTTTGTCCACTGACCCCCACCATGTCCACTGTGGTATGTGTGCATCAGGCACACAGATAGATGCCTTCTCATAAATAAATGTAACAAAATTTTTCTAAAGACTATATATATCACACAGATGCTTGGTTTCTTTCTTCTTCTGTGACTTGTACCTCAGTTAAATGATTATTACCAAAATTACTGTCAAGAAGAGAGGCATTTAGGGCACTTTGTTTCTTTCAGCAGTTCCAGTCACATAACCTCCCCCATCATTAGTTTCTTCCAGAGAAGTAGACATTTACATGGGTGCTCCTGGAGCTGTAGTCTACAGACTTGGAGAAAAGCACAGTGACACATATCCATGGCATGCATCATGACATCATACAAAGCAGTCCACTGCACTACTAAATATGCTCAATACTACTGCTGACCCTCCTCCTTCAGCTCCTGGGAGGTTCTACTGTTGCCACAATTTCTAAATAAGAAACTGAGATTATTGTTTCTTTACATATGTGTGTGGTTAAGTAACTCTAAAGGGTGTGATTTCCAGCTTTACACTGCAACTGAAATGGAAGAGCTTACATAGTCTTTCTAAAGCATTCAGGAGATTTCAGTCCACAGTGACATCCCATCTTAGCATTACTCATTTAAACCTGGCTTAGAAAACTTATAAATGCCTTTTCTCTTTTCCTTGAATTTGTACATTAAAAAACCCCAATAAGAATTTCATGTTTTGCTCATCATCTTGTGATAATTCTAAAAAATAATAAAAAAAATTTTAAAAGGCAAATACTTAGTAAGATGTTCATAATACCTCAGAAGTGGGAGACAGTTCTAAAAGAAGAAAGTCTCTAAGTCTAGATCGCGTTTATTTTGAATTCAAATTTCCACACATAATTTGAACTCAAGTTTCCCCACACTTCTATAGTACTCTTAGATGCTGGCAAACCATAAGAATAGACAGAAGCTTTAGATAGTATTTCAATTAGTACACGCTATAGATTGTCTGGTCAGTATGCGGATCTAAAGCAAATCACATGACAATGGGAGAGGAAGAGAACAATGTTGTCGCTAGGCCAGTATGGAGCTACTAATAGTTAGAATAAAAACCCAGGGGAAATGTGGATGATGAACGGGATTCTTCAACTGTCAGCCTTCCTTGTTTATACCTAAATACTTTCTAGTCTATTCTACTCAAAGTAGACTTGCATCAACATGGGATAGCTAAAAATAACAAAGTTACTCATCAAGTTAAGGTGATCAAAAAAAAAGAATCCACTGAAGCACTTGCCAAAAGTTGAAAAGCTCAAATGAAATTGGACTTCTAATATGATGAAGGATCATGTAAACACCAAACACATGGAATTTCAGACAGTCTGAGCAACCTGTCAATAACTTTCACACTGAGAGAAACTGGTGCTGAGAGGTCCCAAAGGAATATTTGTAGTTTACTAACAGTGATTGCTCTGAAAACAGCTGATGCGCACTGAGATGAAAACTTTCAGTAACACAATTAAAAGATAAAGTGAAACATAAGATAAAGTACAATTTAATATTCAATTAAAATACAATTTAAAATTCAAACAAGCAAAGCATAAATAAAATCAGGTATTTACCCATGATATTTTCCTTCTCCACCCCAATAACTACTATGTCTTACATATGCACTCTGTAACAGTCTCTAAGCTCACTGATTTACATGAGTTGCCCACGCCAATTCTCCAGCCTCCTGCCAAGGAGCTATTCTTATTTTATAGACAGTAATCCTCTTCTCACACAAAGTCCAAACTAGAACTCAAATCTAGCTTCAAATGACTGAAAACCCATTTCTAGTGTAGGCTATCTACATAAGAAAAAAACAAGCAAAGGAAGCTAGCTCACGCTGTGCTGTGGAAAGTTACACTGCTCGTAATTAGTTTGGGCTATTTAATTGTTAGGAGGTTTACACTAAGAGGCCATCTAAATTAAAGAATGAGCATTACTTGTTCTTTGGGACAAGAATGAAGACTGGGTATTTATCAAATGGATGGTGACACTGCAATTCAGGGAAGACAGGGTCCCTCAACCACAATCACCGTCTAAGGAAATTGTGACAGAATACACTGAGTTATAATCCTATGAGAATCAATTGACATCATTTTCTGTTGAGGAGCTCAATACAAAGAGAAAGGAAACCAAAATTCTAACAGTAAAATCTACAGGAATATGTAGACTTAACATTCCAACAACAGAAGCTAACGGCAGGGTCAATCTAAAAAGCATAATTTAAGGACAGCTGAAAAAGGCTTTCCTCAAATGTGCACATCCTGAAGCCACAGTACAAATTCTAGCTCTTACACATTATGATGGAGGACCTGGAGCAACAAAAGCTTTGACTTTTGGATTCTCATCTGTTAATAATCTCACACTAAATTAAAAACAAATCTGAGGAAGGAAGACATGGATCTAAGGTATTTTCCATATATTTTTATACTATAGGCTGAAAATAAAACCACACGAATTAAGAGTCCCTAATAGAAAGCCAGGGCAGGGAAGGTGAAGAGCACAGTGGACAGAACGCAACCAGTACTCCTCACATGTTCTCTTCCTATTTTCTTGACATAGATAGTTGCAAGACTTTTATGTTATTTCAAATAAAAGGCTAAGTTGACCTTGAAAGCTTAACTATGAACATAATTGCAAAAGCTAATAAAAGTGCACCAAAGAAATATGGCAAAAAGGATTACTGAAAAATTAAAATGGGGAGATGAAAATTATTCCAGTCATTCATAAGTAGAAAATGAAAAAAATTAAAATAAGGGAATAAGCAGAAATAAGTAGTAATATCTTAGACATGTATAGGCAGATATCCTAAATATTAGCATAACACAAATAAAACTGCAACATAATCCTGATGCCATCATATCACTGTATGCAGCCCTGTAACAGAACAGTCTTCTTCTCTTTCAAAGACTTGAGAAAAAGTACTGTAGCTCCAACACTTAGGATTTGTTGTAACAGTTTTAGCAGAATGGGCATTAATTTTATTATGATGAATAATATTCAATGTATTTTAAGTAAATAGAGGGGTGTAAGGCTGTACTCTGGGACTCCTTTGGTAAACCTCTCTCTCCAAAAATATTTATTTATGGCCCACAGCAGTAACAAAATTATAAAGTAGCAACAAAAATAATTTTATGGTTGAGGGGCTCTCACAACCTGAAAAATTGTATCAAAGGGTCGCAGCACTAGGAAGGTTGAGAACCACTGGTGGAAAGTATGATATATATATAAAATTATCTGATCATATTAACTATGTAATAATTTTATAAAATTATCAACAAGCATTTAAAATCCTGCATCTGGACATTATTATAGATCACTCTCTATTTTGCTATGCTTTTGTTTTGACATCTATTTTTGAGACAGGACTCTTCCTGCCTCAGCTCCCAGAGAACTGGTATTATAGGTATATGGTGTGTCATTAGGCCTGGTACATGCTGCTGAGTTTTAGAGGAAGAGTCGAAGTAGAGAATCATTATTAAGCAATGAGATAGTTACTGATAGGAGTTCATTAGGAAAAGTAACCACAAGCACAGGAAACTGGACATAATTCTAGTCTATAATTTTTTTGCTAAATGCTTACAAAGTCTAGCCATACCCAACCTTCAGTCATTAAAAAGAAACTTAAATACAATTCTAAGTGAATTATTAACTATTATAATTGAACACATAAAAAGTCATTCAATTATACAATTAATTTTAATAAAATAAATAAAGCTTCATCACACCAAACTTGAAAACAATATAATCTATGTGTTAATAAGCATTTTCCCACGTTATTTTTGTAGTGCAAGTTCTCAAGGGAAGTGGCAGATGCTATATTCTTTAAGTCTGCAATGATTTATCAAAAGTTTTATGCCAAGAGAACAAAGAATAGCAAATTCTTACTAAAATATTTTAATGTTTACCATAACATTTCTACTAACGATTTCCAAAAAAAAAACTACCAAGAAGATGTGTTTTCAAACACAATCTTTTTCCCCCTGATTAAATCCATTTCTGAACTATGTGCATGCAAAGTTAATAAATAGAAAGAAACAAAGAGAGCTGTCATTTTAAAATTACATTCTTAAAAAGTTTAAGGATATCATTTGTGGAACACAAAAGGGATTTCCTTCTCAGCAGCATTCCAAGACACAGCTCTTTCCTGCCCAAGGCAGACAGGACTGCACTTGTCTGGAAGCCACTCAAGTGTTTACACAAAGGCAGTTTTCCCAAATCTTCTTATTGTGTATACAAAACAGGAGATACAAGGGTACCTCCAGTATATGATAAATCCTGTTTAGAATAAATTCTCTCTCCCTCAGAAGAGCCAGGCTAACATGGTGGAACATTATCCGTATCACTAGTAGACAAAACTGCCAGGAAAGCCTCGGGGAGAAAACAAATATGACCAAAAAAATCAGCCATATTTTATAGTGTTATGCTACAGCTTCTAAATAACTATGCCCAAATTCACAGGAAAAAATAAAGAAATACTATAATAATTTTAACAAAAAAAAGATTAATAAGAGAAAAGCTGCTAAGCTAGAAAACTGTTTTCTAAGTAGTGGTCACCTACTTAGAAATAAAGAAAAAAAAAACGAAAAAACAACCAACACCAAAACCCAACAAACAGTTATATTTGTCAATTTCCTTTTTAATTTAACAAGAAAAAAAGACTATCTTTTACAGCTAAACATATTTAGTACAGTTCTAAGAGATCCAGCAATAGAGAGCTCTGAATTCTGTTCATAAATACATTATAGAATGCAGTTCACGTCCTATATAGAACAATTCTTACAGAAATAAAAATGTAATGTTTTCATAAGCTAGCAGAATGAAATTTTGCTCTGACTGCCCCCCACTGATTCAAAATTTCTAGAAATATACAAGAGATAAAACTGAGATTCTCTTTTGAAACAATTTATCCTAATTGTTGATTTTATTAGAATTCCTAAGAAAACTAATGCTTCATGTTAAAAGAATTATGTGGTAGTAATAGCATTTGAATGTTTGTATGTCTTCTTTCAGTGGGCAAATAGTCACACAACAGCAGCTATCTGGGAGTTATTCAGAACGATTTTATGTCTTCTGACTTCAAGAACAGCAAAGGATAAACAAAGTAAGAAAATCAATGACTGGACATGTCAGAGAAGCAAGGTGGAAAACAGATGTACCAAGTGAGAAAAACAGCAAAGCAACAACAAAACCTCAGGACATAAACTAGGTAATGTCAAGGTAATTAAGTGTGAACAACAGCTATTTAGCTGTTCAACAGGTCTTCAAGTAAGTAGGGAGGAAATAAATGAGCTCAGCAGGTGCGGGACCCTGAAATAAATGAGCTCAACAGGTGCGGGACCCTGACTGCAGTCACAACTATTAAGGTAAGGAGGCAAGATCAGGGTGGCACACTTCTGTCAACAGTGAGAGCCAGGAGAGCTATACTTGAGCAGTCAAAAGAGGATTTTAAGTCGTTCAGCAGGCAATGCTGTCATGGTAGACATTCTTTCAGAAATAATAGTCTAAAACAAAATAATGATAAAGTGGAAGAGGAAGAAACCAGTGTCAGAGAAACCAATTCAGAGCAACCACAAAAACCCTGGAAAAGAAATAAACCAGAACAGCAGAATGATGGGGAAGAAAAAACGGGATATGTCTTAAATTAAAAAGGACAACTGTTGTGGGAGGTCCTTCCGCTCCTCCACCCAATAGCCGCTGAGACACCAGCCCATTGGGGCGTGGCCTCTCTCCCTTTAACAAAGCGGCCACTTCCCTCCTCGCGCTCTCTTACTTCCTGCTCCCCTTCCGGTGACTAGACTCCCTTCCTGATTGCGCAGAGGGCTGTTGTCTGGGACGGTGATCTGTATGTTTTTTCCCCTTTAAATAACCATTATATTAATCATAATTCCAAACTAGCATGGGATAGTTTGTGACTTACGCCTTCATCTGGCGCCCAACGTTTGGTTTTAGGACCCCTCCTTCCCCCGCTCGGCTGCCTGCCCCCAGTTCGGCCGCGGCCTGTGCTTTGCGGCCTGTGCCTTGTGCGTGGAGCCAGCAGTTTAACATAAATCATCACACAGTGGCTTTTCTTGCTGCAGTTCTTTATATTTTCCCTTTAGACAACTCAGATTGACTTCCAAGTCCCCACGCAGCCTATCGTTTGCCTCCCCACTGTGGATTTAAACTCCACAGGCCCGCGTAGTCTCTGCCCATGTGGTTTGCTCTTTTCTGAGTCGTTTTTAAATCTCCCTTGCAAGCATGGCGCTTGAGTGGCGGGAACCAGAGCATGCGGTTGCCTGTTGCCGAAAGCTGCAACCCCTCGGGGCGACTCTGTCACGTGGAGGCATACACGGCTTCCGGGTTACTCTTCTCTACCCCTGGATTCTGGGTTTATGGTTCTGTGTACAGAATTGATTCAATTACATTTACTTTGTTGAGCAACTTGCATTTCCCAGGTTTTAACAAATACTAGGCAGACACTGAAACAGGACCTCCTTTTGTCGCGACATGGCAACAGCACCACCTGCTGGATAATAGGTAATATGGCAGTTTTTGTTTCCAACACAAATTTTACTGTTTTGTTTGCCAATACAATGGGTTATTTCATGCATAGTCATAGTTTATATGACTATGGGGATAAGTTAATTCACTGGTTACTAGGTTTCAGTATTCTTTTGAATATTCTATCATTTAGGAAGAATATGGCACTCCTAAGAACCATACAATCTTTACTAGAAACTCATGCAGGTCAGGAGATTCAGGATTCAAAAGCTTTGAAATCACAGGTGCAGAATGGGGACTAAAAAACTGATACCTCAGTGAAATCACTAGAAACACATGTAGCTCAGGAGATTCAGGATTTAAGAGAGACAAGAATAAAAAGACTTGAAATGATTGAAGAAATTATTGGAGCTGGTGAACAGAGTAAGAAGGCACAAGGACAGGATACAATGCCACCACCAGCTATTAGAACTGGCTTACCCAGGGTTTTAGCGACATACCCTATACTTAATTCTGACAAAGCATCAACTTCTAAAGGCTCTAAGAGAGTCAAAGAAGCTAGATGGACGCCAATAGCAATGAATGATCTGAAAGAAATTAAGCAAGCTATTGTTAATTTTGGCTTGCACTCTGCATATGTAAAGGAAATGATAAGGACTTGGGCTTCTAATGCTAGAGCTACCCCCCATGATTTCCATCAGTTAGTGTCTGCAGTTGTAGATAATGGACCTTCCTTGATGTTTGGAATTTATTTCAGAGAAGAATCCAAACATATGGAACAGCAAGGAAGAGCAAAAGGTGTGGAGGTTTCCCAAGATCAAATTCTTTGTGCAGGAGAATACGCTGATCCACAGGTCCAAGCTCTTTATGACGATGAAGTACTGTGTCTATGTCACCAAGCAGCTTTAAATGCTTGGAATAGGATACAAGATCCAGCAAAAAGGGTTGAATCATATACCAGAATTAGGCAGGGACAGAGAGAACCCTTTATTGACTTTTTGCAAAGATTAATTAAGGCTCTGGACATAGGGGTAACAGACCCAGAAGCTAGACGACTACTTCTTGAATCTATAGCTTTTGAGAATGCAGACATAGAATGCAAAAAGATAATTGGGGCTTTAAAGTCTAGATCAGCACCTATGGATGAATGGATTCAGCATACAATGAATGTTGAGACGTTTAGCTATAATGATGAATCTTGGGTAGGAGAAGCGATTTCCAAAGTAATGAGGAGACATCAAACTACCACGTGTTTTAATTGTGGTAAATTAGGACATCTGAAAAGGGATTACGGGCAAAGAATTTCTAGGAATAGTACCTCTTCTGGGAATGACAAAAATAGGAGACCTCGGTCTTCAGGTATATGTAGGAGATGCGGTAAAGGCTGGCATTGGTCCAACGAATGCAGGTCAACAACAGACAGACAGGGCAACCCGGTATCATCGTGAAACTACTTGAGGGGCCTCTCGCAGGCCCCCAAGCCAACAGTGGCCCAGTCATTCCCAGTCACAGTGGAGAACACGCCTCACCAAGAAAATTAAAAGCTCCAATTTCTGCTGTAAAAAATATTACTGGTCTAAATGATGAATTACGCATGGAGGATGAGTCAAAAAACCCAGTAGGACAGAGTAAACGTATATTTTGGCAGACTTCTATTAACGATCAAAGACCAAAGCTAAGAGTCTGTATAAATGGCACTTTTATTGAAGGCTTATTAGACACAGGTGCGGATGTAAGTATCATTACTCCAGAATCTTGGCATCCGAATTGGCCTCTTCAAGAGGTAGATGTTCAGTTCCTGGGAATTGGAACCCTATCTCGTGTAAAACAAAGCACAAGATGGGTTGAATGCATAGGGCCTGAAGGGCAAATAGGAAGACTAAGGCCATATATAGCCAATATTGCAATAAATTTATGGGGCCGTGACCTGCTACAGCAATGGAATATCCAGATTAACATTCCTATAGTTCCAGGAACTCATAATTCTGGGAAGGATATGATGAGGTATTATGGAAAAAGGTCACCAGCCATTCTTGCTGTACAAGAACATACAGCAAATACCAAACCTTTAGAGGTACCAAAAGCCCTACCATTAAAATGGCTAACTGAGAAGCCAATATGGATCAAACAGTGGCCTCTAGCTGAAGATAAATTACAGGCATTGGAACAGCTGGTGCAAGAGCAACTAGATGCTCACCATATTGAAGAATCAACCAGCCCTTGGAATTCTCCTGTGTTTGTTGTAAAAAAGAAATCCGGTAAATGGAGAATGGTGACAGATTGAAGAGCTGTCAACAAGGCAATTCAACCTATGGGCCCACTACAATCTGGAATTCCATTGCCTTCTCTATTACCAAAAGGATGGCCTCTTATAGTTATTGATTTGAAAGATTGTTTTTTCACTATACCGTTACAAGAAAAGGATAGAGAAAAATTTGCCTTCACAGTGCCTACTTATAATAATTCCCAGCCTAATAGGAGATATCAATGGACTATCCTCCCACAGGGTATGCTCAATAGTCCTACATTGTGCCAATATTTTATAAGTAAGCCATTGGAAATAATTCGTAAACAATTCCCCAAGTCCATAATTTATCATTACATGGATGACATCTTGTTATCTGATTCAAATAAAGATACTTTAGAAAGGATGTTTGAAGAAGTATAGAAAGTCTTGCCTAGGTGGGCAAATTGTCCCTGAAAAGATTCAAAGAGGAAATTCTATTAATTACCTAGGTTACAGAATAGGGTTAGAGAAAATTAAAACGCAAAAGGCACGAATTAGGTGAGACCGGTTAAAGACTCTTAATGACTTCCAAAGATTGTTAGGAGACATTTCCAGTCTACGACCAGCTGTTGGGATAACACCTGATCTAATAGTTCATTTAAACAAAACCTTAGATGGTGATAAAGATTTGAATAGTCCAAGAAAACTGACAGCTGAAGCAGAAAAGGAACTGACAATGATTGAGGAAAAATTACAGGAGGCACATGTGGATAGGGTGAACCCAAATCTTAGCTGCATCCTAGTCATATTGCCTTCCAGAATTTCTCCTACAGGGATTCTAATGCAGAGGGAAGATATTATTTTAGAGTGGATATTTATACCTAATAAACCAAGTAAAAAAATAAAAACTTATATGGAAAAAGTCTCTGAATTAATTATAAAAGGTAAGCTGAGACTTCGTCAACTAGCAGGAATAGACCCAGCAGAAATTATAATGCCTTTTACTACTGAAGAAATAAAAAAGTTATGGGAAGACAATGAACCGTGGCAAAGAGCTTGTGCTAATTTTTTGGGAAAAATTAATAGCAACTATCCCAAAAATGGTAGACTTAACCTCATAAAGAGAACTTCTTGGATTCTTCCTAGAATTGTACGTGATGCTCCAATAACTGGAGCCTGTACGTTCTATACTGATGCAAATAAATCAGGGAAAGCAGGTTACAAGTCAGATGAATTGGAGTAAGGTGGAACAAAGCCCTTATAATTCTGTCCAGAAGGCAGAATTATATGCCATTCTTATGGTGCTAAGGAATTTTAAAGAACCTCTTAATATAGTTACAGATTCACAATATGCAAAAAGAGTTATCTTGCATATTGAAACCGCTGAATTTATACCAGATGACACAGAGTTGACTTCATTGTTTATCCAGGTACAAGACATAATCAGGAACAGGCTTTGTCCGATGTACATAACACACATCAGGTCCCATACAGGTCTGCCCGGTCCTCTAGCACAAGGCAATGCTGAGATTGATCAATTATTGATTGGAAGCGTGTTGCAGGCCTCAGAATTCCATAAGAAGCATCATGTCAATAGTAAAGGCCTAAAGAAAGGATTTTCCATTACATGGCAACAAGTTAAGGACATTATAGAGATGTCCTACTTGTTCTTTCTATAATCAAACACCATTGCCTGCAGGGAGTAACTCAAAAGGTACTAAAAGAAATGAAATCTGGCAAATGGATATGTTCTACTTTATGGAATTTGGTAAATTAAAATATGTACACCACACTATAGACATGTATTCAGGTTTTCAATGGCTACTGCCCTGAGCTCAGAAAAGGCTGATTCAGTAATCACACATTTGTGATTGGAAGTTTGGCCATCATGGGTATACCTGCACAAATAAAGACAGATAATGGTCCAGCATATGTATCTAAGAAAATGAAACGCTTTTTTGATTATTATAATATAAAACATATTACAGGTATACCAAATAATCCTACAGGTCAGGCAGTTATAGAAAGATCAAATCGTACTATAAAGGACATGCTGAACAAACAGAAAGGGACCGAAAATACCCCCAGAAATAGATTGCATAATGCTTTATTAACCTTGAATTTTCTTAATGCTAATGAGAAAGGAACGACAGCGGCAGAAAGACATTGGATAATGGAAAAGTCTGCTGAACTAAATCAAGCAATTTATTTCAAAGATGTGCTGACCTCTCAATGGAAGCCAGGAGATGTGCTATGTTGGGAAAGGGGTTTTGCTCTTGTTTCCACAGGAGAAGAAAAATTGTGGATACCATCAAAATTAATAAAGTTTCGATTTGAAGAGGAGAAACCTCTTGGAAAGGAGAAATGACAGCTCATCCACAATGATGATATTCATACAGGTGGTAAGAAAAACATATAGTACGAGGGCAGGGTTCTCTTCTTATCTCTGCAGGAAAACACTCATCTTCAAAAAATTTAAGGGACCCTGGATGTTTGAATATTGACAGATGGAAACTATTTACAACCCAATAAGAATCGGCAAGAAAATCAAACAGGTCCCGTAAGTAAAATTATTCTACTCTTATCTTTAAATATGTATTAATGTGCATTTATTTATTAATATATAGAGCTGGTTTTGAAGTTGGACTCTGGCTCAGTCCCTCTCCAATTCCAAGCCTGTTGGTAAGAGAAAAACCCAGAGTTTCTGGAGTTTCTGTCTCATGTCAAGAGCCATGATAGGGGACAGAAAGAAATATGAGTTTAGAAAACATCTTTATTTTTCTTCATATCTATCATACTTTTCATTGAATATATCTATCATGCTTTTCATTGAATATATATATATATAGTCTATATGATTAATGTTTAAGTTTTTCACAATGAACAATGAGTTTTTCCTGAAGTGACATTTGAAGTTTCCAGGAAGAAGATGGGGTCCCATAACAATAACTCCACCTGGTTGACATGACGTCATGATACTGATAGCGCTACTACAAGACCTGTTTTGGGTACCAGCTGCACAAGACAGTTCCAACTTGGTTAGCTGAAACAGTGCACATCTTATACAACATTCTGGCCAGACCTGCACAAAATACTCAGAGACTATTTGCAATTTTAAAAGACATTGATCTTGAAATTTAACCATCATTTTACTTTCACAGGATCCCCCAGAAAGAACGTCGCCACCATGACAGCTGGAAGTAACTCTAGAGGACAACGTCCCCTCTTCCAATAAAGTTTGCCCTTGGGTTTAGGGACATCATTTAGGGGTTGATTATAATTGGTATACGATTGAGGGTTGGGGAAGAAATTTTATAAGCTCAGGGATCATTTGAAAAAAAAAAAAAGAGGGATAATAGATTGGTACTTGTTGGTACTTGTGAGTTATTGTTTTGAGACAAATGTATTGGTATCGATTCTTATATACTGATACAAAGTGAAATTATATTGACTATTGTATGCACGCATGTTTCTACCTCTGTTTAAAAACATTTTTTATGTATTGACATATATTGTATTGATATATATATTGTATATATTTACCATATTGCAGTGTAAATTTCTACCTCTGATTAAGATACTTACATATTGTTTGTGTATTGATATATATTTACCATATGTAATGTATATTTGTACATTGTTTATATTTGGAGGTCATTGTCCTAATTTGTTTCACAGTCGTTTATTGTCTTAGTCTTTAAGTTAGATAGGTATTGAGAATTATATAGATCAATAGTATTCTAAGTTTGTCATTTATAATTAGACTAATCAGGTTCTTTAGATACATAGAGATTATACTCAGTATAGATAGATAATCTTCAACCTCTTCAAAGAGCTGTAGAAAATGGCCTTTAATCTAACTCAGAGTTTTGTGGTAGTGAGACACAATTGTTCCTGGCAACACCGCTCTATTCCTGAAAGAATATTGAGCACCAAAGACACTCCACCTGGAGCCTTTCTTTTTGGCTGAACTGGCCTTTGGGCAAAGAAATGCCCATACCTCAACCACTGACAGAAATACAGAGTATCTGTGAATGGAAAAAACAGGACTGTCATATCCTGCCAAGACAGGGTAAGATAGTTTTGACAAGTTTCTTGCCTTTGAAAATGGTGTGTCAGTTATGCTAGGCCTTAGCCAAAGTTGGTTGCTTCAATGCTGTAAACGTGACCTTGGGTGATTGCCCAGATAGCTAGTTGTCTCTGTGATTTGTTGCATGTTTTGGAAGTTGTTTGATTGCACTTCCTAATTACTCGGGTAACATTATTTCCCTTCTCAGATCTTCTATGGGGTTGAAGACTATATAAATGTAGTTACTTTCCACTCATGACTTAGCCAAGCTATTTATTATACAAGACCTAAGCTAGTTAGAATAGGATATTTGTACTTATTGTATATAATTTCATAGTAGGTTTAGAACTCTCTTACTTAAACAAAAGGGGGAGGTGTTGCGGGAGGTCCTTTCGCTCCTCCACCCAATAGCCGCTGAGATACCAGCCCATTGGGGCGTGGTCTCTTTCCCTTTAAAAAAGCGGCTACTTCCCTCCTCGCTCTCTTTACTTCCTGCTCCGGTTCCGGCGACTAGACTTCTTCCTAATTGCACAGAGGGCTGTTGTCTGGGACAGTGATCTGTAAGTTTTTTCCCCTTTAAATAAGTACCACCCTATTAATCAGACTGGTGTGGGATTGTTTATGACTTATGCCTTCACATATCCAAATCACAGGATATTTATATAATCTCAAAAAGGTTTGGTGTACCATTTTGTTACAAATTCTGTAAGACTCAAATATATATATATATATTTTTTTTTTTTTTGATTTTTCAAGACAGGGTTTCTCTGTAGCTTTGTCAAATATATTTTTTTGTTTGTTTTAAAGAGACAGGATTTCACTGTGCAGCCCCGGCTGTCCTAGAACTAGCTCTGTCAATCAGGCTAACTTTGAATTAACAGAGATCCACGTACCTCTGCCTCCAGAGTGCTGGTACTAAAGGTGTGTACCAGCATGACCTGGCTCCCAGATCTTATTTTTAATTTATATGCATGAGTATTTTTCCTGTATGCATATGTGTTCACCACACGCATACCAGTCCTTGGAGATCAGAAGAAGGCATTGGAGTCCCTGGAGCTAGAGTTACAGATCTTTCAACTGCAATGTGGGTACTGAGAATTGAATGTGGGTCCTCTGGAAAAGCAGTAAGTATTCTCACTGCTAACCCACCTCTGCACCTCCGCCACGTCTATTTTTAGATACCAAAGTCCTGCTGTTTCTGAATGTCAAATAAACAGAATCATTAAGTACACATTGGTGTGCCTTTTCCATCCGAATTTTTTCATTTAGCCTAACACATGATAAACTGATTAATACTTCACCATTCAACTTTGCCCTTTCCTAAAGCTCACATCTCCTTTATCTCTAATTAACATAAATCTAAACATAAATCTCTCACTTTCTGTTACATAAATTACACAGTGAACACATCAACACAGAGGGATCGACTATTCTGAAAGCAGAGCGGCTTCCACTCAAAGCATTTCAAGTGAGGATCACCATCTTGTGTTAAAACAGAGTAACTGCAACACCAAATCCATTGTCAAAAACATCTGATCTGTTCATATCACTAAAATATTGCAAAGTCTGGAACACTAACAGTTCATGATTATAGTGCATTAAAATGCCTAGATAGACAAATTAGACTGTACATATTAAAAGAAGCTTTTCAAATTATATGCTCACTTTTATTACTTCAAATACTACACACACACACACACACACACACACACACACACACACAAAATGAGTACCACACAGAAAAGGGCATTTCATTACTATTAATATTCTATTAAGTTTGAAAACATTATCAAATTAATTCTACTAATGGATCTAAAATATTCAATATATGACTTTGGTTCCTGGCTAATTTCAACATCAGTTACAAAATTCAGGAATCTAGGAATATTTGCAATAAAAGGGAAGGAATTTTATTTAAATTTAAAAGTGATCGAACTTTAAGCAATTATACAACTACATACTTTTGATCTAAATAAATTTGTTTTTTAAATTTGCAGTTTTCAGGATAGCATATTAAACAGAATCTAAATCTTGTAAGCTCAACAAACAACCGCGAAAACAAAAAATATGTAGCTTTTGACAAGTCATCTTTGTAGTAATTTGTAAATAAAAAAGTTAAAGTGTTCTATGGTCAATCAAAGGTTTTTTTTTTTTGTTTGTTTGTTTGCTTGTTTTTATACAACCACCAGCTTAAGGGTAATTTATCCCCCTACTTCTGAAAACTCTCATAGTTAAAAAAAGAAAAGTCACTTTTCCACCCCTAGATAAGACTTGCTTTTTTTAAAATGAAGTCTTTAAAAAGAAACTTATAATCTTAAGTATAAGAAGGTAGCATTCAAAATGAAAAGCAACCAATCAACCCATAACTACAATGAAACAAAAAGCACAAACTTTGCTATACTACACCATTTTGGGTAGCATTTGGAATGTTTTATTATTATATGTTTCAGTTAAAAAAATAAACTGTAAACTTTAATGATGTATACGACTGTCTACTACATTTCAAAAGACACAGAAAACTAATAGGCTGAATACTTTGCATGAATACTGGAAGCTAAGTTCCCTGCATGTCTTTCAAATTCTTACAAAGTTGATGTCTCTCGTCGATTTCAAGTAACTCTATTTCCTGCAGCCACTATTCTGGTCCTGGCCATCCTGGTCAAATACATATCTGAATTTTGATGTTTGACTCTGTAAAGGCCCTGTGGTGATAATGTATATCTTCTAAAAACTACATGAAAATAATCTTAAACATCCATAACTAGGAGGAAAACGCACAACAAAACTAAACTGGGGTTCCACATCACATGAGTGAGAAAGACAATCATAAGAAAGCAACAAGTACTGGAGAGGACAAAGGCAGAGGGGTACTTAAACCCTGCTGATGGGAATGTACAAGTAGCACAGGCCACTTTGGAAAGAAGTATCCAGGATTCACAAAACTAAAAGCAGAACTAATATGATTTGCTTCACGCCTGGGAATATACCTAAAGGCACCCAAATCAGCATTGCTCAGAGATGGTTACACCTCTGTCCCAGTTAACTAAGGTTTCTTTTGCTGTGGTGAAACACATGATCAAAGCAACTTGGTGAGGAATAGATTTACTTGGCATCACCACGTTCCATACTCCTTGATAAAATTTATTCCTACCTTTCATACAAATCTGTGAGATATTCAGCACTCACACATATCCTACAAATGTTCAGCCATCAGCTGGCTTGTGCAAACACAGCAGCAGTGAGGGAAAGCAAGTCCACTTACCTGCTGTTGACCAAAGCCTTCACTACAGTCAAAGGCCTAACTGAACTAAATAAAATGCTCTTCTAACAGAAAGGATCCTTCTTACCTTCAAAGGCTCTTTTAAAAGTCACAATTTAAAAACTTCAGAGAATTACATCTAAGGTACATATTGTGAGAACAGAATCCATTATTATTTTCATTCTAATATAGTGAAAGCAATGGTTACGACAAGATTTCTATAGTTATGGTAGGTTACATGATTCTCTCAAGTATGAAATGGCTTAGACATTTACCATGATATAGAGGAAAATGATAAAAAAAAAATCATAAAGAAGCCTAACTAGCTTAAAAAAAATGTCTTGAATAGTTAGTTTTCTAGAGATATAAAAGAAAAGTTTGTGGCAGCAGTGAGGGGGTAGAGGGGATGCTGGAGAATTGCAAAATACTTTCATTAACAGTTCCCTGGGTGGCCTTGGACCTAGTCATTCTCCCTATTTTTCATTGTAATTCTCAATGAAAGGGTATGACATTCTGCGTTAGTAAGAGGCTGGCTGGTCCATTCCAACTCTAGTTCATCTACACTCAAGAGAATAAAACCTGGGACCAGATTTTTCTAATACCCTTAGTGTAAATACAAATGGGTCATGCATAGTCAAAACTCCATTCAAAACTTTCCTGAACACTGGGAGACTGGTTCATCAAAAACCCTAGGTTTCTCTTGTTCTCTAACAGGAAGAGTAGTAAACCTGTAGCCTGTAACTAAAACAGTTACACACCCTCCAATGTCTGATACAACAAAACAAACTTAGCAATACAATACAAAAAGACATAAACCCAATAACTACAACACCCATATCACCTCCTTTCTTACCTTGTCAATTCTGTCTGGGCGATTAGTAGCTGCCAAAACAGTTACATCTTTTAGTTGTTCAATCCCATCCATCTCTGTTAACAGCTGAGCCAATACACGGTCTGCAACATTCCCAGCACCTGAAGAACTGATATTTTGAAAACAGTTTTAAAAATCTTCTTTCCTATCTTAAATACACTATTTTAAAAGTTCTTTATAAGAAAAAAAGATATGTTTGCAAATGTATGCTTGAAGAGTCATTAATAACTGAATTATTATATCAAAAACTATATTCAAATTGTTTCCTTTCCTATATCATCAAATATGGTGATTTTTCTAAAACTAAAATAGTAAATGAAACTAGGATTGGGAAGCGAGATGTAAGATTACTTTAACCAGTTCCTCAAATACACAAAGAATTAAAGACAGTCAAAATTTATATCTGCAATATATCTATTGACAGGGACAGGTACTGAAATTTAAGTTCCTTATGGTATAGACTCATTGCTCAAAGGAAGGCTGAAAACTCTGCATATCTCCCAGGAATGGAATGCATAGAAATTATCAAGTATTTTAAAAACACAGCAGCAGGTGGGTAGTCACCACAGTCCTCATTTCTGAACAAACTGGCTCATTTATGAAGTCATTCACAAAGCCAGTTCTACAGATACAAAACCCTTAAATCAAGTAAGAATACTGTAAGAGAACCCTTTATCAAGATCAAAAGATAACAATTTTCATCCACAATCATGCTGATTTCTTCGGATCTACTCAGAACTATGAATTATCTAATCTACGGAATGAAATAGCACTGTATGTATATTAACACACATATCCAGTGAAATGTACTGGGGAGGAAGAGAAAAGAACACAGAGTCTTCTGTCCTAGGATGAATATTATCTTCATACATTTAACATATGCTAAATGTGAAAGGCATATCACCATGTATAGTTACTGACAGGATTCAGATTTCAACATACGATAGAAGCTTAAAAACTTACTGACCATCCACAGGACAGAATCATCAGACCCACAACTTACAAGTGGACATGAGGTATTATATGATGCCAAGTGCCAAGCTGAAGAAGAGGCAAAGGACCATAAAAAAGAGGAAGGACAAGAAAGGACGGAATTAAGGGACAGTCAGTAGCAATGAGGAGAACATAATGTAAGATTTTCAGAATCTTAGAAATAATACACTTCGGGGTCAACACATTCAAATCAATACTGCCAGTTTCCCAGCACTTGGAGGCAGAGGCAGAGGCAGGCGGAGCTCTGTGAGTTTCAGACCAGACTGGTCTACAGAGAGTTTCAGGACAGACAGGGCCAAAATGGCAGCCCACATCGAACAGAGGTCTGATCTCCAAAATATAGAAAGAACTCAAGAAATTGATCATCAAAAGAACAAATAATCCAATAAAAAAATGGAGTACAGACCTAAACAGAGAACTCTCAACAGACGATTCTAAAATGACTGAAAAACACTTAAGGAAATGCTCAACATCCTTAGTCATCAGAAAAATGCAAATCAAAACAACTCAGATTCCATCTTACACCTGTAAGAATGGCCAAGATCAAAAACACTGATGACAACTTATGCTGGAGAGGATGCGGAGTAAAGGGAAACCTCCTCCACTGTGGTAGGAGTGCAAAATGGTACAGCCTCTTTGGATTTCATATGGTAATTTCTTAGAAAATTAGGAAATAACCTTCCTTAATATCACTTTTGGGTATATACCCAAAAGAAGCTCAATTATAACAAAAGGACATGTGTTCAACCATGTTCATAGCAGCACTGTTTGTCACAGACACAACTTGGAAACAACCTAAATGCCCCTTGACCGAAGAATGGATAAGGAAAATGTGGTACACTTACACAATGGAACACTACACAGCAGAAAAAGATAACAACATCTTGAAATTTGCAGGCAAATGGATGGAGCTAGAACATCATATTGAGTGAGGTAACTCAGATCCAGAAAGACAAATATCATATGTACTCACTCATAAGTGGCTCTTAGGCATAAAGCAAAAATAAATAAATATATAAAAAAGAAAGAAAGAAAGAAAGAAAGAAAGAAAGAAAGAAAGAAAGAAAGAAAGAGAAAGAAAGAAAGAAAGAAAGAAAGAAAGAAAGAAAGAAAGAAAGAAAGAAAGAAAGAAAGAAAGAAAACCAAAACCACAGGACAGTCAGGGCTACACAGAGAAACCTTGTCTGAAGATAACAAATCAAAAGAAAACAATTGTCAGTTCCCTTCAAAGCCTTCATAATGAAATAGTAGAAAACATCCCTTAGTCTTGCTATGGAAAGCATCAATCCAGTACTGAGAATAGTTCCTCTGACATGCTTTGTAACAACCAGGCACGATGGAATGCATCAGCCTGTATTCAATATACTACAAAAACCCTTCATTCCTAGGTATTTGAGGAGACCACTGTCATAGACTTATAGAGTTCCTTACATTTTACTAAAGGTCTTTGTTCCTGGGTGTCTGAGCGGACCGCTGTTGTAGACTTATAGAGTTCCTTACATTTAGTTTCAACAGTTTATTTCATGCTCAAGTGCCTTGTGAGTCCTCAAGAAATGACTTATTTTGAAAACCTAAGATTTATATATAGTATATTCTTTTCAGAGTTTTGCAATGTAAAAGTAAAATGTAAATCCCTCCAAACCCAACAAAATGTTTTATAAGACTGTATACTCAGATACAATAATGCTTCACTCAGGAAATAAACTATGTTTAAAAAAAAATTCCAACTCCTTTAGCTTCTTGTTAACTTCTTCAACAGCTCTCATTACTTAGCTAAAAATAAATGGGGGGTGTATATGTTTAGGAGGAGAATTCTACCCAGCATTTGTATATAATGCTTCAAGATCATAACCTTTAAGCTTTTAGGTTGGTTTTGGCACATAACATTTGAACCTAGTAACTTGGGCATTTATCTACTTTTTTTTTTTTAAACAGTATTAGATTTCTCTATAGCAAAAGCATTTTTAAGTGCAAAAGAATGACCCTTGGGTAGAAAGTAATACAATGCCTTTTCTATAAAACGAATTAGTACTACTCATGATTGGACAGCATCTCTTCTGAAATGTTTTCTCTTTGGCCCAAGAAGCACAGTGCTCCAGTTGAAGAGAGGCTCAGAGTTTAAGAGTGTATTCTCTTACAGAGAATCTGGGTTCAGTTCCCAATGCCCATGTCAGGTGGCTCAGAATTGCTTGTAACTTATGTGCACATATTCACAGACAGATACACACACACACACACACATGCACATACTTTAAAATAATACAAATAAGGTTTAAAAAGAGCATAGTCCTCATTTCATTGCTAACCTTTATCCTTTCTTTACTGCTCTTAGTAGTTACATACAAAGAGCAAAATCAATTCTGTATATTTAGCACAAGTGACAAAGGTTTTCAATTCAGGCCCACTTCTCAATTTAGTTTGCATAAAAATACCTGGGATTTTTTTGCTGTTTTTCAGCTTTGCTTAGCATTCTATTCTTTCTTTCTCTCTCTCTCTCTCTCTCTCTCTCTCTCTCTCTTTCTCCTTCCCTCCCTTAAGGAAATGCTCAACATCCTTCCCTCCCTTTTTCCCTCCCTCCCTCTTTTTGGTGGTGGTGGTCAGACAGGATTTCTCTGTGTAACAACTCTAGCTGTCGTGGCTCTGTAGAAGAGGCTGGCCTTGAACTCACAGAGATCCATCTACCTCTGCCTCCCAAGTGCTGGATATAAGGCATACACTACCACCACCCAGCACATTCTATTTTTTTTTTTGGGGGGGGAGGCTTTGTTAGGGTGAATTACTGCAAATTTCTAAGAAAGTCTATACCAAAAAACAAAAGGTTTCAGAAACAGAAATGCTATAATAAAATTTCATAAGAAGTCTATTTAAATACAACAGAAAAATCTGTTAACCAATGACAGGAAAACCTATGAGCAGAAGCTGGACTCAGGTGCTCCTAAGTACCCAGATGGATCAAAATCACCAGCTCCTCCGACCTCTAGCCCCTCATTCTTATTAGTCAATATTTTGATTACTTGACTGTGTGCCTGTGGTTCTCTTGAGGATTTGTCAATTATAATCAAGGGATTTGATTTAATTCAGCTATGCAAATACCCTTTCTGATTAAAAATTTTGTGGTTCTATGCTGTTATATAGTACCTATGGGAAATTACTTAGTATTTTTATACTCAGTAAATCACATATATTTAGAAACATATTATTGACATCTCTTGTCACGTCTACATAGTAGGGAGGGTTAACACATCCAATCACTCTCTTATAGGAAAAAGTGGTGGTATAACATTTACAGTAAGAGGGGAATTCTTCCATTCTGATAACCCATATCATTTCTGCCTTTATTTCCACATAACCACTTAGACCTAGTCTGAGAACAACTTGGTGAAAACATTTCATAGTTCAAGAAAACAGCTTGGTTGACTTTTAAAACATCAGTAGGAAACAAAATCCATAAAACTGACATCCTAGAAAATCAAAACCAACATTAGTAAAAAGCTTAACTACAAACATTTAAGTCACTAAAATAATGAAATACCATAAAACTTTATTATCTGCTGGAGAAAGGCAACAGGGCATTCAAAAGCATTCAGCAATAGGAAGTACTAGTTAGACATTTATAATACAGTAATTCCTCTTTCCTTTCATAAGTCAAGACCGCTGTGCAAATTATTCTCAAAAGACACACAATGCCATGAGGCATTTAATATAATCAAAGGGTTATATGAAAACACAAAACAGACACTGGCAAACGATACACAGACTGTGTGGCTAGCCAGCCGTTTTCCCACTATTGTGTATCTGTTGTGGATGTCTTCGCACTACAGAACAGAAAACCCGCTGTTAACAGAAACTTGACATGGACTAACTGGTCTTGTTACAGAAAGTATTTGTTGGGCAGGAGATTTAATTCAAGGGTAGAATCCACACACAGCAAAGCCAAAGTCTTAGGTTTGGTTCCCAGCACCAAAAAAAGTGATGAAATGATGTACTGAAATCTATCTTCAAGGAAAGCTCACTGTCATGATAATTATTAAGCTGATTTTTGAAAAGCTGATAAATAACACTTCTGAAATGCTCCAGGACTTAAAACTCTTTGAGCATCTGGTCATCAAGATCTTAAAAAAAAAAAAAAAAAAAATCCCAAAACTTAAAAGAAAAAAATCCTGAAATTTAAGGCATTTTGGTCCAATCATTTTAGATAATTTACATTCTACTTAATTACAACAGTTTATTGTAAAGAATTCTAAAAATCTATATATTTTCTTTCTTTCAAATCTTTTATATTTCGACACTGTTTAAAGATGTGCTTTATCAATACAAAGCGAGAAACATGAAAATAAGGGTTTTGTGTGGGTCATATAGTAACAACTTATATAATTTACTTCTCTTATACCAAATAACTGCATTTAATTAAACTTTTGTTTTCACTATGTTTATATCGATACTATTATTTCTAATATATAGTACTAAGGGAACTTTATAAGCAAACTAAAAATTAATTCAAATGCTCAATTGTATCAGTTTTTTTCAACTGTATAAAAAACTACTATACAGAGTAATTAGATGAAAAAAGTAGATAAAGGAGAAATCAACTGCACAGATTCAGAAATGATTTCTTCTAGAAAAATATAGTATTAAGTAAAATTTGCATCAAAATGATATTAACTACTATTATTTAGCATGCTAATATTTAAGAATTCTTACCTGCCCCTTTCAACTGCTAAAGCATCAAGTTCATCAAAAAAGATAATGGAAGGTGCCACTGCTCTTGCTTTACGGAATATCTAGAGGAAAGAATACCAAAGTAGACAAAATTAATAAATACTACAAAATTCCAAAGTTGGCTTCCTTCTGAAAACCATGTGGAATCAAATCTATCATGTACAAAACTACTAGCCTGATCACGTAATTTAGACCTCATAACAGGTGCCCAAAACACTTAGTGCTTTAAGAGTAACTTCCTTAGTGGTGAGCAGACTACCAATTAACACATTACAGGAGAAAAACCAGTGACATAATTAGAGAAATTCAGCTAAATACCAGCTCCACCAAGTATTATTATATGAGCTTCAGCAGACCTCAATTTCCACATCTAGAAAATGATGATAGTAATAATTCATACAGAATTCAGAAAGATTAGGAAATGAGTAACAAACAGGGGTATCTACATGAGCTAGTTCCAGGACAGGCTCCAAAACCACAAAGAAACCCTGTCTCGAAAAACCAAAAAAAAACAAAAAACATTTGGCTCAATACCTGAAACTTAATAAATAACACTATCATAAAACATTAAAATAAAAGCCATACATGATGCTCATACATTTCAAAGCTAAGAGCATTTTAAGAATGTACAGGGAAAAAAAATTAAAAAAAAAAAGAATGTACAGGAAAAATGGTTGACATAAAACCCAGGTAAGAAAAATGTTTAGATGTTAAGGACCATAGACTGGACTGAACATAAGTCAGTGTCTTACCCAATGGAACAGTCAATAAAACAATGCATGAAAACGAGCTTGGAAGAAGGCAGCATGGGCAGAAAAAAAATCCAAATATGTATCTCTTATAACTTAGACCATTATTTTTTGTTCTTGTGTCACATGATCATAAAGATACAGGGACCAATTCAATATTAGTAAATACTGCTGTTTTTCATGCTATTATTTCAACTAACACTTTCTAAAATTCACCATCATCTATATTTTTTTTTTTTTTTTTTTTTTTTTTTTTTTTTTTTTTTTTTAAAGACTGGAAGGTGTCCATTTTTTTTTAAGATTTATTAATTTATTATGTTTACAACATTTTGCCTCCATGTATCCCTGCAGGCCAGAAGAGGGCACCAGATCTCAGTACAGATGGTTGTGAGCCACCATATGGTTGCTGGGAATTGAACTCAGGACCTCTGGAAGAGCAGTCAGTGCTCTTAACCACTGAGCCATCTCTCCAGCCCCATCATCTATATTTTAAACAGAAAAGACAAAATGTAATTTTAAATAGTTTCTTGTGACAAAATATTTGAAACCCCATTTCTCCTGATTAGCACTGAAGTCTTCACAAATAAGAGCCAATATCCCATTGTTACTTGTGTGTTCTATAAACAAAGGGGGGGAAAGTAGTAAAATTATGACATGTGATCAAATGGTGACTCTAGTTGCCCCAACTTTGGACCAAATTTAACAACAAGAATGAAGAAGCATTATCAGTCAGGAGCTGGATTTAAAAGTCAGTCAACATACGGAAGATACACTGTCTAAACCACAAGACAGAAGATCAAGTCAGTAAGGTGAAAATTTCAAATACAATGCTTATTTCAAAGTAAAAAGCTACCTAATATAAAAGCTTAAAATTCCATATAAGACTGACTGCCCTTCAGAAAGATAGACATTTCCTTTTACAAACATGGGAAGGGATGATAGTTATTAAAATTAATTTTGGGAAAAATAAAAGGATAGTATGATAGGTAAGAACCAACAAAAACATTAAAGAATACTCAAAGTTGCATTTTAAATCATAAAATAGCATTTGCTTGAAGATTTATTCCATTTCCAAAGTAAGTAAGAACTACACAGGAGGACGAAAGTGTGATTCTCTCCTTACCTCTCTAACTGCTCTTTCAGATTCACCAACATACTTATTCATTAACTCAGGCCCCTGTAAGGGAAGAAGCCAGGGCTTTAGCGTCTTCACACAGTCACCCATATTTTCTTTTTATTAAGGAGGGGGAAAAACACAAAGAGAAAGTAAGCAAAAAACAAAATAAAAAAAATCAGATCAAAGCAAACAAAAAACCCCAACCCACCACTTTTATTTAAATTAGTTCCTAAAGCATGCTTATTGCCCTTAGGTGTTTTTTATGCCTCAAATATTAAAGCCACATGTTCTAAAGCCACACATCAATACACAGGAGAGGCTGTGACTAAGTATGTTTGATAGCAACTTGCTCGCTGACTGTCCACCTATGGGTCGTTTTATGATATACCAAGCATTGTATAAGCACCAAATATATAACAGGCTAATTTCGAAGACCAACAAAGAAGTCACATGTATAGATTCCTAAATCAGTCACATCTGTTTATTAGTTTTTACCTAAACCTACTAGATTAAAAGCCCTATCTGGCAAGAAGTAAAGAAGGCAGAAATAGTCTTCTTATAATTTCATGATAAACCCTAAAAACTAAGCAAACAGAAGATCCAAGTAATCTATGATAAAAGTCCTTGAATGTTACCAGCTTCAACACTGCCCTGAACACGACAAGGCCTTGCAGGCACTTCTTAGCCACTACCCTTGCCAAGGAGTTTCGGGACCATCCAGACTATTAACTACCCCAGAAACACATTCTCATAACCACCTTGTGGTAAGCTTCATAGTGTCTAGTCACAATCTGCTGCCCCTGTCTAACTGCTTTTTAGTTAGCTATTGCTTTCCCGTCTGCAGGTATTATATAAGAGAAATCGAATTCTATCAAATTGTACTAATTGACTTTAACAAGAGAATTTCTAACCTGCCTGTGCAAGCAAAAATTAATCATATTAAAAATAACACAATAGTACAATTATTTATACATTTTAGGCTCTGGAAATAACAGTCTAGATATTGTTCTTCCTCTTCATTTTTGAAAAAAAAGTTCCTTAAAAATATGAAATGTCTGAACCAAAACATTTTGTCTAAAGACTATAGTTGTCTGAATCTGCTATAGATTTATCTACTACAATTCTAAAGAGCTCATCTCTGTCTGAAATACTCAAAACTATCTGCAATACCAGCGCTTTGACTGCTGGAGAGCAAACATGAACTTCAATATGTTAAGAAAATTCACGAGACATTGAGAAAAAAAAAACCCGTAACATACCAAAATAAGGCAATTTCAAATTATCTAGTACTATTGAGAACATTCATATGCAAGGTCGGAACTTCTACATACATAGATACCCTAAGGAGACCATTACATGCATACAAGGAAACATGTGAGAGAGTATCACTAATGCACTAGTTACGGCAACGACAACAAAATCTGAAAACATAAAATAATATAAAATGGGTAAATAAATTTGTAAGGTGCTCATTAAGTGGAGCCCAGGGTGTCGAGGTCCGAGTGGAGGACAAGAAGAGGGAGATTCTAAGAAAAGCCAGCAGAGAAGCTGCCGTAAGGCCAAAGAAGGCCAAAGAAGCACTGCCTTGCGCCAGTGCAGGCAGTGAGAGTTCAGAATGTTCTGACGGAAAACTGAAGGATGGTGTGACATTCCTAACCTCCCCACTGACTAGTAAGACCATTTTGCATGGTTTTATCTGGCAAGATTACTTCTATAGTTCCACAAAATGATAGAGAACAAGGACTGTCCTTTCATGATATGGCAAAGAGTGCTTTTCATTCACATGTGCTACATTACTTTCCTAAATATGAGCACAGAAAGGCATTGCCAAAGTGAATCAGACAAACCTCAAGCCTCAACCAATAAAACAGGCTTTAATTAGCACAATGAGTTTTTGTTGGAGGCAGGATTTGGTAAGGAGTTTGAATGTAGATTTTATTCAGTTTAGGGCAACTAATTAGGCAACGTGTGTCCTGACAAACATCAGAAAGAAAAATATTGGAGTCACCATTTTTATTGGATGTACATGCTAACTCGGTATTAGTACTGTTATTCTGGTAACAACTATCCATAAAAGTGAAGACTATGACATAAAATACTAATATAATGAAGATAATTTTTTTAAAAAAGCAATGTAAACCCAGGCATATTACACACAGCTTTTTAATTAAGCTTAAGTAAGAGCAGTTAGAGAATATTAAGAAAGGTCTTCATTCTTTCACAGGTAAGGGTTCTAAAAAAAGACAACTTCAGTATCAATGCTGGAAAGAAGAATATGATGATTCTGTGATGCATCCTCTCTGCTGAGTAATATGTGCAGTAATATAAGCATGACATAAATCCATTGTATAAATAGACTTGATAACATATAGGAAATGTGAAAAGCATGCCAAACAGTTGAACCATCTGAGGATCCTTCATACCTCATAGTAGTTATGTAGAAGCAGATCACCAGAAGCCCAGGGAAGAAACAAATGAAAGGCGAGGGAGATGAGAAGGTGAACAACACAGATCTGAAGTTAACCTAATTATTTAGCATTATGAGCAAAACTGGGCCAGAACAATTCAAGTCAGGCATTACTAACGAGTAATGGCAGTAATGGAAGACAGGCCCAAGAGAGTCTGTGATTGTGTACTGAATTACAGGCTCCTGAACCTCAGCAGATGAGTACCAGTACAATGCAACACAGAAGAATGCTAAACTGCTATGCCGCGTTGCTCTAGAATTCAATCTATCAGAGCAGTTTCATCACCAAGAAAGGTTACCTTGAGGTTGAAGTTCAAGCTGTTAAATACATTATATTCTAGTACAGAGTAACAAGTTTATATTCAGTTTTAAAGACAGCTCTTACATTTAAAGAAAACAGTTCGCAATCTGCTACCACACTTGCTGATCAATGAGATCATCCTCCTCTCAGGAGGAGTGTCAGTTCTTGTGAGAGTATGACTTTCTAGGGGATGAGTTGTTACAAGAGGGAGCTCAGCCACTGACTCTCACTCTCTGGCTACCTGCTTTATAATGAACTCTTACACCTTCCTGTGCTTTTGCCAAGATGCTACCTAACAATACGCCCTCCAGCCAGAATTTTAGCCTCAAAATCTGTATAGTAAATCAGGCATCAGCTTGCTTAAGGCACTTTTCATAATAATTGTAATCTTAAAAAATGGATCATAATCCTGCTTTAATCATGATACACACACACACACACACACACATATATGTCATAATTTTAACTATAAATATTAAATACAAAAAAGTGAACTAAGGACCAAAGTCATACAGGCTAAATGGCAACATGCGTTTCATAGCTCATAAATGTTACAGTTGACAGAGAAATGCTGGGAAACATTATTTTAAGGTGTGTGACTTTTGTTTATGCTGCATTTGTTTAACTCTATGAAGTTGTGATTTTTTTTTTTTTTTTCCTGTCTAAAACACCTGATGGTCCTAATAAAGAGCTGAATCACCAATAGCAAGGCAGGAGCAAGGGCAGGCAGGACTGGCAGGCACAGAGTGCAATAGAAGAAGAACTGAGGAGGAGCAGGAGAGGAGGTGTCAGGAACCGGCCACCCAACCAGCCATAGAGTAAAAAGGAAAGTAAGATATACAGAAATAAGAAAAGGAAAAAAGCCCAGAGGCAAAAGGCAGTCAGGATAATTTAACAAAAGCTGGCAAGAAACAAGTCAAGCTAAGGCTGGGCATTCATAACTAAGAATAATCCTCTGTGTGTGATTTATTTGGGAAGCTGGGTGGTGGGCTCCAGAAAGAACCAAAAGAGTGAAAAACCAGCATACTGCTAGAGAACTGCACCAAACTTCTCACTGGGCAGGTTTTACTCAAGTAAACAAAAGGACACAGAAGCTGAGTGGCAGGCTCAAAGACCCAGCAAGAGCTAAAAGCGATAGTATGCATGGCTGCACTTCACACACAATGCTGTTTCGGTAATTGTGCCACCTTTGTCTTCTTCATATCCAGAAAGGAAAAAGGTAATGTCTCTTTCACTGCATAGAATGCCAGCACTGCAACTTAAAAGGCAGTGAACAGATCAAGTTGTAAGGATGACTTCTAAATCTTTTTAAGTAACTACATGGCTAATTTGAAAATTCTGTGCTATAAATAAGACACCCATTTGTACCTAACTATACAGTTGGGGTGAAAACAGTACAGTCTGGATACTGTTAAGATCACAGGAGGTTTTTGTTTAACAATTTTATTTACCAAATAACCTCAGCAACTTGGTCCTGACACAGTTAACACACTAGACAAAAAGCAAACCATCCAAGGGATAGAATTACACAAAGGCACTGTGGGGAAAGGATCCACACACACAGAAGACCACTCCCGGGGAAACACCTTAAAGAGCAGGAAAAAAAGACAGCAAGTCTGAGTCAGACATGCTGCAGGCAAGTAGGAGCTCTGAAAAGGGAGAGGGATTAGCAGGAAAGGGAAGGGAATTTAAACTGTTCTCTCAAAAATGTATACTTCCTAACCATTCATTTGGGGGAGGCGAGACAGGAAAAGACGTATTTCCTCAGAAGTTTGATTGTACCAAGATAGCTCTAATTAAACTGGGTATTCGCTGCAGCTCATGTTTTTACCTTCTCTACCTACTATTTTACTGTCATCTACCTCAGATAAAGAAATAAAATTAACTGCTCCTTACAGAACAGGCATCATACAGGATATAATGGAAAGAAGCTAGAAGAGAGTAGCCATTGAAACTCCAATATCTTACCTTTATAGCTAGAAAGTTCAGCCCGCTTTCATTGGCCAAAGCCTTTGCTATCATTGTTTTGGAGCATCCAGGGGGACCATACAAGAGAACTCCTTTAGGTGGCTGAATACCCATTCTGATGAAAGACTTAGGATGTTTCAAGGGCCATTCCACAGCCTGTTTCAATTTCAGTTTGATATTTTCCAGTCCTCCAATATCTGACCAGGATACCTACAATACAAAATGTTTTTTTTCTTATCATTAATTATAACAAAACATTTGTCTTTGAAGGACAAATGAAGCCTCTTTAAGTAAATACATTATGTTCGCAGCATTAGGTTAACATGTGCTTAGTAAGTATAACATGACCTTTATGATACGCATCTCAAGTTAGTTAACCACAGGACTCTTGCTCAAAATTAACACCTCGCCGGGCGATGGTGGCGCACGCCTTTAATCCCAGCACTCGGGAGGCAGAGGCAGGCGGATCTCTGTGAGTTCGAGACCAGCCTGGTCGACAGAGCTAGTTCCAGGACAGGCTCCAAAGCCACAGAGAAACCCTGTCTCGAAAAACCAAAAAAAAAAAAAAAAAAGTAACACCTCATCAAAATACCTTATTTATTGGTAATTCTGCATGAGTACTGTAGTTATACCATTGCTCCCCCCTCTCTCTCCATCCTTTAACTTCATCACCCCCACTGCCCAATACTTCTATATTCACTGCCTCTTACTCTTATCATCATATACACACACAAATTTATAAATACAACTTGTTGGGCTCATTTGGTATGAGTAATATACACATGTGTTTAGGGCTGACCATTTCAAAGCCAATGGATTCTCCTCTCATAGCCATTGTCTATAGCTCTTCATCTGGGGGTGGATCCTTGTGAGAACCCCCCATCCATGAATATGTCAACTGATAATGTCACTGCACAAAGTACCACCAATTTTTAAATTTAAAAATTTAACAAAACGATTTGAAAGAATAATGTTATCCTAGTTAGGAGTTCTCCTGCTACAGTGAAAGATCATGATTCAAGAACCAAGTTGGGGAGGAAAAGGTTTATACTGCTATAGCACTGTTCACTTAGAAGGAAGTCAGCACAGGGCAGGCTCCAGGAAGCAGGAACTGATGCAGAAGCCATAAAAGAATGACGCTTACCTGCCTTCCTGGTTTGCACAGTCTGCTTTCTTACAGAACACATATCACCAGCCAGGAGATGGCACTACCCGCTGGGGTCTGGGCCCTCCCAAACTGATCACTAATTCAGAAAATACTGGGAGGATCTCAAGGAGACATTTCTAGTTTGTGTCAAGCTGAAACACAAAACCAGTCAGTACAAGTTTTGTAAATCCTTGCCTTTGGAATAAATCATCTTCATACCTGCTTCTTTCCTCAACTAAGAAATAACTCTCAAACAAAGCTGCCCCCCCCCCCCGGGGGGAAATAGGAGGGAGGAGGTCTCACCATGTAGCCTTTGCTATTCTGGAACTCACTATGTAGACCACACTAGGTTGGAATCCATAAAGATCTGTCTGCCTCAGTCTTTCTAAAAATTCATGGTTTTAGAGTTCATAGTCCCTTTGGATGAACCTACAATAACTACTCTGCAAAATGGACATAGTAAAATAACTGCCTTCTCCACTCATGTCTCTGTGCCATAGATTAGTTCAGTTCCCAATAACCATCATAGAAATTTCTCACAACTAATCAACATTCAGAGACTGTCAGTGAAGTGCTCATGCATAAATAAGACAATATCTACAACACGTTGACTCCCCTGCAAGGTTCAGGTACTAGAAATGGGGAGTAGACAGAAAGTTTTTAGAGCCACAGGTCAGAGAGGACCAGAGCACAACAATGTTTTGACTGGGATACCTAGACCTACTTGCATTACTTTCATCAGTTGTCAAGTGAGCTCATAAACAGCAGCTGTGGTCGCCTATCAGGACTGGCAGTTAGTTAACTTCTAGCATGGAGGGGAAAAAGGTTCACAAGACCCAACTTCTAACTGAAAAATTATGAATCATTGATGGCTTTTGGGGAAGGAAGAGTCAGTTATGGTAGGGGAGCCATAACTCCTGTGGTTGACTCCATACCCAATGGACAAAACAAACTGGATGCCTTGAATTATATAAAAAAAGAGAACATGGAGTTGGGAAATGGAGTGTGAGAGGGGAAGATATTGGAGGAGTCATGGAAAGGTGATGTGGATTGAATATGATCAAAATACACTGTAAGAAACTCTCAAAATTTAAAAAAGGGTCACATTCAAAAATTAAAGATACAAAGATGACACTGAGAAACTGTGGTCAGGGTGTACTTTTATTTAAAGTAAAATAAATACACATACACAAAATCAGTCTGCCCCTGCCTCTGTCTTCAGAGTGTTGGAATTAAAGACATGCACCACCGTACCTTGACAAAGTATTCTTTATAAATTTACATATAAATACAGATCAGGACACACTCTATGCACTAGATAATGTACAAAGGAAATAGGAGAATAAGCTATAAATACAAAGTTTGAAAAACAATATACATGTACAAAACTAAGTGCACTAAAAGAAACAGAAACTTCAGGAGCTCCCAGGAAGAAAACATCAATTCCAGCTGGAAGATCATTTGCAAGCTTGAATGAGAGTAAGATGTGACAACAGGGAGGGAGGGAGGGAGGGAGGGAGGGAGGGAGGGAGGGAGGGAGGGAGGGAGGGAGGGAGGGAGGGAGGGAGGGACAGAAAAGAGGACCATAAAAGCTAAATAAAGCAGATCAATACATTTTGAACACACTGAGATGTCACTGAAAGCTTTTAATCAGGATGTAGTCTTATCAAAGCTTCTACAAGATTTATTCAGACAAAAGGGCTGGGGGATGGAGGTGGTAAAACACTCATATGATATGCATGCCAGATTTCAACAAAACTAAGCGATATTTTCCATGCTTGGATGGTATTTGCTGAGATCATTAAAAGTCTCAAGAAAGGCAAAGACATAGCTGTCTAAGTCTGGTTATAATCTGTGTCTCATGCTTTCTGAGCATGTAGTCACTACTAGATACTTTAAAAGCAGGTGGTGCTGGAATGTTGATATGTATAAATTCCGTTGTAGACTCAGAGTCATATTAAATAGAAACTTGGTAGGCTGTGTTGGCATAACAGATTCATTTTATTCATGAGGCTTTGGCTGTCAACTTATTCCTAGTTCAAAAGCAAGCACTTCTCCCAGGGTGTGGTTTGAATACTAATGGCCCATTTATACCAAAGGTTCATATATTTGAAAGTTCTATCACCAGGGAATGGCACTATTTGAGAAGGATTAGGTGGTGTGGCCTTGCTGGAATAGGTGTGGCCTTGTTGGAGAATGTATATCACTGTGCGAGGATTTTGAAGTTTCAAACGCCTATGTCAGGTTTGGTCTTTGCCTGCCGCCTAGAGAACAGGATATAGCTCTCAGGTATGGTTCAGTGCCTACCTGAGTGCTGCCATACTGTCCACTATGACAAAGAACTAACCCTCTCAACTGTAAGCAAGTCCACAATTA